>NC_134546.1:8617500-9345000 GCF_050624435.1 Tenrec ecaudatus
ATCTCTCTTCCACAGAGTGGCTGATAGGTTCAAACTGTTGACCTCGTGGTTAGCATTACCATGTGTATCCCTGTGCCACCCGAGCTCCTAGCATGTGTTTGATAGAGACCCTTTTAGTAAGTCTTAAACAGGACAAAGACAAGAAAGAAAGACTCTTTGGAATGAGGGACGCCATGGCCATGCTCAGAGCGCAGAGGCCAATCGAGTGTGCTGCTTCATTAGCACTCCTCGGTCATGATAAAGAACAGAGAACATCAACATGAGCAAAGATCATGGCTGGTGGCAGGTCAATCCATCATAGTCACAGGTAGGACCACAGAAGCAGTGAAAGAGCCACGATTGTAATAAGCACACGATTACAGGTCATAAAGGTTACAGGATTGCTTCTGAGGTCTTGATGGCCTGGCTATGTGGTCAGGGCATGGCTCGTGACCGTGTGAGCTTGAGTCACAGTCACCAGGACCCAAACCTTTTATTTCAATTAGAAAACAAGCATCTCAGTGGCTAGTAAATGCCCAGGTCAGCCCCCTGTTCTTTGAGTACTTTGTGCATACCAGTTAATCTATTTCCAGTCACACTAGTCCTGAAAGCCAACTGCCCCTCCCGGACTTGCTCCAAGTAATCTAAGCTTAGCACACTGCTAGTTTAATGGTTAGCAAGCATTGGAGAAGATAAAGAACTCAAATGAGCACAGTACAGTGTGCTACTTCCATTCTTCCTTCCTGATGACTGGACAGAGCTTCTCTGGAGCTAGAATGGCCATCCCAGATAGGCCACGGAGCCATGTGCTGGACGGGCAAAAGGGGAAGCCTGTTGGACCCTGTGGGGTTCCTGCACGGCCTTGGACTCTCTCCTGGCCTTCTTCCTTCTTGCTTCTATAGGTCACTCGTGAGTCATGGCCAAACTGAATTCTCGCTAAAATACGGGGAGAGTGAGGAGGTCATTTCTGTAATTGATGGAGATAAAAAGTTAGCCTTTATTAAATTCTAAAGTCGTTTCCATGCTTAATAAGTGCATTAATTTCATGATGAACGCATGCTGAGTCGCCACTGAGACAGACAACTCTGCAAACTTGCTCTTCCCGTGAGTCCCTTCGTAATGAACGCCCCAGCCGATACTGGGGCGGACATCTGGGGGTTGTTCCTGAGCACTCCCTACTCTCTTATCACCCCTCCAGTCTATACTCCATTCGATAGGATGCTGTTCATTCTATATAATTATCTTGATTCTATTCTGGTGCCATCTTCCAAACCAACATGCCATCCACGATTTCTGAGCATGCTCTAACTTCTCTCCTTCCCAGGCTGTTTTCCACACTAGCCAGAGTCATCCTGTAAAAAGAAAAACCAACAGTTCCCCATTGTTTTCATACTGGTTATAGGTGTGCATATTACTATGAAAGACCGAATGAAGTAGACCTCACTGCTATGGCCTTGTTAGAAATAAGTAAGCAGAGATCTCGGGATACTAAGTCGATCTGCAGAGAAAATAGCAGACTGCGGGCAGATTCTGAAAAATATAAATTGTTCACAAAGCATATATCTGATTAAAACAAAAACAACCCAAGCCCACTGTCACTGAGTCGATGCTGACTTAATGCAATGCTACAGCACAGGGGGGAGCTGCCCTTGTGGGTCTCAGGAACTGTAAGTCTTTTTTAAAAAAACATTTTATTAGGGGTTCATACAACTCTTACCACAATCCATACCTATACATACATCAATTGTATAAAGCACATCTGCACATTTCCTGCCCCAATCATTCTCAAAGCATTTGCTCTCCACTTAAGGAACTGTTATTCTTTATGGGAATAGAAAGCACCATCTTTCTCTTGTGCAGTGGCTGGTGGTTTCAAACTTCTGACCTTTCAGATTGAAGCCCAACATGTCATCACTACACCACCAGGGCTCCTATCTATCTGGTAAGAAGATCACATTTATAATTTATTGAGAAATCTTACAAATCAATAATAAAAAGGTAACCCAAATAAAAATGGGGAAAGGGTGAACACTGTGCTATTTAAAAAATAATCATTTTATTGGGGGCTGGTACAACTCTTATCACAATCCATACATCTATTCATTGTGTCAAGCACATTTGTGCATTTGCTGCCATCGTTTTTAAAACATTTCCTTTCTACTTGAGCCCTTGGTATCAGCTCATTTACACACACACCCCCACCCCCACCCACCGAACTATCTGTATGGGATGAAATGGACAACAGCAACTTGAAAGGTAAGAGTTCATGTTAATGGTGGAGGGATACTTAGTAAAAGGAAGGTGAGATACTTGAATATAATCAGATCACAGACTTGTAATGCAGAAACTACTGAATTGGTGTATGCTTTGTTGCGTACATTTTTAACAACAAAAATAAATGTTTTTTGAATAGGCAAAGAAAAAAACTGGACAAGGGATTTAAAAGGCATCTCTCCAAAAAAGATATCTAGATAGCCAGTAAGCACATAAAAAGATGCTTCACACCATTAGCCCATCATGGAAAGACAAGTCAAAACTAGAATAGGATGGGACAGCATACCCACGAGGGTGGCTACAATCAAAACAAGAGACAATGACAAGTGTCGACAAGGACGTGGAGACATGGAAGTCTCTTATGTTGGTGGGACTATAAAATCATGCAGATGCTATGGACCACAGCCTGGCAGTTCTCCAGAAAGATAAACAGATTTACCAGATGCAATCGCAATTCGGCTCCTAGGTCTTTACCTAAAAGAAATGGAAACATAGGTCGGCACTAAAACTTGCACGTGGATGTTCACAGCCGCGTTATCCAGAATAGCTCAAAAGCAGAAGCCAGGGCTCGTCAGCCGGTGACTGGATAAGCAAAATGTGGCATGTCCACAATGAATGTTGTTCAGCAACAAAGAGGAGCGAAGTACGCATACGTGCTGCTGTTCGGAGACGCTCCGTGCTCCGTGCAAGAGAGAAGCATAAAAGACCACTTTGGGTTTTTTTTCCTCAATGCTATGTATTTATTGTTTTTTACAAAACAACCTTATTATCTTCAAAGTCCTCTCCACTGCACTTAATGCATTGTCATTTCTTTTTTTTAAAAAAAAACATTTTATTAGGGGCTCATACAACTCATCACAATCCATACATATACATACATCAATTGTATAAAGCGCATCTGTACATTCTTTGCCCTAATCATTTTCAAAGCATTTGCTCTCCACTTAAGCCCTTTGCATCAGGTCCTCTTTTTCCCCCCTCCCTCCCCGCTCCCCTCTCCCTCATGAGCCCTTGATAATTTATAGATTATTATTTGGTCATATCTTGCCCTATCCAGCCGGCGTCTCCCTTCACCCCCTTCTCTGTTGTCCGCCCCCCAAAAGACCACTTTCAATGACTTCATCATTTAGAAAGCTCCAGTAGGCAAGCCTCTGGAGTCAGAAAGTCAGTGTGTGGTTACCTCAATCTTGGGGTACTGAGCGGCAGCTGTTAGCGGAGGTGGGGTTTCTTTGGGGGTGATGAAAATACAATGGATGCTAAAAAAAAAAAGGAAAAAAAGAAAATACAATGGCTGCATGATTCTGAATAGGCTCAAGAGTTGAAAGTTTTAGATAGGTGAGTTGTATGTGAAATTTATTTCAGTAAAGCGGTTTAAAGACTTCTGATACATGATCAAACAAAACAGGGAACTCTTCCGTTGCTAAGAAGGAAGAGAGAGCGCACAGCCAGTGTTGGGCGGGTGGTGGTTGAAGGTGCATGGTCTGGGGGAGTCGGAGACAAGAGCTCTACCTTGGCGGCTGGAGCTAGGAGCTGAGGTCGCCTGGCCTGGCCACTGTTAGGAGCTGTGCTCAAGTTTCCTCCGTTCTGTCACGAGCCAGAGCTAAGCCCCAGACAAGGCACCTGCCACACAGTGTAGGTCAGAACAGAGTCACTATAGAGAAACAAACTCCGAGCCTGTCCACCAGCAGGTGTGGGACAGGACCGTGAATTTCCCTCGGATGTGGGAACTCTGAGCGAAGGAAAACGACTTGGCAGCCAGTAAACACTTTCGAGTTCAAGCAGCTATGAAACGTTCCCTCCCAGCCATGTCATCAGCCCAAGCCCATCTGGACTGCTTCGACTGCAAAGGGTCTCCTGCCTCACATCATGAGAAGTGACTGGTTCAAAAGCCAAACTCTGTCCCCCAGTCCATTCCAACTCGTGGAGACCCTACAGGACATAGGCGAACTGCCTCTGGGCTTCCAAGGCTGCAGATCTATAGGGGGACCGAAGAAAGTCTCATCTTTCTCCCCTGCAGAGCGGCTGGTTGTTATAAATGGCCGACGTTGTGGTGAGCAGCCCGCTTCAGCAGCAGGCCCTGTGCTTAAATTCCCAGAACGACAGCAATGTTATCAAGGCTGCAGTTGCTTTCCACCTGCCTGTCCTGCCAAGTTGGGCGATAACAGGCAGCTCCCTTTTCCTTGAAAGATTGGTTGTAGCATCTTGATGTGTGGGGCTGGGTCTTATGCGACAGGGAAGCCAATCACAGGCCACAATTACTTAGCTCAGTCTGTCATTGTTCTTGCACATAAGTTTCAGTAGAACGTGTCCCCACCTCCCACTTCCCCCCCAAAATCAAACCAAACAAATGAACTTACCCCTCACCGTCATGTGAGCAGTTCCGGTTCACAGTGCAGTGGGTACAGCTTAGGCTGCGAACTGCAAGGCCAGCAGTTTGAAAGCACAGCAGGCTCTGTAGGAGCAACCCAAGACTGTGTAATCCTGCAAAGAGTTACAGACGTGGAAATCCACGGGGCCAGTTCTACGCTGCCCTACAGGGTCGCTGGGAGTATGGAGAGCCACTCAGCCATCTCAGCTTGTCCACAATGGCTTTCACATTGCATAGCAGAAGTGAGTGGTTGTGAAACAGGCCATGTTCGACCTGTTAAACCAAACATATTTCCTCTCCGAGCCCTGCCTTAGACTAATCACAAGTTGAATCCCAGAGCTGGGAAAAGTGCTGGGCGGCCCGAGCGCCTGTGGAGGTGGAGGTCCTGAACCCTGTGGAGAGGAGGTGGGAAAATGGACTCTAAGTTAGCAGCCCATGTTCCCACACGCTCCTTGGTGGGGGCCCTTTGGGGAGGCTTTTTAACTATTACATTAGACTTGTGGAAGAGAAAACCAGACCAAACCCATTGTCTTGGTCGAGGTGATTCTGAGTCATGGAGACTCCATGTGTTAAATACAGAGTAGGACCGTTTCATATGGTTTTGCTGGCCATCACCTTTATAGAAGTGGATCACCAGGCCTTTCTTCCGTGGCACAGCCAGATAGGTTCAAACTCTCTCTCTCTTTTTCCCCCAAACCATTTTAAGGGGAGCCAATACAGATAGCATATTGTTCCATAGCTCAATCCCAGCAAGCAGTATTTATACAATTATTACCACAGTCAGTTTCAGAACATGATCTTCCTTCTTGAACTTCTTGACATCAGCTCCCTTTTACTTCCCTCCATTGCCCCACCCCACCCCCGAAAACCTTATTCTACTTGCTGACTCTATAGGTTCATCAGGCTTAGGTTTCATAAACTGAAAAGCATATAAAAAATTTCAATAGAGTTACCCCCAATGACATCTGAGATAAATCCCAATATAAACAAATGCAGCAAATTTTGGAAATCAGATCAGGCCTAACGTGCATTGAGGGGATCACCTGACAAGGTTTAAACTGTTCAAGTCAGGTTTATCTGTTTGATGTAGAGCTCTCTTTACAATGCTTCTGGTAACCAGTTTCTTCCAATCCCTCTACTATGGCTAGAGGGAAGTCACCAAAAACTTATATCCTATGTGGATCCCACAAATGTATCTTGGGCTCCCACTGTCATCCATAGGCTTCTGCAAGCCAGAATCTCACCGTTTAAGCTCTGATACTATTCCTGCCTTTGCCTTCAGACTGTATGATTTACAATCCTCCAGTCACTGACGTTGGTGTGATTCTTCCATATGGACTTAGTTGACATCTCACTTAGATCGCTGCCTGTTTGGAGACAAGCCCCTAAGACCTTAGACAGTAATGTGTCTGATAGCCAGACACCATCTAATTTCTTCACCACACTTTGCGATGGCGCACCTATCTAGGTCTGAACTTTCAACTTTCAGGTGAGTAGCTGAGAGTAAACCATTTCTGTCAACCACACAAGACAGCTGAAGAGAGGCTTAATCTATTAGCAGGAAATGACTCCAAATGCTATCCAGAGAGACAGAAATGGAAAGCTGGGAAAGGAAGCGAAGAGACGGAGTAGATACTGAGCAGTTCTCAAATCCGTCTAACAGACATTCCAGGAAAAAGACAACAGAGGAATTGGCAGAGTGCTACTGGGAAAAACCACCACGCTTGCTATTTTCCCAGAATTAGCAAAAGCTAAGAGCCCTTGGGCTGGAAAGACATCTTTAACTCCAGTTTGAGAATTTTTCAAAGATTTTTCTTTTAAGAAGATTTGTAAGAGCCCCCAACAAAATGATTAATTAAAAAAAATTAAATTTATTAAAGTGTATACTTAAAAGAAAAAAACACACGTGACTTTCTAGAGCAGCCGTTCTCAACCTGAGGGTCACGACCCCTTTGGAGGTTGACCGACCATTTCACATGGGTCGCCTAAGACCATCAGAAAACACATATTTCCAGTGGTCTTAGGAACCGAGGCACCGCTCCTCTATCTGTCGCCAGGCGGGTCCACCTACATGCGTGAGGACTGTTGCCCATGCTCCACCATGCTTCAAGACAGAATTTCATTTCTTTGTCATTAGAAATAAATATTTCACAATATAGAATTATATATTGTTTCCGTGATGAATCACTATGCTTTAATTAAGTTCAATTTGTAACAGTGAAACTACATCCTGCCTATCAGATAGTTACATGATGACTCTTAACAGTAGCAACATGACAGTGATGAAGTAGCCATGAAAATCATGTTATGGTTGGGGAACTGTTCCCAAGGGGCGCGACATGAGGAAGGTTGAGAGCTGCTGGTCTAGAGAGATCTCGGTGAGGTTGCCGTGTACAAGGATAAAGGACAACTGTCTGAAAAGGCAGCAAAGAAACATAGGCGATTTCATCCCAGAGGCCCGCCAACTAGATGGACGGCGGACAGCCCAGAACGGAGACTGCCAGAGCTCGCTGCCATTGAGTGAATCATAGGCACCTGATAGCAAATAGGGTAAAAATACTCCATTTTCCGCTTAGAAGTTCATTGCACCTAAGACAGAACCAGCCAGCCAGTTGCTATCACCTTGGTTCCGGCTCGAGGCAGCCGTACGCGGGCCGCAGTAGAACTGTGCTCCATCTGATAAAACACAATGATAACACGCATGGTTCACCTTTGGGAAGTAGATCACCAGGCCTTTCTTCCAAGGTGCCCGGAGACGCATTTGAGCCTCCGACCTTTGTTTTAGCAGCCCAGCGCGGGGGCTCTATTGGACACATACCCAAGTTAACTGCTGAAAACTGTCCGTGTTAGTTACTGTGGTTCACATTGCGTTCTTGGTCCAGGTACTGCATACTCCGCAGCATGCAGTTTGCTGGTGGTGATCCCGGAGGCTCACCCATGGATGCTCAAGGATCAGCCTTAGAAAGATATTGATAATGGGGGAAACAGTTACTTGGCAAAGAGCAGACCTGAATCATGGGCATCAACTGGCCAGAACCCTGCTGTCAGCTGAGGACTGCCTGTAACCACACAGGTAATGCACGTTAGTGCTTAGAGACAGGTGTGCAGTGCAAGCTCAGGGAGTGTTCAGCGCCTGCTTTCTGATCCCTGCCTCTGTCCTGCTCCGGTGCCTGGTTTTCTTCCCCGGTGTTGGACACTTTCATTGTCTGCTTGTTTTTTCTGCCTCCCTGGCTGATTCACCTCAGACAGGTCACTTCCTCTCATTTGAGTTGGCCCTTTCATTAGGAGCCCTGGTGGTGGAGCATTTACATCTTGGGGCCACTAACTGCAAGGTCAGCAGTTTGATACCACCAGCTGCTGTGTGCGAGAAAGATGAGGCTTTCTACTTCTATAAAGAGATGCGGTTTCGAAAACCCACGGGGCAGTTTGACTCTGTCCTATATGGTCACTACGTGTTGGAATCAGACTTGAGGGCCGTGAGTTTAAGAAGGGCTATGTGCTTCTCTGTGTTGGAGGGGCAGGAGGGCCCATTTTTATTCCAGGGCAAGGACAAAGCCTGGCTAATGGGGAATAAGGATTCCTCTCTGGGAAAGTCAGTATCTGTCTTCTCAGGGTGTGCTTACTTGAGAAGCGATAGGGTTCTATATGACCCAGAAATTACACCCGCACCCACACGCCCCAAAGACTGGAAGGCAGAGACTTTTACACCAGTGTGCATTGCACTGCTAGTCACAATAGCCAAGTGGAGTCAGCAGCGGATCCACAGACGCTCTATGTGTGTGCACACAGTGGATGCTCCTCAGCCAGTAGGAGAAGTGACAGCGGCGTCCTCACTGACCCACATGCCAAGGTGGAGGTCAGACCCACATGCACAGCTGGAGAGATAGTGAGCTCCCTCGGTGGGAGCAGGCATGAGCCTGCCCCAGAGGAGGAGAGCCTGGTCAGGGTGGAAGGGTGACGATGGCCGGGGCTGGAGCACCTTCGCTTCCTGTGCTGGCCTGATGTCCGAGGTACAGGGACAGCCCCCAGAACTCGCTGTTGGTGAGAGGAGGGGCTCTGGACTGTGAAAGTCTGTAAAAGTTGTTCCCGGGAGGAAGCTGGGAAAGGCAGTTGCAGGTGCCCTTGTTAGTGCAGGCAGTTAAGCACTCAACTTCTAGCTGAAACGTTGACCATTCAGACTCACTGCGAGGCTCCTGGTGGTCCGCCCTGGAAAGGTCTCAGCCTTGCACCCCCGGGGACCAGTGGACTCTGAGCGCGTGGGGTCCCCAGGAACTGCAGCCAACGCACAGCAACGGAGCACAGACCCACTGCAGGGGGATGGTTCCCACACATAGCAACCCTGGAGGCCAGAGGAGAAAACCCAGAGGGCAGGCTTCTGCTTCCATGAATCTTTCCAGAAGCAGACAGCTGCAGAGCGGCTGTGGATTTGAATCACCAAGCATTTTAGCTGCCGGGCCACCAGAGCTTCTTAGCAACAAGAAAAGGGCAAATTGCGCAGTCTCTATCTTATCATCTCCATAAAAGTGCTATTTTAAAATGCTAGTAAAATCCATTTCTCAACATCTTTTTTTCCCTCCTCTTTAGAAAGAGGTGAAGACAGAGCCTCAGTTCCAGGTCTTGTAAAAACCAGACCAAGTGATCACTTGAGACTCCTCCACCAAGAGGGGCCTCACTTTACAGTTGAGTAGGCCTGCTGCCCTCGAGACGCTCGCGCCCCAAGTAAGGTGGGAGGTTCACTAGGAGCTGTCTGCACACTCCTCTCCCATTCTCGTGACGAAAGAAAGGGCCAGGCCTCGTCTGCTGCTGAAATTCTGTCATTGTGATTTCATACTGCATCGAGATCCCTGACATTTTGTTAGCTGGCTGCTTGGAGTCCAGATGCAGTCTGAGAGCATCAATTAGCAGCCACCCCCCCCCCCCCCGGGCAAGTTGGTAAGTGCCCAGACACACCCCACTGTATCACTGTGTCTTCCACCTGAAGACACTCGGCTTTCTCGCTCTGTGTGCTGGGACGCCCACCATGCCAACTACTGCCCCTCCCCTGGTTCCTACACTCTCACACTGCTGTCTCTTGCTGTCTCTCTCTCTCTCTCTCCCTCCCTTCTCTCTCTCTCTCTTTCTCTCTCTCTCTGTGTCTCCTGCGTCTAGGAGGTTTTTATTGCAGGGATCTGAGGTCCAAAGGACCTGCTCCTCTCCTGGCTCTTTCTTAGTTCTTTGTGAGGACCCGCTTCCCACTCCTAGGTTGGCTTATTTTAAATCTGAAACCAAAAAACTAAACTCACTGCCATTGAGTCGATTCCAACTTATAGTGACCTGAGAAGACAGTGTCGAACTGCCTCTGTGGGTTTCTGAGACTGTCACTCTTTATGGGACTAGAAAACCTGGGCTTTCTCCCACAGAATGACTGGTGGTTTCAACTCTCGACCTTGTGGGCAGCAGCTAAAACATAACCACTACACCTCTAGGGTGCCAGACTGACCCAACTCCTAGTTAGTGTCCCATACATCTTATTTGTATGGTCCGACTCCGCACAAGGGTGCCAAGCACCTTAATTACCTAATTAGCAAGCTTTTTGATCCTCTTGGTGGCCCATAGCACCTCACATTTGCATCACTCCAACCAGTCATTTAGTCAGAGTTACAAAGACTGTGACTGTTGTTGTTCGGTGCCGTGCAGTCGGTTCCGACCCATAGCGACCCTCTGCATAGCAGAATAACACCCTGCCTGGTCCTGCGCCAGCCTCCCAGTTGTTCCTATGCCTGAGTCCATTGTTGCCGCCATGGGATCGATCCATCTTGAGGGCCGTCCTTTCCTGCGCTGCCTCTCTGCTTTACCGAACATGATGTCCGTCTCCAGGATTGTCTCTCCTGACAACATGCCCAAAGCACTCTGGTCATACTTCTTCCAAGACAGATTTATTTGTCCTTTTAGCATTTCATTCTATTTCCAGTATTCTTCTCCAGCACCACAATTCAAGTGTATCAATTCTTCTTCAGTCTTCTTTATTCGATGTCCAGCTTTCATGTGCATATGATGCAATGGAAAATACCATGGTCAGGTGCATGTTAGTCCTCAAAGTAAGTTCCTTGCTTTTCAATACTCTAAAGAGGTCTTCGGCTGCAGATTGACCTAATGCAGATCATCTTTTGATCTCCTGACTGTTGCTTCCATGAACATAGATTGTGGATCCAAACCAGATGAAATCCTTAACAACTTCAACCTTTTATCCATTTACCATGATGTTATCTATGGGTCCAGATGTAAAGATTTTGGTTTTCTTCACATGGAGTTGTAATCCACACTGAAGGCTGCAATCCTTGATCTTCATCAGCAAGTGGATCAAGTCCTCCCCCCTTTCAGCAGGCAAGATCATGCATGTCGAAGGTTGTCAAGCTTTCCTCCAATCCGGACGCTACACGCTTCTTCCTACAAGCCAGCTTCTCAGATGATGTGCTCAGCATACAGATCGAATAAGGCTGGTGAGAGGACACCACCCTGACCCACCCCTTTTCTGATTTTAAACCATGCCATGTTCCCTTGTCCATGCTCTGTTTGTGCAATTGACTCTTGAGCCATATACAAGTTTTCCATGAGCACAATGAAGTGTTCTGGAATTCCCATGCTCCTAAAGTTTATCCATTATTTGTTAGGATCCACACAATTGAATGCCTTGTCACAGTCAATAAAACACAAGTAAACATCTTTCTGGCATTCTCTGCTTTGAGCCAAGATCCATCTGACATCTGGCAGCTCCCTATCAAAGTACTTGTGCAACCATTACGGATGGTCTTCAGTAAAATTTTACTGGTATGTGATATAAGCGATGTTGCTCTGGAGTTTGAGCATTGTGTTGGGCCACCTTTTTTTGGAATGGGTACAGATATGGATATCTTTCTGCTAGTTGGCCAAGGAGCTGTCTTCCAGGTTTCCTGGCCTAGACGATGATTGCTTCCAGCGTGTCATCAACTTGTTGCAACATTTCAATTGGTTTTCCATCAATTCCGCGAACCTGGTTTTGGCTCATGCTTTCAGTGTAGCTGGAACTTCTTTTAGCACCATTGGTTCTTGCTCATATGCTACCTCTGAACTGGTGAAATGTCAACGGGTTCTTTCTGGTGCAGTGACTCTGTGTGTCTCTCCATCTTCACTTGATGCTTCCTGCATCACTCAATATTTTGTCATAGAATCTTTCAAAACTGCAATTCAGGGCTTGAATCTTTTCTTTAATTGTTTCAGTTTAAGATAAGTGGAGCGTGCTCTTCCTCTTTGGTTTACTAATCCTAGGTCTTTGCACGTTTCATTATAATAATTGGCTTTGTCTTCTTGAGCTGCCCTTTGACATTTTCTTTTCAGCTCTTTGATTTCATCTTTTCTTCCATTTTCTTTAGCTGCTCTAAGGTTTCGTGTGTCAGAGTCTTTTCTGTGATCCACTTGGGTCTTTTCTTAGTTTCCTGTATTAAAAAAAAAGAACTTTCATTGGGGGTTCTTACATGTCTTATTACAATCCATACATTCCTCCAATGTGTCAAGTACATTTTCACATATGCCGTCATCATCATTTTCTTTTTTTAAAAAACATTTTATTAGGGACTCGTACAACTCTTATCACAATCCATACATACATCAATTGAGTAAAGCACATCTGTACATTCTTTGCCCTCATCATTTTCAAAGCATTCTCTTCCCACTTGAGCCCCTGATATCAGCTCCCCATTTCTTCCCCCTCCCTCCCCGGTCCGCCCTCCCTCATGAACCCTTGGTAAGTTATAGATTATTTTTTCCACAGTTTACATCGTCCTCTGTCGCCCCTTACCCACTTTTCTGTTGTTCGTTCCCCTGGGAGGGGTTCTAGTTGATTCTTGTGATTGTTTTCCCCCTTTCCCCCCCTAATCCTCCTGGCATCTCTACTCTCCTTGTTGGTCCTGAGTGGTTTATCTGTCCTGCATTCCCTGTGTTGCGGGCTCTTATCTGTAGCAGTGTGCATGCTCTGGTCTAATCCGATTTGTAAGGTACAATTGAGCTCATGATAATGGGGGGAAGGAAGCACCAAAAGAGCTAGAGGAAAGTTAGGTATTTCATTGGTGCTATACTGCACCAATTGGCTCATCTCTTCCCTATGACCCGTCTGTGGGAAGGATGTCTAATTGTCTACAGATGGGTATTGGGGCTCCATTCCATACCCCCGCTCCCCCATTCACCTTGAGTATGGTTTTATTTTGATTTTCCTGTATTTTTAATGACCTTTTACTTTCTTTTTTTTCCTTTTACTTTCTTCAGGAATGATATTCTCTATGCCCTCCCAGAGCTCACTGGGTCTTATGTCATAGCTTTTAGCGTATCAAATCCACTCCTGAGATGTTTTTGAAATTCAGGTGGCATAGACTCAAGGTTGTATTTTGGCTCTCATGGGTCTGTTCTAATTTTCTCCAGCTTTATCCTGAACGAACATATGAGCAGTTGGTGGTCTGCTCCACAGTCAGCCCCTGGCCTGGTTTTAGCTGCTGATATTGAGTTTCTCCACCATCTTCTCCCCACAAATATTGTCAATTTGATTTCTGTGGATCCATCTGGAGAAGTCCATGTGCACAGTCGCCATTGGTTGGAAACAGGTTTCAGTGCTGAAGAAGTCATTGCTCTTGCAAAATCTCAGGCCCTCCAGTACTTCTGGGGAGGGAGTTACCCAAGGGCATGGCTGGCAGGCCATGTGGCTCTTTTAGAATACGGTCTAGCACAAACACTGCCGACATCTGCTAACTTCCCTCTGTATTTGTTGAAGGGAGGACCATGTGAATGACAGTTAACATGCTCTAGAGGGGGTGGGGGAAGAGCAAAAATGGACATGCCTGCTACACATCGTCACGAACTCTTCATTATATCCTTCCTGTCTGTCCTATCCTGGCACCTCACCGGGAGTCAAATTACCCTTCAAGGATAACCCAAGGACAGGTGTCAATCACTCACATCAAGGACTAGCGGAATCACCTCTGGCCCAACTCCCATTGCCTTTGCGCTTAGTTTTGATACCTGTCTCCAGCCGACATTTGATGGCTTTATTTTGAGCCAATCACCGGACTCGCTTCTGGACTGGAGCCTGGCACTGAGTCTCTGATCTGCCTAGAACTACATCAGGTAGAGTGAGATGAAACCCTGCAACCATGAAGGACAACAGGATACTAAAGGAAGAGCAGGTGATTTGGAGACAAGAAGAAGAAACCCCACAAGATTAGTTCAACTGGAGCGACAGATGCACTTACTGATTTCACCTACAAGGTGAACTCCACGAAGGAATGCAGGTCGGAAATCACTGACATCTGGGAGCTTGAAAACTCACCTCGCACCTGCATCAATCTCAGTTCACCTGGAAAGACGCCTTCATTCCTTAAAAGACCATTCCTTCTTGGAATTAAATTCTAAGCTCTTGACTCCTCACACGCGTGCCAAGAAGTAGGTACCATCACCCCACCCCCATTTTATAAATAAGGAAACTGAGGCCCAGTGTGTCATATAACTTGTTGGAAGGTACAAAATGAAGCCCAAATGGCTGCTTCTGGTGTTGAAACCCCTTCCCGACTCAGGTTTGATTTCTAATACACCAACTACCACCCGGTAGGGCCCACTCAAACAAAAACACCTGGGTGGAAAAAAACCCCAAACACCTGGGTGTCCTCAATATTAAGTGCCTACAAGGTGTCCATTATGACTTTCACTCCTTCTTAAAAATAATATGCATACATTATTTTAAACCATCTTTAAAGTCTTTCCCCCATGACGTGTTGAAAGGTAATATCACAAGAAGTAAGTCCTGGCTGAGGTGTGGAGAAGCATTATTTCAGCCCTTCCACCTGCCCCACCGACATAGGGAGCCACGATGATCACCTTTCCCTCCCCGCCAGGCCTCGGCGCACCTTTACCCCTTCACAGAGATCTCTTCCTTCTAGGGGTCCCTACAGGTTTCTGTGTAGCAACCCAGACCTCTCCTCAGAGAAAAGGCCCTGGGGCAGGGTGGTTATGCAAAACCAAAAACTCCCTGCCCGGAGGAGTCAATGCTGACTCAGAGTGACCCCCTGGGGGTTTCTGAGACTGTAACCTGTTAAGGGAGAAGAAAGACCAGTCTTTCTCTTGAGGAGCAACCACTCGGATCGCAGCCCAGCAAGTAACCAGTCTACCATCGGGGCTCATCAACGGGTTACGCCTTGGGCTGTTGATCACAAGATGAGCAGTTTGAGACCACCAACCTCTCCTTTGGAGAAAGATGAGGCTTTCTACTCTCATAGAGTGACTGTTTTGGGAACTCACAGGGCCAGTTCTACCCTGTCCTGTAGGGTTGCGATGAGTTGGCACTGACTCTGGCAGTGGGGTTGGAATATTTTGGTCTACTAGAGGAAGGAGCCCCGGGGACAGATGATGTGGGTTACAGGGTGTGCTGCTAACGTCAAGGTCAGTAGTGAGAGCCCACCAACCCAGAGGGAAAAAGACAAGACTTCCTACTTCCATAAGGATTTACAGCCTCAGAAACTCACAGGGACAGCCCTATGGGGTCGTTAAGAAGCTGTGTGGACTCCATGACAGTGGGCTTGGGTTTGAGGGTCCTATTAGAGGACACCTACCTATATGCTCAGATGACCAGATATGCTCGAGGATAAGCCGACCCGAAAGTTACACAATACGGTTGGCTTATCCTTGAGTACATACGGGATTTCTAATTCTCTGAACACACCCCAACCGTTCTTGCCTCTTGTGCGTTCTCTCCTTCCTGCTCCTCTGCTTTCTAGCCCACTAGTCGCCAGTCCCTTGACCCTGACTCGAGCCTCTCAAAATCTATCCACCCTTCAAGGTCTACCAGAAATCCTACTTCTTACTGCAAGCTTCCCAATTTAGCCTCAACTTTTTCCTTTTCTGGCTTACTATAAAGCTAGTGAATCTTAAATTTTTGCGGCTCAGATCATCTAAATATACTCTTATTAGCATTATTGTGCACGATGACCAGTTTCTAGAGGATCCCCACCGCCTCAGATTCACCCCGGTGTAATCTCCCTGAGTGTGGGCTACACGTGGTTCTAACCAAACTCCAAACTCACTGTCCAGTCGATTCTGATTCATAGTGCCCCTATAGGACAGAGTAGAACCACCTGTGTGGGTTTCTGAGATTGCAATTTTCACAGGTGTAGAGAGCCTCCTTTCTTTCCCGCAGAGCGCCTGGTAGTTTTGAACTGCTAGCCTTGAGGTTAGCAGCCCAGCATATAACCCACTATCCCACTAGGGCTCAATATAAAAAAGGTGATGGCATGTTACTTCCATGATTTAGTTACAAAAGATTGTGATTTCTTTCTTGCTAGCAGATGTCCCCTCTTGGTTTTGGTGAGGCCAGCTGCCATATTGGAGAGGTGCTGGCAGCCAGGAATCTAGCCCCTGCAGCTGCTGGGTGCACGAGTGTGGTATAGTGTGACCCTCTCACCAGCTCCCAGGCTGCAGATGGACTCAATAGCTATGACTGGGTGTAAGGAAATGATTGCCCCTGAAAAAAGCCAGGACTATGATCTTAGTTGGCAGAGGAGGAAGGAGCTGTTCTCTGATGTTTGCATACCCAGCCACTTCTGACCAGAGACCATCATTGATGTCCACTGACTGTAGGGGGCGCCACTTTTGCCACCACCCTTTACTTCCCACTCTTACTGCCCCTTCCCCTCCCTATCCCCTGTACAGGCTGTTTGGACATAGACGTGGCTGTTTGAAGATGCTTTGTGCTCGTCACCTAATCTGGTGTCAATTTACGGATTAAGAGTGTAGGGGTGGATTCTAGGCTGTCAATCTGGAGACAGCCAATGAGACTTCTGTGTGGGCATGGCCTTCTCCAGAGAATTCTGGGAAACCTGGTACTTCCTCCTTGGAGGCGGAAGACACCTCTCTCCCTCTGCTACTCCCTGGGAGACATTGCAGAAGACAAGCCACATGGACGCAACTAGATCTCAGAAGCTGGAGAAGCCATGGAGAGACCCCTGCCAGCACTGAGATGCTTACAACACCACTGGACCCAAAAGCTTTCTACCCATTGGCTTGTGATTGTCCTGCATTTGGCTTCATTGCATGTGTTTTTGTGAGTCTGAAGAGGACTTTATAGATTGGTGTCGGACATATGGGCTACTATCAGATGTCTGGCCTTGGACTGTACTGGGTTGGGATGTTTTCTCCATGTTCAATTGCTCTTGTATATAAAACTCTTTCTGACACACATACGTGTGTCCATGGATTTGTTTCTCTAGTCTACGAAGACTAACATTCTCTTCAATTGCAGGAGAGGGTGTATTTAGATCCTCTCCTCCCCAGATGTTAACTGGGCGTGCTTGGATGTGATCTGACTCTGGGGAACCTGGGCTGTGGCGGCTGTCCCCTGCTGTACTCATCCTACCTGTTTATTCTATAAGTAATACAGACCTGCTGACCTCCATCTGGGCTCTACTCCAAGCAGACTTTCACTGTGACATAGCGAGCTGTCAGAGACCTTTAATCCACAGGCCTTTAAGGAATGAACTATACCAACAACCAGGTGGGGGAGGTTGGAAGCAGCTCCTTCCCCACGGGAGGCCTTAGATGAGACTGCAGACCCTCGGCTGACCCCTGGAGTCGAGCCCCCTGACACTCCATGACAGCGGGCCCCACTCAGCTGTGCCTGGGTCTCTGACCCACAGAAGCTGTGAGATCATAGATGTGTGCTGGCCGTGGGGTGGGCAGAGGAAATAGGGAAAGGGAGGAAGGGGAGATCAAACTAATTCAAGCCAAACGAGACCAAATGGGTATTGTGTGAAGACGGACAGTGTCCCAACACTACCCACAGTAAATTGGTAGTGTATGCGTTTTGTTCTGTGCCTCCTACGGGAAGTTGAAATCACTATCATGGGCCTGAAGCTTAAGCTGCGGGGCCCCTTGCTTACCCGAGCACCTTGTAAGGACCTGGGAGAGTCCCTAGAAATGTGTTCACTTAGTCATATATTTTTGTAACTTTCTCAGAAAATATTTTTAGTGCCATCTAAGCGCCTCGTACCACATGTTGGTTTCCCCACCCTCATATTTACCCCTGAGTGTGTTGCTGTGGGAATGGCTGGGGGCATTTTGGGGTTTGGCTAAGGGGAAGTTAAGATGGAGATTCCTTTACTGGGATTTAGGGGGATCTATTCAAGTGGCTTGCAGTCACTTCCCTGTAGAGTCATGTCACAGCTAGCAAAGTTTGGCGAGAATTTGGCAGAGCTAGAATTCCAAACCAGGTCATCTCACACTGATCCCATGACTTTAACCCCAGATTCTGATCCCATGATTTTTTTTTTTAACAATTTATCGGGGCTCATACAATTCTTTTCACAGTTCATACATATACATACATCAATTGTATAAAGCACATCTGTACAGTCTTTGCCCTAATCATTTTTTTCTCTTTTCTTCTTTTACATTTTATTAGGGACTCATACAACTCTTACCACAATCCATACATATACATACATCAATTGTATAAAGCACATCCATACATTCTCTGCCCCAATCATTCTCAAGGCATTTGCTCTCCACTTAAGCCCCTTGCATCAGGTCCTCTTTTTTTTTTTCCCCTCCTTCCCCATTCCCCCCTCCCTCATATGCCCTTGGTAACCCATGATTTTTTAACACCGGACTCAGTTGTTTTATATATTCTTAGTGATCCATTAACTTAAAGGCCTGAGAGTGTGTCCTGAGAACTTTGACATGATCTCCTCCCTCCCTCCCTAGTGTAAGCCCTCATCTTATCACCATTGCCATCGTCGCTGCACCTACTTCTAGGCCTGGACCTGCCAGTGCTTGGGCTGGCATCCAGGTTGGTCTGCAAGGCCTCTCCTTTATAGGCGTTCTCACTGAACTATTGTTCTCTTTATATGAAAGACCGATGTAAAATAAAACTCATAATCAGTCACTCACAGGAAATCTCATAATAAATTGGATGAGTGTAGACAATTCAAGAAGTATTTAAGACAGAGGAGTCACTGAGCAAGAAAACTGGAATTCCTACAGCTTCTAAACGAAAAGAATTAGATACAGGTTTTCCCTAAATTTAGCACACATAAATAATTATATGACAATTTACATGACTTTACTTATGGATCAGGGAGCTGAAAGAGGCTTTTCTAAAGTATCAGTGAAATGCACACTTTGATTTACCAAACTAAAGGAAAGACAGAATTATCTTTGGGTGCTATAGAAAATTATATTATAGAGTGACTGTTCTTTGAACTACTAATCAGGGACTGTGCAGATAAAAATGTAGGGGAAAAGCATGATAGAAGCAGGTGAAGCTGCTAACAAAAACATGTAATTTTACTGGATTCGGTGAATCCTGTAGTATTTGTAAGCTTTATACATTTTGAAGTTTGTTGTGGTTTTCTACCTTATTTTAAGTAAACTATTTTTTTAATGTTTATTTTATTTATTTATTTTTAATAAATCATTTTATGGGGGCTCATACAACTCTTATCTCAATCCATACATACATCAATTGAGTAAAGCACTCTTATACATTCGTTGCCCTCATCATTCTCAAAATTCGCCTTCCTCTTGGGTTCCTGGAATCAGCTCATTTTTAAGTAAACTATTTTTGTGTACTTCAAGGGTACCATAAAATTTCTGGTTTTCCTCCTAAACCTTTGAGTCAACACTAACTCACTGAGACTCCTCCCGTGACAGAACAGAGCTGGGTTCCAAGGCCTGGCCTTTCTCCGGAGGCAACTCTGAGCCGCCTCCCTGACTCACTGCGGTGGAGCCCCTTCTGACTCAAGCTTTGGGCTTCCGGGGCTATAACTCTTTACGGGAGTAGCAAGCTTCGTCTTTTTCCCGTGGGGCCCAGGTTCCAAAGTGCAGACCCTGTGGTTAGCAGCTTGACCCACGTGGCCAGCAGGGCTCGGTTGGGCAGTCTAGTATCTTTCAGTTAGCAGTTAAATACCATAACCACAGACATTGTGTAAGCTTCAGGATCACACAGCCTGGATCTGCCCCAGTCCCCACCCAATAGATGGGGAAATTCCTTCATGCAAGAGATTCTTCTGCATTCTTCTTGGAATCTACCCGCAAGCCCAGCTGTGTCCTACATGTCCTTATTCACGAGAAAGGACTGCCTGCCTGCCGTCAAGTTGATCCCGACTCTTGGCAACCCTTGGGGAGCGTTCACTACTTTTTATTTTTTCTTTTCTGAATGTAACTTGAGTGAAAACGAAATTCAACTTGTCAGGGGAAAAGGCAAAGTCACCACATGGCCAAGGTGCCCTTTGTTATCTGCAGGGTAGTTAGCTAGCTCAAGGATAGGCAGGACCAAGGTGCACGAGAGTCCTGGGGTCATTGAGAGAAAACAGTTGTCGCTTGGTGGGCGTGGCCCGCTTCTGAAGGGAGCAGTTTGGCCAGATGGAGGGGGCAGATACCACTCCGCCTCTGGGCCAGGGAGGAACCTGGGGGCACAACCCAGAGGGACGTTGGCTCCGAGCCTGACACCAGGCTCATGAACAGTTGCAAGGTGGTCCAAGCAAGTTTGCAGCTTTGGCACAGGGATCTGGTCGTGGGTGATAAGGGCCGAGCAGTACCGAGTGACAGATCCCTGGGCCGACTCAATGGCAGTGAGTTTGAGTTTTCTTGACGAAGGATCAGCAGCTTTTTGCCTGTAATATTTGTCTCCTTGCTGGCTCCTGCCACCTGGATCCTCTGCAAATGCCACCTGCTTGGCGTTTTGCTGTTACAGCACTCCCAGTCTAGGATCAAAAGAAACACCAACAAATCAGTGACTGAAATTAGAAAGAAGCGTATTTGTCCCCCTCATAGACCAGTCCTAAGGGCCTGTGGAAAAGGGGGGGGTGGACCATGGGGGATTGACTTAGAAATCCTTTTAAAGGCAAAAATGCAAAATGTCTCACCTTTCTGTTCCACCCTGCTTTCCAGAATTTAGTCACAGTCACACCTGCTGCAAGAGAAGCAGAGAAGCACACTCTTTGCAGGGCAGATATTTTAAAACAGAAATAAAAAGTAAAATACTTAGGAATAATATAAAATGCGTTGGAGCCCAACTGAAAACACTGCTGACACATTTCAACTGACAGCCTATGTTTTGAGTAACAAGAGACCAAGATCTACTACCATAAAGATGTTGATTCTCTGTCAGTTAATTTATGCATTGACATGATCCTAAAAGAAAATCCTCAGTGTTTGTATATCTCTGTAACCAGACAAGTTTATGTAGAAAAGGAAAATGCTAAAAAAGGAAGAGCCATGGTGGGAAAAATAATTTTTTAAAAGGAAAGTGGGGTAGAAAGGGTCTATAGAAAACAGTCATGATCCCAACCTCAATCATAAAGAATACTTACCATTTCCAATGAAACCGGCCTCAATTTGAGAGCTTAGTGCTGACTGAGTCACGAGGGAAGGGGAGAGGTCAATGTTTGGGAGTGCAGTCAGTGGGAATGGGGGGACAAGAGGACAGACGACAGGAGGCAAAGCTTTCAGACCTTGGACCCTGTTTTATAACCATACCAGTCCCTTAGCCCTCTCCCTTACAGAGTTGCCCCAAGGCCCCTGTGCTGGCTGGTGTTACGATTTCCTGGGGTTTGGGAGACATTGGACTGATTGCTCTGCCCGAATGTAAGCATGGCTGTTTTGTAATCTGATGAGATTACAGCCCATCAAGTGAAAGCCAGTCCATTTCCTTGGGGGTATGACCTGCATCCAGTGTATATGAATGCTCTGGCAGACTTTACTGTTTCTTGATTGCACATTTGACTCCTCCTTCTGTGACTTCCACTCCTTAGGATGTGAACCAGCAGCCTGCCATGTGACCTGCCCATTTCCGCTTTCTCAGCTCATGCAATCGTGATTCAGTAGAAGCCTCCAGCCTGACATCCGACCTACCGATTTCGGACTTGCTAACCTCTACAACCCCATGAGACGTTTCCTTGAACTAAATCTATGCCTGTTGGATGTGAGCTGCTGTTGCTTCTCTAGGGCATTCAGCCTAATACAACCCCTCCAGAGGTAGAGCCTCGGAGTCCATGGTCCCGGGAGCCTTGGAAAGAGCTGGTTTGGGGTAAATGGAGATCATCTGGTTGCTCACCAGACTTTCTTGCCAAGATCTTTCTGGACTCTAGGACTCCAGGAGCTGAAGGAAGGTGGATGGGTTTGTCTCAGTGAAGGAGCTCACCCTCCTGGGGCCCAAGGCTGCCTCCTTGATGATACAACGGGGCCAACAGGTGGCAGGACTGCCGGGCTTGCCATTTGCTTTGCACAGATCCAACTTTCTTTACGGCCTCTTGTTTTGTTGTGGTTTTTAAACTAAGTTTTGTGGCTTGGGTGCAAGGTGACGGAGGACTCCAGTCTCCAATTTAATAATTTACACAGATTTTGTTTCATGACATTGATTGCCACTGCTTCATGTAACAGGACTGCCCCACTTCCTGTCCCCACGTGCCCTTTCCTGACTTCTGAACTTCGTTTTTAGGCAAATGCTACCTTTCCGGTCTGGAGACCTCACGGTCTGGTGGTTCACTCTATAGTCCTTTCTGTTGTTTGACTGAAGGTAATGTCCTGGCCTGGGTTCAGTTCCAGATCTGAAGAGTGTCTTATGTCCACCCGTCTCTATCAACCCAGTAAGTCTGTTGTCATTGGTCTACTTTTAATGACATTGGATACCTAGCTACCCTACAGGCCTGGCTACCAAAAGTCTCTGGTTTTTAATTTAAAATGTGAAAGGATCCCTCGAAGCTCCCAGTGGCAGGGGATGGCCCACTCTCTGTATTTCCTCGGCGGCCATGATGTGTGCAACCACACCACTATTTCAGAGCCAGAGTTGTGAGGTCAGAGGCGTCTTAAACGTCACCCCAAAGGGGTATCACAATGCGGTTACAGTTTCCTTTCATAGCCAAATAAGGTCATTGCCAGCCACCTGGCAGGCCACCCCCAGGGTATTTCAGGAAATGCCCAAGCTTGGTCCTCGGTTAGTTACTTACCCACTTAGCCTGAGGAACCTCTTGCCCCGTGCCCGCGTGCACATGCCAACCCCCACCAGCCCCACCAGAATTTGTAAGCACTGCAGATTTTCACATCCTATTCAGAAAACACACACCCAAACCAAACAGAAATTCTGCTCACACTCCAGCAGTGTGCTCCTTTCTTTCATCCCGCAGCACGCCGGCCCTTGCCTTTCATTTCCCCCTCTCCTCCCCTCCTCGCTTTAACCAGCCCACTTCTCTTTGGCCTCTCAGGGTTTCAACGTCTATGACTATGTAGCCCCGCCTTTTGTGTTTTCAGAGAGCCCTGGTCTTATAGTACGAATTGGGCTGCTGACCGAAAGGTCAGCAGTTTGAAACCACCAGCTGCACTGTGGGAGAAAGATGAGGCTTTCTACTCCTGTAAAGAGCTACAGTCACGGCAACCCACGGGGGCAGTTCTGCCCTGTCCGGTAGGGTCACTGTGAGTTGGAATCCCTGGGTGGCAGTGAGTTTAAATTTTGTGTCTTCTCTTGTCGCCAACATGTCTGTCCACCAAGGAGAATAAAGATCCTGAGATGATGAAGGGCAGGACGACAGTTATACATACTTAGCATTTACTTTTTTTTCATTACTGTGTGGAGAATAATATATCTTCTTCATGGGACATTTGTGAGGATTAAAAGATACAGCATATAAAGCATTTGGCAAATTGCTTGCATGTGTTAAGAATTTCATAGATGCCCCTACCCCACCTCCAGGGGAAGAACAACAGAAACCATGGGGGAGGGAGACAGCGGTTTCTGTGAGATATGAAAATAATAATAATTTATAACTTATCACAGGGTGACACGGGGGGGGGGAGGGAGGAAATAAAGAGGAGCTGATACCAAGGACTCAATAGACAGCATATGTCTAGAAAAGAATGCTGGCAACCTATGTACAAGTATGCTTCTTGATACAATTGATGTATGGACGAGCCCCCAATAAAATGATCTTTTAATTGCAAAATATTTAAATACACACACACAAAAATAATTCCATAGATGGTAGTATTGTTACTTACAAGGCACTTGGTGGCCAAGCACAGAGCTTAACCACTCAGCCATTAACCCAACGCTGATGGTTAGACGCCCCCAGCTGCTCTGCAAGGAAAGATGAGGCAGGCAGTCTGCTCCTGTGACGATTCCAGCCTTGGAAGCCCTGGGGACAGTACTACTCTGTCCTAAAGGGGTTGCTATGCATCTGTCTCAACTCTATGGTAACGGGTTTGGTTTGGGTGTGCTATTATTACTAACTCTTGCTCTAGTACATGATTGTACAGTCGGCCTGGTAACAGCAAAGGGAGGGCAAGAATAGACTAAAGGATGGGGAATTACCCACCGTCTCCACACCATCTGTCTTCCTAGTCGCAATCATCAGTGTGCCAGGGAGAACTGCTTTCTGTGCTTTTTCAGTGACCAGGAATTCTTAGGAAGCATAGCCGGGATGTGCTGATATGCAAGGGTAGAGAGAAAGTCATTGTACATTTATACATTGCCAATCTTTAACACATCATTCTGTAATGTTTTAGATCACTACCCAGGGGAACGTACCATTATCCTCTTCCTGTATCTAATGTGAGTTTCTTTTTCTGACAGCTGTGGAGGGGTGGGTTCCTGTTTTCGATAGTAGAAGGCTAGCTAGAACATGGCCCCCAGGGGAGCGTGGTGAGGGCACCGTGGTTGTCACTTTACATTTTGGCATGGAGAAGTGAAGAAGCTGTCGCCTGGAATCAGAATCGGCTAGACGGCATTGAGTTTGGTTCCAAAGGCTGAGACTTTGCAAGGTCAGCAACCAGCTTGGCCTGGACTCTGGGCCCCAGGGCTCTGCTAGGTCAGCCTCTGGTGCAAAGGGAAGTCTCCTAAAAGCGGTGCAAAGGTTGAGACACTATCTAGAGGAAAGAACATATGCACAGCATTGCAAAACCCACTGAAGGTTGTTGAAACTCAAAACGCGGAAGTTTTGTTTTAGGAAATGGCAACCTGCTGTCTAGCTCTTCTTCGATATCTCTGTTGGCTGGAGTTTGGAGGACGTGAGCTGGGATGCCAGGCAGGGCCGTCCGTGGTGCGGGGCATGAGTGACCTCAGCCAAAGAAGTATGCTTTACAGGCGAGAGAATCAGGGTCCCCAGTAGAGGGACGCTCCAAATTGAGCTCTCTCTTGGGATTCTGAGGTTCTTTTTAAAAAATTTATTATTATTTATTTATTTTTAAAACATTTTATTAGGGGCTCATACATCTCTTATCACAATCCATGCATATACATACATCAATTGTATAAAGCACGTCTGTACATTCTTTGCCCTAATCATTTTCTTTTTTTCCCCTTTTTTTACATTTTATTAGGAGCTCATACAACTCGTATCACAATCCACGCATATACATACATCAATTGTATAAAGCACATCCGCACATTCCTTGCCCTAATCACTCTCAAAGCATTTGCTCTCCACTTAAGCCCTCTGTATCAGGTCCTCTTTTTTCCCCCTCCTTCCCCACTCCCCCCTCCCTCATGAGCCCTTGATAATCCACAGATTGTTATTTTGTCATATCTTGCCCTATCCAGAGTCTCCCTTCGCCCCCTTCTCTGCCGTCCATCTCCCAGGGAGGAGGTCACGTGTGAATCCTTGTAATCAGTTCCCCCTTTCCACCCCACTCACCCTCCACTCTCCCAGCATCGCCCCTCACACCCCTGGTCCTGAAGATATCGTTCACCCTGGATTCCCTGTGCCTCCAGCTCCCATGTGCACCAGTGTACAACCTCTGCCCTATCCAGTCCTGCAAGGTAGAATTCGGATCATGGTAGTTGTGGGGAGGAAGCATCCAGGATCTGGGGGAAAGCTGTGTTCTTTATCAGTACTATATTGCACCCTGACAGACCCATCTCCTCTCCTAAACCCCTCTGTGAGGGGATCTCCAGTGGTCGACATTTGGGCCTTGGGTCTCCACTCTGCACTTCCCCCTTCTTTTTTTTTGAGGTGGGGGAGGGGGAGGTTGTAATTTTTTAATTAGAAACAGATGGTCTTCTCTTATTTATTTATTTTTCTCATTTAAAAGAACATTTTATTGGGGGCTCTTATGACAATCCATATACATCAATAGTATCAAGCATATTTGTACGTATATTGCTGTCATTATTTTCTAAACATTTACTTTCTATTTGCGCCCTTGGTATCAGCTCTTCTTTTTTCCCTCTTTCCTGCCCACCTCTTGTGACACCTTGATAAATTATAAATTAGAGTAGACCCCCAGTACTCAACGCATCAGTACTCGACATAATTGGATTTCAATGCAAAATGTCAAGAAAATTTTGCATCAGAGCTCAAACAAAACATCAGAATCCGACCTGACACAGTCCGTGTTTGGTGTTGTTGTATGCGTTGTTTAAACATTTTGCAGCTGTGTTCCAAGCATTTTGCCATAATTTTCGTAGTTTTTGTGGCTTTTGATAATGTTTCTAGATAAGAAACATGGGCCCTAAGAAAGTTTTTTGAAATGAATCATCATGATAAGGAACTAGTAAACTGTGTTATCGACATTGTTTAGTAAACCCTTTTAGAAAACAGTAAAGGAAACACCAGCAGCAGACCACATTAGACAGATTGTTTTTTTAGAGAAAGCCAGCCAGGTCTCGTGAAAAAAGGCAAAGAAGGGGGGAAACCCCTCCTGAAAAGCAGCCTCCAGTTGATTTTATGGAAGGGTACGGACTTTGGGCCTTTGCTCAAGCCCTGCCTCAACGCAAGCGTACTTTGTTTTAACAATCTAGCATTCTGTGACGCTCACCCTCCCTGCATGATCGCTGAAGACAAGATGGGTGCACAACAAATGTGGTGAAGAGAGCGATGTTCTGAGGTACTTGAGGGGCTGTTACCCTAGGAGCCTTCTGACACTCAACACCCCCTCCACTTTCTGGGTGTGTCTGCTACTCTTTTGATTGGTTGCGAGAGAAGAAATGTTACTTCGTAAAAGCAGAACCAACTGGCCCCATTTTTACGAATGTACGAATGAGGAGAAATGGCTCTTTGTTTAGGAAAATACTCTGATGATGTTTTCCCCTCAATCTCAAATATAGTTTCAGGAGAACCATTTGTTAAGTCTTCAAAGGGACGGAGACGCAGGCCCATCTTCAGAATGAAGGAGCCCCATTGGCGTGAGATGGTAACAGTGCCCGGGTATTCACAGTCAGGCCACTAGGTCAATAAGTCATGGATCAAAGGGAACCACCACCAGTCCATGATTGGTGTCAGAACAGTACATCACAGTGTCAGGCGAGCCTGCAGACAAGGGGACAGAACCATGATTGGGACACATATGTGATGTTAGACAGAAGAACTTACAAGATTGGTCTGGGGCCTTCTAACCAAGGCAGCCAGGACCCAAGAGATAGGGCAGGACGCTGAGACTTGCAGTCTCATCTACCAGGGACACACCCAGGCAGGCCCCTAAGGGAAACTGCCCCTCCCTGCAGAGTGTGTGTTCTTAGGTGCCAGCAGGTCGGTTCTGACCCACAGCCCAACAGAACAGAACACGCCTGGGCCTGCCCCTCCTCACAATTGTCCCCAGGCTTGAGCCCATGCTTGCAGCCACGATGTCACATCCACATCCACGGTGTCACAGAGGGTCTTCTGGTTTTTGGCTGACCTGCTCCTTTAAGCTTGGTGTCCCTTTCTGGAGACAGGTCCTTTCTGTGAACCTGCCCTAAGTGAGTGAGACTTTGAGTCTGATTTTTTTTTTGAGTGGGGTGTTATAAGTACTCAAAGTCACAGGACTTTGAAAAGGCACGTGGAATCTGCTTGCTGGCTTTCTAGTTTTTGACTACTTTTACCAAAGAAGGGGAAGCAAGAGGCTGGACTCTTGTCTGCACATAGGTCAGAAGATTGACGGGGAACAGCAGCGTCGTGGAGCCATCCACGGGGTGCAGGTCACGAAGGGGGAAGAAACTCAAGGAGGACAGAGAATGGGTTCTTTACTTCGAACACAGAGCTGCTACTGATGCTGGTCCTCTCACTGTTGACCATCACCCTCCTTCTGGACCCTCCTGTGAAGTCCCTTGGTTTGGTATCAAATGGTATGGGGTTGTTGGAGGCTTTCTAGCTGGATCTGACTCCGAGGGACTCCGTGCAATGGAATGAGGCACTGCCTAACCTGCCGCCAGCCTCGTGTTGCAGCCACTGGGCCAGTCCATCTTGGAGAGGGTCTTCCTCATTTTTTGCTGATCCTCCACTTTCCTGAGCATGATGTCCTTCCAGGGACCGGTTCCTCCTGACCACATGACCAGAGTAGGTGAGATGAAGTCTCCCTATACGCCCACTGAGACCCACACCAGTTCCCACTGAGCCCATCCCCCCTCCTGGTGACCCCATGTGTGTGTGAGGGGGGGGGGGATTGAACTGCCCCACAGTGTTTTCAAGGCTGAGATCTTTTGGAAGCAGGCCACCTTTCTTCTGCTGTATTTCCAGGAGGGTTTGAGCCAGCCTTTTGGTCCGTAGCCCCGTGCTCACCATGACCTGGCATGACAGGCGGATGCAGCGGCAGAGAAGCAGAGGCGCAGGTCTTCTGGGGAACAGCTGTGTAGGTTGAACCACCAACAGCGATGCTGAGCGCTTAACAGTGGTGCCACCAGGCCTCCTTTTTCTTAAACATTCCTTGGTAAAGTTTGCGTTTTTAGGTCAAGATCCTGTGTTAGTTTTCCACTGAGAAGAAGAAAACTCAAGACACCGCCCCCCGGGCAAAGGCAGCATGAATGACAGTTCCATGCAGCCTACGCCTCGTGAGCGGATCCAGCCACCGGGCTCGTCAAGTACTGTCCGGTGCGCGAAGGCTTCACTGTAGAAGCTATCCTTGGACTTGAGAAATAGGCATACGGTGGGTCGAATCTGGTCCAAGCAAAATGTATCCCCAAACACAGGTTTTATGGAATCCCCAGTTATTCTCCTCTGGCTGATGGTCGGCAGGCACGCGGGTATGGGCACATCAGCTATTTCTGGTTGGCGTCCATTCGAACTGGGCTAGTGCTCCCTCAGGTTGTTTTGTGCCCTTGATGAGCCAGTTGTGAAATATTTTTTAATACCATCCCTGACGTGTCCCACTCCACATAGCTTTTCCCTAACTCTTCTGGCAACTTTTGACCATTGGGATGCACCTTCAGTCCTTGCTTCCTCCCCTCGTCACCTGAGTGGAGATCACTGGAGAAATACTGGGCAGCAAGCAGGTAGAACACAGAGCCGTAGCGATTTCAGATACCAACTCTGAATAAGCCATTTCAACGTTAGTTTTGTGGCTCATGGTGTCACTGAAGACTTGACAGCTGGTCTTTCTGTCGTCTCAGCAAGGTGGCCATGCGTTTTCTCAGGGCTGCAGGCGACTTGGGTAGTGCCACGCAGCGTCTTCACATGACAGCATCCTAAGCATGAAGTCTGAGGATGGGGACATAGGGGGTCTTTTCCTATTGTGACGCTCTTCCCAATCTTCCGTAGCAGCCACCAGCAGATTTCTACTTGTGGCTTTTGGGCCAGGGTCACTTACCCATTCTTAGAGTAATTGCTGACCAAGGAGACAAGCTTACCGTGAGTGTCTTGGGCCAGTTGTGTTTTTGGGCCAAGTCTTCTGACCCTGAATGAAAGCAGGAGTCTGTTAGTAAGGAAGAAGAGGAGAGGACAGATGACGGCGGGGTCAGACGTCCGTGTGGTCGCCTCTTAAGGTGCTTCAGTTTGTCTTCTCTCAATTCTGAATTTGGCTGATGGCCTGCTCCTCCTGCTTTTGCAGCCTTTACAAGTAATATTCATGCATTTTTAAAATAGAAAAGTAATTTAGGAACTCGAATAAGCAACTCTAGAGAGGCTAACACAGTGATGACGGGGTTGGGTGGGAGTGAGGGTGAAAGGGGAACTCATATCGTAGGGGCCACTGGGTTTCTGTTAAAGGTGATAAAGAACTTGGAAACAGTGACGGCTGAACAACATGAGGGATCTAATTACTATCACTGAATTGGACATACTGGAAATGTTGAATTGAAAAAAAGGACCACTGAATTGACAAACGTTTTGATACATATAAATGTAGCACTCAAAAAACAAACAAACAAACAAACACCCCTCACTGCCATCAAGCTAATTCCGGCTCATAGGAACTCTATAGGCCAGGGTAACTGTCCCCGTGGGTTTCTGAGACAGGAAATCTGGGAGCAGAAAGCCTCCTTTTTCTCCCACGGGCGGTTTCAAACTGCTGAACTTATGGTTAGCAACTCAACTTGTAACCCACGCACACACAGAGTGGTGTATGGAGAGGATATAGAATATGTGGGTATGCCAGGCATGAGTTTGTTTGTGTGTGTAGTCACATATATGAAGAAAACTTTCATGGTTCACTGTGTGTAAGTTACACATATCACACGAAACTAAGATCATATATATATATATGTATGTATATATATATATATATGTATATGTATGTGTATATATATATATATATATATATATATATATATATATATAAAGACTAAGCTCACCGCCCTTGAGTCCATCTGACTGACTCATAGCGACCATGTTGGTGCTGTCTGCAAGTGTTGGATTTGCTAACTGCAAAGTCAGTGGTTCAAAACCACGAGCCACTCCTTGGCCTCAGGGAGCAGTTTCACTCGGTCCTACAGGGCTACTAGGAGTCGGAATCGACTTGATGGCAATGGGATATTCTATATACTTGGTTTCACGTTCTGCCTTTCTCTACTTACCATTGTATGGTGGACTCTCTTGGTCCTAGCTTCCCTTCTTGGTCCTAGCCGCCTGCCTCCACAAATCCAAAGACATGGCGGATTTCAATAAAGTGATTAAGACCCAAGTTTGGGAAGGTCTTACTTCCTAGGTCCCAAGTGGTCTTCGCCTGGTCATCCCACCCACCAGCACCCTCCTAAATTTCCAGGACATCTTGACAGCTAGGTAGAGAAGGATGTATGCACTCCAGACTGACTAGAAGGAGCACTTGTGGTGCAGCGGATTAAGCAGGAGGCTGCTAAATGCAAGATAAGGATTTACAGCCCCAGAATCCATGATAGGGCTGCTATGGAATGGGGACAGCGGGATTTTTGACTGCCCAGGGCTGGGCTGCAGCAGTGACTTCACCGTTTTGGAGAGTGCTGCCCTTACGCTAGCAGGCCTCGTCTGGACGCCTCTTATCTCTTTTTTTTAAAAATCATTTTATTGGGGGTTCATACTTTTATCACAATCCATATATACATCCATTGTATCAAGCACATTTGTACATTTGTTGCTATCATCATTCTCAAAACATTTGGTTTCTGCTTGAGCATTGGTAGATTTTTTTCCTTTTTTTTTTTTGACAATTTATTAGGGGCCCATACAACTCTTATCACAGTCCATACATATACATACATCAATTGTATAAAGCACATCTGTACATTCTTTGGCCTAATCATTTTTTTCTCCTCTTTTCTTTTTTTACATTTTATTAGGGACTCATACAACTCTTATCACAATCCATACATATACATACATCAATTGTATAAAGCACATCCATACATTCCCTGCCCCAATCATTCTCAAAGCATTTGCTCTCCACTTAAGCCCTTTGCATCAGGTCCTCTTTTTTTTCCCCTCCCTCCCCTCTCCCCACTCCCTCATGTGCCCTTGGTAATTTATACATCATTATTTTGTCATATCTTGCCCTATCCGGAGTCTCCCTCCCCCCCCCCTTCTCTGCTGTCCCTCTCCCAGGGAAGAGGTCACATGTGAATCCTTGTAATCAGTTCCCCCTTTCCAACCCACTCACCCTCCACTCTCCCAGCATCGCCCCTCACACCCTTGGTCCTGAAGGTATCATCCACCCTGGATTCCCTGTACCTCCAGCCTTCATATGTACCAGTGTACAGCCTCTGCCCTATCCAGCCCTGCAAGGTAGAATTCGGATCATGGTAGTTGGGGGGAGGAAGCATCCAGGATCTGGGGGAAAGCTGTGTTCTTCATCGGTACTACCTCGCACCCTAATTAACCCATCTCCTCTCCTAAACCCCTCTATGAGGGGATCTCCATTGGCTGACACTTGGGCCTTGGGTCTCCACTCTCCACTTCCCCCTTCATTTAATATGGTATATATATACACACATATATATATACATATACACATACATACACAGACATATATATACATACACACACATATATCTTTTTTGTTGTTGTTGCATGATGCCTTCTACCTGGTCCCTTGGCAGCTCGTGATCACACTGGCCGGTGTGCTTCTTCCATGTGGGCTTTTTTGCTTCTGAGCTAGATGGCCGCTTGTTCACCTTCAAGCCTTTAAGACCCCAGACACTATCTCTTTTGATAGCCGGGCACCATCAGCTTTCTTCACCACATTTGCTTATGCACCCATTTGTCTTCAGCGATCCTATCATGGAGGTGTGCAGTCAATGATATGATTTTTTGTTCTTTGATGCCTGGTAACTGATCCCTTCGGGACCACTCGATCACACAGGCTGGTGTGTTCTTCCATGTGGACTTTGTTGCTTCTGAGCTAGATGGCTGCTTGTTTATCTTCAAGCCTTTAAGACCCCAGTCACTATCTCTTTTGATAGCCGGGCACCATCAGCTTTCTTCACCACATTTACTTGTTCACCCACTTTGGCTCCAGCCGTTGTGTTGGGAGAGTGAGCATCATAGAGTTCCAATTTAATAAAAGAAAGTATTCATGCATTGAGGGAGTGTTTGAGTAGAGGCCCAAGGTCCTTCGCCACCTTAATACTTAACCTATAAATATAGACACATAGATCTATTTCCCCATCCTCCTATATATATTTGCATGTACATGTCTTTGTCTAGACCTCCATAAATGCCCTTTGACTCCTAGCTCTTTCCTCTATCTCCCTTGACTTTCCTCCTGCCCTACTACCATGCTTCGTCGCCACCTGGGCTAGAGTATACCTCTTCTCTAAGCAACCTTACCCTTGATCATTTCCTACCAGGCCTCCCACTCCCCCCTCTCTACCATTTGGGGTCCCATGATTTTCCCTTGTCCCTGGGTTTGTTAACACCACTTCCTTACCCCCCCATTACCCCCCCACCCCAAGTCCCCCCGGAACTGTATGTCCCGTTGTTTTTCCTCCAGATAGTTCATCCAGCCTGTCCTATTCAGACAGATCTGTGGAGACACTAACATGCACAAAAAGAAGACAGAGGAAAACAAAGCAACAGTATACAACAAGACAACAAAACAACAAAAACAAACCACTGACAAAGAACAGAACAAAACAGTTCACAAGAGAAAAGCTTGTAGTTAGTTCAGGGATCGTTTGCTGGCCTTTAGGAGCGTTTTCCAGTCCAGTCTGTTGGGGCACCACGCCCTGGCGCCCCTTATCTCTTCTGGAGATAAGACCTGGGAGTGCCAATTGTTGTGCAAGGTGGGGAGGAGCCCTGTTCATACCTTAGTGTGTACGTCATTGTATTGTCTCGTAGAGAGCTGTGCACAGGCAAGTCTCACCTGCTAAACTGGACCTTCAGGTGCCTCAGATGGGGAGCCAGTGTCCCTAGCAAAACCCCCTTCCCTGACTCACTCTACAAGCCTACAGCATGTTGTCACCTCAATGCCGACTCATAGAGATCTTTTAAAAAAAATTCATTGGGGGCTCACACAATTCTTATCATAATCTATCCATACATCCCTTGTGTCAAGAACATTTGTACATTTGTTGCCATCATCATTCTCAAAACATTTGCTTTCTGCTTGAGCCCTTGGTATTAGCTCCTCTTTCCCCCTCCCTCCCCCACCTCCCTTTATGAACTCTTGATAATTTATAAATTATGATTATTTGTCATGTCTTACACTGTATGACATCTCCTTTGACCCACTTTTTCTGTTGTCCATCCCCCAGGGAGGAGGTTATATGTAGATCCTTGTGATTGGTTCCCCCTTTCTACCCAACCTACCCTCCCCCTCCCAATATTGCCACTCTCACCACTGGTCCTGAGGGGTTAATCTGTCCTGGATTCCCTTTGTTTCCAGTTCATCTCTGTACCAGTGTACATGCCCTGGTCCAGTGGAATTGTAAGGTAGAATTGGGATCATGATAGTAGGAGGGGGGAGAAAGCATTCAAGAACTAGAGGAGAGTTGTATGTTTCATTGCTAGGACCAGGTAGAACTGCTTTGCGTTTTGGAGACTGTAAGTCATTGTGGGAGCAGAGAACCTGTCTTTCTCCCGCAGAGTGATTAGTGGTTTTGAACTGCTGACCTTGCAGATAGCAGCCTAATGGAAACCACGGAGCCACCAGGGCACCTTTCCAAGTGATCTGACTTTAGGGGAACCATTGTCTATAGTGGTGCAATGGACTGCTCTGTTATCGTTCTTGGTAACCTATTTTGGTCATGAAGTAAGCAGAGCTAAATGCCTCATATCACTAGGGTGTTGTAATACTGAGCACAGTGAACTGTAAGCTTAGGGTAAAAGGGGAAAAAAGAAAAGAGGACTCTTTTTCCCAATTCTATTCATCCAGGCCAAGAAGCATGATTGTCTTCTTGAAGGTGGGAGAGAGCCATGGATGCCCTAAGCTGAGCTTTGTGATGGATGACCCACTCAGCAGTGTGTGTCTATCTGTGCTCCACCGTGGTCACAACAGGATCTCCCATGCCACCTGCTATCCTACATCGAGACAATATTCCCATCACTGTTAACATCTCCCCCTCCCCCGGCCCCGTTTCCCTGCAACCACTAATCACCTTTATCACCTATACATTTGCCTTTTTATATAAACCAAAACCAAACTCTCTGTCACTGAGTCAATTCTGACTCATAGTGACCCTACAGGACAGGGTAGAACTGCCCCAATGGGTTTCTGAGACGTACCTCTTTACGGGAGTAGTAAACCTCATCTTTCTTCCAGGGAGTGGCTGCTGGTTTCAAAATGCTGACCTTGTGGGTAACAGCCCAATGTGTAACCACTATGCCCCCGAGCTCCTTCTTCTTTATGTGAGGGTTTTTGCGGCTGATTTTTCAGGAGTAAATCATGAGACCTTTCTTCTGAGGTGTCTCCGGGTCGGCTTGAATGAAAGCTCTAGTTAGTCATTGAGTGTGTTAACCATGGGGGAGAGAGGAGAGAGAGAGAGCGAGGGACGGGGAGAGATTGTTGGTTGAAGTACAGGGAGGGAGGGGACTCCCGAGCTTGTAGCTGGCCCCCCTTTGACTTGGTTTGGATGGCTAGGGATGAGCTGACCAGAACACGACTAAGTGAAGCGAAAGCTATTAGACATCAGGGCAGAAACAAAACAAATAAAACAAACCACAAAAACTCAACTGTCATCAACTTGGTTCTGATTTCTCGTGACCCGATAGGACAGAATAGCCCTGTTACTGTGGGTCTCCAAGGTTGTAAATCTTCATAGGAGTGGCAGACCTCATCTCTCTCCCTCCCAGTGGCAGGTGACCCTGAACCATTGATGCTGTATACTCAGAAGTCCCAAGAGGAATTTACTGTACCAGTAGGGCTCCTTTCAACACCAAAAATCATTAAAAACCCCAATAGCCTGAGTGACAATAAGTCAATGCCAACTCTCAGCAGCCCCACAGGAGGGACTAGAACTGTGAGTTTCTGAGACTGTAAAGCTCCGTGGGAGCAGATAACTTCCTCTTTGTGCTGTCGACCTGCTGACCTTGTGATGCCATGGGTTACACATGGGGCTGCTAACCAGTCAGCCATTTGAACCCACTAGCTAGTCTGCAGGAGAAAGATGAGGCAATCTCTAGACATGTAGCGATGCATAGCTTTGGAAGCTCTAAGAAGTTCTATGCTGTTCTGTAGGGTCACTGTGAGTTGGAATAGACACTTTGGCAATTAGGCTTTTGTTTGCTTTTTAAATTTGTGCTCTAATTTATTTATTTATTATCATTTTATTGGGAGCTCTTACAGATATAATAAAATTCCATAGTTTAATCGCATCAAGCAGTGTTGTACAACTGCTACCACAGTTGGTTTCAAAACATTTTCTTTCTTCTTGAACTCCTTGACATCAGCACCCCTTTATCTCCTCCTTATTTTTATTATTATTACTTGCTGTATCTTATACGATTCTGTTGTTTGCTCCCCTCGTGTGGGCTTATTTGTTTACATATGTATATAAGTGCAAATGCTACAAGGAAGCAGATGGACTTTGGGTAAGTCTTACCTCAATACAAGAATGGTTTCTTCTAATAATGTGACACTGTATGATACTCACCTTCCTGATACAATCATTGAAGACAAATGGGTGCATAAGCAAATGTGGTGAAGCAAACTGATGGTGCCTGGCTATTAAAAAATAGACTGTCTGGGACCTTAAACTTGTAGTCAAACAAGTGACCACCTAGCAGGGAAGCAACAAAGCCCATATGGAAGAAGCACACCAGGCTGTGTGATCATGAGGTGTTGACGGGAGAAGGTATCAAAAGTTCAAAACCAAGCAACCAAATCAATGTGAAGGGTGGGGTGCATGTAGTGGAGACCCAAATCCTACTTGCAAGATAATTGGACAGTCCAAATAGAAGGGATGATAAATCTAGTGTGTGGTATGGCGCTGATGAAACATACAACTATCCTCCAGTTCTTTACTATTTCCTCCCCTGACTATTATGGCTTTAAATTATTTTACCTCATGAATCATGTTAGACTTGTGTCTATTCATTTGTATAATTAAGATCATTCGATACATGAAAGCCAAGATAGCTATCCCCTCAGAAACAGTAATAGGAGTAATTGTTCCCTGAGGGAACAGAAGCGGGGTGGTGGCAGGACAAGGGGGGCAGGGGGCGTAGCTGATAGCACTCGTGACTGTATAACCCCAGCCAAGAGGAGCAAACAGCAGACTTGTGTGTAAATGGATATATTGCAGTGAGCTTTGACGGGACAAGTTCCTAGAAACCACTACAATCCGATGGCTTGCTCTGCAGTGAACTTTGCTTATGGCTGTAGATGCTCAAAGTCCCAATTGTAACAGAAAACTCTTTAGACCAGTGGTTCTCCACCTTCCCAATGCCATGTCCCTTTAATACAGTTCCTCATGGTGTGGCAACCCCCCAACCATAAAATTATCTTCATTGCTATTTCATAACTGTAATTTTGTTATTATGAATTGCGTGATCCCTCTGAAATGGTCATTTGACCCCCAAAGGGGTTGAAACCCACATGTTGAGAACTGCTGCTTTAGATCAAGGAGCTTGTTTATCTTCTCAAAGTCCTAGTTTGATAGGAGACGGGCAGTTTAGAGCTTGGATATCTAAGATGAGGTTGGGGGAGATAAAGGCATGACATGGGCAGCTCACTTGCTTTCAGGGGTGCACTTAGTCTCAGGATGAGGGGGACAAGGGAGAATCTCCATCGGATGGATGCTTTCTCCTGTTTGTTTGTTTTTTTTCCTGATGGGTCTGGGGAAAAGAAGGTGGGGGAAGTGCTGTTTCAGATGTGAGTGTTCGCAAGGTTCATTATGATCATGAAATGGTATTTGTAGAAGACGTAACTGTAAGGAGGGAGTTGTTCATCCTCAATGTAAGAAAGGAATGATGGCCAGCAGAGCCAGGGAGTAGCCTGCAGTACATCGAATTACTTGACACGGCTCTCCTAGCCACAGACTTTGCAACTCTTCCCAAATGAATGACTGGGTATGGCGATGACAATGTGAGGTGTTTGTGGCTGACCAAGGGCATTGGCTAGCATGTTAGTAATGTACATGATTAAACAAAAAACAACCCCAAGCAAAAATCCTCTGCCATCAAGTCGATTTCAATAGGACAGGTGGTACTGTCCTTGTGGGTTTCTGAGGCTGGAACTCTTAGGAACGCCTCGTCTTTCTCCGAGGAGAGGCTGGTGGTTTCAAACTGCTGACCTTGATGTTTGCAGCCCCACCTGTACCCACTAGGCCATGAGGCTCCTCTAGTAACGTAAGTAAGAGACATGGAACCCGTGTGCAATGGGACCCGACAAATCAGGTGCATGGAGTTCTAAACACAAGGACTGGTCATGTTGCCGTCCCTCAAGGTTTAAAATTAGTCGTCTGAGAAGTGGAAAGGGGGGCGCGTTTCACTACCATCAAAAAGAAGAGCCAGGAGTGGTGCTCGTCCTTTGTACACCGAGACCTCTGGGCTGACCCTTCCTGATCCAGAAGACAGAGCTGTGGCGCAGAATGAGTTCGAGATGCAGCAGCAGTCCAGGCGATAGAACCAAGAACACGTGACACCGTGGTGGGCTTGGGCTTCCCTGCCCGAGGAGCAGGAGGGGCACAAGTGCTGAGCACCTCTGGCCAGGTTTCCTGGTAGAGTGGGCTCTTGATCGGCAGCGCTACACCTGCACAAGGAGGGCAGCCGCCAAGGGGCCATGGGGCGGAGAGAGGACGAGCTAGAAAGAGTTGTGTAACGCTGGCTCAAGCAGGGTCCCAGGCCTTTGGAACCCCGTGACCCCTGCTATCGGGCTGAACACCTGTATCTAGAGAGTTCCTGCCCTGTCATTTCCCTAACAAACCCCATAATCCTGGGGAAGGAAAACGAGACGACTCCAGTTCTCTCCCTGAATCTGGCTGGTGCTTAGTGACTGACGTGTATGGTTGTCAGACTTAGCAAATACAAACACGGGATGTCCAGCTAAACCCCGACTGAAGATAAACATTGACTAATGTTGTTAGCACATCTCATGTACTAGTTGTATCTGACGCAGCGGTGGAAGCAGCAGAGGCTAGGAGCATGGCTTCCAAGGCTAGGTTGGAAGCAGCATTGCAGTGTCCGTCCGGGTCTCTTGGGCTACTTGCTCTGTGGGTGCTTTCCGGTGGGATGCTCCCTTTTAGAACCCGGCCTTCATGCTGTGAGAAGCCCAAGCCTTGTGTGGGGGCTTCTGTCAGAGGTTCCTTCTGAATCGAGCCTGCGAGTCATTTCAGCCCAGACACCAGGCACAGGCTTTCCAGTAGAACTTTCTGTGATGGTGGAAATGTTCTATATTGATATTGTCCAATACGGTAACCTCGAGTCAAACTCTCACATCCAGCATTGAAATGTGACTAGTACGAATGAATTGGGAATCCCTGCTGGGTACACATGGTTAACATACTCAGCTGGACACTGGATGGTTGGGGTCTGAGACCCCTGAGAAGTGTCTCACAAGAAAGAGCTGGCAATCTGTGTTTAAGAAGCCAGCCACTGAAAACCCTATGGAGTCCAGACTTGTGCCAACACACGGAGTCATTGTGAGTCAGAATCGCCTGGATGGCAACTGGTGGCGGTGAACAGTGAAAAACTGAAGTTGTCATTTGATTCGGCCTAAAGTTGTATGGAAATAGCCATGTGGAGCTATGGCTGCAGTGTGGGACAGAACACTACTTGATGATTTTAACACCCAAACCTTAGGAATCAACCCAGCGATCCCCAGCATCATGGAGCAGAGACCAACCTCCCAACAGTGCCCTGTGCAAATGCCCAGCCCACCGAATCTGTGAGTGTGATAAAATGGTTGCTGTCCATCATAAAGTTGGGGAGGGTTCGTTAGGCAGTAGTTGATCAAAGACAACTGTGCCAGGAAGAAACTAGAGGGAAGGGGTTTCACACCCAGAAGATTCCCAACCGAGGGTGTGGAAAGGCCCCAAAGCCAGGTAAGAAGTAAACACAGAGAGTCTTCTACTTGGGTGCTGCAGCAAAGAGTTGTGAGGGGGTCAAAGGGTCTACAACCTCAGGCCTGGGTGGTCGAACAGGCTCCCCCATTTCAGCTCAGCCTCTTAGCAGCCGTGGGATTTCAAATCAATGAAGTGGACTCAGCATGCCTCGCTCATTGATGATCATGTTGCTGGGGCTCAGCCGAGCCCATGATGTGAGGGCCTGGCCCACAGGCATCTGTTCTTGTACCCGCTCCATCCTCTGCCTGCCTCAGTCTTGCACATTGGCTGCAGGAACTCTCAGCTCAGTTCCAGGAACGCTGCAAGCTCAGGCGCCAAGTGTTTGTTAAAAACAGATTTGTCTCGCACCGGGAAATGGCCAAATGCATGAGAAAAGTCAACATCTGGTGGCACAGTTTGGACAAACTCTTGGTGTACACAACTAAGAGGTGGTTGTTTGAACAGAACTAGGGAAGACTGCATGATTTAAAATCAGAAAGGCGTGGGTCAGAATTATATTTTTTTCAGGATATTTATTCACTCTGCATACTGAGCAAATCATCTGAAAAGTTGGGCTTTCTGAAGAAGGCTCACTAACAGCTTGCAGTACGCAGATGGCACCACCTTTCTTGCTGGAAGCCAAGAATATTTGAAACAGAAGCCTGCCCTTCAGTATGGATTACACCTCAATACAGAGAAAACAAAAACCCACACAACGGGGCCAATAACCACCATCGCCGTACATGAAGAAAGGATTGACGGTGCCAAGGATTTCATTTTACTTGGATCCAACCAATACCCAGAACAGCCTCCTGAAACTCAAGCAACATATTTCAGTGAACAAATCTGCTGCAAAAGAGCTCATTAAAGTGTTAAAAAGCAAAGATGTCACATTGAAGACTAGGGTGCACTTGATGCTACCATGACATTCCAATGGCCTCTTTTGCATAGGAAAGGGGGACAATGAATAAGGAAGGTGAGATAGTTAATTTATTGTGCCAACCTGGCCAATAAACACATGTGGGATTAATTGAAGGGCGGAGGGATAAATGACTCTGTGAGCCTTGCCTTTCTAGTTCTCGGGTCTCTTGCTTTCTGATGGTCGGACCAGGGTGTAGCTGCCTTAGCCAGTTCCCTGCTTCAGCTAGCAAGGCTCACTTCTTGCAAGACATCCCTGAGGAAAAGCCGCATGGACCTACCCTGTTGCAGCCCTGGGTGCTGGAGCACCCGTGTGGAGACCACTGCCAGCGCTGAGATGCTTACACACTCACTGACTCGGCTTTCCTCCTACAGTCGGCATCATTGTGTGCTTTGTGGGATGGAGGAGGACTTTGTGGATTGGTGTCGGACATATGGGTTAATGTTGGATTTGTAGCACTGGGTTGGGATGTTTTCTTGATGCGCACTTAACCTTTATATAAAACTCTGTCTTCTACGTGAGTTTCTGTGGATTTGTTTCTCTAAAATACCCAGACTGACACAGAAGGCCAAAGAAGAATTGGTGCCTTTGAATGATGGTGTTGGTGAAGAGTATTGAATATGCCACCAAGGGCCAGAAAATGAGCAAATCTGTGTTGGAAGAGCACAACCACAGTGCTCACTTAGAAGTGAGGCTGGTGACATTTCGTCCAGCGTACTTTGGATGTGTCTTTGGAGCAAGACCTCATGTTGGGTAGAGGGGCAGCAAACAGAGGAAGACCCTCCAGGAGACAGACTGAGCATCTTCAGCAATGAGTTCAAACGTGGGGATGGCACAGGACCAGGCAGGGTTAGAAACCCTGATGGACAGTTCTGTTCTGTCCCGTAGTGTTGCTGTGAATTGGAATCGTCTTGATGGGTACAATCAGAAGCTCACACCAGGGGGACTTCTCCACTTGGCCATCAGTTAGAGGGCTCAGGAGTCTGCCCTAGTCTAGTGCAGCTGCCACCTGGCCCCCGAGAGTTCAGTTGGGGGCTGCCAGTAGAATACAGTTGCGGCTGCCTTAAGAGAGGCCATTGGAGATCTGCTGCCTTTGCTCCTCATGTGTGCACATGTGGTGAACTTTAGTTTGAGACTTCCTTTTGACATGACATATGCCTGAGAAACCAAGCCATGGGGGAGGGGGTGACTCAGACCCTCTCCTACCTCTCAATGTGGAATGAGCCCAGTAATTGTGAAAAACAAAACAAAACCAAAAAAGCCCAGTTGATTTTAGCCCGGTTTGTAATGCAAGGTTTCTACCCGCTTTCTTTCCCAGGGTTCCTCACCTGTCCCGCTTCTTCCTGCACTGAAATGGAAAACCACCATCCATGGACCTAGTCCACTGTGCTTCAGGGCAGCCCTCTGTGTTATTGGGTAGAACAGGATTTTCTTGACTGTGTTCTTCAGAGAAACAGAACGGGCCTTTTGTCCATAGAGCTACTGGCTGGGTTCAATCCTCCAACCTCTGGGTTACTTGTCCAATTGGCCTCGCCAAACCCAAACAGCAAGCCGATCGCCATCACATCGACTTGGACTCCTAGGGCTCCAATAGGACAGGGTAGACTGTTCTCTAGGGTTCCTGGGGCTGTGAAGCCATACGGAAGCAAACAGCCTCATCTTTCTCCCTCAGAGCTGCTGGGGGAGTTGAACTGCTGACCTTGTAGTGATCAGCCCAATACGTAATCGATTATGCTACCAGGGCTCTCCATGTACATCAGAGACCTAATTTCTCTTCACTAGATTTACCACAGGAGTCCTGGTGGCACAGTGGTTACAAGTTGGGCTGCTAACCCCAAGGTCAACAGTTCAATACCACCAGCTGCTTGGTGGAAGAAAGGTAAGACTTTCTACTCCTGTCAAGAATGACAGTCTCAGAAACCCACAGGGGCAGTTCTTCTCTGTCTTTTAGGGTCTCTATGAGTTGGAATCAACTCAATGGCAGAGTTGGGTTTTTTTTGAGACATACCAAACTACTTTTTCTGCCCAACACACCCTGTTCTCTCTCAGTTTGCATCATTTACTAGGCAACCTGTTGCTCCCTGCATATGCCAACTGTGATGCCTGAGTTAGCCTATAGTCACCTTGAGTCACGTTACAGTGTGTCAGGAGAAGTCAGCCCCTAACACATCATTATGGGTCTGGTAGGCGCAATTGTACAGCGATAATAAGTAAAGATCATAGTAAAGTTATAGAGAGCATGAGAGATAGAAGTGAAGTATTGAAATAATGGAGTCAGACACAATTCATAGTAGCATGCTCACCTCAGCCCCGCTTGGTGGTCCACGTGGAGGGAGCGAGAGTTTAATGCTAGCCCAGGCTTTTTATATTCTCTGGGGACATGCAAGCCCCCTAATAACAGGTGAGGACATATGTCACAGGAAGGGGTTGTGCTATAGGTAATACAGTAATGAGAGGGGGTGGTCTAGGGAATTACACACAATAGAAAGAAGAGGGATTGGGGGTACACATGTGACAAAATGGGCAGATCCTAGATTTAGGATGGCAGCTTAATTTTGACCTGTTCTCTGGATCTCCATAGGAACCATTATCAGTAGGGTCTAAACCCCACCTACTGGAACCAAATAGATGACTGCAGGCGTCCATTGTCCTTAACAGCAGGGAGTGGGGCCCCACTGCAGTCTGGCAACTACTCGCCCTCAGGGAGGATGCCTGTGAGCATCTGACCTCCCCCCACAACAGTGTTTCTCACACTGTAGCCCCACTTTGTCTATGGCATTATGAAAGCCTGCGGTAGTTAATAATCTGTCGTCAATTTGAGACTTAAGAGTAAAGGGTAGGAGTTTATTCTGTCAATCAGGTCACAGCTTGATGACCTCATTTGGAGGTGCTAAGGAGATGAATAGCTCAGTGGAGGTGGGACACGCTCACTCCCTGGGGACATTGCAGCTGACAAGACACATGGAGCTACGCTAGAGCCCTGGAGCTAAAGGAATCATGTGGAGACCTCTGCAGTGCTGAGATGCCTGTACGGTCACTGGAGCCACAAGACTTTCCACCCACTGACCTGCGATCGTCCTGCATTTGGCATCATTGCCTGTGTTTCGTGAGTCTGAAGAGTAATTTGTAGATAGGTATTGGACATATGAACTTGATCTAGACTGGACTGGGCTGTTTTCTCAATATTCAATTACTCTTGTATATAAAGCATTATATCTATATCTGTATCTATATCTATCTATCTATCTATCTATCTATCTATCTATCTATCTATCTATCTATCTATCTATCTATCTATCCATGAATTTGTTTCTCTAGTCTACCCAGACTAACACAAGCTTAAAGAATGGGCTGCATCTCATTCATCTTTGTTTCTCCGGTGCCTGCTACATGGTGCGGATGTCGGTGTCCAGCCGACAGTCAGAGACTAAAGGAATGCGTGAATCGATGACTCCTGGCCCTCCCTTCTGCGTGGGCTCTAGTGTCTCCCTGCCTGAGGTCGGCTTGCTCCCTCCCCTCCCCATCTTTTGTCTTTAGAGATGTCCCTGCGGAGGAGAAGGGAGGAGACCTGTGGACGGTTTCGGGGCTGAGCGCAGAGCGGGAATCCTGGACCGGCAGCCACACGGCCTGGCGCCCTGGTTGTGCTGGCTGCGAGTCAGCAGGGCCGGACGGCAGCTGTTGGGCTGCATGGCGAACGAACAGCACCCGATGGGGAAGTGAAACCAAGACTTCTCACTGGTGTCGATGGATTCGGGCATGGCTGATAAGTCAACTCAGAATCCAACAAGACTTTAGACATTTGGCTGAAGTGGAATGATAACTAGGATGGGAAAACATTACAGGTCAAGCCTCTGGCATGGGGTGCCCAGAATGAGCCCTTTCAGCAGCCCGATGGGGAAGACTGGATGATTGCCAGGACTGTGGCGGGCGGCAGACATTCCAGGTGGGGCATTGGCTGCCATCTTTGAGTGGCGCAGTGTCAGTCTCAACTCGGTCCGTCCAGGGGGTCGGTTGCAATACCATGTACCCTTGCGTTCTAAGAGGGAGATGAAGTCTCTAGCAGTCTGTTGACTGGTAACATTTCCCCTTCCAGCTCACCCCCATTTTACAAACGTGAGTCCATTCTGTCGGCCAGGACTGACCTAGGAAGAAATGATCTGAAGCCCTGAGGTAAATGGACGCCTCAGCCCCGGAGGGCGGCGGGAAGAACCTTGCTGCCAGCCCTGCCCCCTGCCGGCAGTGCCCGGGGACTGGTGCGGGGTGGGCAGAGCAGGCAGCCTGCAGGCCCACGGAGAGATGTTCTCATACTGCTGCAGAAGGCTGCTTCCTAAAGCATAGGACAGATGGAAATGGTGTAGCTTTTGCTGAGTATGTCTTAACCAAAAAGTAACATTAAAAAAATCAGGCAGTAAAGAGAAACGATTGGGCGCTGGAGGTTGGGTGGGTGTGGACGGGTTCCCCAGGGAGCGGTCAGGGTCAGTGCGTGCTGGTGAAGGGTAATGACCTGTTTCGGGTGGGGCTGGCAACAGGGAGGTCCGGAAACAGACAACACCTCCGTGTCCTGGCGCTGCGCCCAGCCTGTCTGAACGAGCCCGCACCTGTGTGGTCACGGGAGAAAGGGACCTGGCTTGGGTGGCAGAGCAGGTGGTGTGGGGAAGGGAAAGCCTGATGTTGTCCCGGCTGCGGGACATCTGAGGGGTGGCGGCACCAGAATAGAGAAAGTCCATGGGTCCAACCTGAACGAGGGAAGGCAGCAGCCTCCGTCTGGCCGTGGCCATCAGCTGCTTCTACAAAGGCAGCAGGTGGGTTCCGGGTTGCCTACAACCTGCTCACCCCCCAGGGTTTCCAAGAAATGCCTCGCCCGCATTCTCAGTTCTCCTGGGAGCCAGCGTCCGATAGATTTGGGGACGTTTTAAGCCGAGAATGCAAAAATATCCTTCCAGCTGTGTCCTCCATGACTTCCAGGACCAGCTTGAGGGGAGGTGGTGGTGGTGAATTTGGTTGCGAAATCAAACGGAAAGTGCTTTTGTTGCTGGAGGTTAAAATATATATATATCAAAGGGACAGGGCTCAACTCCAAAAGCGACAGATGAAGTGGGCAGCAGGTCCTCCTTCCTAATTCGGAGACGACACTGAGCCGACCAGGCCATATGGATGTCGGGAGCGCTCCACACCCTGCCCTTCATGATGAGCAGCCTGCGGATGTCCGCTGGGCCCCTGGTGGAGAGGAGCAGGCCGTGACCCATGGAGCTAAAGTGTTATTCATCCGTTTACTCATTCCTTCCCCATGCCGTTCATGACGGCTGCCTTGTACACCAGGCAGGCACCAGGGGATGGTGAAGACTCAAACAAAGCAGGGGCTGTTCTGCCTCGTGAGCCTTGGCGTCCAGGCACCAAACCCCACCGGTGCCTGGTGGTTTCCTTCTGACTCAACAGGGACCCCGTGGGTTACAGAGAAGACAGGTGCTCCGTCAGGTTTTCCTGGCTCTCCTCTTGACAGAAGCAGACCACTAACCATGAGGGCTGGAGACAGACCGATGCCACCTGGTTGTGCCACGCAGGGACCTTGTCAGAATCCGGGTACCACCCAACCCAACTGCAGTTCTGGCTCATAGAGCCTCCCGGGCAGAGTGGAAGTGCTTCCTAGGATCTCCAGACTGTGCTTCATCTTTGCACTAGGAGTGCTGGCTGTCACAGCCCCAGAGGCAGGGACCCGCCATACCCCAGGGTTGCTGTTTAGAATCTGGGCAGATGCACAGCCTCCAAGTCAATCCTGACTCACAGATAGCCTATAGGCCAGGGTAGAACGGTTCCCGCTGGGCTTCCGAGACGAAGTCTTTAGAGGAGTAGACATCGCTCTCCCTTGGAGCTGCTGGTGGGCTTGAACTGCTGTTCTTGCGTTTAGCAATTCAGTATGTGAGCCCTACACCATCTGAGCTCCCTTAGAATCTGGGGAGTGGATCTCAAACAAACTCACTGCCATGGAGTTCATGATGAGCCTAGCCACCCTGTAGGACAGGGCAGAACTGCCCCTGTGGGTTTCCAGGGCTGTAACTCTTGGTGGGAGGTGTGGCTCTCAAACTTTAATGTGTATCATCATCACCTGGAGGGCTCGCAAAAACACAGATTACTGGGCACCGCCCCCAGAGTTTCCAATTCAGTAGGTCTTTTCATTTCTACCAAGTGCTGCTGCTGCTAGGAGAGCCACACAGAACATCGCTGAGAAAGCCCTGAGCTGCTCAGCCGGTTTCTTCTCTTGTCACCTCTTGTCAAACATGACTCACTGAGAGACCGGAGGGCATTTAGAGTCATGGAGGACATGTTTAATAGCCTGAGGCTGCCAGCCCAAGGCCTCTGACCATCTCAATCCCCACCCAGCAGCAGGGATCAATATCTTGGGGGACTCAATGCCAGGCCCAGGATCCAGAGGATCCACTCTGCGAGATAGGGAAGTACAGCTTGGGGAGACTGCTGTGGGTTCAATTGTGTGCCCCGCCCCCCAACGATGTTTCTCAAACCTAATCTCTATGCCTGTGATCATAATCCTGTTTGAGAGCACGGTGTCTTTGCTATGCTCAGGATGCAGGGTTCCGATTGGGTGCATGCTGAGTCAGTCTCTTCTGAGCTATAACAGAGCTCCAACAAGTAAGCAAGAGAAGCCGAGATGAGGGACAAGAGAAGCCAAGCCATGTGAAGATCACCCAGGAGCAGAAGCTCAAAGGAGACAAAGACCTTTCTTCCAAATGCACACAGAAAGAGAAAGCTTTCCCCTAAGACCAAACTCAACAAACTAAACTCATTCCTATCAAGTCAGTTCTGGTTCAGAGGGACCCTAGAGGTCAGGGTAGACCTGCCTCTGGGTTTCCAAGACTGTAACTCTTTCTGGGGCTAGAAAGCCTTACCTTGCTTCCTTGGAGCAGCTGGTGGTTTTGAACTGCTGACCTTGAAGTTAGTAACCCAATGCAAAACCAGTACTCCACCAGGGCCCCTCCTTTCCCTGAGTACTCTGGGAGTGTTTCTTTCACCTGGAGCTGCCCCGGTGTCTCAGGGTGCGAACTATCATCTCCCAACTACCACCTCCCGGGGCTGCTCCGAGGTAGGTATGTGCAAGGCCAACCAGGCCTGCCACACAGCTCCCCAGGGTGGGGGGAGCCTCTCCTGAGAGCGGCAGTACCAGCGAAAAGATGACTAATTCTGGCACATGCACCCTGAGATCAAAGCCATCTCATCCGGAGTCAACAGCATGCCCTGGCTTTCAAGAAGCAGACCATGGACTAAAGTTGGGTAAGAGGTATTTCCCCGCCTTTCACCCAGGAGGCTCTGTCTGGGTGCCAAAGTCTGCAAAGCAGTGTCTCTTCCTCGGGGCAGATTCTTAGGAACTTCCAGCCCCACTGAACTGGCGCCTGCTGCTCGGAGACAGAGGAGCTGCCCAGCAGATGCCCCTCAGCACCCCCCGGTTCCTGCTGGCCGGGGCCCTGGCTTCCCCTGGTGAAGGCCCTGAGCTACCAGCAGCCTGGTGGATTACACGTGCCAGGGCAGGTGGCTGTGTACCTGCTCCACGTGATCTGTCTGTTTTGCTGCAGCTGCTGCCTCAGCAGCAACCTCATTTGCAGCTCCCCGCGGGAGCCCTCTCCTGCTTTGTTTGAGTCCCTGCTTGTTCCCAGCACGGTGCCACCACAGCAAGCAACCGAGCCAGTGCCCAAGCTTGTATCTGGGTGGAGGCCCGCTCAGTGATCACGGTTTCTGGCTCAAGGTCAAGGCACACCAGGAATGCCAGGAACTCACCCCTCCCCTGCCCTTGCCACGAGGAAGGGGGCCCAGGGGCAGCACTTCCAGTCTGACCTTAGTTGCAGAGCTTGCTGGGGATAGAGGAGGACAGGAATGAGGACTTCCCGCTTTGACAGGGTCCAGTGAGGTGTGAGTGACTCCAGCGCCCTTTGGGAGGGGCTGGGCAGCTGCCAGTAAACAGTAACCAGAGCTGTGGGGGACAATCCCTGGGGGTGGGGGCCGGGCAGCTGGCTGAGACAAGGGGCTGAAGATCAGTCAGGACAGCAGGGCTAGGGAGGTTTCACCACCAAAGATGTTTTTTTCCCCTTCGGGGGGCATGATCGGTCTAGGACCTCCTCCCCCCTGGCATGGCAGCCCTCGGGGGACCTGGTGCAGGAGGCAGCCAGGGGAACGGAAGCCACTCTCAGCCCTCTGGGTTGAGAGGCCTGAATTATTCAGCCCCTGCGAGAGGCTGGCTGGCAAGAACGCCCAGGCAGAACTGATCCGGCTGTCCCATGCTTGGTGGGTGCACAGTCACCGGGAGGTGAAGAATTCAGCGGCTGCCAATAGAAACCGTGCCACTGGCCTCAGGCTGCCCCAGTGTGGCCAGAACTGTAAACAGGGCGTCTGGCTGGCTGGGGATGGGCCGTGCTGGAGCCTCTTGTTGACATGCTCCATCTAGCTCCCGCCTTCTCCTGGGCTCCCAGTTCCAGGCCACACACTTAAAAAAAAAAAAAATTCTCCTCCCTGCACCCTGCTTAGAAAGGCAGACCCTGCTGGTCAGGGGGGGCGAAGGTCTCCCGTGGTCAATCCTGGGAAACCCCTGGCGCTCCTTGTCCTCCTCAGGGAACTGGCAGGCAAGACCTCCTCTCATTCAGTTGGGAGGTGCCCACCGGAGACCAGCTCATTCCCTGGGCCGAGCAGACAGGGGTGATACCCCAACTCCAAAGAGTCTTAATTTTAGAGTCCACATAGGAGAGTCGGAAGGCCTGCCTACCTGAGTGGTGATGGTGGAAATGGTGCCCGGGGCAAGGGAATGAGAGATGCCAGGCCTGTGCCACCCTGTCATCATCCTGGAATCTGGGGCAAAAATCCGCCTGGTTGGCCCGAGACAACCCAGGTGGTTTGTGGAATCAGACCCTCCTTCCTGGTTACTTTCTGACAGCCCTTCCAAGGCCTGCAAGCCACTGAATTCTCACAAGGATGAAGAGGCCAGAACATCCTCTGATCCTGAGACATGGTCCCTGGGCCCAGAGGCAGGTGTGGGATAGGCTCTGGGCACCCCTTGAAGGAGGGTGCCACCGCCATCACCCCCTACAGTTTCCACTGCCGACTCCAAGAGCTCAGGCAGCAAGTTCAAGTGAATCGAGGCTGGCACCCTTCTCCGTAGATAACGCCTCCACCCAGACTGCTCACTTCTTGGGCAGCATGTCTCCCCTGAGCACTGCTATGGGAGTCATATTCCTCTGCTTTCCTTGATCTGAACTGCAAACAAAAATTGTCCCAAGACTTGGAAAAGGGACAAAGGCATTCCTGAAGGTCCTTTGAGTCATGCTTGGGCATTGTTTGTTTTGTTTTCCTAAGGGATGTATGATTGCCTGACTGCAATTCACTGTTGACTGGGTCATATCCAGCCTTCAGGAGCCTTGCTGGCCATATATATATATATTTAAAGCAATAAGTTAACCAGAGGAAACCCAACAGGGAAAACCATGTAACTTCAGGACATAAAACTGAAAGAAATGTCAAGAAGCAAGAAAGAGAATCCCAGAATAGAATGTTAGTTCTGTCTTCTGCGTACACACCTGAGGCTGAATGAGGGAAGATTAGGGGACAGAACCTAAGAAGTGTCGCCAGTATTTCTCAATTTGGCGCAAATTGAGTCAAGATATTGAAGAGGCAGCCTGGAGAGAAAGTCTTGGAAGAACCACAGGGAGAAGTCCCTCACTTGAACACAGGAGCTGCTGGAGGAGCTGCAGGACCTGTCATATTTCAGGACTCCCTGCTGCTTTTGGATCTGGAGGATTGGTTCTGGTGGTCTTCAACTTGAACTTGCATGCGCATTGATGATGGTCTGCTGCACAAGTGGCCCTGTGCTGACAGGACTTGGTAAAAACCTTCTATTTCTTCATGAAGTAAACGAGGAGAACAGAAGGTGATAAAGAGGGGTGCAAAAAGACAAAACCAAACTCTTACGGGCATATGCAATGACCTGGAATTAGGAAACCAAAAGGGAAGAGATGCATTTGTCATCTGGGAAGCTGAAAGAACCGAAGAGGAAAATTCAGGACTTGAGTTGCAATATTGAAGGATTCTGTGGGTAAATATTAAACAAGAAAGAAAGTGTCAAAAAGAAGATAGAAGTATGCCAAAGATTCACTGTACCAAAAATAATTGTAGGAGGTAGCAAACGATCAAGAACTGCTGGTACTGAAGGAAGAAGTCCAAGCTTCACTGACTGAGAGCATTAGTAAAAAAAGGTTCCAGGGATTGATAAATTAGCACTCCGGGTGTCTCAGCAAGTGGGTGCAATACTGAAAGTGAGATATTTGGAAGACAGTTACCTGGCCAACTGACTGGAAAAGATTCATATCAGTGCTGTTCCAAAGAAATGTGATGCCATCGAATTAAAAATTATCAAGCAATGCCAGAAGAGAATAAAATTAAGCTGGAGATCATTTTAAAATGACTGCAGTAGTACATCAAAAGGGAACTGCCAGAAATCCAAGTGGGATCTAGCAGAGAAAAATGTAAAACGAGGGATTCCATTGCTCCTGTCAGATGGATCTTGGCTGAAAGCAGAGAATATTAGAAAGATGTTTACCTGGTATTCATCAACGGCAAGGATATTTGACTCTGTGGATCATAACAGATTAAGGATAAAGTTGAGGGGGAGAAAAAGAAAATTCCAGAACACTTCACTGTGTTCACGCGGAACCTGTACCTATTCCAGGTTTAAAATAAGGCTAGTGCATGGTTTAAAATAAGGAAAGGCACCTGTCATGGCTGTATGCTTCCAGTACACTTATTTTATTTATACACTGAGCAAAGAATCAAAGAATCCAGGAAGCTGGACACCAGAATGAAGAACATGCCCTCAGGTTTGGAGGAAGACTCGTCAGCAACCAGTGACATGAGGATGAGGCCACCGAAAATGAAGAAGACTGGGAAGACTGACTGGTGAGATAAGAGACGACAGACTGAAGCATAAATCACATGTTAACCTAAAGAAAATCTGCACAGCTGAACTAATAAGCAACATCGTAATCAAGGAGAAGAGATCCAAGTTGCCATGGATTTCATTGTACCAGGATCTGTAATCCATGCCAATGGAAGCAGCAGTCAAGGCGTCCAGCAACATGTTGCCTTTTGTAAATCACAGGGCTTCCTTAAAGTGTCACTTTGAGGGTTAAGGTGTGCCTGGCTCAAGCTGTGATATTCCCAATTGCCTTCCACACGCGGGAAAGCCAGTCGGTGAGTAAAGATGGCCAAAGAAGGACTGATGCATTTGACTAATGGCGAGGAAGGATGCTGAGCATGCTCTGGGCTGCCGGAACGAACAAATCTGTGTCGGCAGAAGTACAGCCAGCATGCTCCTTAGAAGCAAGGATGGCGAGACTTTGTTTCGTGTGCGTTGGGCATGTTGTTTGGAGAGACCGACCTCTGGAAAAGGTGAGCGTGCTTGGTCAAGCCGAGGGGGGGCCGTGAAGAAGAGGAAGACCTGTGACAATGGCTCGGACATAGCAATGATTAGGAGGATGGCTTGGGACCAGGAAGCGTTTCGTTCTGTTGCACATCGTGTTCTTCTGAGTTGGAATGGGTGCGACAGCACCTAACACCAGCAACATGCTGTCTTGGGGCAATGAACTAAGACCCCCCAGAGGTGGGATGTGAAGGGTGGATATGGGTGTGGGATGTCACAGAAGGGAGCAGATCCTAGCGATGTCCTTCACCTGCTCGCGGATTTCAGTTTGGATTGGAGTCATTGTCACATCTCACAAAACCCCAAACCAAACTCACTGTGCTTGTGTCGCAGCCAACTCCTAGCGACCTGTAGGGCAGGGTCTAACTGTCCCGCTGAGTTTTCAGAAAGCCCTGTCTTTCTCCTACCCAGTGGCTGGTGGCTTCCAGCTGCCGGTCTTGGGGTTGACAGTCCAGTGTGTCACCACTCTATCCCCAGGGCTCTTGTGCATCCCACAGGACAGTAGTCAAATGTCCCTTCCAGGACGCTGATCTCCTTAAACTCTGTGATTGAGAGAAGGACAGGTAAATGGCAGGAAAGGTGTCAGGAATTCACCCTCACCCACCAGAGCCAGAATTACCCAGGCAACATGAAAAGTGGATGGGAGGTAAGCCAACCTACGAGGCTTTTTAAAAGAACCAGGAGGAGAAAGCAGAGGAGCAGTAAATAAAATAATTGTGGTGATCACTGTAAAAAAAGAATCACAATATGAAAAATAAAATCAATCTAGAGGAAAACACTGTCTCAAGTATAGAAGAAACCTCAGGAGAATGCTTCATACTACAGAACCAGCCTCACGTTTAGTGTTTCATTACTCACACTAACACAATAGTTACTTATATTCATTTAGACTAAGTAAGTGATAAATTTAGTAATGCGTGAAGTTAAGAATATTTAATATGCTTACTAAATGTAGCAGGACAAGGATGAGTGAATAAATGAACTAAATAAAATGAAAAGAAATCCAGTGCTAAGGAACACAAAAACAGCAGCTTTTAAAAATGATTAAATAAGTTAAAAACATCAAGGAAGCTTCAAAATATACTTGGCTCAGAGGAAAGGCTTGAGAACATTATAGTGAACCCAAAAGAAAATGGCGAAGCAAGCAATTGCGAAGCTGTTGATTTGTGGATGACCGATGCAAACCACCCAACATAAAGATCATCGGTGTGGAATTTCAGGTCAAGGCCATGAACACAAGCAGAACCTTCCCCTCCAATTCTCTTCCTGTCGCAAACACATAGAGAAGCTTGATAAAATAAGATTTTATTCGAACATCTCTAAGCTCCCAGACAAAAAGGGAAATCGCCGTGGACAGGGTAGGGACACACATGTAAGCTTCATGATACATGGAGGATCCAGGCTAGATGGGTGTGGCCGGGGCGTCAATGCTTGCGTGGAGAGAAAAGTCGGAGTCGTGGGTCACGTGCAAGAGGAAGTCAAGAGGCGTGAGGCCGAGTCTGCTGCCCTTCCCTGAAGGAGACTAGCCTGTGGTGGCCGAGCATGCGCCGTCTGCTCCACTAGCCCCCCATAGGAGGCGCCCCAAAGAAGAACATTTCCACGTAAGCAACTGAAGACAACCTTTAAGATACTCGGGTTGGGCTCTTTGGAAAAAGGAGAACCTCATAGAACTAGGGAGCCTCTCTGTGAATAATGTTCTCTAAGGTGACAGACAGGCCCCTTCAAGGAGGAAGCTTCTGGTTCCGTTGGGAAGATCTGCCACAGCCCCAGTGGACACAATTAGTGCTCATAGCCCCTTTTCACTCTTAAAAAATGTCACTGATTTTATTTTTTTAATCTTCAGCCAAAAAAATATCCCCTCCAATCTCCTTTAAACCAAACAGCAGTTTCTTTTAGCGTGTGAAGAACATCTGCCTCCAACACGGCGCTGTTTTGAGAACTGTCTCCCTGGGATATCCAATGGACAAGAGCAACTCCAAAGATTACGTAGCAGACGGACAACGAGTTCACGTTCATGTGGGAAGAACACGTGAAACAGCAGAGCATAATGAGTGCCCCTCCACGGGACAGGTACCACTGACTAGGCTCTGCTGTGTGTGTTCTTGGCAACACAAAAAGAATCTCGATACATATTTAACGTCACAGCTGGAGATTAAAATTACAGTCACCCTATTGATAAGACATGCCCATATGAAAAAAGAACCTGGAAAATCAGAGAATATACTACTAAGCCGTGTCAGGGCACGAAGGATCAGCTGGATTTTAAAAAAAATCATGTTTCTTGGAGGGGAAACTGGAGCTTCAAGAATGGAAATAGTTCCGTAGGACCATACGGCGAGCTGTGGGTGGAGGGAACCAGTAGCTAAGGCTCTCTTTCTTGCCAGCCTCTACCTCTTCTCCACAGTATCAGTGAGGCTTTAGGAGGAGGAGGGAGAGAGGACACACCCCATGAGCCTGCTTTCATTTCTCCCTGCTCCTGATAAGTGTGAGCCAGCATGCAGCCCCTCACCACCAGCCTTCCCCCAGCAGTCTTGAGCTTAACCACTGTGTAGACAAGGCTCTTGAAGACAAATAAAAGGTTAATTTAATTTTTTTAGCACAGGTTGTGGGGCTGGGGGTGGAGGCCCCTAGAGAAAGAGGGATGTAAACTGATAAACACCTGAAAAGCTCGCAAGGGAAGGCAGGCTGCTGGTGGGAAGGCAAAGCCAAATTCTGAGACACCCCCCTCAAATTCTGAGACCCCCCTCAAATTCTGAGACCCCCTCAAATTCTGAGACCCCCCTCAAATTCTGAGACCCCGTCAAATACTGAGGTGGACAGCTAAGGAATCCCACAGCCTCAGGCTGGGCACTGATGAAGACTCACGCTCCTTCTGCATCCTGTTGGAGGGTCATTCAGAAATCCAAAGCACATCATCATAGCGTTTGAATTAAAATGTAGATTCAGATTCAGTATATCTGGGGTGGAAATGCAAGTTCATCCCCAAGGGGGTGAAACCAGGATGGACTGATGTGAAGCCCCGAGCCGGAAGGTGTGATCTGATCCCTCTGGCCCAGACCTCTCTGGATAAGGGATAGTCTGCAGTCTGGCCATCTTGTCTTGGGGCCACGGGCCGCGGCGGCAGGGAGTGGTCACTAAGTGCAGGGTATTCGCATGCCTGTCCTCCAGCACTGCCATCATCTGCTCACCCGTTTGCCCTTGAGTAACGGCTTCAGGAACCCACAGCTACATTTCCCAGGAGCAATACGTATTGTCAGCCGCAGGGAAGCCCAAGTCCAGGTTTAAAGGGGGTAGGGGGAAACCCCACTTAAAACGTGTATCTAACTAGTTTGGGAATAGTTCTACCCAGGGACACCTGTAAACAGAATCTGCCATCTCTTCAGCCCTGGGCCTCTGCAAGAGCAACGTGGTTGACGGGCTCCCATCCGGCAGACCGGAGGTGCTGCTGGCACGGTTCAAATGCGAGCACACTGGTGCCTGACTCAACAGGAAAGGGGTTTAAAAGCTGGCCTGAGAGAAGTTAACTGACTCTGGAGCCTTATCAGGAGGCTTCCTTGCAGAGACCTCTCATTGCACACGAAGGCACAGCCCTCCGTGTCTGGCTAGACTGCTGCTGTTCCACCAAGCTCAATGCTGTGTCGTAGAACATCGGGAACACAGCCAGGAAGTCAAAGCAGAGGGTTTCAGGTCCAAACTGAGTTCTAGCCTCCGGCTGGACCGGCAGGTATCCCACCTGCAAGGGAAAGTGGCAGGCCTTTCCCCCCATAGATGATGCCACACGGTTTCTCATTCTGCATCTCGAGTCCAGACTCAGAGTTTGGAGGCAGTTTGCAGCCGCTCCTCTGGCCATTGGACTGGGTGCTTTGGCCCACCAGTCTGGTGTTCTTCTCTGGCCAGAACAGAACAGGTTCAGCCACAGAGACAGAAAATAGACTACTAACCACTTTTTTTTGGTGCGGGGGGGGGGGGGTGTGTGTGTGGAGAAAGACAAGGCTTTCTTCTCCCCTAAAAGCTTCACAGTCTTGGAAAGCCACAGGCGCAGTTCTGTTCTGGCCTGTGAGTCATGATGAGTCGGAGTGGCAGTGAGTGCCTGTTTTCCCACCCACCTGCATTCCCGGAGTCCATGTTTGTGAGGAGCGACAGGTGATGTGGTGGAAACTGGGCGGGCATTTTCATTGGCCTTCAGTCACTGGCCTTGCGTCCCTTTCTAGTGTGGCCACAACTGGAGCGCGGGCTGGCCTGTGGCTCATTCAGTGAGGGGGTGGGAATGAGACCTATCTGATCTGCAGAGATGATGCCGCCTCCTCCTCCTCCTCTTCTTCCTCCTCCTCCTCCTCCTCCTTCTCTCCCCGCCCCTCCCCACTACCTCAGCTTTATCTCAGGCACAGCCTTGAACACCCTTTTCCATGAGTTCAGATGTAAGCAGACATTGTGACCTTTACTTAATGGAGACGAGGGGAAAGCCAGGCTAGTGTTCCCACTTTGAAGTGCTTCACCAGCGCCGTGGCATCTCATTACACGAGGATGACATGACTCGCTCATTGTCACCTGAGTCATTTTTTCCAGCTACGATGAGGGGTAAGTGGCCTGCTGGTGTCCTGGGAAAAAGCCCTGGATTTGAGTTTTGGTGCGAGGGCGGGCGGTTAACCAACCAGAACCCAGCTGCTCGCAGCCCTTCATCCCTGGGCCGCTGTGCCTCCTGTGAGGCGGAGGGTGGCCAGGGGACCGACCAGGCCTGGCTTTTCTCACACAGGACACACACCGCCAGAGATGTAAGGACACACTAAAAACCACAGGCCGCCCACCTGACAGGCAAGTGGCGTGGTGGGATGCATGCTAGACCTGGTGTTTGACGAGGCCATGCCAATGCAGGCAAGTGGCTACTGTCTCAAGGCCTCCGTTTCTTCGCCTGTCAGATGGGTGTAATCAGCCAGGACCCAACTCCCTGGAGAGGTGGATTCACTGAGATGGGAACACATGCAGAGGTGGCACCTCACACGTCATCAGGTGATGCTGTCCAAGGCAACGGCTTCTTCTTTGGGGCCATGCGCCCAGAGCACGTGCTGGCCTCCCCAGCCCAGCTCCAGGGAGGAGGGCAGCTGCCAGTTGCTGGGGAAACCTGGACCAACAGCTGGCTGCCCGCAGGGGCTTTCCTGGCCCTGCACACTTGCCAGTTTCTCTCTCACCCGCAAGCGCAGCGGGCAGTGTGGTGAGCGCTCAGATTTCGGCAGCTGAGCCCCCGCCCACCCCCTACAACCACAGCTTCTTCCTGCTTTGAGGGCAACGCTTCTGCAGCTTGCTGGGGCTGGGCTTTCTTTTTATGACTCACTTTTGTGATAGTCGCAGGTAAGCGCCTGTGGAAAAGGCCCCGTTTGGGCTTTGTTTTTGGCTCCCCTGTTTTCTCTGAGCCCGCCTGGCAGCTCTTGCCTCTGTCCCAGCCCCGGGACCAGAGCAGGGTCGTGACCTTGGCCATATGCAGTCGGGCCCAGAGGGGGACTGGGTGTCTCTAGAGCATTGGGTTTGTTCTCGGGTACCCTTTCTGAGGAGCAGAGGCCACCTGTGTCTCCTTAATTCTTCCTTACAGGCCAGGGCACCGAGGGTGTTTCTCCACTGGAGGCCCATTTCTCTGGGCCTCGGTGGCCTGTTCAGTGTGCAAGCCCTGCGAGATGCCACTTCTCACTGTCTCCCAGTCGATGCCGACTCTCAGCGACCCGGGACGGGACCTCTCAGCAGTAGAAGAAAGCCCCTTCTTCCCCCTCCGAGCGGTTGGTGGTTTTGAATGGCTGACCTGGTGGCTCTCCGCCCAGCATGGCACCACCAGGCCATGAGGACTCCAGAGATGCCACTCAAGACTCAAACTCACCGCCATCAGGTCAATGCTGACTTATAGTCCCCCCCACCCCCCCGTGGGTTCCGAGACTCTGTTTATGGGAGTAGAAAGCTGCGTCTTTTCCCCTCAGAGCTGCTAGTGGTTTTGAACTGTGGACCACGTGGATCGAAGTCCAATATGTAACCGCTATGCCACCAGGGTCCTAGAGATGCCACAGTCACGAAGAACTCTCTTCCCAGTCTCAAAAAAGAGCCAAGGCCCAGACTGGGAAGACTTTGGCCCCTCCCCAGGTTCCTTACTTGAATCATTCCCTCTCCGTCTTCCTCACTCGTTAGCTGTGTGAGTCCTAAAACAAAAGGACCCCTTGCTTCTCTAGGAGGCTCAGGCTTTGAACCTGGGGCCCTTGGAACATCCGGGTTTCTGAGCGAGGCGGGCGGGCAGATGAGAAGGCAGCAGCCCTGGGGCTGGAGTACTGCTAGGGCTCCTAGGTGGGGGAGTCTAAGACCAGCCCGTAGACAGGCTTGTGGGCAGGCTCTGAGCTGGGCCAGCCGGGGAGCTGCGAAGGCCGGAGAACCGCCGACAAGTGTCCGTGGCTCTCGAGCGAGTGGTCCCGTGGAGGAGTGATTAGTGTGCGAAGTCTTTTATCGCCAATGATCAGAGAACCAGCAAAACTCCTTTCTAGGCCCCCAGGAGTAGTGCTGTCACACGCTGTACAGTCGGTCCCGACCTGGAGACTTTTATTGAAATGTGCTTCATGCTAGGTGTGCTCTGTAAACACCGGCTCCTGTGATCCTCGGAGGAGCTCTGTAGGATTGACTCGCTTTTCCTCAACTTGAGGTGAGGCACGCGACGGCCTATGAACAGAACCAAACACTGCCCGGTCCTGCAACATGCTCACATGGCTCTTAGGACTGAGCCCCTAACCGCCCCCACTGTGCCAGTGCATCTTGCTGAAGGTCTTTCTCTGCTTCGCTGTCCGTTTCTTGAGCTCCCTGGGGTCTGGTCTCACCTGACGACATATTCGAAGTACGTGGGACGAGGTCTATCCATCCTTGCTTCTAGGGAGCATGCTGGCCAGAGATAACCATGATAACTATCTACTGCCGGACAGACCCTCACTCATCTTGAGCCTAGGAGGTGTGCTCTTACATGAAACCCACTTTACACATGAGAAGCCCAAGGGACAGCACGTCAGGCCAGGAATCTCAGGCTCGACAGACTTGTATTGGAGTGTGCCGTGTGCCGGTGCTTTTGAAAATACCGTCTCCTGTGATCCTCAGAAAACCTCTTTGGGATTGGTTCTGTTTTCCTCATTTTTCAGGCGAGGCACATGAGGTCCCTAGAAGGTGACGAGTCTAGGACACATGTGCAAGTCTGTCCGACCCGACAGCACCTGTCTGCCTCTGTAGTAGAGCTGGACTGGTGAGGCATGGCCACAGATCCCTACGCTATTGCGGACTCTGGGTTCCTGGAGGGAGGGCAGGACCTCCTGGACTCGCTCTGGACTCGCTCTCCCACCGCCCATCACTGAGCACGCCCGAGAAAGAGCAAGGAAGAGGGAACCGTCAGCCAGAGATCCAGGCCACCTGTTCCTTTCTACCTACCATAGTCCCTGGCCCAGTGTCACCCTCACGCCCTGACCGTATTCAGAGGGTGTCTGAACTCAGGAAACCAGCTAGTTCACCACCTGCCGTGAGTTTGACCCTGTGCCCTGGGAGCCCCCTTCATCAGAAGTAACGGCCCCAGGCGATAGTGCTGTGCCCAATCACAGAGCCGTTCATTGGACAGGACAGCAGAGGCCAAACAGAGAGAGGAGGGAAGCCTGCACAGAACTGCGGAGCTGGAAGGACTTTAGAGAGGTGCCACTTTCCCCTCTGTGCACGTGGGTCACACTAGTCCCCGTCGCATAAGGTCACCGTGAGGCTGGAAAGACATGGGTTCACGTGGAGCATCTTGCACGGTAGCTGGCAGGGAAGAAGTGCTAAACACATGGTAACGCTTCTTATGTTTCTCAGCATTGTCACCTCGTGCTGTGTTTGGCCTTTGCTTTACAGACCTGGAAAGGGGGACCCAGGGTGGCTTAGGGACAAGCCCAAGGTCACAGCAGAGCAAAGTTGTAACGGTGAGGGCTGAAGACAGTGAGCTTTGTTACCTGGGCCACTTAAGGTGATCTTGCTAAGCTTTGCTGGGCGGCTGTGGGGCTGGAAGGAGCTGTGTCTGCTAAGCGCTCAGCAGGTGGGCAGAGAGCCTGGGAGCAGCCTCCGTTGAAACTTGCTGGAGCCCTGGTGTAGTCGAAAGACCAGGAAATGGAAAGTCCTCTTACAAGAACTCATGTCTTTCACTTGCGTTTCTCCTCCAGCTGCCTGCTCTCCCTGCTCCCTCTGCACAAGTCTGCCTCTCTCAGCAAGGCCCCCCCCCCCCCCCAAGCTGGCCTGGTGTCGGGTGGTGAGTAGAACCGAGATTCTCTGAACAGCACATGGGGGTGGGAAGGCTCTCCAGCCACTCCATCTCGTCATAAACAGTGCTATTATTTCGTAAAGGAGAAGGTGCCCTGCCACCCAGCTCGAATCCCAGGCCTGCTTCTGCCACGGATTTGTCTTATTCTGGTACTGAGGAGATTGGGGGAACTGCTCTGCTGGCCAATCCCAGAATCTCTCTGTAGGTTTCAGTCTTCACACTGAAAAGCAATGGACTAATCAGGTGCCTATCTAAAGCTGTACAGGAAGCAGAAGATAACTCACTGGGACCTAGCGTCTAGCTAGTGAGGTCTAGTTCTCCAGAAGGGATAATGTTCTCCCCCAACAGCTTTAGGAAGATAATATGTTGACACAATGTTTTATCAAGTCTTGGAAGGAATTCTTTTTTTTTTCTTTCTTTCTTTTTTTTCATTGAAGAATAAAAGGAGCCCTGGTGGTACTGTGGATTAGGCTGCTTAACTGAAAGGGCAGTGGTTCAAACCCACTGGCTGTTATGCAAAAGAAAGATGAGGCGCTCTGCTCATGGAAGGATTTGTAGTCTTGGAAACCCTGTACAGAGTCACTGTGAATCAGAATCTATTCCCTCGGCAGTGGGTTTGGATTTGGGTTATGAGGAATCAGAGTGGAATCTGATTAAACTCTTCATGGCTGTGCTACAAAGCAGGCAAGGAGGAACTAATTAGCAGCTAGAGTTTGAAAAGCATCTACGTGGCTGAAAGTAAAACTGCACTGTACCTCGCACAGCACATGTGAAATCAGTGCGGTCATATGGTGTCCAACGATCGTAGCCACACAGCTGCTCAACTAAGACATAGAATGCAAATTAAATGCACAAGTTCATGGTTGTTAGCAGATCGACACATTACAGCTACAGGTGGGACTACAGAAGGTGAGATGACAGATGCTGGGATGGAGCCATGAGTGGGACATATAAATTATGTTAGAACACCTTACAAAATTAGTCCAGGGACTTCTGATAGAGACAGTTTGGGCCCGACTCATGATTATTCCAAACCGCCCCCCGCCCTTCTGTCCATCCAGGTAAGCCTCTGAGGGAGATTGCCCTCCCCTGGGTGAAGGGAATCCACTTTCCAGTACACTCAGGCTGAGACTGTTCTCGTTCCTAGTTAAAGGTCAGAAGGGATGGAGGAAGGCTTGATTCACACGAGGACTCTACAAATAGATTTTGGGTTTTCGCTGTCCTCTGTAGCCTTCTGTCAATGAGTGCTAACAATTTAAGCTCCAATACAATTCAAACTACTGATTTTGCAGCTAGCAGGCCAATGTGTAACCCATTGAGCCACCAGGCCTCCAGGAATGTGTAAGGACCAGTTCAAATGGGAGAGCAGCAGATAACTTCCCCTGGTGACAACAGGGGGAGGAGCTCTTCTGTATGCCTTATTTAGAATTCATTTTTGATAACTTGCCATTGTAAAGTTTTGTTTTCGAGCTTAAATTCTGGGCACCCTGTTTACAGAAGGTTATGACCAACAATGAAAACCCCAAATCTATTTGCAGAGTCTCCAAGTGGATTAAACCTCCACTGAATTCCTTCTGATAATTAACCAGATGTGAGAACAGTATTGCCCTCGGGTTGAATGCCTTGGAAAGTGGATTGCCTCTCCCCTGCTTCCCCCCCAGACCACCCAGACCACCAGGGAAGGGCAGTCTCTTAGGAGCTTGCCTGAATGTGTCCTTGATCAAGACCATCATGCTGGGGTCACATAGTCATGAGTCATGCCCTAACTGCCTTGGTCAGAAGGCTCTTCTGTAATATTTCTCTTAGAAGAATTAATACCTGACTAGTTACTGTGGATGATAACGAACTATGGAGAGCCTTGAGAAGAATGGGAATTCCAGAACATTTCACTGTGCTCATGTGGAACCCGTAGATGGATCAAGGGGCAGTTGTGGGAACAGAACAAGGGAATACTGACTGTTTTAAATACAGGACAAGTGAATGTCAGGGTTGTGTCCTCTCATTCAATCTTTTCTTTAAAAAAAAAAGATTAGCATATTTCTTTGAGGCTATTAGAAACCTATTTTAATTTTGACTGGACTCAGCTTCTATCTCTTGGCAATCTCCCTGGTGTTTTTCTTTGGCCTTCTTCACTCTTTTGGCACAAAGCTTGGTATGTTCGGTGGCCTCCTCCTTGTTTTTCCTTAGTGTGCTGTTTCTTCAGGGTAATACACCGATGCTTGTGCTACAGCATACCCGAAGTCATGAGTCACTGAATCCTGGGTGCTTTGGTTCTGGGTTTCTTGCTTTCTTACAACATACTGGCAGACATCATCTTCTTTAGAGAGATTGAAGAGTTTGTGGATTCTGCTTGTCTTCTGGGCCCCAGATGAGAAGGCACAGTTGTATCAGTCAGTCCTGGCATATCTTTCTCCCCGCTTCTGTTTTATAGTGACCAAGTTTAGAACCCTCTGATTGGCATCCACGATGCAGCCCCAGACAGATTTGCGCTTCCTCTCCCCAGTTCTCCTTGGTCTGTAACACGCGTGGCCCTTACTGAGCTGCAAAAGGACGAGCAGTGGATGGTCAGGATGCCTTGCTTCATGGGAAACCTTGCATATCATTCCCACCAGTGATGCAGACAACATGACTCTTCCACTGATCACCCCGCGCCTCGGCAGCAACTTCTGTGGCCATTCTCTTTTCATAAAAGGTGCGAAGTTTGTGTCCTTCGTCCACGTCAATGAGTTTCTGGAAGCTAGTAGCTGCGAAGGAGATGTTCAGTTTCATGGTGAAGCTGCTGATTGTTTCCGAGAATCCTGGAAGAACACTCATCATTCAATCTTTTTCCCTTACATTTTTTATTGGCACCTAATCCACCCATCATATAATTCAATAGTTCAATTGTTCAATCATATGAAGAAGAAACGTACAATTGTTACCACAATCAGTTATAGAACACTCCCCCAAGCCCCAATGGTTAAATGACCTTTAAAATGAATTGTGGTCACAATCAGTTCTAATGCTCAATCCCCACTCCTACCTTCATTGTTTACTCCCCAAACCCCCTCACCCCCACCCTACATCCCCTATAAACTCTTGGTCAGTTACTATCTCTATGTAGTCACTTCTGTGCTTCACAGACTGGGAAACCCAACAGAAACAATAAAAAAATCAAAATAAAGGGTCAAGGATAAAATAATACTAGTGTAAGGATAAAAACACAAATAATGACTAAGAAAGAAAAGACCACCTCAATATTTAAAAAGCCAGGGAAGAGATTTTTTGTCATGGAACATGTAAAAGATTTTTGCACCTAGAACAAATTCAGGTTGGGTCAAGAGGGAGGCCAACTGACCAAGAATCAAATTTGATCCAGCATCATCAAGATTACAATGGTCTCTGTCTGATAGTAAGGCTGCTTGAGACCCTTGCCTGTGGCTTGGGTGGGGGGGACGGGTCTGTCAGTGGCTTAATCTAGTTACTCTGCAGATGGGATTTGGGCTCTCATCATTTAATCTGTGTGCTGAGCAAATAATCTGAGAAGCTGGTTTAGATGAAGCAGAATGTAGCATCATGATTGGAATCTGCAGGTGACACAACCTTGCTTGCTGAAAGTGAGGAGAATTTAAGCACATATTGATGAGCATCAAGGATGATAACTTTTAGTATAGATTATAACTCAATGTAAAGAAGACCAAATTCCCACAATTGAACCAATAGTGTGATAGTTGTGTCAACTAGGCCAATAGGAACATGTGGGTGGGGTTTAATCAGGTTTCAGCTTGATTGGAGGGCAATGAGATAAATAGCTTTCCAAGGTCTTCCTCCTTCTCTCTTCCTCCCTGGTGATTAGCCAAACCTGCTGTTGCTTGAGCTAGTTCTTTGCCTCGACCATGTGTTGCACTACCCATGGACCAAGCCAACCTGCGGATCATGACATTAGGTCATTGCCATGAGGCTCCTTTAAAACCTGCTTTGCCATGCTGCTGGCCTGTACATTGCTTGAGCTTGAGGCTGGTGGATCCTGTCACTGGAGCCTGCTTTGCTAAGCTCCTGTGCTACTAACTGTTGCTGACCCACTGGACCCAATCTGTGATCAGCTGCCTGCAGGCAGACTCTGCATGCCTTGCCCGAGGGAAGACTCCACTATCTGCTGCCTTGACCTAGGACTGGCAGCCCTTGTGAGTTGAAGAACTTTCAATATATTAACTGTTCCTTGAAAGTGAGTCCTCTGTACACTGTGTGGACTAATTAGCTGTTATATTCTTTCTCACTGCATAAATCTATCTATCTATTGATTATATATATATAAAATCATGTGTCCTGGTTTTGTTTCTCTAGAGAAACCTGCCTAACACAAATAGGTAATGTGATAATAAATAGAGAAAAATTGATGTCCAGGATTTCATCTTGCTTTGATCCACAATCAAGTCTCATGGAAGAGAAATCAAGTCAAGGAATCAACGACATGTTACACTGGGTAAATCTGATGCACAAGACCTCTTTAGAGTGTTGAAAAACAAGGATGTTACTTTGATGCCTAGAGCTTGACCCAAGTTGTGGTATTTTCAATAGTCTTACATGCATGTGAAAATTGGACCTCAAAGAAGGAAGACCAAAGAAAAATAGCTGCATTTGAATAAGAACAATTGTGAGGAAGTACAGGACCACACAGTGTTTCCCTCTGTTGGGAAGGTCACTGTGAGCCAGAACCGACTTGTTGGCACCCACCAACAGTCACATCAGTGGTAGGAGTGGTGACACCGGGAGGGAAGGGGGTGTAGAAAGGGAGAACTGACCTTGGAGATCTATGTGTAACCTCCTCTCTGGGAGATGGGCAATGGGAAGGTGGGTGAGGGGAGACGCCGGGCAGTGTAAGATAAGATAATTATTTATAAACTATTAAGGGAGCAGGGGGAAGGGGGGTGCGGGGAGGGAGGGGGAGGGGGAAAAAAAGGAAATCGAGCTGATTCCAGGAACCCAAGTGGAAAGCGAATTTTGAGAATGACGAGTGCAGCGAACGTATAAGGGTGCTTTGCTCAATTGATGTATGTATGGATTGTGATAAGAGTTGTATGAGCCCCAATAAAAAGATTTATTTAAAAAAAACTTAGCAAAATGTGAAGCTATTGTTTCTCAACCCATCCTCCATCTAGATCTATGTACTTCAGAAGTCAGTTTTTCCATCTCTGCAGTTTCCCCTTGGACAACTCTGTGCTATTTGCCTTAGGCCACATCAGCACAGCAGTTCTGACACTCTCTCCATCACCACCCCTCCCCGGTTTTATAAAGTGTGAAAACATTTAATACAAAGAAAATGGCTAAAAACAACAGTTTGGGCATTCTTGAGATATTACATTGTATTCGTTTCCAGTGTTCTTTGTGTTCGGGAAACAAAAGGAAGCTGGTAGGGGCAAGATTAGGCTGTAGGGGAGATGGGATAAGGTTTCTCAATGGAAATGTCCTCCATCAGCCCTTGCTACCCTACACGGACCAGCAGGTGCATTATCGTGACGGTAAAACTCCCTCGCCTAATTTTCCTGGCCTTTTTCTCGGCAGGGCAGTTTTCCCTTAAAAACCACCACCACCAACAACAACAAAAAAAAAAACCCAACAACTTCTTCACAGCTAGCACAAACCTTTGTGTGGAAAACGCTGCCAGTGTAGCCCCAGAAAATGCCCTTTGGTTTATCATAATTATACTCAATGTGAGCAAATAAAAGCTGAAGGGAAACCAAACCAAACCCAAACCCCTTCGTGTAAGCTTTTCATGTCCTCTGAGAAAACCTACCCATGTCACTCCTTGGGGATCCCTCCAAACAATGGTAATTTCTGAGCTGCCCTCTTTGCCTTGAATGTAACCGCCCGGCAGCCCCTGTGGGAACCACGGTTTTGATTGGTCATTACACGCTGGATCAGGTAAATTCAAGGCTCATCCCTGTTTTCCATTCATTCCATAAAAGTCTCTTTATTGCGTTAGATCTTGCTTAAAAGTCTGATGGAAGCCCCAGCTCTTCAAGGAGGTTGACCTTTCTGCGATGCTTTCCGCTCCCAGTGCTGGGGTCTAGGTGTCTGTTTACAACTGAAGATGCCAATCTATGCGAGATCCCAGCTTCCGTAGCTGCGGCACCGATAGGGATTCTATGGTCTTCTTCCATCGGTGTCTGGAGTTGAACCACCGTCTCTTCACTCATTGGAGCCGGTGGTCTTTCTTCTCTTACCTTTGACTTCTTCCCAGTTTTCCTTAAAAAAGTTGATTCATCTGGAATCTGCATCCCTGGAGGTTTGCGGCAAATCTTCAATGATTCCGGAAGGTGTCCACTTGAGTTGTGCTAACATTTTTACTGGAGTAGAAAACCTCATCTTTCTCCCAAGGAGCAGATGGTGGTTTCAAACTATAGACCTTGTGGTTAGCAGCCCAACGTGTAACCACTGTGCCACCAGAGCTCCTTAGCATTTTTATATTAGCTTTGACCTCAAAACTTTTGTTTCTCTTCGTGGAAAAGATAGATATATTACTATATTATTATATTATTAGGGTATATTTATTACCCTAATGAGACTAAGGCAAGTGTATTACTGAGAGACCTTATCTCCTTCCATCCACTGATCACAGACAAATGGTTAAACACATTTTATCTGGAATAAACCTGCGCATGTACGAACTACAGTAGTAAGACTCTTTGGCTTACTGTAATATTTATACCAAATATTTGTAATATTTGCCCAAACCTAAGAGCCATGCAAAAAGCAAGGAGTAGGAGTGGGGAGAGAAAGATCCACTGTTAAAAGTTAGAGCTTCCAAAAGAATGAGATTAGGTTATGGGCTAGATGTTAAAACTAACAGATAAATAACTTAGGCTAATATGTTCAAAGATCTAGTGGGGAGAGTGGACAACGTGCATGACCACGTGTGGCATTTTAGCAAGACCTTTATGAGTGAACTTGAAGATGTTGTGGGTAGGGGCCGTTGAGTAGGTGACCCTGTGCACAGCAGGCAAACCGCTGCCTGCACCTGCGCCAGCTTCGCCACTGCGCTTCTGTTTGAGCCCATTGACGCCGCCCTGGTGTCCATCCATCTAGGTGGAAGGCTTCCTCTTTGTCACTGCCCCTCTATGCTACCCACACGACGGCCTTCTCCAGGGACTGGTCGCTCTTGACATCATGTCCAAAGTACATGAAGTGGAATCTGGCCACCCTTGCCCGAAAGGAGCATTTTGGCTGAACTTCTTCCAAGCATTCGTTGGTTCTTCTGGAAGTCCATGGTCCCTTCAGTACTCTTCGCCAGCACCACGATTCAAATGCATTGATTCTTCGGCCGCTTTCCGTACCCGGTATCCAACTTGCACATGCATCTGAGGGGAGAGAAAATACCATAGCTTGGAGCTAGGTTGATATCAGTTAAGCGATAGGAAACAAAGAGAATAGAGTGACTAGCTCCCCCATACACACAGGCAAAAACAGCAGCCTCCTAGCAAAGAGCCTCGAAAGGTGTAGCACAATGGCAAGTGACTCACCATACAAATGGTTACACTCCGGAAGGGAGGCGATAGTGGTTGACAGGGAATGCTTCTGGGAAGCTTGTGGAAGGGCTCCAACAGGGAGAACTGGGTTTCCCCTCCCTGGAAGTCTGGGAGGGCGCCAGCCTTTACAGTGGAGAAGAGCAAGGACAGAGTTGTACTTCTTACTCCCTGGGCCTGGTGCCTGGAGACTACAATGTGTTAGTGTAACTGCGATATGTTAATGTAACAATATGTTGCATTGCTAACTCATAGGATAGAAGCTCTGAGTTTGACCCCAGTAAATCAACCCCGAGTCCGAGAGAGGTAGATAGACTTATGCTCAAACTCACTACCTTCCAGTCACTTCGGACTCTTAGCAACCCTGTAGAACAGGCTAGAACTGCCCGGTCAGTTTCCAAGACTAACAATTTGTGGAAGCAGAACGCCCCATCTCAGTTCTCTTCCAACCTAATGTCAGTAGGTAGGAAACCTTATGTGTTGGGCTCTTAACTGCCAGGTCATGACAGTAGTTTGGAAACGTCAGTTGCTCTGCAGGAGAAAGAAGGTGTTTCTACTTCTGTGGAGAGTCACCGTCTCAGGACCTCACAGGGGTAGGGCTGCCCTGGCCGGCAGGGTCGCTGTGAGGTGGCATCGACTTGATGGCAGTGAGACTAGCTTAATTGGTTTGGGGTTAATGTCAGTGGGTAGGAAAGTAGAAGCATCTTACAGTGAGGAGGAGTACATAACTGGGAACAATGATGCAACCTACTCCATAGCATTGAAGAAAGGCTCAAGTAGAGTATTAAAACATTCTTTCTGGGACTACAAGCATATTTTTTTCTAATTAAAAATGAAACAAAATGGTAATTCAGGGAAGGCACATGACAAATGGCCAAGTGAATTAATGACCTGGAAGATCAAATGATAGAAAATCTCAAGTCACAGCATAAAACCACAGACAAAAAGGAAACTAATAACTGAATTAATATCTAACATGATAGCCAGAGAGTCTTCTTTTTTTTTCCAGAAAGTGTTCTAAGTGCATTACCTATATTGACTTACTTAACTCTTACCCAAACGGTGGTAGTTAAATAATCTGCTGTCAACTTGAGACTATTAAGAGTGAAGGGGTGGAGTTTAGCCTGTCAAACAGGTCACAGCTTGATGACCTCATTTGGAGGCACGACGAAGATCAATAGCTCACTGGAGGCCAGACCCACACTCTCTCTGCTTCATCTACCTGCTGACAAGACACATGGAGCTATGCTGATGGAACTAGAGCTCTGGAGCTGTAGAACTGAGATGTTTTTACCACCACTGGATCCACACGCTTTTCCACCCACTGGCCTATGATCTTTCTGCATTTGGTGTCATCGTATGTGTTGCCTGAGTCTGAAGAGGAATCTATAGACTGGTATCGGACATATGGGCAATATATCAGACTTATGGACTTGATCTGGACTGGTCTGGATTGCTTTCTCAATATATTATTGCTCTTTTATATAAAGCTCTTTCTTATACACATGTGAGTGTCTATGAATTTGTTTCTTTCATCTACCTGGACTAACACAAAACCCCATGAGTTAGCTACAATTGTTCTCTTTCATGGGAGAAACTGAGGTCTGGAAAAATTAAGGAGTGCTCTCAAAGTGTGACAGCAGTGGCAGATCTGTTAGTTTTGTTTCTGTGATTGTACTATCCCACCTTTTCTATGTCTTAATGGCTATGCAATTTTGTCATTATAAAACACTTGGAGCATAGATTTGGGAGACCTGCCATGGGAAATAGAGAGGACAGCTCAGAAGTTATAGCAGTTGTTTTGAGGAAGCCATAAGGGTAATTTGGATAAATTTTCTGAAGGACACTGGATAGTCATGGAGATTTATTCTGAAGAAGTTTTAAGAAAATTAAAAACTGCACTGGTCAGTAAAAGACCAGGAAAACTGCACCAAGGAATCGAATCAATCTCTCTCTCTCTCTCTCTCTCTCTCTCTCTCTCTCTCTCTCTCTCTCTCTCTCTCTCTCTCTCTCTCACACACACACACACACACACACACACACACACACACACACATCCCCATCATGACAATTCAACTGCTCTTATCAAGAGCTACCTGATGAGAATTTCCTTTGGGAATCATAACCCACCCACCCTACAGTCCTATCTTGTTACCTTCAGACTTCTCTCTGTTCCCCAACTCAAAGAATGCTTAAAAGGAACACAGTTTGAGTTCCTTGAGGATGGCAAAGATGCTGTCTTAATGTGATGCAAGCAGCATAGCACAGAATGTTTCAGGGAAGGGATAGAGAGATGAACACACGGCTTTCAGACCTAGGTGGAGGATGTGTTGAGAAACTACAGCTTCGCATTTTGTTATTTTTGTTTAATAAAGGTTTCCATTCCTTTTTTACTTACTTTCCCATAGTGAGATGTCTCTGAGCTGAGCAGAAGATTCTATATGCATTTTCTGAAATTTAAAAGGGCTCAATGAATTCCAGACTGGATGGAAGAAAAAAAGACACACATGTAACACACATAAAATTCCTGTAAAACTTATCAATTTCTAGGATAAAGAAAAATTCCTCTTAAGAGGCCAGACAAAAAGAACAAATTTCTTATAAAACCAAAACACCAAGCTCACGGGCATGGAGTTGATTCCCACTCACAGTTGGTTTATGCCATTGGGATGCTAACCTCAGGGTCAGCGGTTTGAAACCACCCGCTGCTCTGCAGGAGCAAGATGAAACTTTCTACTCCTGTAAACAGTTACAGTCTTGAAAGCCCCAAAGGACAGTTTGACTCTGTCCGATAGGGTCTCTCAGAGTTGAAGTTCCTTATGAAGGAGAATCAACGTGTCGTCTTCGTGCTAGTTGTGAGCAGGACTGCAGTGCTTTTTATTTGAATCAGTCATGTGTATGTGTAACCAATTTTTAGATACATTTGCTACTGTATGTTTTGACTTTCCTAGGTTCAAACAAGAGTTTGGAATGTTCATAACTATTTGGCTCCTGCTTGGAGTTGAACTGATCCCTCCCTCCCCCCAGCTTTCTTGGTCATTGTGAGAACCATCAGTTTGAAATTAGATGTCAAGATAATAGATTATAAAAGGCTAATTTCCTCTTCTTCCTGTTTTATGTGCTCACTGTGTTTTATGACTTTTTGCAACCTGTCAAGTATCATAAGGATTATAGCTCCCCTTCATGCAATGTGTGATTAATATGGTTTGAAGAAATCGGTATAAATGTCACTTGGAAATGGGTGTCATTTGGGCCCCACCAGTTGCTGTTGTACTCCATTGGCTGGTTTCTTAAAATAATCAAGTTTTCTTCTTTCTCTGTCTCACTTGGAGTGGTTATTAATTAGGACTGATCCTTTCAGACCATGAACGCAATATTTGGGGTGTCATTCTGGCTCTTTATTTGCAACACTGGAAGCTAAATGATGGTAGAATAATAACTAATGACACTGAGAGCATAGAACCTAGACCTAAAAATTCTATACCCAGATAAAGTATCATTCACCTATCAGGTTGAAAGAAAGTTATTATGGTAGAGTTCAGAGAATATATTACATACTCCATTTAAGAAATTTACTGTAGAAGGGTCTTTAAACAACCAATGGATCAATGGAAAACCTTTAGGATAGAAGATAAAGATCATTATCTTTATTATTTATCATTGTTTTCTAAACATTTACTTGCTATTGGGCCTTTAGGATCAGCTCCTCTTTGAAATGGCTTTTATTAAAAAAATTCACTGTGACCAGAGTGAACCTACCCAGGTGAAGCCACTGGGTGCACTAACTCAGAGCGAGTTGCTTAGTGCTCGCCTTGCAGGAAAAATATGAACAAAAGCTCTGCCCAGTGGAGCTTTTTTTCCAATTTTTTTTTGGGGGGAGGTACCCCCTCGTAAATCTAAATCTAACTGAATAATGATAGAGCAGCTAGGAGTTCAAATTTACAATTATGGTGGGAGACTTAAAAACATCCCCTTATAATCAGGCATGTCTAGCAGTTAAAAAAATAAAACAAGTAAAATTATATGGAAGTGGAATATTTCATTAAAATTTGATTGTAATAATATAACTAAGTATTTTAGGACCAGTTCTTCTTGGGTAAAGTGGGACCCCACCATTTCAGGGATATAATATCTTTTTTTTTTTCAGGGATATAATATCTTAGTTTCCTAGTGCACCTGCGACAGAAATGCAACTAGTGGGTGACTTTAATGAACAGAAATCTACTTCCGCACAGCGCAGGAGGCTGGAATTCTGAATGTAGGTCTCTGGAAGGCTCTCTCTACTTCTACTTGTCCTACCTTCTGTAGCCCTGGTGTTCCTTGGTTCACGGGGAGTCTTCATGTGACTCCTATCGCCCCCCTCTTTGAACTGTCCCTGTAGCTGATTTTATAACTCAGGAATGATTATGTTCATGACACACCCCTGCTGATAGAACCTCATCAACATAATAAAGGAGGCTTAATCCCAAACAAGATTATATGGATGTAGGGATTAGGATTCCAACATATATTTGGGGGAAACACAATTCAACCTGAAAATATTCTTCTCCTGCTTGCTCACTGACCTTTAAACTAAGATAAGAAATGAGTACTTTTGGTCTGAGTCTATGTTTCTACCTTCCTGGGCCCAGAAGTTTCTATTTTAAATTGTGGCTGTGCCTTTCTTGGAGCAAAAACATTGCTCTCTAAATTCTATTCTGAGAGCATTGTTGTTGCTGCTGCTGTTGTTAGGTGCCATTGAGTTAGTTCCAACCCCCAGTGTACAACAGAACAAAACGCTGCCTGGTCGGGCAGCATCCTCACAATTGTTCCTATGTTTGGGCCCATTGTGTCCGTCCATCTCATGGAGAGCCTTCCTCTTTTCCACTGCTCCTCTACTTTACCAAGGATGATATCCTTTTCTAGGGACTGGTCTCTCCTGATAGCATGTCCAAAATATATGAGATAAAGTCTTGCTGTTCTTGCTTCTAAGGAGCATTCTGGCTGTACCTCTTCCAAGAAAAATTTACTGGTTCTTTTACCAGTCCATAATAATTTCAATATCCTTCCCCAGCACCACTCAAATTCATCCATTCTTCTTTGGTCTCCCTTATTCAACATTTAATTCTCCCATACATATGAGGCAATAGAAAATACCATGGCCTGGGAAGACGCAGTATCTTAGTGCTTAAAGTAACATCTTTGCTTTTCAACAGCTTAAAGAGTTCTTGACATTGGACCTCTACTCAAGTACTCCCTCAATGCAAGAACACTTTGTTCTATTAACCTGGCATTCCATGATGATCACTTTCTTCACACGATCGCTGAAGACAAAGCGGGTGCATAAGCAAATGTGGTGAAGAAGGCTGATGGTGCCCGGCGATCAAAAGATATAGCGGCTGGGGTCTTAAAGGCTTGAAGATAAACAAGCTGCCATCTAGCTCAGAAACAACAAAGCCTACATGGAAGGAGCACACCTGCCTGTGTGATCATGAGCTGTCAATAGGATCAGGTACTAGGCATCATAGAATGAAAAATCATAACATTGGGAATGAGGGAGAGTGTGGAGTGGTGACCCAAATCCCATCTGTAGGCAACTGGACATCCCATTACAGAAAAGTTGTGGGGTGGAGATGAGCCAGTCAGGGTGCAGTATAGCATGGATGAAACACAACTTTCCTCTAGTTCTTAATGCTTCCTTCCCCCACTATCATGATCCCAATTCTACCTTACAAATCCAGCTAGGCCAGAGGATGTACACTGGTACAGATAAGAGTTGGAAGCACAGGGAATCCAGGACAGATAAACCCTTCAGAACCAATAATGACAGTAGCAATACCAGGAGGGTAAGGGTAAGGTGAGGGAGGAAGGGGGAACCGATCAAAATGATCTACATATAACTCCCTCCACAACAGAAAAGTGGGTGAAGGGACACCTTGAACAGCGTAAGACCTGAAAAAATAATAATAATTTATAAATTATCAAGGGTTCATGAGAAGGGAGGTTGGGAGAAGGAGGGGGAAATGAGCTGATACCAAGGGCTCAAATAGAAAGAAAATGTTCTTAGAATGATGAGGGCAACAAATGTACAAATGTGCTTAACACAATGGATGGATGGATGGATTATGATAAGAGTTGTACGAGCCCCCAATAAAATGATTTTTTAAAGATAGAGGTCTTGACAGCCGATTTACCCAAATGCAATCACTGTTTGACCTCTTGACCATGAGCATTGATTGTGGATTCAGAGAAGATGAACTCCTTGACATTGTCAATCTTTTCTCCACATGTCATGATGTTACCCATTGGTCTATTTGTGAGGATTTTTGTTTTCTTTACAATGAGTTGTAATCCATGCTGAAGACTGGAAACCTTGATCTTCATCAGCTTCAAGTCCTCCTCACTTTCATCAAGCAAGCTTGTGTCATCTGCGTATCGAAGGTTAGTAATAAGCCTTCCTCTGGTCCTGATGCCACACACTCCTGCATAGAAGCCAGCTTCTCTGTTATTTGCACAATATATAGATTAAAAAACTATCGTGAAAGCATACATCCCTGGACACACACTTTTCTTGATTTCAAGCGACACACAACCCTGTTTGGTTTGCACGACAGCCTCTTGATCCAGGTTCCACATGACCACAATGAAATCTTGTTCCCATTCTTCTCAAGGCTATCCGTAGTTTGTTATGGGCCACCCAATCCAATGCCTTTGCACAGTCAAGAAAATGAAGTAAACATCTTTCTGGTATTCCCTGATTTCAGCCAAGATCCATCTCACATCAGCAATGATGTTCCTTGCTCCATGTCCTCTTCTGAATTTGACCTGAACCTCTGGAAGCTCCGTCAATGTACTGTTGCAAACGTTGTTGGATGATCTTCATCATAATTTTACTTACTTGTGATATTAATGATATTGTTCTATAATTTGTACATTCGTTGGGTCACCTTTCTTTGGAATGGGCACAGACGTGCCTCTCTTCCAGTCAGTTGGCCGTGTCTTCTCGATTTCTTGGCATAGAAGAGCGAGGGCTGCCAGTGCTTCATCAGCTGCATCAATTGCTCTTCTGTCAGTTCCTGGAGCCTTGTTTGTGGCTAATGCCTCAGTGCAGGTTGGACTCGTTCCTTCAGTTTCACTGGTTCTGGCGCATGAGCTACTTCTTGGAACGGCTGAATGTCTGACTTGTAGACACTCTATGTACAACGGAAGGAAACACTGCTCAGTCCTGCACCATCCTCATAATTGTTCTTGCATGCCACTGGTTCTTGATCATATACTCTCTCTTGAAAGGACTGAATGTTGACCAGATATTTTTGGCACACTGACCGTATGCTTTTCATCTTCTTTGGGTATTTCCTGTATTGTCCACTATTTTGTACATAGAATCTTTTAGTATTACAACTCAAAGCTTTGAGTTTTTCTTGAGTTCATCCAGCTTAAGGTATGTTGAGCATGCTCTTCATATCTGGTTTTGTAACCTAGGTCTTTGTTCATTTCACTAACATAATTGACTGTCTTCTTAAGCCACCCTTGCTCAGCTCTTCGATTTCTTTGTTGCTCTTGGTGTCATCAAGTCTGCAGTCATCAGATCTCAATTGGGCAAATCTGTTCTTGACATTCTGGTGGGATGGACTCAAGGTCATCTTTTGGCTCTTGTAGACTCATTCCCCCCTTCCCTCCCCCTTTTGCTTTTACTCTCTGTTCTGCCATCCTCCCAGCGAACATTTGAATTCTTAATATTGATGAGGGATGGGGAGAAGCTTTCTCTTTCAGCCTAATTCCCTTCTGTAAGCAGCTGCTACTCAGAATTTCTCAGGCCTTGCACATAACTAAGTGCGGCATTTAGCAGTAAAAACAAATCTGAATTTTAATTTGGGAGCTCTCGAATGAGCAATTTCCTTGACATTTACAAGTGAAAACCTTATCTGAAGCAGTCCTTCAGAGGCTGATAGGCCCTGTTGAACTTGAGCCATGTCAGAACTTGTATGAGGATTATTTTTCAGCTGCAGAAGATTCAGTTAAAATACAAAGGCTTTATTCAATAATCCAGAGAACTAAATTTAAGCTTAAGTGCCAGATTGTACAGAAAATACAGCAAAGTGAATATTGCATGGATCGTCTTTCTTACTGCCACAGTGACACTACTAGTGAGACCATCACTCCACACAGCAACTCATTTACCCCCTCTACCCCCTACCCCCTTCCACTCCCCCGCACCTGGCCTCATGGACCTCCTCCCATGCCAGAGCGTACAAGATCCTCAGTAGTGTGTGTGTTTGTTTTTTTTTAATAAGTTTTAACCATTAAATCCTATGTGTGAGGCTTTCCTACCTGTGTGAAGATTTACATTTCAGAAACCCATTAGGGCAAGTCTACTCTGTCCTTTAGGGTCACTGTGAGTCAGAGTTAATGCCATAGCAGTGAGTGGCATTTAGTCTATTCCATGAGGAGTCAGGGTAAGGACCTTGTTGGGGGCTCTGGTGCTGTGGTGGGGTATGTGTTGGCCTGCTAGCTACAACGCCAGCAGTTTGAAACCACCAGCAGCTCAGTGGGAGAGAGAAGGCTTTCTACTCTCATGAAGAGTTGCAGTCTTGGGAACAGACAGGGCGCGGTTCTGCTCTGTCCTATAGATCACTAGGAGCCAGACAAGCTTGAAGGCCATGATTTGGGGTGAGAAGTATAGTTTTAAATGGCTACATGTAATATTTCTTAGATTATATGAATACCAACAACAAAACTGTCTTGTAAAATCGTTCCACGTTGAATTATCAGGTTTTTCGTTACAACACTATTAATAATTAGTAGAAGCCCTTTTGATTTTTCTCCTCCTTTTCTTTTAACCATCACTTCCTTATTAAAAATTATTAATTGGGGTTCACAAATACACACTACCACAACATTGTAGCTCAAACACCAAAACATCTGGCAAAATCAGCACCTATGAAAACACTGAGAGCAATGAAAACAACAGCAAGCCCTTGTAGTGGATACGAGTGAAAGGTCAGGTCAGAGTGTGTGCGAAGGTTCAAGAAGCAAGTGAGCATAGCGCTTTTAGCCTTGTAGGTATATCGATATATGTCAACTATTCTTACGGAAAATGTTTGTGTTGCTATAACTAACTACAGTGATATTTTTCTTTTTAAAAAATCTGCTGAAACACTGCACAAAAACCTTACAGACTGTCATTCGTCCCCAACCTACCCTCCACCAGTCTCAGGAGGTAGGGTCCACCCTTCCCACACCCTCCTATGCACATCACTGCCTTTTCATTTCCTCTTATTATGATTGATATGCAAAGAACATGAGCGTGAAGCCCCTGACCTTCTGAGTTTTCTGTAAGCCAACCACTTCATGCCTTTCCCCACCCAGTTTTGAGTATCCAATTTATGTACTGCCCACTTACATCAACCCAGTGCTCTGAGGAGACAATCATATTTTTCAACATGAAGAGTCTTCATTCCAGTTGGAACCTTGTGAAGTCTGCTTCCATAAGCAAAGTCAAATCTGGACAGGCCATCCATGAAGTCAGAAACAATATGTACCAGTTCACTGGCTCGAAAATCTCCATCTTGTCGGGTTCTGGTCAACTCACTGTGGGCTGCCTCACTCAGCTTCCCCAGGGTGCATCTCAGTGCTGGCAGGGGTCTCCACACGGCTGCTCCAGCACCCAGGGCTGCAGTGGGGAAGATCCATGTGGCTTCTCCTCCAGATGTATTGCAAGAAGTGAGCCTTGCCTTTTTTGTCTCTTGTTTTTGATCATTGGACCTGTGTGTGGCTGCCTTGTTTGTTCTTTGCCTCCATTTACAAACTACACTACCTGTGGGACACCTCACCCGTGGATTGTGTCGCTGTAATTTGAGGTTCCTTCAAGTCCTGTTTCACCACATCATTGGAATTTACATCTCTTGAGCTGGGGACTGTCAGACCCTGTCATCTGGCTGACTGTTGGTGACCTGCCTTGCTGTTTGCTGCCTGTACCCGGATAGCCTGAATTGCTCTACAGAGGACTACCTGGCGGCCCTCAAGACTTGAAGGACTGCCAGTGTCTCACAACTGTCTCACAGGAGTGAGCTGCACTGAGCCATTTGTACTGTTTTATAATTGAATTAACTGTTTATTTCTTATGTCATCTATCTATCTATATATATAAATTTATTAGCATTCTGGTTTTGTTTCTTTAGAGAGCCCTGTCTAACACACACATCACTGCCTTTTCATTTCCTCTTATTATGATTGATCTGCAAAGAACATGAGCCCGAAGCCCTTGACCTTCTGAATTCTCTTGGGGGGGTCCCCAACCTTGGTGCTGTCCTCTACCATGACCTGCGGTATTCTCAGTTTTACCCACTGCTACCCATTTCTAGTCCCTGCTGCAGTCCTCCCAGACACCCGCCCCTGCCGCTCACCACCACATTTGTGTATATTACAAAAGGAGCTCACTTTGGGAGTCCATCTCTTTCCGTTCTAAAAATCACTCCACTTGGGTCTATTTACCCCAGTAGGTTTGCCATTTTTATTCTAAACATTTATTCTAAATGTCTGTGAAGTAGAAAACCACAGTGCTGGGCATTTTGTGCATTCCCCTTCACAGCAGCCTTGCTAGTTTGGTCTGATTCTTCCCACTTTCACAACCATTGCTCTGGCTATCCATGTTACTGTGTAACAAATCACCCTGAAGCTTCAGGTTTTAAAGTCGCTATCTACTAGGACGTGTCTCCACTTCAGTTGGTTGAGTGCATCTGGCTGGTGGTCCTCTCGAAAACTCTTGGTAGCTGGGACTGAAGTCAAGCAGCTGAGCATCGGAGATGACTTCTCTGCTCACCAGTCTGATCCCTCAGCTGAGATGACTGCAACAGTTGGAGCCTGGACAAGCACATCTGTGTCCACACAGGGTCTCCACATTGGGCCTCCCTCCAGCTTGGAAGTACCATGGTGGTGTGGTCGTGGTGGTCAGGTGCCTCTAGTTGGCTCTGACTCACAGTGGCCCTATGTAAAACAGAACAAAACATAGGCCTGTCCTGTGACATCCTCACAATTGTTCTTATGTGTGAGCCCCTTGATGCAGCCACTGTGCACATCTTGCTGAGGGCCTTCCTCTTTTTCACTGCTCCTCTCCTTTATTAAACATGATGTCTTTCTCCAAAGACTGGTCTTTCCTGACAACACTTTCAAATTACATGAGATGAAGTCTCATCATCTTTGCTCTGTGTTATTCTGGGTAGTCTAGAGAAACAAATTCATGGACACTGATATATGTATAAGAAAGAGCTTTATTTACAAGAGCAGTTGAATATTGAGAAAACATCTCAGCCCAGTCCAGATCAAGTCCACAAGTCTGATATTAGCCATTATATCTGATAAAAATCTATAAAGTCCTCTTCAGACGCACGAAACACATGTTATGATACCGAATGCAGGGAGATCGCAGGCCAGTGGATGGGAAGTCTTGTCGATCCAGTGGCATTGTAAGCATCTCAGTGCTGGCAGGGGTCTCCACGTGGCTTCTCTGGCTCCAGAGGTCTGGCTCCATCAGCCTCTCTCCATGTGTCTTCTCCACAGGGATGTCTCGCAGGAGTGAGCATGTGTTCCACCTCCCGCAAGCTATTTATCTCCTTAGCGCCTCCAATCCGGCTACTACCTGATTGACAGGCTGGACTCCACCCCTTCACTCTGAATCCTCAAATTGTCACCAGATTATGTAACTACCACAACCTCTAAGGAGCATTCTGTCAGTCCTACTTCCAAGTATCAAGGTAGTTGGACTTAATACATCGCTGTTGGCTTCCCCAGACCTGCTGTTCTGGGAGACCCAAGCTTCTTCTGATCTAGCATCACTTCCGCTGCACTGGTTCTAGCAACAGCTCAGTTTGAGGATACAAGATGTGCACACTGAGAGACAAGGCTAGATGGGGCTAGGGGGAGTCTTTGCAGACTCCGAAGCACTAAGGATTTTTATGTGCCAAGGACCTGAATGGTTTTCTAGCAATCCCATGATACAATGTGGAATTATCCTCATTTTCCAGAACTGCGGAGGGGCAGCATCGGCAGACTAGCTTATTTTTACACAATGTACGTACTTTTGCAAACCATGCAAGTCCTCTGCATTATTTTCATAATCACTTATACCCATATTTTTTACACATTCCTGATTTAAATTTCTTTTTTTCCCCCTTTTTTGTGCAGTGGGTTTAATGTCACTGGGGTAAAACTGACCTCATGGAAATGTCACGTAAGGGCAACTCTGCTGCAGACTGTCTCTTCAAAGTGCCCAAAGGCAAACATGTCACCTTGAGGACTAAGTCGCACCTGACTCAAGCCACCGCATTTTCAGCTGCCTCCTGCGCACGGGAAAGCTGGAAATGGAATAAGGAAGACCAAAGGATCGATGCCTGAGAGTCATGGTCTTGACAAAGGATAGAAATCGTATCTAGAATTGCCAGAGCAAGGAACACATCTCTCTTGCAATCAGTACAGCCAGAACCACCTTTAGAAAGGAGGACGGTGAGATTTCGGCCGGCCAGTCCCTGGAGAAGGACATCATGCCTGGGAAAGTAGCCGGGCAGCAAAGGAGAGGAAGGCCCTTCAGGAGATCGAGTGGCACCGTGCCTGCCCCAGTGGCTGCAGGGAGCAATCCTCAGGGAGACACAGGGCAGGGCTGTGTGTTGGTCTGTTGCAGACGGCCCTGCTGGGAGGCAGCGCCAGGTTTGAAGCCTCTCCTCTCTCGGTGCTAGTCGGCCTCACGAGAAAGAAGTCAAACAGGACGATATCACGATCAGAGTCAGAGGAAAGGGTTGAGCAGGATGAGTGGGTTCATTAAGGACGTGCTTGGGTGTGAAAACCAAAGGGATTCAAGGTGATCTGAGGGCAAGAGCCTGGTCGTTCTCCTGCTACTGTAGGCCTTCTGCCAGTGGCTAGCTTCTCGTGGGTCTGCTGCAGTTGACTGGCTTTCTGTCGCATACCTGCTCTTTCCTGGTAGGGGTACTCCTGTACCCCGGAGTTCATGCTGTGTCCTTGTCCCCAGGTCCCCTCAAGCCAGGAGTCAATTCAAGCAGTTGTGTGAGCCGTGTGATTGTCCTGGTCTCCTCACTATACACGTTCACTAGCTTAGCCTCTTCCAAGGATAAGAACTTGTTTCTCTCTGCTGGGAAGGCCTGGGGCAAGTGTCGCCTCCTCTTTTTTGTGTTAGAATTCTTTCCTTCGCAGCCCTTTCCTCCCTTTGCTTGGTGCAGTCTGGCTGACAATAGAGGCTTTTTGAGTTACAACTGACTTGATAGCACTTAACAACAACAACTGCCGCCTAATGGTTTTCTTTAAGATGATGTCTTAAGATTTTCACATGCATCTCTTGAGCCAAGAGCAACGGTCTGTTTATACCAATTAAAAGGCAACTTTGGAAGAGTACTGTGCTAATTCTGCCAATGCAGATAGAATAGAAATCCCTATTCACAGTTACGCATGCATGCCGGTGCAGGGTTCCCTTTGTTTACACCTACACTGCTAGTACTTGGCTTACGAACAGGCTTGGAGGAAATGTCTTAGAGGCCAGGTCTGACCACCTCTCCTTTCACAAGGGAGAAGGAGAATCCAATTCCACAACAGACCAATTGTCAGCAGGCTGTGATCAGCCATGACTCTTCCCTCCATCCTCCTTTTAGCCTATTCTGATGGCAGCCACACCACGCTATTTCTCTGCTGGGACTGATAATCCACTGCAGTGGATACACACAGGAGTCACAACCTTCCTCACGATATGGGGGTCATTAGGGAAGTTAAACGGTTCTCCCAAGCCAGCATCAGGGTGACGTCTTTTGTCCACAACAGTGTGCCGTCTCTGGCAGCAGCCAAATCTTTCTCTGGTTCTTAGCTGCTCAGCCACATGGTCTCCTGGCCTCTGCCTTGTTCCAAGAAACGGGAAGCCTCGCAATGTCAATGCTGCCCCCTCAGCATGGCTCCTCTGCTCTGGGTTGTGGTTTCAGTGAGCCGTGGCCTCTAACACCTTTACTGCCTCCCCCACTTCAGGCCGGGGTCTCACACATGCTCATGAGTGGGATTTCCCCTTCCTGCTTCTGAGAGGTTCCCATATGCCCAGAGGAAGGGAAAAACTGACCTCTCCCCGAGTTAGAGTACTCTACCCTTATTTGCAGTAACGGGGCGGAGGGGGGGGGGTGGCTCAAAGACTGTGGCTAGAAAAGCCGTACCAAGCAATTTCACTTCACCGCAGGCTTGCAGTACGTTCAAGGTACTGACTGATGACTCAAGGCAACACAGGTGAAATTATCAGGTTAAATTAGCAGCAACAGTGTTTCAATGGCTTCTCTCCCAATTCACATAGTCATGACTTCTTGACTATGGCTTGTCTCTATTATCCAAAGAAGATACATTTTTTTGTATGATAAAAATGGAATGAGGGTGAGTAAGGCCAACAGTCACATCTGGAAATGACATGTGACATGCACAGTATGTGCACAATTTTTGCCTGGGCATGCCACACCAGAACTTTCAAAAAAACGTGATCTTATCATTGTTACAGGTATGCACAGATTATTTATGTGGGTGTGCTATTTGTAAGAAAAAATCGTTTATTTCCATGAACCCCCCCTCCATACAACTAGAAAAGCTGGACCCAGTATTTTAAAATAGGCATGAAGTTATTGGAGAACCCTCGAAGGAACTGAGGGCATTATGGGCCAAGATTCCGAGAAAAAGGAAGGCAGGAAGGTGAGCCTTCACTGGGGGCTACTTTCCCCTCAGCCAGCTGTTCACAGCGGCAGAAGAGAGGTTCTGGAGCTGAGGACGGTTTTCTAGGGCTTCATGGGGTTTCAGGGTCAGAAATTGGAGTTTGGGGCTTGCCACGAAAGCAGGTTTGTGAAACACAAGTCAGACATTCACTTCGGGCCCCGGAAAAACCACAATCAGGGGGCCATTAGGGAAACTGATCAGTCTTTGCCAAGACTGAGTTCAGCTTCCACTCAGTTCAGTTCTTGATTAAGTTCAAGTGATCTGTCTCTGTAATTAAAATGGTCAAGAGGGTGGGGTGGGAGTAAATAAAATGGCCAAGGAGTTATAAAACAAGATGTGACTGTGTGTTAATCTCTTTCAAAGAATCTTTTTTTGGGGTGGGTGGGAGGGTTCTGCTTTGAACACATTCTGCATATCTTATGAACATTGTTTTACATCACTAAATATTATTTTGTGCTTTTTTCCTCTTCATAATTGCATGCGGTCATTGACTCCCCGTGTTTGAGAGCGACTCCACAGTAATAGTCCTGGGCTGGCCCTGTCCCTCGAAGGGAAAATAGGACTGCTCTGAACTTTATGCAAATGTTCTGCCAGAGCTGGGAGGCCAGGTGAAAAATGGGCACTACCCAAAGGACAGTGCCCGGGTTTCCAGAGGGCCTACGGGGGCAGTTTTCCTGGGATCTCTCATTGGAAAGCTGGTCTGTCTGCCTGGAGTTTCCTGGCAGCCTACACAGGAGGACATTCTGGGTGGTGCTAGGGAGGTGTAAACAGGAGCTTCTTCCTCGTTGGCTTCTAGGAGGTGAGAGGTCCATACATACTAGAGTCTGAGAGGAAGGGCCTGGCGGGCCTCCCTGAGGAGGAGGGGCTGGCTTTCTGCCACCTCACAGGAGGAAGAGAGAGCGTGCCAACGGGCAAAGGCATTTGGGGAGGATTGGCCTGGGCACAGCAGAGTTACAGCCAGAAGGGTGACCCGGAGGCTGCAGGACCGGTGTCTGACTGCAAGCATGAGCTCAAGCGGAAAGCACATCTCTTTTCACATCAGGCTCTCTGCCATCGAGTTGGTCCCAATCACAGTGACCCTACGGGACAGGGCAGAACTGCCCCAGTGAGTTTCGGAGACCGTACAGAAACTGTTGATGGGACTCGAAGGCCCTGTCCCTGGGAGTGGCTGTGAGCTTCAAACTGGTGACCTGATGGTTAGCAGCCCAACATGTAGCCACGCCGTCTCAGGGCTCCTTGGATCTGTTCTAGGATCTACACAAGTGAGGAAAGACTCTATCGGTCTTCCCACAGATGCCAGCCTCGTTCCACTTTCTCCCAAGATGAGGCCATCTTTAGGTCTGGTGGGTGAGGTGGGATAGGGGATGGCATCTCTTCAGATCTCTAGAGGAACTATTCTAGTGCAGAAAAGATTCAAGGCCTTAAATGAACATGGGGGTCTTTGGGAAAATTATCTATGTGCAGGAGACTTTGAGAAGCAGGGTCTGACTAGAAGCTATGCTGTAAGATTACTATGTCCTTGGTGTTTCTGTAAACCAATGGTTTTCAACCTGTGGGTCACAACCCCTTGGGGGGCGGGGGTCAACTGACCCTTTCACAGGGGTCACCTGATTTATAACAGTAGCAAAATGAGAGTTATGAAGTAAGAATGAAAATAATGTTATGGTTGGGGGGGGTCACCACAACATGAGGAACTGTATTAAAGGGTCGAAGCACCAGGAAGGTTGAGAACCACTGCTGTAAGCTATAGACATGGAAACCCTGCTGGTGCTTTGAAGTTATCTTCTGGAAATTAGCATAACAATAACCCAAATGCTACTTTCATTGTGTTCAGGTGATGCTGCCTGATCTCAACCATATCTAATCACAATTTTTTTTACCTATTATAATTTTTTCGTGTGTGTTTTGGAGCAATTTAGGTTTTTGACAGGCACCCCTGTACTTTTTTTTAGGCTTACAGAATCACTCTCGTGTTAGGCTGCATTCTTTAAAAAAGCAAAATTTAAATATTCATGAATTATCAATATATAATATGTTATTTAAAGAGAGAAAATTATATCAAGAAAATGGTTCACACAGTTATCGAAGCGAGGAAGTCCAGGCTGGGTCAAGTTCATGGGTCAGATGTTAAGCTGGAGGCTTATGACATGTGTAGCTGCAGGGTCTAGTGGACCACAAAGCAGGAAGACAAAGCAGGAAGACCGCAGTCTGGTGGATGTCAGTGTCAGTAGGTCAGGCTCATGGCTACAGAGTCCAATGAATCCAAGGTTGGAAGAGGTCAGATGGCAGGCCATTGGTGACTCTTGGGATTGGTGGGCAATATGGCAAACTTTCAGCTTAAGTCCAAAGCATCAAAGGTTGACATACCAGAGGGAGGATCCAGACTCAGCAGAGAAAGCAAAGCATCTGTCCACAGCATCTATGTAAATGTCCAGTGGCCTTTCCCCTGAGCCACCATCACTGGGGGTGTGACTTGAGCAAGGGTTGCGCTCTACCTTAGTCTTCCCACAGCTGTTGGGTGCTCACAGCTGATCTTATCATGGAGTTGATTACATTGTTATCTCTCGTCCTGGGGGAGGCCTTAACTGCCAAGCTACTGAGAATCCTGACTTGGTCAACTTGACACAAAACCTAGCTATCACTTGACTTTAATATTCAAAGAAAATATCTCATGTTCTCAGCCATAGGAACTTGAGCTCTTCTCAAATGCTCCCAAGAATTTCCAGCATGCAAGTCCTCCTGTGTAGCCTCCCGTCTTCTCTCACTCCCTGGCATCTCCTGGATCCTCTGGTGCACCCTGCCCCCGCAACTGCTTTCCACCTCTGAGGTAAGTAGAACCCTGGTACTCGACCGCATCAGTAGTCGACATAATCAAATTTTGACACGAAATGTTAAGAAAATTTTGCATCGGGGCTTGAACAAAACATCGGAATCTGACCCGACGCAGGTGATTTTTGTAAACAAAAGAATTTCGTGTTTCTGTCTCTTGGCGTTAGTTGGTGTTGCTAGTACGCGTTGTTTAAACCTTTTGCAGCTGTGTTCCAAGCGTTTTGCTATAGTTTTCTTAGTTTTTGTGGCTTTTTGTTCTGTTTGTAGATGAAAAACATGGGTCCTAAGAAAGAGTTTTTTGGAAAGAATCATCATGATAAGGAACTGGGTAACCATGTTATCGATATTGTGGATGATATTTTAGTAAACCCTTTTAGGAAACAGGGAAGGAAACGGCAACAGCAGACCACATTAGACAGATTGTTTTTTAGAGAAAGCCAGCCAGGTCCTAGCGAAAAAAGGCAAAGAAGGGGAAAAACTCCCTCTGAAAAGCAGCCAGCAGTTGATTTTACGGAAGGGGCTTCCCCTTCCAAACCCTGACTCTCTGTCCACACCTCCTCTCCACATCCGTGTCCACAGATCCGGATCCTCATCAGTCTCAAGGGATGGGCCATCCTGCAGTTGTGAAAAACTTTTTAAGTGTTGAGTTTCTTATTTAAAGCATATTATATAACTCTGAACTTATTTACTTAGACATTTCTGTGTAATGTTTTGTATACATAAGCAAGCTTAGGGTAAAAATTTGGTAAAAATGGATTAATCTGTTTTCAGTTATTTCTTATGGAAAAATTGATTCAGAACGTGACTGCATCGCATCTGGAAGGATGCAGCACGTCCTTCTAGAATGGATTAGCGTCAAGGTCCAGGGTTCTATTGTACTTTGCTACCCAATGACACTTTCCCATCGTTCCCAAGGCAGAACAGCGGGCTTTGAACTTGATCAACTCCACTGAAGGCTTGAAGGCACCTGATGGGCTTTACAGGACAGGACAGGAGAATGGCACTCAGTTCAAAGGCAGGCCTTCATGAAGGTCTTTCTCCTACGTCCAGACCACATCTTCTCTGAGACCGTAGGTTTCATTAGCTTCTTCTAGGTCTTTTTTTAAAAAAAATACTTTATTAGGGACTCATACAACTTTTATCACAATCCATACATACATTAATTGTGTAAAGCACATCTGTACATTCTTTGCCCTCATCATTTTCAAAGCACCTGCTCTCCACTTAAGCCCTTTGCATCAGGTCCTCTTTTTTTCCCTTCTCCCTCCCAGATCCCCCCACCCCCACCCTATTCTAGGTCTTAAAGGGAGCAACCGCTCTTGAATTTTAACTGTGCAGAGCACTTTACCCTTTCAGGTCTTTTGCAGACTCAGTGAAGCCTGGCTTTTGGGCTCGCTTATTACATAAGCACGGGGCACATTAAAGTGTTTTTCCAAACAAACAGTATATTATTCTTTCCCAAGAAATAGGCCTCTCCTGCTCTTGGAATGAGGAAATCCTGTAGCTGAAATATACAACAAAAGCAAAAGTGAAAACAGTTCCCTTTATTTTTCATTCCACAAAGGCACCCTGCCTGTGCTATTGGGTAAATATTGGACTGCTAATGGCAAGGGCGCCTGTTCAAACCTACCAACCTCACTGAGGGAGCACAACGTGGCCCTCTGCTCCTGTGAAGCTCTATAGCCTCAGAAACCCTACATAAATTCACCGTAAGCTGGAATCATTCAAGGACAGTGGGTAGGTTTTCAATTTGATCACAGATATAGTGCTAGCATTGGTTGTGATATAAATGAAAGAAATTTTATATCAAAACACAGACTACTACTACTACTACTACTACTACTCACACACACACACACACACACACACACACACACACACACACACACACCCCCACTAAAAGTTTCCGGAAACAATATCTATCCTTATTATTTTGAGTAAACATGGACATTTTCTATTCTATTTCATTTTTCTTTTTAAAATCTTTTTATTGGGGACTCGTACAACTCTTATCACCATCCATCCATCCATCCCTTGTGTCAAGCACATTTGTACATTTGTTACCCTCATCATTCTCAAAACATTTTCTTTCTACTTGAGCCCTTGGTATCAGCTCCTCATTTCCTCCCTCCTTCCCCCCAACACCCCTCGAACCCTTGATAATTCATAAAGCACTATTTTTGTCTCTATTCCATTTTTCAAAAGCTGATTATGACCCACTGCATGGTTTTCACAGCCTGCATTCTGAAACACACACGCACTGGCTACCCTTGAGTGGCTTCTGGCTCCTGGGGACTCCTTGTGTATCAGAGAACTGTGTTGCTCAGGGTTTTCAATGACTCGTTTTTGGGAAGGAGGTTGGCAGGCCTTCCTGTGAGGGCAGCCCTGGGGGGACTTGACCCTCTACCCTTCTGTTAGCAGAAAAGTGCAGTAACGCTACCCCCAGGGACCACATTTTGAAAAACTGGACAGGATATGTAATACAGGAGTCTCTGGGTGGCACACAGTTAAGCACTGCCTGCTCACTGAATGTGGGCAGTTTGAACTCACCTGTAGCCACCTTGGCAGAGGGGCCAGGCAGTCACAAGCTCCCAGGTTGAGAGCCTTGCGGAAGAGGTCTACTGAGCACCAGGCGAGGGCAAGCGCTGGAACTAAGTTTGGCAGCAACAAGCAACGACCACAAAGGGAATACTCCCTTCTCTTCTCTCCCCAAAGCTCAACAACCAAACTCACTGCCATCATGTGATGTCGACACAGAGCGGCCCCGCAGGGAAAGGGTTGAACTGCCCCTGTGAGACTCTTCAGACTAACTCTCCCGGGGAGCAGATGGTGGTTTTGAACCGCTAGCCGTGCAGTTTGAAGGCTCACGCGTAGGTAACCAGGGCTCCCTCTCTGCTGGACTGAGGATAAGATAGATGTATTTGTGCAATGATTAACGCCTCTGAGGGAAGTTGTAAAGCATTGACTTCTCACACAGCCCTAAAATAGTAACAAAAACATCCTTTTTGCATAGACACTGAGGTCTAGCAAACTGAAGCCAACGCCCAAAGTCACCCAATCAGGTAGTGACAGAGTAAGTAGGCAAATCTCCTAATCGAACCCCATTGCGCTCTTTTCACCAAGACCAGCCTCCTAAGCAAGCTCTCCTTCTCGGCTCTTACGACACACCTTGGGTTAAACAAGACCACGCGAGCTCCTCTGGTGGATGCGGGATTCTTTGCTTTAAAAATCCCTCAAAGTCACTGCCACAGGTGGGTTCTGAGGTGCAGTGACTGGAGGACAAGGAGGAACTGCCCCCTAGGTTTCCGAGACGCTAGCTCCCCAGCGATGGAAGCCTCGCCTTGTTCCCATTGGAAAGGTCGGTGGTTCCAAACGGCTGCATGTGTGCTTGGCAGCCCACCAGCAACCTGCCACGCCACCAGGGCGCCTACGAGATTCACAGCAGTGCTCACATCTTGAAACTTTTGCTAACGTGGGTTAGCCTGGAGTCAGCATCCTTGGGCCCCACCCCCACCCCCACCCACTTTGCCTGTCCCAGCCCAGGTGGCCTGGGCAGAACTGGGAAGGCCTTGGCAAGGCTTTAGGGAAATATAATTAAAAAGAAAATCTCATCCTAGCCCATTAAGTCTCCACAAAACCAGAAGAGAACGAACCAGAATGTGATGCAGCACAGGCAATCAGCAAAAGTTCTTCTTTCTCACTATGTCCATGGATGCAACCCACGGCACTCATGCTTTAAGCTTTAAAAGTTCTGGTCTCCCGATGGCTCCGGGGAAGGAGTTCTGGTGGTTCCGACCTTGGGCTATTGGCTGCAAGGTAGGCCGTTCAAAGCCGCCAGTCACGCTGCAGGAGAAAGATTTGTAGTCTCAAAACCCCAAGGAGGATCACTAGGGGTCAAAACAGACTGGAGGGCATTGATGGCAGCACGCCTGGTCTGGGAGGCTGTAGGTGGTGTGCACAGTGAGGACACTGGCTGCTAGCTGACACTCGATGCTCCGGTCCACCCAGAGGCCCCTCAGAAGACAAACCTGCCAATCAGCTCCCACAGAATCAGCTCGGACACACATGGTTCGCCAGGAGTTGGAGTTGCCTTGATGGAACCAGCTGATGGGCCGTCGCCAATGGAAGTCTCCTTCCGGAAGCTGGGAGGGAGGGAGATGGTCTTCCTGAAGGGGTACATTTGAGAGAAGAAATAGACATGAAGTGGTCTCAAGCTGACTGACAAAGGCAGAGGCTCCCTGGGAGGACTCAGCTTCTACCCTGGCAGGTGGCCATTGAAGAGCATAATTGATTTCAAGACGCAGCCCAGTTGGCGAGATGCTAGATTGTGAAGAAAATTGTGCCTTAGAATGCATGACACTCAGGCATGAGACGGGGTGGGGTGCTGCTGCTGCTGTTAGGTGGCCTTGGGTCAGCTCCGACTCCTAGTGGCCCCACGTATCGCAGAATGAAACATTGCCCGGTGCTGCGCCACGCTCACAATTGGTCTTAGGTCTGAGCCCTTGGTTGCTGCCTCCATGCCAATCCATGGCGTTGAGGGCCTTCCCCTCTCCCACTGGCTATTTTTACCAAGCGAGATGTCCTTTTCCAAGGACTGGTGTCTCCTGACAACATGTCCAAAGTCCCTAGCCTCACCTCTAAGGAGCTTCCTGGCGATGCTTCTTCTAAGACATTTGTTGGTCCTTCTGGTGCTTAGTCCTGGACAAACAGCAAAGCTCGGCCACCCCTCTATCTAGGTCCCTCCTAGAGTTCTCTCTCTGGTTCCTCTCAAGGGGCCTTGTTTTATACAGCACATCCCGCCTAGACCTTGGCTGATGACACCAGGGTGTGGGTACCTGATTCAGGGGCCCCAAACCTATAGGCCACTCAGTACCGGGATTCTGGGGCCCGATGCAAGAGAACAGGGACTCAAGACATTTGATGCTGGGAATCAGAAGAACTGAGGAGGTCCTCTCAGCCCATTAGTCCTGGGCCTGCTGCTCAGGTTCTCTTGGGCTCCTGTATTCAAATATTTCCAGCAAATGCTCCTTTTTATTTCTCTTTGAAACTAGATCGAGAATCCCTTTGGCCTCTGTGGTAGGAGGGGCTCTGATGCGGCAGGGAGCCGGGTCACTGGAGGAGCCGTGCGAGGGGACAGTGACATGATGGCGCCAGTAGGTCCCTGTGCCCAGAGGTGGGGTGGGGGCCTCCCCAGGTACCACAGTCTAAAAGACGCAGGACATCCCTGAGCTCTGACCAGCACTGCTGTTATCTTCACAGGTGTGTGATTCAGAGAATGACTGGCTTAGACCCCAACAAAGGCCCACAAAGTACTCTAACCGTTTGTTTTACTGGTGTAAATAAACAGCTCTGGGAGATGTGTTTGTTCCCATGTTTTCCTCTTTCTCCTGCCCCCCACTGGTGTGGGGGTCAGATACACTTTCTTCGTTCCCACGTTTGTTCTCCTGCTAGCTTCTTGGGGGACAGACAGCGGGTCTTATGTGTGACTCTTAGACGGAAGACCACCAGGACACCTAAGCATTGGTCCATTGAGTGTGAACTGGGCTGACCTGCAGCCTCAACGGCACATACCTGTACTATGGGACGATTCTGCATTTCGTTGTTCGCTGGGTCGCAGCCCCCTAGTACTTCTATCATAAAAATATAAGCCAGTGGCTTTCAAGAGAAAGAATGGTTCTTCTCACGGTTTGGGAGGCTAGATATCTAAGCCAGGGCCACAGCTGCAAGGGAAGGCCCCTCTTTGTTGGGAGCCCAGGTGTTCCTTGGCTTGTAGGGGGGACCTTTGCTTGAGGTATGTCTTCCCTCTGTGTGTGTGTGTGTGTGTGTGTGTGTGTAGTGCGATATGGTGATGTATGTGTGTGTGTCCTTTATATAAAACTTCTTTCAGAAGAAATTAGGTTTGGGACCCATCATGTTGTGATATGTCCTCAATAACATGACTAAAGGAAAACACTGTTTCCAACCAGGGTTATTTTACAGGCTCAGGGATTAGGATCTCAGTCTGCCTTTTTGGAGGACAAAATCCAATCCACAACGCTCCTATTGTAAGCCATGCATCAAGTCCGGTGTGAAAATTCAGGAAGATCTGGTCCCTGCCTCCACACAGCTTACTCTCTAGTGGGCTGATCAGACACAAGGCTAGTAAGCAGACACATGCCAACGATGACAGTCAGTCACGATGAGTCCTTGGAAAATGGGTGACTAGTCAGATAAAAGTGGAGTTTAAAGGAGGACAGGGAGCCAGCACGCACTCCAAGAGCCACAGTGGGGGCCAGAGGGGCAGTGTGAGCAGACTCCTCGGGATGGGAAGGCGAAGAGGTTGTAGAGGAAGGCCAGGCCTACCTTTGCTGAGGTTGGGGGGCGGGTCCTGGCAAGGATTTGTGGTCTCTGAGGGTTTGGTGAGTTAGAAGCCACCAAGGGGACCGTCATTCTCAGACAGGAAGACCGAGGCAGCTTCTCTGTGGATCACAGGTTTTTCAGAGCTGGATGTACCTGTCATCACGACACATCAATCTTCAGCTTCAGCTGTGCCACCAAGGCCCAAGAGGGGGTCGACTTAAGGTAACCTTGCGTGTGTGCATCTGGAAGGGATGCCTGCCTGGGCTGGTGGGGCTCTGGTGTGCCCCTCACAGCTGGCTGGGCAGAGCAGCACCAGCCCGGACTGTGGAGTGAGCTTCTCGGTGTATGTCCAGGGCTCAGTGGACTGTTCTGCTCAGCGATGGGCATCACAGCAGGGATCGGGTGGATTCCTGAGCCCGACACGGGGCACCTGGGCCAGTGCATGGATGGCTCAGGAGAAAGAGACCAATACCTTCTGTATTGGGCTTCTCAAGTGATTTCCTAGAAGGTCAATCATGTGGGTTTATCCGCAGCCCCCAGGGGGCAACATGTGGGGGGGATGAAAGAGCGCAGGTCTGGGGCTGGGAAGAGGAGCGGATTCCTAGCACCACGCCTCCCCAGAATCCATGGGATCGTGGAAAAATCACCTCTCATTCCTGTTCGGACTCGGCTGTGCAATAGGCTGCTCATCTCGGTGGGGTTCAGAGAACTGTGGTCGGGCACCGTTGAAAGGGTGGGTTGCTGGTCCCAGTAGGTAGCGGAAGATACAGGCAACACCATTCTCTCCACTCTCCCATTGAATAGTCACAGAGTCCCTAGGGGGCCAATGTTCACATTGCTAATAAAACACCCACTCAGGCATAGCAAATCATGCAGCTTGCGCAAAGTCACCCAGCACTGAGAGGGGGGAGCTGGGATTCAGAACTCAGTGGATGCAGAGTGGAAGCAGGCATGGCCCTCTGGGTATGGGGTGACTCGGGACAAGGGAAAGACAGAGCCCTTTCCCTTCGAATTGAGTAGACCAGGGACACTACACACCCTTGACCTTGAGAGAGCCACGGCGGGCAGAGGGAGCTGCTGCAGCCCAGGCCTGGCTCCCTGTGGGGAGGCAGCTTTCCCTGAAGCTTTCTGGTCTCCATTCCCTGAGCTGTGGGGCGGATGAGGGGGGAAAGCCAGCGAACCTTCAAAGAGAGCCCCAAGGAATGAATCAGTACAGGTGGGATTTACAGCGCTCTGGTTCCTATGTCGAGCGACTCTTAGCAATCCAGGCCAGCCAACTCTTATAGGAGAAGCCACAAGCGGTGGGGAGAGGCTGGGGGAAGGTCCTAAGACTTCCTTCCAGAACTTCCATCTCAGACCCGCTGTGCCTAGCTGCTTGTTAGCACAGGGCTGGAAGCCACTCTCTTCCTCCTTGACTTCATTTGTCCCCTCGCCAATGCTGGGCTTCCCTGAGTGTCGCTGCTTTCTTTCAAGCCCACAAGAGAACCAGGGCAGGACAAGAGCTCAGAGCCAGGCTGTCATGACCTCTGAGCCACAGTGGCATCTGCCCTGGCCTGCCTTGTTGAGATTTTCCTATATGAAATGCCTCTTGTCAAAACCTTTACAGTGGACAAGGGTTCACTGCAACCAATGAAACAAACAAACAAACAAAAGTCAAGGAGAAAAAAAAAGCCCAGTTTCCATCCGGCTGAGGGTCTCTCAGTACTCAGTGTTAACTGCGCTGGGCATTCCCATCCTAATTTTTTCTAGGTTCACAAAACCTACAGAGGGATCCATGTGCAAGGAGAGGCCATTTTGTTTGCTGTTTAGGTAAAAACCAAAATGGATTGTGTGATGGTCTCCTTGCTCTGAAAATAGTCCTATTAACACAAGGCCACCGAAGATCTACATCTCGTTCCAATGGGAAAGCCACCAGCCCTGCCTTCAAATTCTATCCCGAATTGGACCACTTCCCCATCACTGAGTCCTCTTCCATGTCAGCTCCCTTCTCTCCACCACCTCCTGCCCCCTTCTGCATGATGGTGACAGCCTCCTGCCTCAACTCTTGCCACAATCTTTTCTCCCCCCAAGGCCAGCAGGACCCTCCCTTTAAGAACATAAGCTGCATCTGTTCAGTTCAGAACCTTCCATTGCTTCTCAGCCCACTCAGGAAAAAGCCTGAAGTCCTCACCAGGAGCTGCCAGGCCCCATGCTCTCTGCTCCCACCCCAAGTCTAGCCCTCTCTGCCCTGACCTCAGCCACCCCACCTGCCCACCTGCCTCCTGCACCTCAGCACCTGGGCCTCATTACGGCTCTCAGATCACACCAGGCACAACCCAAAATTAGTCCAGGTAGACTAGAGAAACAAATCCACAGATACTCATATGTGGATAAGAAAGAGCTTCATACACAAGAGCAATTGAATATGGAGAAAACATCCAAGCCCAGTTCAGATCAAGTCCATAAGTCTGATATTAGCCCATATGTCCAATGCAATTCTATAAAGTCCTCTTCAGACTCATGCAACACATGCAATGACGTCAAATGCAGGAAGATCACAGGCCACTGGGTAGAAATTCTTGTGGATCCAGTGGCAATGTAAGCATCTCAGCGCTGGCAGGGGTCTCCACATGGTTCCTTCAGCTCCAGGCGCTAGCATAGCAAGATGTGTCTTCTCAACAGGAATGTCTCCCAAGAAGTGTGTGTGTGTGTGTGTGTGTCCCACCTCCAGTAAGCTGTTTAGCTCTTTAGTGCCTCCAAATGAGGTCATCAAGCTGTGACCTGATTGACAGACTAACTTCCATCCCTTCACTCTTAAGTCTCAAATTGACAACAGATCAATGTAACTACCACACAGAGCCTCCTTACTTGCTATCCCCTGTGTAGCCAGCCCTTCATTCAGATGGCCACACAATTCCTTTCTGTGCTTCCTTCTCGACTCCATCCACTGACCCACGTCAGTATTTTCCATAGCACTTACCACCATCTGGCACACATATTTGTTTGTTTGCTTAGCTCTCCCTGACAAAGATGTCAATTTCAGGAGCTATGAACTTTGCCTTGTTCTCTGCCATATGCACTTAGCAGAGCGCCAGGTTCATAGTTGGTGCTCAGTAAATAGTTAATGGATGAAAGAATGAATACGTTGCTCCAAAGTACTAGATAGAAGTCGGACAGCATTTTCAACTGTGCCATGATGTTTGCTGGGAGGTGGTGGAGGTCACATGATTGATTTCACAGATTATTAATGATTTTTCAATGGTTTCCATGGTTTTCCTCTTTTAAATGATGTTTACGATCAACAGCTCTGCTTAGCTACCCTTAAGTCTTGGTGCTTTTATTTCTCTGGGTAAAATGGGATGACTGCGCCAAGAGCTGGGTGTATTATCTTTTTCAAAACGTTTTGCTGTGGTTTGAGTGAAGGTTTACAGAGCTAATCGGTTGTCCATCCAACAGTTTCTACTCTTCTCGTTTTGTGACCGGGTCTGTAATGCCCACAGTGTAATGCCTCACATCCCACTTCCTCTCCGTGTTGACTGTTTCAATTGTCTTTCTTTCCCACCCTTTCCTGCCTTGTGAAAGGTCCCCCCCCCCCCCCCCGGGCAAATGCTGCCCTTTGATGCCCCTGATTGATTGTTCTAAGGAGTGAGTGCATCCTCCCATGGAGTTAGAGTTCCACCTGTAGGCCTGTCCATCATTTGGCTGAAAGTTGATCCAGGAGGGTGAACTTAAGTCCAGTCTTCTAGGGTTCCAGCAGGCTCTATAAGATCACAAAGTCTGGTTGTAAAAATGATCTTGAATTTTGTTCCACATTTTTCTCCCTCCTCTGATTGTGAGCCCTTTCAAGTTGGCAGTACTGCTTGGGCACCATCTAGTTCTTCTGGTCTCAGACTAGTGGAAGCTGAGGTTCATGAGGGAGGGAAAGTGGGGGAGGGGGGAATGAGCTGATACCAAGGGCTCAAGTAGAAAGAAAGTGTTTTGAAAATGATGATGGAAACCTATGTACAAATGTGCTTGACACAATGGATGAATATATGGATTGCAATAAGAGCTGTAAGAACCCCCAATAAAATGATTTAAATAAACCCAAAATTTAAAAATCAGTGATATTAAAGGAAGAAGTCTGAGCTGCTCTGAAAGCATTATCTAAAAATAAGGCTCCAGGAAGTGATGCAATACTAACTGAAATGTCTCAGCAAGCTGATGAAGCACTGGAAGCACTCACTCAGCTATGTCAGGAAATTTGGGAGGCAGATTCTTGGCAAATGACCAGAAGAGATACATATTTGTGCCCAATCCAAAGAAAGATGAACCCACAGAATACACAAATTATAGAAATTATGCACATGATGCACAAATTATGCAAAGTTATGCACATTAATAGCGCATGCAAGTAAAATTTTGATGAACATTGCAGCAGTACATTGTCAGGGACCTGGCAAAGGTTCAAGACAGATTCAGAAGAAGACATGGAGCAAGAGATATCGTGACTGATGTCAAATGGAGTGTGGCTGACAGCAGAGAATGCTGGAATGAGGGTTACTTGTGTTTCATTGACCACGCAGAGGCTTTGGGCTGAGCGGATCATCAGAAACTATGGATAACCTTGAGAAGAATGGGAATTTCAGGACACTTAATTGTGCTTATAGACCAAGAGGCAGTTATGTGAACAGAGCAGGGAAATATTTTTAATCGTTTTATTAGGGGCTCATACAACTTATCACAATCCATATGTACATCAATTGTGTAAAGCACATTTGTACATTCATTGCCCTCATCATTCTCAAAACATTTGCTCTCCACGTATGCCCCTGGCATCAGTTCCTCATTTTCCCCTCCCTCCCTGCTTCCTCCTCCCTCATGGACCCTTGATAATTTATAAATTATTATTTTGTCATATCTTGCCCTGTCTGACATTCTCCCTTCACCCACTTTTCTGTTGTCCATCCCCAGGGAGGAAGTCACATGTAGCCGCTCACACCACTGGTCCTGAAGGGATCATTCACCCAGGATTCCCTGTGTTTCCAGTTCCCATCTGTACCAGTGTACATCCTCTGGTCCAGCCAGATTTGTAAGGTAGAATTGGGATCATGACAGTGGGGGGTGGGGGGTGGCGGGGGAAGCGTTTAGGAACTAGAGGAAAGTTGTATGTTTCATCGTTGCTACATCATGCCCTGACTGGCTCGTCTCCACCCCGAGACCCTTCTGTAAGGGGATGTCCAGTGGCCTACAAATGGGCTTTGGGTCTCCACTCCGCACTCCCCACCTCATTCATTATGATAAGATTTTTTGTTCTGATGATGCCTGATACCTAGAACAGGGAAATATTGTATGGTTTAAAATCAGGAAAGATGTGTGTCAGGGCTGTATCCTCTCACCATACTAAATCAGTGTGCTGAGCAACTAATCAGAGAAGCCGGACGGTGTGAAGAAGAAGGCGGCATCAGGACTGGAAGAAGGCTTCTTAACCACCTGTGAGATGCAACTGATATTACCTTGCTTGGTGGTGAAGATTAAGGGTGATAGCCCTCAGGATGGGCTACAACTCAGTGTAAACCAAGCCCAAATCCTTGCAACTGGATCATCAAGTAACATATGATAAATGGAGAAAAGATTGACGTCGTGAAGGATTTTTATCTTGATTGAATCTACAACTAACGTTCATGTAGTCAAGAAATGAAACAATGCATCGCACTGGGTAAATCCACTGCACAACATCTCTCCAAATTCTTAAAGTACGTGGATGTCACTTTGAGGAAAACCCAGGAAGAATTGATGCATTCAAATGACGGGCTTGGTGAAGAATATCGAAGTCCCACGGACTTCCAAGAGAACAAAGACATCTGTTTTGGAAGAAGTACAGCCAGAATGCTCCTGAGAAGCGAGGATGGCAAGACCTCATTGCGAGTGTTTTGGACATGTGCTCAGAAGAGACTGGTCCCCGGAAGAGGACTCCGTGCTTGGTAAAATAGGGGGGCACTGAAAAAGAGGGAGATCCTCAGCAAGAAGTACTGATGTGTGTCCGCAGCAATGACGCAAACATGAGAACATTTGTGAGGACAGTGCAGGACGGTGGTGTTTTGACCTTTTGCATGCAGGGCTGCTGTGAGGAGGAACCAACTTGGCAGCACCCACAACAGCAACAGTGGCATCTTCGAGCTAACAGCTGCTAGGTCCAACCTTCGTGGAGATTGGGCCCCTGCAGATCCTGGAGAAAGACAGTTTTTTGTAGAAATAAACCATCTGATTCATTGATATGTGTAGATCAGGCAAATTAATGGTCAAATACCCCCTTTTAGCATGCATTCAAGAATTCTTTGCACAGCCAGCTATTGTCCCCCAATACTGCCAAATGCCCATTCTTTCTTGTTTGGGTCTAATTTCTGGTTCCAGAGTCATTAGTAAATTTGCCTGGTATTCATAGCAAGTTGCATGTGACTTCTAAGTTACCTTTTCTTAAAAAATTTTTTTTCCAACAAACCATTCATTGATGTAGTGTCTTAAGTGAATAACCATTTCTTTACTCTCCATTCCGTGGGTCGGCATGTTGGGCTGGGTCCAGCTACGTCTTGTTTCTGCCGATCCCACTGGAGTTACTCAAGCAGCTACCATCACCCAGCAGCTCAGCTGGGACCGGGCGGTCTGAGATGGCTTTGTTCGCGTTTGGCAGGTTTGCTGGCTGTTGGCTTGCCTCTCCTCCCAATCGTCTCCTCTGGGCAAGGCCAAGCTTTTTGACATAATGGCAGAAGTGTTCTGAGAGGGCACAAGCAAGAGCTTCTTTCGTCTTCGTCTTGAGAAGTGCAGTTTCTCTGGTTTCGTGCTGTTGACAAACACAGTGTGGAAAGACCTGCCCAGCTTGGAGAGATCAGGAAATAGTCTGTCTTGATGGGAGACCTGGCAAAGCTCACCCTGCCAAGGAGCTTGGAGGAAGAGAGGTAGGCTGTGGTGGGGATCATGACGTGGTAATATAGCACAATGTCTGGGGAGTATTTGTCATATTAAAGAGTTTATATCTTTCTTAAATTTATATAATACACGAAATTATAGTCGTGAGGTATTTGAAATGTGATACAGATTCTTTTTTTTGGCTTATTAAGTTTATTTTACCCATTGATGCTGAGTTAACTTTGAACCATGGAGATCCTGTGTGTGTCCAAATAGAACTGTGCTCTATAGAGTTTTCTGTGTTTGATGTTTCAGAAGCAGATTGCCAGGCCTTTCCTTCACGGTTCCTCTGGATGGGCTGACTGGACCCATGGTGGCATAGTGGATTAAGTTTCAGGCTGCTAACAGCAAGGTCAGTGGTTCCAAACCACCCACTGCTCATTGGGAGAAAGCTGAGGCTTTCTACTTCTGTAAAGCGTTACAGTCTCAGAAACCCAGAGGCTGTTCTGTCCTATAGTGCTGCTACGGGTCGGAATGGACTCAAAGGCAGTACGTCGAGGTAGACTTAAATTACAATTTTCAGTTAGCAACTGAGTGTCTGTGCCCAACAGAATGAAACCCCTCCTGGTCCTGCGCCATCCTCACAACTGTTGTGTTTGTGCATTGTTGCAATCCCTGTGTCAGTCCATCTCCTGAAGGGCCTTCCTTTCTTGCCCTGGACCCTCTCTTTGACCTGTAGTTTAATGTATGCACTGGGCTGCTAGCCATCAGGTGGGAAGTTCGAAACACCAGTAAATCCTCAATGGAGCACAAGCGTCCATTTGGAGGGCTCAGCTCCCCCTGTCCTGAAATGTGCACGGTCCTGTCGCCCAACATGGCTTGACTATAGGGACTAATAGTGGTGCTGATCACCTTGCTGATCAAGGGCGACATGGCTAACCCTTTGGTCCTGTGGAGGCCCCAAAACGCTAACACCTAGACCAGCCCCGAGCCTTCTCACTGAACTGGTCATTTGATTTCTTCACCGAAAACGAACAATCTTCTGCTGAGTATGACTCTCATAGAGTTTGTGAACGAAAACCTCCATAATTTCTTATTTCATGAAGTTTTGATTCCTGATCCAAATAGTGAAAGTGAACAAGAAAGTCATTCTCAGATGTGAGACTCTGATGGCCCCCAGAGTCAGTAGGCAACACGGTGGGCTGTTGACCTGAGTTCTAAGAACCAGAGTTTGAGGCACCAGAGGCAGCATCCAGACCAGCAAGAAGCAAAGAAGTTCTCGAAAGCATCTCCTGATACATGTGAAAGAGCCCACACCCCTGGAACTGTGACCCCAGAGTGGAGTTGCGCTCTGCCCTAGGCTTCCCCCAGGGCTTGGGTGCCCCCAGCAGATCCCATCGTGGAGGAGTTCATACAAAGTTAGGTCTCACCATGCGGGGACCTCGACTGCCAAACTGCTGAGACTCCTGGCCCAGCCAAACTGACACCAACCTCACTACCACGCCTATATCCATCATTATCATAATACATACCGGGACACAGGCAAAGACTTTGTAGATGTAGCCAAGCGACTTATAGATTTGGTTTGCTGTGTTTGAGGCTCCGGGATCATAGTGTTGAGGGAGGCCTTGTCAATTGGCATAACACTGTTCAGAAAGTTAGTCTTTTACATGTTGGTTTGGTGAGTAGTCCCTGGAGTCTTAACAATTTGCCAGCAGCCGTGTGAGGTAAAACGATAGGTCTCTACTGCCCTGGAGTACAAGAGATCGAAGGGAACCAAAGTCTCCAGGAAGAAACGGATTTCCAGGACTAACAACACACACAGACCACGGCTTCGTCTAAGCGGAGGTAAGGTGAATGGGAAGGTGCCCACCCTGCCACTACCACCCTTCCAGCCCTGGTCAGAACACGGGAACATGTAGAATGAAACTCAAATTCATTAACAAATGGACTTTTCGGATTGACAGAGACGGAAGGATCCTGAGACTGTAGCCCTAAGATCCCCTTTTAACCTAAAACAAGCCATCCTGGAGGTTACCTTGCAGCCAAATAGTAGTTTAACTTATAAACATACAACGCCATATGGGAATAATGTGATCCCTCAAACAATGAACTGCACGAGACCGAAGGGCCAACCTTTGCCCAGATGCAAAGATGCGAGGGGAGGGGAGCTAGCTCAATGGAAACAGAAGGAATAGTCAGGGAATACGAGGTTGTGGACACATTGCAAAGATTTTAGCTAATATCACAGACCAAGGTGTAAAACGATTGTTAAATGGGGACCCAATTCACGTGTAAACTTTCATCTAAAAAACCAGTACTAGATTTGGGGTGGGTGTGTGTCAAATGAAGGCAATTAAATTCTCCTTTTCCTTGGACCCCCAGTGCCCCAAGGCTTCCCCACTCCGAACCATCAAACACAGCCCACCTTTACTGTGGAGACGTGCTTTGCTAGGGTGCTCCTTACGTTTTCAGCTGCAAAGATTTACAACCAAAGTGAAGGCATCGTAAAAAGACCTGGGCTTCCTGTTTGCTAGATAATGGGACAATAGCCTGATTCCCTTATTTGTAAAAGCAAAAGTTTTACGAGTTCATAAAAAATGAAAACACACCCAGAAGAATTTACTTCAGAGGACAGCACTGAAGCTACAGCTCAGGAAGAGGGAGGACATGTTTGATCAGAGCACACGGGAGCAAATGAAGGGGGAGGAAGAGAGAGTGGAGCACTTCCTGGTCCACCAGGCCTGGAGGATGATATACCTGCTCAGAGCAGCCAATGCACAGAAAGGACCACATGGCCGGTCCCACTATGAGACATGACATCCCTCACTGACCCATATCCCTACAGGGGACAACACTGGAGAAACAGTGTGGGACTTGTGCCCTATTTGACCCCACCATACCAAGACAAAACACTAAGGGTGTGCAACAGAACAGCAAGGGGTGCAGAGCAAGGAAGTCCCGAGGGAATACCAAAAATAGACTTTGGGGCCAGGGCGTGGCACCCCATCAGACTCTACCAGAAAACACTCCTAAAGGTCAACAAACAGACCTTGAACTATTTACAGGCTTTTCTTTTTTTGTCATTGGTGTTTTGTTGTTTTGCTTTCTTTTGTTGCATTGTTTTGCTCTGTCTTGTTTTTGTGCTTATTATTATCTCTGCAGGTCTATCTAGATGAGATAGGCTGGATAAACAATCTGGAGGCGAAAACAATGGGACCGATGATTGGGGTGGGCATTGGAGGGGGAAAGGAAGTGGTGTTAACAAATTGGGGACAAGAGAATAACAAGTGATAAAAAATCGGTGGCAAGGAGGGTGTAGGAGGCTTGGCAGGGCATGATCAAGGGCAATGTAACTGAGAGGAACTACTGAAACCCAAATGAAGGCTGAGCATGATAATGGGACAAGAGGAAAGTAAAACGAAATAGAGGAAAGAGCTAGGAGGCAAAGGGCAGTTATAGAGGTCTAAATAAAGGCATGCACATATGTAAATATATTTATATATGAGGATGGGGAAATAGATCTATGTGCATATAGTTATAGGTTTAGTATTAAGATAGCAGATGGACATTGGACCTCCACTCAAGGACTCCCCCAGAGAGACAGTGTACCCCACAGAGGATCAAGAAGAAAGCAGAAAACCCTCAGCTAGATGGGTAAACACACAGCAGCAACTGTGAGAATGATGCAGATCGGGCAACGTTTTGTCCCATTACACATGGGGTCACGGAATCAGAGGCCACTCTATGGCCCCTAATAACAGCACAAATGTCCAAGTAAACCCAATCAAACACTGCCATCAAGTCATTGCCGACTCATAGCGACACCCAGTGAGTTTCCGGAACTGTAACTGTTCACAAGAGTAGAAAACCTCGTATTTCTCCTGCCAAGAGACTGGTGGCTTCGAACTGCCAACTGCAGACCGCAGCCCAACATGTAACCACTACACCACCAGGGCTCCAAATATCCAAGAAGTAAGTCCTTTTGTTTCTGGCTTTGTAATTAATTTCTAGTTTTATTACATTAGGGTTAAAGAATTTATCTGTATTAGCTCTACTTTTGGAATGGACTGAAGCTTTTTTATGACTGAGTTACTGTAGAGTTACTTTTGAAAATGTGTCATGGGCACATAAAAATAAAATAAAATTTTACTTTGTAGAGTGTAAGTTTGATGTATTTCAAGCAAGGCTTTGAATGGGCTCATCCTGGTTTAGTGATAACCAACAAACCAACATTGCAGCAAACTAAAATTTTTTTAAATGTGAGTGAACTAGAACGCTAACTGGAATGAGCAATTTTATGGGTGCAAGCCCTGCTAGAAACGGAATCTCCCTCTAAGAAAACTAGGGCAGTGTGCATGTTGCCAAGCAACTAAATCCCTTGGCTACAAAAAACAAACAAACAACCCCCCCCCCAAAAAAAAAAACACCAAAAACCAAACAAGCCCACTGCCACTGGGTCAATTCTGACTCTCAGTGACCTACAGACAGAGTAGAAACTGGTCGCCCTGGTTCCCGAGGGTGTGAATCTTTAGCATGCACAGGTAGCCTAATTCACTCCTGCCTAACAGCAGCTCCCAGCTCAGAGGTGGCGGCCTGCCTCCATGTTTGACTGTGGGTAGCTTTCCACAGTCCTGGCAATAATCCAGTGCCGAGTCTCACCTATTCGTCTCTCCTGGGGCTTTGTCCTATAGTTTGTCTCATTGTGGTTAGTATTCCCAATCTCCCAGTTTTAAAAAGACGAGGTCTATTCCTAGTACACGTCTTGAGCCATGACTGCACCGTTTCAATCAGGTTTGAAACCTTGAGAGCAAGCAGCTCTATTTTCACAAAGTCTTTTATTTAGTTCTTACCTCATTGCCCTTCCTAAGGAAGAGTCAAATTAATCCCCTCTACTGGCGTATTTCTTCTTTTGTTTCCTCTAGCTCTTTGCTTTATTGCCATAGATTTGTTACCTAGATATTACTAAGAATAATCACTCTTTTGTAAATTTCATAACCTTATTCTCAAAGAACCCTTGTATAGTACAATATATTTTAGCCAGAATCCATTCAGGTCTAATATAAAGTTCACGGTCCCTGCTAAATGTCTACATTTGCCTGATAAGGACACATTTCTCATCTTTCATCGTCAACATTTCTTAATCATTTTGTTGTATCATTTGCTTTGATTTTGTGGTTTAACACTAGAGTCTATTTTAACAGATGAATTGGGTCAACTTCTACTTATTGACAGGACAGTCATATTTATTTTTTCTTCTTTTGTATTACTTGATGTTACATTTCTGGTTATGTCTTTAAAACTCTTTTCTGTGGGCTTGGGGTCTTTGCTTTATTATGGTGTGCATCTTTAGTAAGAATCTGGACACTTCTGGTATTTGTTTATTTTTATGGCCTTGTTAAAATGTAATTTTCAGGGGGGAATGCAATTTCAGAAAAAGGTAAACTCATAACTCTCGGATACCAAGATTGGACATGTGCTGAGGACTTTATCTTGCTTATTAATTGAAGAGAGAACCAGACAGAAACAGTTCAGAGGAAAATCTGAAAGAACATAAATTTAAATGGAGTTGAAGGGCTTGAATTGGGAGTCCCGGGGTAATGCAAACGGCTAATCTGGTTCGCTGCTAAGCAAGAGTTTGGTGGTGTGAGTCCACCAGGAGGCAGCTCAGAAGAAAGGCCTGGCGATCTTCTGAAAACAAGCAGTATCTATAGCTTTGCGATCTCGCAGAATGCATTGGGAAGTGCAGCTGCAGGCAGGTTCAAACTTAGCACCCTATCCTTCGATCTTCCTTCTTTCTTTTCGATTGAGACTTTTGTCTGTTTTACTTTGTTATTCTTGTTAGTTTGTTTTTAATGTTTTTCTAGATATGAAATCTAGGCTAGGTAAAGCTATAGAGACAGTAACTGGATTAATGGCTCCTTGGGGCTATTTCAGGGGAAGTTAGTGGGTGGGGGGAATGGATTGCTGATAACAATGAGGACAAGAATGAAGAAAATGGTCTAAAATGGATTGTGGTAACGATTATACAGCTTTTCTTGGTGTGATGGAACTATTGAATTGTAATGTCTGTGAATTATATGCCAATAAAATTGTTGGAAAAAAAATTATGGAGTATAGTTCTATTCTGACACATTTGAGGTCCCCAGGGGTCAGGATTTTCATATAAAACATCTATAATATGATAGCCTTAATCCTCTGTTTCTTTAGACATCTCTATCAGTTTTCTTAATGGGGTGACGAACTTGTTCTGTCAGGAACCAGAAACTTTCCTGGTTTCAGCCCTGAAAGTCGATGCCTTGGGAAATGCCTTTGCCCGAGAACCCGGGGCTGTTGGTGCTTCTCATTTTCTGCTGTGAGCAGGGTAGAATTATTGGACTTCCTCCTCTTTCTGCTTTCTTTCTGGGGAGTTTCCCTAGTAAGCCCCTTTGCCGGCATTTGGAGCTGCTGTGAAGTAGACTGACACCGGCCACACTCCCCGGGGGTTTTATTTGAGAGGTCCAGGGTGTGACTGAGGATGGGAATTTTCAAAAGCTACCCAGGTAAGTGTAATGTTCAGACAAGCTTGAGACTCACTGGTTTGTGAAGATGTCCAATGTGGAACAGTCACCCCTATGTAGAGACTAAGAGGCTGCGGTGCCGCACTGGGCTTAGTGCTGGGTTACAAAGGAAAGACTGGCAGTTCGAAGCCACCAGCCACTACCAGGGTGAGGCTGTCAGCTTCTGTGAAGGATTGACAGCCTTGGAACCAGATGGAGCAATTCTACTGTGACTGACAGAGTCTTTTGGAATTGGAATTAGCATGTCTTCAGTGGTTATGCAAAGAATAGAACATAGAAAAAAATATATTTTTGCTCCTATGGACATCAACGATCCCTGGAAGGTCATAGATTAGCATAACTGCTGACGTTGATTGTGACGGGGGTGGGGGGGCGGGTAGACTGGAGGCTAAGGGAAAGTGGTGGACTTCACTGTCGACTCTTTGATCTTGTGACTATTTTTCCAAAGTTATTTTTAAATGATGCCCCTTTATTCTATGGAAAAAAACAAGCATACAGAAACACATTTAATATCCTGGGAGAAAGTAGATGTGTAATTAAATGCACTTTATGGTCACTTTTATTGTTTTAAAATTCTCATCTACTAACACTTCTCAAAGTGTGTGTGTGTGTGTGTGTGTGTGAAAATATACACATATAGGTCCCACTGCCATCGAATTGATGCTGATTCATCAAGACCGATCCTGGGTTTCCGAGGCTATACCAGAACCGATACTTTCACAAGAGTGGCTGCTGGGTCTGATTAGCCCACCTTACAGCTAGCAGACTGTTTCTTAGCTGACAGCACCGCCAGGACTCCATATGTATGTGACTGTATGCTCTCTGGTAAGAAATTAAGCTTGTGTATATATAATATATATATTTCATTTCCTTCCTTAGGAAATGACATGCGCAATATGTTGCGAAGTGCTGTCGAGTCTGTTCGGACTCATAGTGACCCTCGGCAGAGCAGAAGGAAGCCCTGATGGTCCTGAGTCGTCCTCACAGTTGTTAATGTTTCAGCCCCTGGTTGTCGCCACCGTGTCCACCATCTCCCTCTTTTGTGCTCGCCTGCTTTACCAGGCATGGTGTCCTCTTCCAGGGACTGGTCTCTCCTGATGCCATTTCCAAAGTCTGTGAGACAGAGTTGCTCCACCCCCGCTTCTCGGAAGCATTCTGGCCATCGTACTTCTTCCTTACTTGTCGCTGGCGCCATAATCAAATGAAGCTGGTCCTTTCGGTCTTCCTTATTCACTGCTCAACTCTCCTCTCCAGATGAGGCAAAAGAAAATGCCCTCGGCCTCATTGCCATCTTGCTCTTCTGCGCTTTAAAGAGGTCTATGTTCTAGGGTAACGTAGATACAACGTTTCAAGCTATGCTATGTGGTACATATATGCAATGGAGGGACTTTCAATGGTAGAACTATGACTCTTATATTGCCTTTTAAAAATATAAAGCACATGCCTTGTTTTTATAATCAAAATTATGAAATAGGACTACTTTACCAATAAGATCAAAAGCAAAATAATTTTCTTATACTTAGGCTTTCCTTCCATTGGGAGGAAGCAACTTGACCTTGCTGCTGTGTGGCTTCAGATCTTCTCATGTCCTTCTGCATCGGGAGAGGGCCTCTCTTCTTGTCAAGAGAAATGCAAACTCAAATCCGAGGCTTCAAACTAAGACCAACTGCTTTGGGGGAGCTGCTGCAGGAGGGGAAATGAAGGAAGGCCACCACTTGGCAGAACACCTGCCAGTGGATACCAAGCAAACTGCACCAATTGCTTCCCACATGGTGGCTCTGTGGGAGCAGCAAGGTCATTGGATTGAACTCGGCCCCCAAGGTTCTTTCCATCTGATAGGGTAGGCAAGGAATGCTCCACAAGCAGTCCTGCCCTTAATATTTGTGGGTTCTGGACAAGAGCATCCGTGGAAGCTCCTGGACAGCATCTCTAAATATTTAGAAACTGTACCTCAAGTGAACAAGTTGTTGACTATGACATTATCCATAAGTATAGCCTCACAATGGCCTGACAAGGTTCTCTGATCTCTTGAAGTTTCATGCTTGCAGGTGGATGTGGCAGGTAGTCTCCAAGATGCTCAATGGCATCACATCCCAATAGTTTCACCCTTCTGTACTCTTCTCCCCTTGAGTGTGCGCAGGGCCACCGCTTGCTTTAACCAATAGAAGATGACAAAGGACATGGGATTCCCTCCCAAGGTAATGACTTCCCTCTTCCTGTAAGACTTTCTCCCTTGCTGGTGTTGCCTCACGTGGCAAGGAATGAAGGGAGCCTTCAAGCTCTAGCCAATCAGTGAGGGCATCAGTCCAACAGCCTGGAGGAAGTCAAATTCTACCAACACTCCTGGGAGCTTGGAACTGAATCTCTCCACAGTTAAGCCTTCAAATGGTCCCCCAGCCCTGGCTGATACTGTGGTTTCTGTCGTAGGAGAAAACCGGAAGCAGAAAGACCTAGCTAAGCCCAGCCCAGTTCTAACCCACAGGACAGTGAGATCATACATGTGTGTGGTATTTTGGTTACAGTACCAGGAAGCAAAGGACAGACCCATGGTCATCGAGCCAGTTCTGACTCATAGCGAGCCTACATAAAGTTTCTGAGACTGTAAAATCTTTTATAGTCGCAGAGACTTGTACTTCTCCTGTGGAATACCAGAAAACAACTGTCATGGCACGGCGGGAGTTAAGCTTCAGCAGGGGCCCCTAGTATTGACTTGCTGTACGCGCCCCTCACCTCTACTCTTGTTTTTAAATGAACTTGTCCAGCACAAAAGAATCCAAGTCTGTTTCAGTGTACTTGTCCTCTGTTTATCCACTTAGACCAATGTTTAGTTCTGATGGGCAAGGAATCTGGGTAGTTTTTAAAGCTGTGACCATTCTTTCCCATTAAAAATTTTTTAAACTTTATTTATTATGATTATTTAAAATATATATGTTTCCCTTTTGCTTGTAGAATATAATAGTTACAAAGAATAATATTCCAGGGCAGCAGTTTTCAATCTGTGGGTCGTGACGATCCTTTCACTGGGGTCACCCGAATCATAACAGTAGCAAAATGACGGTGATGAAGTAGCAATGAAAATAATTTCCTGGTTGGGGGCTCAACACAACATGAGGAACTGTATCAAAGGGTTACGGCATTAGAGAGGTTGAGAACCACTGGTCCTAGGGAGCGGCACAACCTATCCCATCACATCAAATCAGTAAGAAAACCCCATGAGTCCCCTGAGATATGTGGTTCTTTTCCACTCTTTTTTCTTTTTCCATCCTCCCTCCCTCTTTTATTTCCTATTCCTTCCCCCGGCCCGCCCTGCCCCCCACCTCCTCCAACCCCCTCTGAACCTGGCCTCCTTGTAGTCTTCAAGGTAGTCACCTTTGGTGTTAAAACCCCTTTTCTTATTCTTTATTTTCCTTTATAATAATGATGTCACAGAATAGTTATCTTTATGAGACTGACTGACTTTGCTAAGCATCATGTTCTCTAATTTTTTCCATGTCTTAAGGTGTTTGGGAGACATAATTTTTTTTAAGGATGCAGAATCCTCCACTGTATGAATGTAGCAAACTTGATCTATTTCCTCTAAAATCAGTTTTTATTTTTTTATTGTTTCCAGTTTTTTGCTATCATAGAAATTGGTACAATAAACATATGTGTGAATATATCTTTAGGGCAAATACGCTGTAGAGAGATTACAGGATCATAAAGTATTTATATTTGAACTTGTTTAAGGAAGCACCATACTGATTTTTATAGTGGTTGTACAATTCCACAACCCCACCAGCAATGTCTGAGTGTTCCAACTTCTCCACATCCTCTTCAGCATTTAATATTTTCTGTTGAGAAATTTTTAAAAATCATTTCACTGGAGGTTCTTACAGCTCATCACAATCCATACATCCATCCATTGTGTCAAGAATGTTTTGATTTTTTATTTTATTTTGCTAAGAGTGTTGGTGCATTTGTGGGTGGTATCTCATTGTTTCAATTTATATTTTTCTTATTGCTAATGAACACAGACATATGATTGTTGGCCACCTGGATGCCATCTTTGTACATTGTCTATTCATGTCTTATGCCCATTTTTATTGGGTTATTTATATATTTTTTATTAAGGTGTTGTAGTTTTCAATAGATTTTAAAAATCAGCCCTTTATCTGATATATCATTGCTAAATATGGTTTTTTCCACAATTTGTGGATTCTCTTTTAACTTTTTTTATTTATTATCTTCCCCTTTATTTTGGAAATACGTTTTTACTGAGTATAGGGTTCTTTGTTGTTTTATGCATTTAATTGTTTTCTAAATCATTTTATTGGGATCTCTTGTAAATATTATAGCAATCCTTAGATCAAGCATACTTGTATAATTACTACCACCATCATTTTAAAAACATTTGCTTTCTTATTGAACTCTTTGTTATCAATTCCCCTTTATCTCTTCCCTCCCTGCCTACTCTCCAGGAACTCTTATGCTTATAAATAACAGTTATTATTCATATTATTTTGCCATATCTTACACCATCCACTGTATCTGTTCCCCTACAGTTCTGTTATTTGTTCCCCTTGAGTGGAGTTACACTGTCATCTTTGCTGTTGGCTCTCTCTCCCCACCTCTTCCCATACCCCCAGGGAATCTTTGCTCCTGTTACTATTTCTAATGGGTTTGTCTGCCTTGGATTTCATGCATTGAATAATCTTCATTATACAAATGAATTTTCCCAGGTCTAACAAGCTTAATGAGGTAAAACTGCAACCATAATAGTAAGGGGAAGAAATATTAAAGAACTGGATGATAGTTATGTGTTTCATCAGTGCTAGACTGCACCCTAGCTATATCTTCCCTTTTGTATGGCCCTTCTGTGAGGGATTGTTCAGTTATCTTACAGGTGGGTTTTGGGTCTCCACTTTGTCTACGCTTCTTCACATCAGTTTGATTGTTTTTGCATTTCTGATACCTTATCCCTTTGATACCTCGTGATCACACAGGCTGATGTGCTTCTTCCACATGGGCTTTGTTGCTTCCCTGCTAGATGGCTGCTTGTTTAACTATAAGCCTTTAAGACCCCAGATTCAATGTCTTTGATAGCCGGGTACCATCAGCTCTTTTCACCACATTTACTTATGCACCCATTCTCTCTTCAGCAATCATGTCGGGAAGGTGAGCATCATACATTGCCACATTATTAGAACACACTGTTCTTGTACTGAGGTAAGATATAAGTAGAGGCCCAAAGTCTGTCTGCTTCTTTATTGTACATAGATAGATAGACAGATAGACTAATATGCCTTTGTCCATTCCCCTGTTATTCATTCCCCTTGAGTGGGGTTCTACAGTCATCTTTGCTATATAGCTTTATATATTTACATACATACATATCTATATTTATACCTGTATATATAATTATTACTTTCTAGTTCTTTTTTCTTTCCTCCTACCCCACTATTATATTTACCTATAGTTCACCTCTCAGTTATTGCTCTCAGATACATTTCAATTGATCAAACATGATCCAGGATGCTACTCCACCCTTCTTCCTGTTGATTTTATATCCCTACTCCCCTGTGTGTCCCTCACTGCCCTACCCCCTGGCCCCTCGAACCATCGGTCCTGTTGGAGCACAGCTGTTTGGTTGTGACCTGCTTTTTATTTCTTCTGGGTATTGTCCAGTGGTGGAATCATTGGGTCATAAGGTACTTGATTTTCATCTGTTTTAGATATGTATCTCATTTATACCCCCCTCCCCATTTACTGAATTCCAGTAGAAGATGCTATGTCAGGACTGGCTACATGATTTATGGAACCTCCTCAGGCATGACTTCAGGAGCCTGGTAAGAGCAGAGAGCTCTTTTAACTTTTTGGATGAGGTTGTTGGATATGCACAAATGTCATATTTTACAATGTCCTTGCCTTTCATTTTGTCGTTTTTAGTGTGGCTATTTTTTATTATGTTTGGTAGTGTATTTATGCCTTGTATTTGGGCCCTTAAGTTTGTTCTTATTTTTCCATTGCTGGTGTTTATGGTTTATATTGAAGGTCTAGGGTTTATATTCAGGCCTTCAATATTCCTTGATTTTGTTTTTGTACATGGTGTGAAATATGGATCTTGTTTCATTCTTTTGCAGCTGGAGATCTGAGAGATCCAAGTTTTCCAGGACCGTTTATTGAAAAGACGATCTCTTTCCCACATAATGTATTTTAGTTCTTTTTAAGATTAGGTGTCTGTAGGCACTTGGTTATAATTTTGGGTTCTCAATTCTAAGCCATTGGTATACATATCTATTGATGTACCAATATCAAGTTGTTTTGATTACCTTGGTTATAAAGTAGATTTTAAAATATGCATGGTTTCTTACTTGTTTTTTAATAGTATTTTGCTTCCTGGATTTCTTTCTTTTCCATGTAAAGTTACTGATTAGTTTTTCCATTTCTTTGAAGAATTGTGCTGGCATTAAGGTAGAAATTACACTGAATTCATATAGAGGTTTTGGTAATAGCAGCATTTTACTGTATTTTGTTTTCCTGTTCTTGAGCATGGACATTCTTCCATTACTGTGAGCTCTTTTAGTTTCTTGTAGAAATATTTTATAGTTTCTTTATATGTCTTTTATCTCTCTGGTAAGATTTATTCCCAGAAATGTTATCTTCTGGTAATTACTATAAATGGTATTGTTTTCCAAATTTTCTTTTTAGTGTCATTCTTAATATACAAAAATCCAATGATTTCTGTATGTCAAATTATCGTCTGTTACATTGCCCAAATTTTCAAATATTTTTAGCATTTTAAAAATGGAATATTCAGGATTTTCTATGTCACCCCTACTCTTTGGCCACTCTTTGTCTCAAGGGTACGCATGCAGGCTGGTGGTGCTACCCGTGAGCGCAGTTTCTTGGGAGAATGGATCCAGGGGGAGATACCAATCAAGCCCTGGGAATGGCTCTAGGCCATTTGTGCAGGGAATGTCAAGGTCCCAGATACATAAAACAGTCCAGAAGAAGTAGATCCCTTACTTGGAAAAGCATGATTAGAGAAGGGACAGACCAGACCCCACTCAGGCACAAGGTCAATGCTATGGATTGGTCTTGCTTATTCTAAAGATGGCACTGAACACGTGGGATGTAGTAGCTGAGGGCCAAGTGGATTGGATCAGGCCCAGAGGGCTGCCCATGGAGGGTAGGGGAGTGGAGCAGTAGGCATGAGGGGAATCTTCAATGGGAGCTGCGGATTGGCCCAGACCAGTGGTTCTCAACCTTCCTAATGCCGTGACCCTTTAATACAGTTCCTCATGTTGTGGTGACCCCCAAACCATAAAATTATTTTTGTTGCTACTTCATAACTGTAATTTTGCTACTGTTATGAATCGGGTGACCCCTGTGAAAGGATCATTCAACCCCCAAAAGGGTTGCAACCCACAGGTTGAGAACCACTGAGCTAGACCATAAATAAGGGAGAGGTTTGGCAGAGTCTCAGCAAGACACTCAAAATGTTGTTGTTGGCTTCCCATGATGTCCTTTCCTAAGAGCAGAGGAGTAGAAGAAACGTGTGCTATGGAGCCAGACATCTGTGTTCATGGACTGCCTCTGTACATTGGCTGTGTGGCTTTAGTCACATTAAATTCGGAGTCTCTCACCTCATCTGTAAAATGGAGACAGCAGTAGTACCTGTCCCAAAGGTTTATGGAAAGGACTAAATGAGATAACACGCCTAAAAGTCCTGGAAGCGTTGAACCAATACTGCGCGGTTTAAGGAAACTGAGACTCAGAACAAAGGGAAGCTCCATCTTTCTGCTTCCGGGTACTACTTCCCTTGCCAACAGGTCAGAGGAAGAAATGAGGAGCGTGTCATTCAATGATTGGAATATTTGCCCAACCAGCTATCATGAACACTCAGAGTATAAATGACAGCATCCCCAGTTGGAAAACGGCCATGGTCTGAAGTCGCTCCATCTTTCCTCGCACTCTGTGAGGGGCATTCTTGGAGGGTGGGATCTTGGTTCCATGGTACCGATCCTTCATGAGTGTGTGGCATTAGGAAGGGCCTGTATTGCCTCATCTGTGAAATGAGGGTGTTATCAGTGCCCCTTAAAGAGTGGACCACAGACTTGCAGACTGGGCATCACCCAGGAGCATGTTAGAAATCTAAAATCTCAGCCACACTCTAGACCTACCAGGTAGACTCTCTGGGGCGGGGCTGGATCACTTGCATTTACTGCTTGCTCTACAGACAGCCTCTGATGTGAATGCAGAACACCTGCAGAACTTCCTACGTGCCCTGACCACTGTGCTCAGCCAGAGAGCTCCAATGTTATAGGTGAAGCTGTGAGGTCTGAGGCGATGGAGCATGCTGGACTGAGGGAGGGCTGACAACCTCATTTGAGGGCCCAACAAAAAATGAAAATGCAGAGCCACTTGATCATAAAGCAAGAAAAAACACCTGCCTTTCTTCTGTGTTCTCACGCTTGCTCTCGATCATGGCATTTTAAAAACTCGCTATTCAGTGCCATACTGCCCTGGCACAGGGATAACCACGGACGGCGATCTGCTCAGCACCCGACCTCCAACTCGGTGCTTGGAGTCCATGCACCCTGTCCCTTCCTCGTGCTTGGCTCAGCCCCTGCCCAGGGTGGGTGGTGGCTGTGTTCATTGGGCAAAGGAAAGGGGCAGAGGGGCAGTGGGGAGAGCTAGGACTGTGGGGAGAACCCGTCTCGAGAAGGTGGCAGGTGGCGGGAGGTAGCATCTCACGCAGAGGCTTCACATATAAGCCGCAGATTCAGATGGTGACTGCCGAGCATTAGCTGCTGAGTCCCGGGCCCTTCTGAAAGCAGAACCCTGGGTGTCTGCACTGGTTCCACCCTCTGACTCAGGAGTCTAGGGTGCCTTCCAATCCTCACATTCCCTAGGAAAGCCATCCCACGCTGTGTGGGTCCGGCCTGGCCCCCTCGGCAGGCATAGGAAGCACTGGGAGGTCCCGGAGCACAGTGTCATTGTTAAGGTAGACCATCAGTCACGGGCCTGCGGTCCTGCAGAGCCTCCCTGGCCGGCCAGAGTCACCATCGCAGTGCCAGGTCCACCTCCCAGAGCCAAGGCTGGGGCGCAGGGCTGCTGCAGCTCTGGAAGCTGCTCAGTGAATGCAGGGGCAGAGAGCTGTGCCGCAGCCGGCAGAGGCCCGGTACTGAGGGCAGTTAATGAATGCGTTTGGAAATTTCCTCCTGGCTCAGCTGCAGCCTGCACCTGGTCAATGCAGTGGGACATTTCTGTATAATCTCCTTTGACAACGGGGAGGGAGGCAAACCCACAAGACTAACCCAATTACAGTAAGGGAGAGATCTGGCAGCTCTCTGTTGACAAGGTCAACACAAGGGCAATCCCAGTGCCTGGGTAGCGCTTAAGGACCAGCAGACTGCCAGCACAGCACGTACCTCCCAGTCCCAGCTCCCGGGGATATTTTTGCCTTGTGACAAACGGTGGCTGTCACCCCTGGGCTGTGTCAATTCGGGTGATATGAAGGGAGCCAAGCAGATTGCACTCCCTGTACCCCCATGGCGGGTGTGGGCTACCTCAGCCTGGAAGATATATTGTATCTTCATCTTCAGTGCAGAGGCTCAGGGATCTCCTCCGACTTCTCTGACTCACTGTGTGACCTTGGGCTGAGCACTCAGCTGCTCTGGATCTCAGCATTTTGTATGTTACATTTTGTGGTGATGGCCAGGTGCTGTGCAGTTGGTTTTGACTCATAGTAAGGCCCGGCTGTCACAGAGGGTTTTTCCTGGACCGTCCTCTTTACGGGAGGTCGGTTCGAACTGCCATTCTTTCAGAGAGCCCAAGCATGGTCACCGATAGGCTACGAGGATTTTTTGTTTGTAACATCACCAGACTCCAAACCAAAAGCAGTGCCATTGGGTTGGTTCTGATACCTATTGATTCCACAGGACCGGGTAGGACTGCCCCTCTGGGTTTCCAAGCCTTCAGCTCTTTATGGGAGTAGAAACCTCATCTTTCTTCCTCAGAGCGGCTGGTGGTTTCAAACTGCCGACCTTGCGATTAGCAGCCCAACGCATACCCTCCACGCCCCCAGGACACCTCGTTTGTAACATGCAGGTGGTAAGTCTCATGACTGTCACCCTCCTACTCCTGTGCACATGGACAGATGACCCAATGAGCAAGATAAACGTGTGCTTAGGGCACCCACAGAACATAGATAGCTCACTGCCAGTGAATCCATTCTGACTCATCGCAACCCTCCAGGACCCAGAGCTGCCCCTGTGGGTCTCTGAGGATGTCGCTCATTATGGCAGCAGAGAGCCTCAGCTTCCTCCCATCGAGTGGCGGGTTGGTTCAAACTGCTCACCTCGTAGTTAGCAGCCCATCATGTCACCATGCTACTTCAGCACAGAGGGACCAGTTGTCCAAAGCCAAGGTCAATTGATGCCAAGCAGTAAGACACATGGAAAAATAAGCACCACTAGCAGGGCTTACGTGAAACCGATGCCAGTATGTAAATTTTGTATACGATACCAATTATGTTTCTCTTTTTGTTTCGGTCTCATCTAATTGACCATCGCCTCACATTCCGTTTTCTCTCTTTGACCGCATAAGAACACTCCAGCGTCACTATTGTCGTGTGACTCACGACCGAATTGGTCCTGCCTACTTGGAACCAAAATGCTGGTTCTGATTGAGCACCCCGTGTACTTGTGTGGTCTTTGTGATGGTCCGTGTCCCGGGTGTTTATCAGCTGCAGTCCACTGAGCTATAAAGATGCAGCATCAGAGGCTGGAAAGAGTGAGAGGGTTGTTTTTTTTCTCTATAATTTTCTACTACAGGGGTGCAAGTTTTAGAGTATTATTTCACCATACAATGGATGATGAAATTACTCCTGTCTGCCTTGTAAGCATTATTTCTTTTGACCATCTCAGAACAACATGACATGTTCCAAATCCATTTTAGCCTATTCATTTTCAAATAGTGGGTGCTCTTTGATGCTAACATCCCGAGGCAGTTAGTTTATTGTGCCAACCTGGCTGATAAACACATGTGCGAATAATTGAAGAACGGAGAGATAAATGGCTCGGCGCGCATCGCCTTTCTTGTCTCTTGCTCTTCGATCATCAGACCAGTGTGCCGTGCTTGTTCTGTGCCTCAATTTGCAAGCTACACTACCTGTGGGACACCTCACCCATGGATGGTGTCGCTGTAATTTGAGGTTCTTTTAAGACCTGCTTTGCCACACCATTGGAATTTACATCTCTTGAACTGGGGACTTTGAGACCCTGTCATCTGGCTGACTGTTGGTGACCTGACCTGCTGTTTGCTGCCTGTGGCCGGATAGCCTGAAGTGCTCTACAGAGGACTACCTGGCAGCCCTCAAGACTTGAAGGACTGCCAGTGTCTCACAGCTGTCTCATGGGAGTGAATTGCACTGAGCCATTTGTACTGCTTTATACTTTAATTAACTGTCTATGTTATGTAGCTATCTATCTGTATAAATATATATATAATTATTAGCGTTCTGGTTTTGTTTCTCTAGAGAACCCTATCTAACACACATCCCAATGTGAATGCAAATTTTATCTGAGACATTTTACTTGTTTTTATAAATTTTATGTATTTTCAATTATTCTACTTTATTTGCTACAGTAGAGCCAAATTTTGAAAGTGACATTCACCCCCCCTCCCCCTCCCGAGTAAGAATGAAATGGCAGCAACTAAGTGGACTACAAAGATGAAACTTCCCAGAAGATAGAAAGAAAAGAATTTGTGAGTTCCTAAAGATGGTTCTATGACCAGCCCCCTTTTAAAACATAAAGTCTCTTCTGATGGAGCTCCAGCCTCCTGGGTGCAAACCGTTGTACCATACTGCCAGTGCTGAAATGTCTAGTAGAAAGGTATATGTCACCACAACATAATTTGCTTACATTTCTCACCCATCCCTTGCCATAGTAGAAAAATTAATAGTGCTGGAGAAAATGAAACTATGTTAGAATCTGAAATGGTCGTCTCTGCAGGCTCCAAAACTTACAGACGTACAGACCCTGCCAGGGGGCTCCTGCTGCCAATGACAGAATGATGCCACCCAAGGAAAGTTATTGTCAGCCCCATAATAGACCCTTTGGGAGCTCTTTTAAAAAAATCATTTTATTGGGGGCTCTTATAACTCTTACAACATTCCATACATGAATCAGATTGAGCATATTTGTACATATGTTGCCATCATCATTTCCAAAACATTTTCTGCTTGAGGCCTTGGAATCAACTCCTCTTTTTTCCCCTCCCTCCCTCACTCTCCCACCCTTGTGAATCCTTGATCAATTATAGATTGTTATTATAATTTCATATCTTACACGGTCTGTTGTCTTCTTTCACCCACATTTCTGTTGTTTATCTTCTTTGGGGTGGGTGGGGTCTATGTAGGCAACCTTGTGATGGGTTCCCCCTTTTTCCCACCCCCCTTATTGGGGGCTCTTACAGCTGTTATGGCAATCCATACTCATTTGTATCAAGCACATTTGTACATATGTTACCATCATCGTTTTCTAAACATTTTCTTTCTGTTTGAGCCCTTGGTATCAACTCCTCTTTCTTCCCTTGCCCCCCCCCCACCTTCCCACCCTCATGGACCCTCGATAAATTATAAATTATTATCTTTGCATCTCACATTGACCACTGTCTCCCTTCACCCATGTTTCTGTTGTTCTCCCCCCTTTTTTGGGGGGGTTATTATATTGACCATGTGATTGGTTCCCCCCCATTTGAAAATTAGTGTCAAAATTTTCTTATTAGTAAATGAACAAGATTCTGTAGCAATAATATATTTCTAGGGTATTGTATTAGGGTTCCTTAGAGAGATAAAATCAGATTGCTGATAATTATATATATTTATAAAGATAGTTAGATATATAACACAAGAAATGAGCTGTTAAATTATATTAAGATAGATAGATATATAATACAAGAAATGAACAGTTAAATTATAAAGAAGTACAAATGGCTCAGTGCAACTCACTCCCATGAGAGAGTTGTGAGACACTAGCAGTCCTTCAAGTCTTAAGAGCCGCCAGGTAGTCCTCTGAAGAGAGAGAAAGGTAGGCTATCACAGCACAGGCAGCAAACAGCAAGGCAGGTCACCAACCGTCAGTCAGGTCACCAACTGTCAGTCCCCAGCTCCAGAGATGTAAATTCCAATTGCGTGGTCTTAAACGAACCTCAACTTATAGTGGCACAGTACACAGGCTAGGTGTCCCACAGGTAGTGAGGCACAGAACAAGCAAGGCAGACGTACACTAGTCCGATGATCAAAGAGCGAGAGACAAGAAAGGCAAGGCTCACCGAGCCATTTATCTCTCTGCCCTTCAATTAATCCCACTTGTGTTTATCAGCCAGGCTGGCACAATAAACTAACTATCTCAGGTATAAAGTTAATAGTGAAAATTATAAGAGGGATAGGATACTGTATTATTTATCAATCAACTTTGTATATTGTTTTGTTTGTAAACTATCCAATCCTAAGTCATTTAATTATTGATTTGCTGTAGCGGGATGTAGCAATAGGTACAGCTCAAATATGACCGATACACTTGAACATGGTTCAATTCAAAGAGACTCTGTGTTGCCATATTTAAATCAGAGACATCGCTTTGGCTCAACCTGGAAACACAAATTACCGAGGAATGTCAGTGTTGGAAACCCATTTAACGTCATGTTGTTCATTATAACAATCCCTGAACATGGGCTATCTTTTTGAGGAAGAAACAAACTCTTTGGGTCCCCACAAATTGGAAACTTTCAGGGTTTACTTGAACTTGCTGTTCAAGTTGATCAACCTTTGGAAGGTCACAGCCCCAAATGTGGTGACACAGGAGCGGGCAACCCATCATATATATCTAAAACAACATATGAAAAAGTAATAAACTTAATAAGTGACCAAGTTGGATCGACTATGTTCAGCGAAATAAATGGAACTTGATATTTCTGTTTTTCTGTGGATCCCACTTGTGCTTTTTCTCATACAGATCAGTGAAGTATTATTTTAACTTACGTGTCTCCAGCAGATGGAAACCCTATGGAGCAATTTATCACATTTACTAGTTTATAAAGGCATGCCAGTGAAGAAATGGCAAGTCAAGTACTTTCCTACGTATGTGAAGTTTGAAAAACGGATTTTTCCAAGTGCGGGAGCCAGTCCCATGACAACGCTGCCAGTATGTCGGGGTGTTGTGAAGACGTCAACAAAAATGTTTAGAACATAATGGATAAACGCCACTTTGAGACCATGTGCAGCATGCTCACTTACTCTTGTAGGACGCAGCAAAGCAGATTGTTGTCCAGGGCAGTTGATTGATTGTCTAATGTTCAGTTCCACATTTCTTCACCTCCTCTTCTCAATGACGAGCAGTTCTGGAAGCATATTTAGGCCAGGTCTTTTTGATACACCCAGGGAAGTACATGATGTCTCAATGAGGGCCTGAGAGAATATTGCTGAAGACTAGACATGAAACGAGAAACCGAAGGAGCTGAAAGCACTGCCGACGAAATGCAAACACAAGCATGTGTCTTTTTGTTGGTTGTGTGTAATAATAGATTGTAGCATTTTCACTCGATGAACTGAGTTTCTCCAAGATTCAGAAGTAAATTTAAAGACATACGTGATCTTTTCCAGTCATGAGCAGGGTATTTATATTTATAGAAGTTTAAGAAAAGCTCTGTAAAAATTCCAAAAATGCAACAAAACAAACACTGTCAAACATTGGCTGTCAAACAGCTCACTGAACAAATCATCAGGGAAGCTGGATTACGTGGAGAAGAATGTGGCATCAGGAGTGAAGGACGGCCTGAGATATGCAGATGACGCAACCTTGCTTGTTAAAGATAAGGAGGACGTGAAACACTTGCTGCTGAAGATCCAATTGCGGCCTTCAGTATAGATTACAACTCAATGTACAGAAAACTAAAATTCTCACACTTGGACCAATAAGTAACATCATGATAGATGGGGAAAAGAAGGAAGTTGTTAAGGATTTCATCTTGCTTGCATCCACAATCAATGCTCATGGGACCAGCTGCCGAGAGAGAGAGAGAGAGAGAGAGAGAGAGGGGGGGGGGGGTAATTGACACATTATATTAAGTAAATCTGCAGCACAAGCCCTCTTTGAAAGGCTGAAGAGCAAGGATGTGACTCGAGGACTAAGGGCCCCTGATCCAAGCCATGGCATTTTCAATTGCCCCTCATACAAGTGAAGGTTGGACACTGAAATAGGAAGAATGAAGAAAAATTGATGCATTTGAATTATGTTGCTAGCAAAGAATATTGAAAGTACCATGGACTGCCAAAAGAACAAACAGGTCAGTCTTAGAAGAAGTCCAGGCAGACAGCTCCTTGCAGGCAAGAATGGAGAGACTTTGTCTAGAGTATTTTGGACATGTTGTCAGGAGAGACCAGTCCCTGGAGAAGGGCATCATGCTTGGTAAAGTGGAGGGGCAGCGACAAAGAGGAAGGCCCTTGCTGAGATGGACGGACACAGTGGCTGCAACAGTGGGCTCACACATCTGAACGATTGTGAGGATGGGGCAGGGCAGTGGTTGATTCTGTTGTACATAGGGTGGCTATGAGTTGGAACCAACTCTACAGCCCCCAAACAGCAACAACAACAACAACAACAACCTGTCCTCAGCAAGCACTTCATCTGGTGTGGTTCTTTGGCTTGTGAGGGACCTAAATCTTCGTTCCTGGAGTGTGTCGGCCACTTGTAGTCATGTCAGAATTGGGTTGCTGAAGTTTCCCCTTGACTTTAATTCCAGGGCATGGTACTGCTAAGACTCCCTTGGATTCCAGACATACCCTTCTTTACCTCCATGATGTAATATCAATCTGATTTTCCCGTGGTAATCACAGTCAATCACATCAGTCAGTATAGTAGCTCCCTTCTTTGCCTGTTAACCAGAGGCATGAGGGACCCAAAGTGGTCAGGTGGCATTGCTGAGTCTCTAGGTGGGGATTGTCCTTCCTTTGGAACTGAGACCCCCGACCCACAGAGTACAGGGTCAGAAGGACAAGAAGCAGTTTATGAGTGGGTCACTGTGGGTAATAGTCAGCCATGACACTCCTCTGTACACCTCTTTGTTCCTGAATCCTGGCTGTTGCAGAAACAGCACAACGTATTTCACAGCATACTCCATGCCACTGAACCCCTAGAAATTTCACTATGGTAGAAAGAGTGTATGGTTCCATCAAGTTAGTGCCCACCCTCTAGCGCACAAATGCCTTACCAATCAGTGTAGCATCTTTGATACTGTCTCCTTACTAGGTCCAATCAGCATCATGGCATCAGTCTAATGAACCAGCATGACACCTTGTGGAAGAGAAAGGTAATTAAGATCCCTGTGGATTAAATTATTAGATAGTACTGGAGAGTTCGAATTACAATAGGCAGGACAATGCAGATGTGTTGCTCACCTTACCAGCTAAAGGCAACTGCTCTGGTGACCCTTCAAAACTAGAATTAAGAAAAGGCATTGGCCGGATAGAAAGTCAGAGATGTGTTAATTTGCTAACACATCTGGTACAGCAGCTGCAATTGGGATCGTCACCTGGTTAAGTATATATTAATCCACTATCCTTCTCCAAGAATGACACAGACCGAATGGGAAGTTCAAAAGGGGGCTTAGGGAGAGCGCCCCCTCTACATCCTTCAAAGTCTTCCTGGTGGCCCTGGTCTCTGCACCGCCTCCAGGAGTTTGGTATTGCTTGTGGCTTACTATTTTCCTAGGTGAAACGGTGTTATGGCTTCCACGTGGCTTTTCCTACCATAATAGCCCTTATTCCACAGGGATCCAATGCGATGGTTCTGCCCATTGCTAAGTAAGCATATTCTCCGTATAGATTCTGGAACTACAGAAATCAGGATGGGTTTGGGGACCCACTGGACCCAATCTGAGGTGGAGCTGAGCTAAGACGCCATTAGTCACCTGACCTCTCCACCACAGCAATGTTGTGGATCTCCTGAGATGTCTGTGTGGCCATTGCCATGAGTTACTGGACCGGCAGCAGAGAAATAGGGAGTTCTATGGGAAAGACAGCTGGTATCAGACTTGGTGAACAGGGAAAGACAGCTGGTTTCAGACTTGGTGAACAGGTTGGGGGGTTGAGGAACATCTGACCTCTGGCTCATAGGAATCAGTCTTGAACTGTCGATCTTATCCTAGTCCCACTTGTCAGGAGTCAGATGACCATGTGCTTCCGACATGCCATTTTTATAGCAGCCTAGTGGGGAGGGTTTTCCTCAAAGGGACCTGACCTCCCCATTCATTCAAGGCAATACCCTTGAATGAATAGGTAGGTCAACAAATTGGCTTAAGTTTGGAAATAAATCGAGAGGTTCTCTATCCTGGCGATTCAATTTAGAGTGTCATCCACTTGACCTAGAATTCATCCACTTGTACAGATCAAGTGCAGAGTTTGTAGATTTCCCATCTTTTTCACTCCTAGGGACAACATACCCCAGTAACTAATGCCATAAGCTCTTAGAAGTCAGACTGTTCTTGTTTTGACTCTGCTGTCCATTGAGGAAGCCACACCGCCTTGTGTTTGATAATAAAGCCCTGCTACTTGGCTCCTACCGTCATGGGCCCACTGAGCCCCCACTGAAGTTAGCTGTATTGATTCAGTTAGGGAGATTGCCACCATCTGACTGGCATAAAATAACCATTGCAGCAGTCTGCTGGGACTCCCTTCACAAATTTGTTCTTCACTCTCGTGGTGGAAGGTGCATGTCTGTAATTTTCCATGCGTGGGACAGTGGGTCTAACCTGATAAATCCAACTCCCACGACAGTTTCCCAAAGCCTTTGGGCACCTTTTTCTACAGTGTGCCAAGGCATGGCCTTCATGTACTTCAGCTTATTTAGTGTGGGCCCCTGCATGAGCCAGGGGTTAGTGAACTAGCCAAAGAAGCTATTAGATCCTTTCCTAACCTCTCAAGCTGAACCATGACGCAGAATCTGTTCTTAGCGGGCCATATTAGACTCAACATTTCTGTGTCTTTTAAAGAAATCTTTTTGAATCTCTTAAAGAAATTACTTTCTTTACCTCATAGTATGAAGTTACTCGGCTATGGTTTCTAAATCGCTTCATGTTTTCTGGAGGGCCTAGGTGGTGCAGGTGGTGGGCACTCAGCTGCTGCCCAAGGGGCGTGGGAAGAAAAGTATGGGGCTCTAATGCTAGAAGAGCAGCCACTGGCCCCTCCGGAGCGCCACTCTAGTCAGACGCTCCTGGGGTCCCCAGGACTGCGGTCAACTCAATGGCAACTGTTGTTTCTGTGTTTGCTTTGTTTGGGGTCCTTAGCCTCGATCCACTTTAAATATACTTTTATATATGGTGTAAGTACAACAAGATAGAAATACAATTTTACTTTTTCCTCATGGATATTCAGCTGTCCCAAAGCCACCTATTGAGGGGTTCCTCTCGGCTCTGCTGCCCAGGGCCGGAGAGACCCATGAGGTATCCATTCTTGGGGCCATGCACGTGCAGGGTCGGCAGGCGAGAGTTAAGTGTCTTCTGATCGTTTGCACAGAGGCACCTTGTTTGCCTCGCCCTATTCCATCCAGTCTGCTGCCCTTCTCCCCTTCGGGAGGACCTGGTTCTGGCAGGAAGACTCGTCTTAGTGCCAACAGTCCCTGGTACATGTGAGGCTTTGAGTCTCCTGCCCAGGGATGTTGGTTCCTGATACAGAGAGTCTTTGTGAAGAAGGAGGAAATGGCCACAGTCTCCCGTGGCTCTGGGTGGGGCCAGGCCTGAGGAAGGATGTGTGTCAGGGGCTGGGGCAGTCTGGTTAGGAGTCCCCAGGGACCCACCTGTAACATCCACCCTTAGGGATGAAAGAGCTTCCTAGTTTCTGAGGCTTCAGCGGCAGGAAGGTCGCACATAGTGCCCCTCCCCTCGGCAGGGAAAGAGCCAACCCTTCCTTGTGCGTTTTTGTTGTTGCCATGTGAGTCCCCCCTTACACTCTTCAGAGAAGGTTGGAGGCATTTGGGGGCACCCGGAAAGTTTCAACACTGTAGACCGAGAATCTGACAAAGGGAGAATTAGACCAATTTTCCTCCTTTGAATTATTTTCATTCCTTCTATTATATCTGAAACTCTCCCTTCCAACTGGTCAAGGTCTCTATTGCTGTTAGGTGCTCACAAATTGGCTTCCACACAAAGTGACCGTGTGCACAGGGAACAAAATGTCCCCGCGCCATCCTGAAAACCACTGCCGAGCTTGAATCCGCGTTTGCAGCTCACAGCTCTCGAGGGCCTGCCTCCGTTTCCCTGATCTGCTTTACAAAGATGGAAGGCAGACAAAGACTCGCACACAAAGTCACTGTGACCGAAGAAATGAGTTGATGTTCAGCCCTCTCCGCATGTTTAGTTCAAGAGCTGAGGGTGTTTAAGCTGCATGAAGGCCTAGGTGAAAAACCAGGTGCCAGCAGGTGACAGAGGAGCAATTGCGCTGCTTCAGCACCAGACGTCACGTTCCAATGGCTGACCCTCCTCTGCCAGTACATGGGGAACGCCTGGCCAAGCACAGGAAGAGATCCATATTCGTGCCCATGCCGATGAGTGGGAAGCCTAACACTTGCCAACTCCCACGTTACAGCTGGGGGACGGGTGCAAAAGAGTCCGTGTTTACTCACATTGGTTTGTTTTCATTGCATTTATTGTTCTGTGGACAAACACTGGCGGGTGTGAAGAGTGTGATGCAGATGCGGGTGGAGAGCTACCTACCTTCTCTTGACAAGTGATATAGTTTGTCATGAATTATACTAATGGGAAATTTCCTTTTTTAGTACATTTATTTAGGCAAAACTATGCCTTACTTTACAGTGACATTGATGTGTGTGCAGATAAAAGGATGTCGGAAAGGAGTGTAAGGTGTGATTAAGACTCGTGAGCAAGAGAGCAGACATTTATATTTGCGTCAGCCATACTTAAGTCTATCAGTCTTGTTCCACATCGACTATTGTGTGCTTCGACACTTTCTGAGGGTTCAGCAAGAGTGTGGAATGTTAATTACTATTTGAACCTTGCTGGGAGTCAAGTTGACCCTGAGAGCTTTCTTAGCCATTGTTTAAGATTGATAGGGAGTGGTTGTCAGGTGCTGTTGAGTCCATTCCAACTCACAGTGACCTCTCTGTACAACAGAAGGAAACCCTGACCAAGCCTGCGCCATCTGCAGAATTGTTGTGTCAGAGCCCACTGTTGCAGCCACTGTGTCAGCAAGTCTCCCAGAGGACTTTCTTCTTTAACACTGACCACTCTCTACCAAACCCGATGCCCTTTCTGGGAACTGGTCTCTCCTGACAACATGCCCAGAGTCCGTGAGATGGCATTTCACCATCCTGCTTGTCAGGAGCATTCTGGCTGTGCTTCTTCCAAGAAAGATTTTATTTTTCTTTCTCCGAGACACTTCCAATATTCTCCATCAATGCAACTCAAGTGCATCTACTCTTCATAATCTTTCTTACTGGTTGCCCGGTTTCCACATGCATCTGAGGCGATTCAAAATAATATAACTTGGACCAGGTACATGTAGCCCTCAAAATGATACCTGTGCTTGGACACTTTAGAGAGACCTGTGCAGCACACCTGCCAATGCAATATGTCCATTGATTTCTTGACTGCTACTTCCATGAGCCTTGTGGATCCAAGCAAAATCAAAGCATCGATCATGTCTGTCTTTTCTCTGTTTATCATGATGTTGTGTACTGGTCCAGTTGTGAGAATTCTGCTTCTCTTTACATTGATCTGCAATTCAAAGTGAAGGCTGCCGCCCCTCCCCTAAGAGGAATTTACTTCAGAGACAGCACTGAAGCCGCAGCTCAGGGAGAGAGACAAGTCTGATCAGAGCACACGGGAGCAAATGAAGCGGGAGGAAGAGAGCACGTCCTGGCCCACCAAGCCTGGAGGATGATATCCCTGCTCAGAGCAGCCAATGCAGAGAGGACCATATGGCCAGCCCTACTATGAGACACGGCATTCCTCACTGACCCATAGTGCTACAGGGGACAACACTGGAAACACAGGGTGAGAACTGTGCCCCATCTGACCCCACCACATCAAGGCAAAACACTAAGGGCGTGCAGCAGACCAGCAAGGGAAACAGAGGAAGGAAGTCCTGAGGGAGTACCAAAAATAGACTTTGGGGTCAAGGCATGGCACCCCATCAAACTCAACTGGAAAATACACCTAAAGGTCTACAAACAGACCTTGGAATATTTACAGGCTTTTCTTTTTTTGTCATTGGTTTATTGTTGTTGTTTTGTTGCTTTGTTTCGCTCTGTCTTGTTTTTGTGCACATTATTATCTCTACAGGTCTATCTAGATAAGATAGGCTGGATAAACAATCTGGAGGAGAAAAACAACAGGACCGACAGTTCTGGGGGGACAATGGGAGAGGGGGAGGTGTGGGAAAGGAAGTGGTGTTAATAAACCCAGGGACAAGGGAACAACAACTGATCCAAAATCAGTGATGAGGAGGATGTAAGAGGCCTGGTAGGGCTTGATCGAGGGCAATGTAACCAAGAGGAATAAATGAATCCCAAATGAAGGCTGAGCATGATAGTGGGACAAGAGGAAAATAAAAGGAAATAGAAGAAAGAACTGGGAGGCAAAGGGTATTTATAGAGGTCTAAATGCAGGCATGTGTATATGTAAATATATTTATATATGAGGATGGAGAAATAGATCTATGTGCATGTATTTATAGGTTTAGTATTAAAGTAGCAGATGGACATTGAACATCCACTCAAGTACTCCTTCAATTCAAGAACACTTTGTTCTATTACACTGGCATTCCATGATGCTCACTTTGCTGACATGATCATTGAACAAAGCTGATGGTGCCCAGCTATCAAAAGATATAGCATCCAGGGTCTTAAAGGTTTGAAGATAAACAACTGGCCATCTAGCTGAGAAGCAACAGAGCCCACATGGAAGAAGCACACCAACCTGTGTGATCATGAGGTGTCAAAGGGACCAGGTATCAAGTATCAAAGAACAAAAAAATCATATCATTGTGAATGAGGGGGAGTGCAGATTGGGGACCCAAAGCTCATCTGTAGGCAACTGCCCATCCCCTTACACACGGTTGTGGGGAGGAGGCGAGTCAGTCAGGGTGCAGTGTAGCAAGGATGAAACATACAACTTTCCTCTAGTTCTTTAGTGCTGTCTCCCCGTCACTATCATGATCCTAATTCTGCCTTACAAATCCACCTAGACCAGAGGATGTACACTGGTACAGATAGGAACTGAAAACATAGGTAATCCAGGACAGATGAACCTCTCAGGACCAGTGGTGAGAGTGGTGATACCGGGAGGGTAGAGAGAAGGTGGAGTAGAAAGGGGGAACCAATTACAAGGATCTACATATAACCTCCTCCCTGGGGGATGGACAACAGAAAAGTGGGTGAAGAGAGACATTAGACAGTATAATACATGACAAAATAATAATAATTTATAAATTATCAAGGGTTCAGGAGGAAAGAAGGACAGGGACAGAAGGGAAAAATGAGCTGATACCATGGGCTCAAGTAGAAAGAAAATATTTTGAGAATGATGAGGGCAATAAATATACAAATGTGCTTGACACATGGATGTATTTATGGATTGTGATAAGAGTTGTATGAGCCCCAATAAAATGATTTTTAAAAATGCAAACAAAGTGAAGGCTGCAGTTTTTGACTATCAGCAAGAGCTTCAAGTCCTCATTGCTTTCAGCAAGAAAAGTTGTGTCAACTGCATATTTCAGGTGATTAATAAGCCTTCCTTCAATTCTGATTTGGGGTTTTTCTTCAGATAGTCCATCTTATCAGATTATTTATTCAGCTTACCGATTGAATAAGTATGGTGAGGGGATACAATTTTGATGCACCTCTTGCCCGATGTTAAAGCAGCCAGTATGCACTTATCTGAACGAGTGCCTCCTGGTCTATGCACAGGTTCTACATGTGCACAACGAAGACGCTGACATTCCTATTTTCTCAATGCAGCCATGGTTTTTTGTGATTCACAACATCCAATGCTCTTGCACAGTGAATCAATTCAAGTAAACACCTTTCTAGTGGTCTCTGCATCCAACCAAGGTCTATTTGATCAAATACTATTCCTTGAAATGGTTGAACGTCAAGCACTTTTTTTGGTCAGTGACTCAGTTTATTCCTTCCATCTTCTTTTTTGTTTTTTTTTGTTTTTTTTATCCTTCCATCTTCTTTTGATATTTCCTTCATTGCTGAATATTTTGCCGATAGGTTCCTTCAAAAAAGCAACGTGAAGCTTCAATTTTTTTCTCCAGTGCTTCCTGCTTGAGCTGTGCTCAGTGTGTTCTCCCTTTGTGGGTTCCTCACTCAAGGTCTTGCACATCTCATTGCATGCCTGCCCCTTCAAGCTGCTCCTTAAAATGATCTGTTCAGCTCTTGTACGGCACTGCTTTTATCTGCTTTAGCAACACTGTCTTTAAGAGCAAGTTTCAGAGTTGCCTCTGATACCGACTTTGATTTTTTCCCAAGATAGTAGAGAATTATCGTTTCATGTACTTACTATACTTCATGTATTCACTGTGCTTTGTGTCTTCTTTTAATGACCTTTTGCTTTCTCCATGTATACGGTCCTGATGTCATTCCACATCTTGTCAAGTCTTCTGTTATTAATACACAGAAATTTGTGAAATCTGTTCCAGGGTTGTTCACTAAATTCAGATAGGATATATTCAAGGTCAGTGTATGACTTTCATGGACTTGTTTAAAATTTTCTTCAGCATCAACCTGAACTTGCATAGGAGTAGTTGATAATCTGTTCCACAGTTGGCCTCTGATCTTGTTTTGACTGATGATATTGTGCTTCTCCATCATGTAGTCAATTTGATTTCTGTGTATTCCATTTGGTGAAGTACACATGTATAGTCACTTTTTATGTTGTTTAAAAAAGGGTATTTGTAATAAAGAAGTTGGTGGTCTTGAAAAAAAATGGTATCGTGCAATCCCTACCAAGACCATATTTTCCAACTACTGTTCCTCTCTCTTTGTTTCCAACTTTCTCATCCCAATTGCCAGTAATTATCAATGCTTCTTGACTGAATGCTTAATCAAGTTCAGATAGAAAAAGTTGGTAGAATTCTTCAATCTCTTCACCACTAGTTTTGTGATTGGTTGGTAAATTTGAATGATGGCAGTATTGACTGGGCTTCCTTGTCAGCATATAGATATCATCCTACCACCGACAGCATTAAACTTTAAGATAGATCTTGAAATGTTCTATTTGACGACGACAGACGAGGACCGCAGTCCTCTTAGATTTGCCATTTCTGGTAGAGGCAGTCATCAGGATTGTTTGACTCAAGATGGCCCGTGCCAGGCCATTTCAGTTCATCAGCATCTAGGATATCAATTTCATACATTCCATTTCATCTTGGATGATTTTCAATTCATCTAGATTCATACTTCATACATGCCACTTCTGATTCTTGATGGCTGGTTTCAGCTGTCTCATCTCCTTTTGAGTCATGTCCCATGAGCAAATGAGGGCCCCAAAGCTTTGCTCCGTCAGCATCATTATGGTTGGTTATTTCTACTTTGAAGAGACTTTCCCCATTTGAATTTTGAGTGCCTTCTAACCTGAGAGGCTCATCTTCTGGCATGATGTCTGACAATGTTCTACTGCTAGTCATACGTTTTTCCGTGGTTCGTCCTTCAGAACTGGACCACCACCTCCTTCCTCCTAGTCTGTGTTTAGTCTGGATGCTCTGCTGAACCCTGTTCGCCATGGATGACGCTGCTGGCATTGGGAATCTGCGTAGCATCACAGAAACAGGCCACCGCTAAACTATGGCAAACTAACAGGCAAGTGGTGGTGACAGAAGTTGGAAATTAGGTCAACATAATAGAGTATAGAGTTGTCCTTTCATGTACTTACTGTATTTCATGTATTCGCTGTGCTCGTGTCTTCTTGTAACCTGTCACGTATCAAAAGGAGAGAGTGCTTTGAAAATAACGATGGCAGCATACATGCAAATGTGCTTCACACACTGGAAGAATGTGTGGATTGTGCTGAGAGATGTAAGAGTCCCCAGTAAAAGTATTTTAAAAAAAAGAGCTACAGCTGACTTGCATGTGACTGGTGATTGATCTTGTGAGATGAAATCAGAATAAACATCATTTAGACAACTGGGATAATTTGAGTGTGCGCCTATCAGCTTCACTGCTCTCGGATGCTTCACTAGCTCGGCTCCCAACTAATCCAACCAGTTTTCACTGTGCTTCTCTTGGAGGGGCTATTAACTGGGACCAGTCATTTCAGGGCAAGGACTAATATTCGGGCAACAAGAGAGTCACCAAAATATTGTGACTCTGCGAGAGTCACATTTAAGCACAATGAGATTTCAGGTGACTTTTTTCTCTCTCTATTTTTTTTATTGTCCGTGTTTTTATGATGAACATATATTACTTGTATATGTAAAGCCAGAACAAAATGGCTTTCCTTGTGGAAGCATACAAGTGTTGTAAAGTCAGCCTGTTTCTGTTGAGTGGCCTCTGGATCACGGGGCCCATGTGTGACAGAGTAAAGCTAAGCACCATGAGATTTTCTTGGCTATAATCTTTATTGAAGCAGACCACCAGGACTTTCTTTGTCTGTACACCTGAGTGAGTTAGAACCTTTAGGCTAGTACTGTCAAGCATTGGTGCATCCAGGGACCGAAGAGCACATTAAAATCCAAAGCCACTGCCATCAAATTTATTCCAGCTCAGAGTTATACTACATAGGCTTGTAGAGACTTTAAATATTTTTGGAGGCAGATGGCCTCATCTGTCTCTTAAAGAACAGCTGGTGGCTTTGAACCTTTGACCTTGTGATTGGTAGTCCATTGCCAAACCCACAGCACCACCAGGACTCCTCAGAGAACATATTCGCTGAACAATAATACAGAGCAAGGCGTATATGGGCTTGTGCACATGGTAGCTAGGTGGTTTCGGGTTACCCAAGTTGCAGTACTTTGCCTCGGGTGCCCATGCACTGTGGCTGTCCTGGGCTTACTCAAAGGACCATGATGACAGGATAGATATAGGGCAGAGATCACATTGGACCTCAAGAAAAAGCAACAGTCCGCTTCCTGTGGTAAGGATGTGTCACAGAATGATTCTGGCTCCTGAAATAAGTCAGCTTGGCTAGACTAGGCTTCACAGTGTTGCGGGATTGTCCTGTATTAAATGTAGATTTAGGGTTTTGTTGTATGCTTGTGGCTGTGGTCCTATATGGGCACGAGCTGTCTATTCCATCTATGAAACAGGCTCAGGCCATTTTAATGAGGATTGGGATGTGTTTATTATGTTCAAGATTAGCGAGGGCTGTATCTTGAGTGACGTCCCTTCATTGCCATCTCAATCGCGGACATCCGTGGATTCTGACTCACAGCGACTCTAGAGGACAGGCTCAAATTGCCTCCAGGGGTCTGTGAATTGGTAACTCTTTTTAAAAAATTATTTATTTATAATTTTTTTGTTTTTTAAATGGTAACTCTTTCTAGGATTAGAAAGCCTCCTTTTTCTCCTGCTGAGTGGCTGGTGGTTTCAACCTGCTGACCTAGTGGTTAACAGCCCAACGCGTAGCCCACGGTGGCAGAGAGAAGTGCGCAGAGAGAGGCAATTTTTATGATCAAGAAAGAAGAGCTGGGAGCTCACCCTGCGGATCCCGGGTCCCTCCTTTGAGAAACTCCGAGACCCCAGGAAAATGGATGGCAAGCACCTTCCCCCAGAGCTGACAAGATGAAAGTGAAGGCTCCGCCCACTAGGCGCTGTAGCCAGTCACAGAGGTGGGGAGAGAATCGGTATGTTTTATTCATAGGTTTTGAAGACCAGCAGGCTAATTCTCCAAAGACTGCCTTCTTTTCTCCCACAGAGGGGTGCGGGGAGGAGGTGGCGGAGTGTTTGTGCTGGCGGGGAGGAGGACGTGGCACATGTGTAGTTAAAGTTTATGGTCGTCACATCCAGGAATACAGTCTGCATTCTTGTGTGTGCTCCTGTCTCAGGGCCGATTCTTTATCCTAAGTTTTCACCTTAACCGTGTTACAGCCCTGACTCGGATGTCTGGGCTACTTTCCAGGGAGGAAGTGGAGGGGGAGTTTCTACAGCGGCAAGGCACTAAATCTAGAAGATGATGGATGTAGCAGGCAGGCAGCTTACTCATTAAGGGGCTCTCTTTCACCGGGTGATGGAGGTTCCTTCAGGTGCTGGGGATGAGGCTGAGCCCTGTTTTGCGAAGGTGGATGGGGAAGGCAGACAGGTGGGGGTGGGGGTGAGAGGCCCATGGCGATGAGCTCTGGTGGGGAGGGGGCTCCAGGAAGGGTGTTCCTGCAGAGCAGGTGTCCTCCCCGTGGAGACACAAAGAAAGCACAACGAGAGTGGGGGTGCGGTCAAGAAGAGGAGCACTAGGATATGCACAACTTCTCTTCCCTGAGAGAAACCCGGGCTGAGGGAGAGGAAAGGGAGTGTGTCCTGGGATAGCAGAGAAGAGGGCGGGGCAGCAGGCAGAGTTCAGCTCCTAGGGGGCCTCCTGGGACAGGGGTTCAAACCAAGGGCCCTTTTGCCCTGGAGTGGCATTTGGCAAGGTCTGGAGATGTGTTGAGTTGGAATAACTGGTCGAGGGATGGGCAGAGGGGGAAAGCACTTCTACTGACACCTAGTGCACAGAGGCGGCTGATGGTCAAATCCCCCCAGCTAAGGGCAGCCCTCATAACAAACAGTCATCCAGCCCAACACCAATAGTGCTGAGAGCCCTTACTGTAGGGTTGGGATAAGGCAGTGGTTCTCAACCTGTGGGTCACGACCCCTTTGGGGGTTGAACAATCCTTTCACAGGGGTCACCCAATTCTTAACAGTTGCAAAATGACAGTTATGAAGTAGCAACAAAAATAATTTTATGGCTGTTGGGGGGGGGCAGGGAAGGGAGAGTCACCACAACATGAGGAACTGTATTAAGGGTCGTGGCATTAGGAAGGCTGAGAACCACTGGTATAAGGAATGACTTCCTTATTCTACAGCCAAGGGGAAGTTATGAAGGGGAAGTCTGTTTTATTGGGGGGTTGAATATTTTGTTGTTTTAGGTAAAACTTTACCTAGAAGTTAGTTTCCCATTCAACAATGCCTACACACCTTGTTCAGTGACCTTGGCTGCTGTCCTCGCCTCCACAAGGTGCCACGGGTCTCCATATTTCCTCCTTCCAGTTCTCTTGAGCAAACGTTGCCTGTTTGGTCTTGTTGAGTTGATTGTTCGCTAAACAAATAGGCAACATCATCATGATAAAACAGAAAAAAGATGGAAGTTTCATTTTCCTTAGATCCATAAACAATATTCATGGAAACAGCAGTCAGCGACATCAAGCACCATAACTTGCTGCACAAGATCTATTTAAAAAGCTAAAGAGCCAAGTTGTCACTTTGAAGAGTAAGGTGCTCCTGACCCACACCATATTTTCTATTGCTACACAGGGTATCACAGCTGAACAATGAATAAGGAAGACTGAAGAAGAATTAGTACAGTTGATTTATGGTGCTGCCTAAGAAGCCTGAATATACTATGGTCTGCCAGGAAAACAAACCAACCTATCTCGGCGGAAGGACAGCAAGAATGCTTCTTAGAATCCAGGATAAAGAAGCTTCATCTCACATGTGTTGGACATGTTATCAGGAGGGACCCATCCCTGGCGAAGGACGTTATGCTTGATCGAGTGGAGGATCCGTGAAGACAAGGAAGACCCTCTCTGAGATGGACTGACAGGGATTGCAACATAACAGAAAGTGTGTAGACTAGGTTGTTGTGGTTGCTGTTAGGTGCCATCGAGTTGGTTCACCCTCACAGTGAACCTATGCACCAGAGAGCGAAGCCCTGCCCAGCCTTGCGCCACCCTCACAATTGTTTCTATGGTCGAGTCCATGTTGCAGCCACTGTGTCAACTCATCTCCTTGCGGGCCTCCCTCTCTGTTGCTCTCTCTCTACTTTACCAAGCATGATGTCCTCCTCCAGAGACTGGTCTCTCCTGACAACATGCCCAAAGTCCTTGAGACAAAGTCTCACCATCCTTGCCTCCGGGGAGCATTCTAACCATACTTCTTCCAAGACAGCGTTGTTTGTCCTTTTGGCAGTCCATGGCACGTTCAGTCTTCTTTGCCAGCACCACCATGCACATACAGCGGTTCTTCTTCTGTCTTCTTTATTCAATGTCCAGCGTTCGCATGTAAGTGAGGCCATTGAAATACCACGGCCTGAAAAAAACAAAACAAAACAAAAGAAATACCACGGCCTGGGTCAGGTTTGCATAGTTTCAAAGTAACATCCTTGCCGTTCAATTCTCTAAAGAGATTTTGTGCAGCAGATTCACCAATGCAATCTGTCTTTGGAGCCGGGGCTACTGCTTGCATGAGCATTGGTTGCAGGTCTAAGCAAGGTGAAATCCTTGACACGTTTAACCTTTTCTCCATTTATCATGTTCCCTGTGGATCCAGTTTTGAGGATTTTGGCTTTCTTCACATTGAGTTGTAATTCATACTGAAGACTGCAATCCTTGGGTATCAGCAGGTGTTTTAAGTCTTTCTCACTTTCAGCAAGCAAGGATGTGTCATCTGCATACCGCAGGTTGTTAATAAGCCTTCCTCCAATCCTGATACCACGTTCTTCTTCATATAATCCAGCTTCTCTGATTATTTGCTCAGCACACAGATTGAATGGAAACATTGAAAGGACCCAACCCCGTCGCAGCCCTTTTCCTGAGTGTAAGCCAGGCAGCTGGGGTCGGAGCAGGCATTGTTTCTTCCTGTGGGTAGGGTCAATATGAGTTGATGCTGAATCAACAACACCTAATAGCAGCCACCACTGACTGTTCTAGGTAACATGTGCTTTGCAGGTGTTCTACTTCATTTGGTAGGTCTGTCTCTTATTTGGTTGAAGGGTGACTGGCAGGGTGGTTTCCATTCCCGGGTAAAAGGCTGCCTGCGGGCAATTATTCCTCCCGTTTCTGTCAGTCCAGTGAGCCTGGTCTTTTAAATGCTTTCGTTTGTATTCATTTGAGGTTTGTGCCAACCTTTTTCAACATTTCTAACTGGGCTCTCCTGTTCTGTGCCTGCTCAGAGCAGTTGGTGGTAGTCGCCAAGCACCATCGACTTTTGGGATCTCCCATTAGAGGGCGCTGTGGTTCATATGGACCATTCTTCTATGGACTTTTTTTTTTTTTTAAGTTTTTAAATTTTCTTTACTCTCATTGTTCTAGAAGGGAAGAGGCCAATAGTTATTGTGTTAGTCTGGGTTGACTGGAGAAACAAATTCATAGACACTCATACATGTATAAGAGTTCTATAGAAAAAAGAGCTCCATAGAAAGAGTAATTGTATATTAAGAAAACATCCCAGGCCGGTCTAGATCAAGTCCATGAGTCTGATGTTAGACCATATGTCTGATACCAGTCTATAAATTCCTCTTCAGACTCACGCAACACATGTAATGATGCCAATGCTGGAAGATCACAGGCCAGTGGGTGGAAAGTCTTGTGGATCCAGTGGCCGGGAAAGCATCTGAGCGCTGGTGTGGGTCCCCACATGGTTCCTCCAGCTGCAGGGCTCTGGTTCCATCAGCTTAGCTCCATGTGACTTGTTAGCAGGAAGATGAAGCAGTGAGACTGTGTATCCTGCCTCCAGGAAGAAAGACGGGCATTCCCAGAATCCTCAGGAGAAAGCTGTGCCCATACAGAGGCATGACTGGCTATGACTTGATTGACAGGCTAGACTCCACTCCTTCGCTCAAGTTGACAGTAAATTATGTAACTGCCACAGGTATATCTTAGATGGCTACTCACAAGCTTCTAAGACCCCAGCGTCTACTGTCCAAACTCAGCCCTAGAACATTCTCTTTGGGAATGGGGTATGGAACCAATTGACCTTGATGTCCTCTGCGGCTGGCCCTGAAGGGTTTTTCACAGTAGGGACAGCGTCAGACTGGTTTAAAGTGCTCAGTCTGGTTGCTCTGAGGAAATTTTGAGCCGCGGTCGTTCCCACTCAGAGATTCTGGGCCCATTCTCCAGTTTGTGAAGTTCCAGCCTCTCTGACTTCCTCCTTGGCCCCTCCCTCGGGTTCACCTTTCAGCTGCTTTGTGGTCCATCTGGACAGCTATGAAAGGAGAGGCAGAAATGAATGCAGCTACTAAGGCTCACCGGGGCCAGTTTTCCACTGGAAACAATTGAAACAGCACTGGGGCCTACAAAAATGTGAAAGGCTATGTAGCATACCGATGGGGTCTCTGGGTGATGCAAAGGGTTAATGTGCTCAGTTCCGAACCGCAAGGCCCAGCCAAAGGGGCCACCGAAGGAAGGCCTGGCGATCTACTCGGGGAAAAACCAGCCATTGAGAAGTCTTGGGGGCTCGGTTCTCCTCTGACACTCAAAGGGGCACCATGAGTTGGAGTGGGCCCCACAGGAAGTTATTTTATTTCGTTTTCAAGTATGCAGAAGAATGCTCTCCAACTATGTCCCCGTCCTACTCCCCCCACCCTTTGCTATGTTGCCCTGCATGCCAAAGAGACTTTGCAGATGTGATTAAGCTACAGATTGTGTGCTGGAGAGATGTAATCACTAAGGGTTTTGTAAGAGGGAAGCAGGAGGGGTAGGGGAGGGGAGGGGAGGGGACAAGGGAAGGCGAGGAGAGAGAGCTTGTGGCTTGATGACGCTGTCCTGTTGGTTCTCGAAATGGGGGAAGGGGCCCAAGGTCTAAGATAATAAACTTGCACACCCGCCAGAAGCATCAGCGTTTGTTACAAGGTTGATGTTGATTAATGTTTGATTGGTGGGTACTCAGAACCTTTTACTATCGCCCAAATTTTCATGACCCCCACATTCAGTTACATGACACCACATGGGGTCCAGTTTACAAAGCTCTGTATAGACTTTGCTCTTTATGGGCTCAGATTGCTTGGTCTTTCTCACACACAGCTGCCCCAAACTGGGCTCAAATGGCTGGACTTCCAGTTAACAGCTGAGCCCTTGAACCTCGTACCTCCAGGGCACCTTTGTATGGGAATGGGAACTGGTTTTTAAAGGCTGGTCATCCAGGAAATAATTTCACAATGTTGTTCAGGCCAAGTGGAGCGTTTCTGTGAGCTGCTGGGAGCACTAGCCCTGATTGAAGGGAGCCCGTGAACAGTGGTGGTGACGAGTGTGAAGCCTTGCCTCCCCTGGTCTCGGATGTCATGAACCCTGGGGCCACAGGGGGAGTGGAGGGAGAAGAAGGAGCGGATGGTATGGGACAGAGCAGAGGGGGCTGAGGGAGGGTGACGCACTGTGATGAACCCCAGAGGGCCAGCTTGCCTGAATCCCTCGCTTAAAGAGGGAACCTGAGCCTTCAAAGAAAGGCAGGCAGTCTTGGCTCCATGTCTTGCCATAATCACAGATAGGTACTTGGAAACAAGCCAACCTTAGTAGTAGTAGTAGTAGTAGTAGTAGTAGTAGTAGTAGTAGTAGTAGTAGTAAAGAGGCTGGGTGTGGGGGGTGGAGAGTATGTGGGTTGGGGAGAATCATGGGTTGAGTGAGGTTGCTGGAGCAGCCACCCCTAGGAAGTAGAATGGTCTTCATCATGGACTAACTGTAGAAGCAAATTGGGTTCCCTCTCCTTGCCTGCACCTCACTACCCGGTGTCCTCTAGCAATAAAAACCATTGGGGCTGGGGGAGGGGGGGGGTAAGGGGGGAATCTGATGGATCTTTTTTTTTTCTCAGACTGATCCTAGGGAGTCATCAGAACCGTATGAGGTCACATTGCCTTCTACTTATGCTAAAATAATTTCTTCTGAGCGGCCAACAAGCATATGAAGAAATGTTCATATTCGTTAACAATAAGAGAAATGAAAATTAAAACAATGAGATACCACCTTACCCGGGCACTCTTAACAAAATTCAACCCCACCCCCTCACCCAAATCCAGAAAATAATAAATGTTGGAGAGGCTGTGGAGAGACTAGAATGCTCATACGTTGCTGGTGGGGTTGTGGAATTGTACAGCTGCTTTGGAAAGCAGTCTGGTGCTTCCCTCAACAACTGCAAATACAAATACTTTATGGTCCTGCAATCTCTCCAATTGATATATACCTAAAGCAATAAATAACCAAACACAAAGACACACGCACACCTATGTTTTGTTGCGGCAATTTCTGTAACAGCAAAAAGCTGGGAACAACTAAAAGTCTGACTCTAGAGTAATGGACAAACTCTGGTGCATTCACACGATGGACTACTGCACCTTCAGACTTGGACACGTTGGAGAACACTGTGCTTTGCAAAGTGAGTCAATCTCCTAAAGATAACTATTTCAGGACACCAATATTATAAAGGAAAATATGGGAAAAGAACATTTGTTTTCACACCAAAGGATAAGACTTTAAATAGACTATGAGGGGCCAGGGTGGGACCAGGGGGCAGGAAACTGGAGGGAAGGAGGGAGGGAGGAGGGGAAAAACCTCCTACGACGGCTCCCCCTTCCTGATGCTTCAACTCAAACCCACTGCCGCGGAGTCAATGCTGATGCAGAGCGACCCTAGAGGACGGCGTAGAACTGCCCCTGTGAGTTTCCCAAACTGTAACTCTTCAGGAGAGTAAAAAGCCCTTTCTTTCTCCTACAGGGTGGCTGGTGGTCTCAAACTGCTGACCTTGGTGGTAAGCAGTCCGATGCATAATCATTATTCCACCCACGCTCCTTTCTGACGCTTAGGAAAGGGGAAGCTCCAGGACTAGCCCATGCATTTCAAAGTTCTCTCATGTGAATTGTCTGTTTTCCAAACATAGGTTGAGGCTGATGAAATAGCCCTGGCACCTCAAGTCAATGTTTCCTGTACCAATTAGGGTATGAGGGAGAGAAGGGCTCTGAGAAGGTGTGGCAGTTACATCATCTCCTGTCAACTTGAGCCAAAGGGGTGGAGTCTAGCCTGTCAATCAGGTCATAGCCAGTGAGGCCTCTGTGTGGGCATGGCCTTTTCCTGAGGATTCTGGAAACTTCTGTCTTCCTCCCGGGAAGTGGGACACACTCTCCCTGCCAGACATTCCTGTTGACAAGCCACATGGAGCTATGTTGATGGAGCTGAAGGAGCCACATGGTGACCCACACCAGTGCTGAGATTCTTCCACCACCACTGGATCCACAAGACTTTCCATCCACTGGCCTGTGATCTTCCTGCATTGGCGTCATTGTATGTGTTGCGTGAGTCTAAAGAGGAATTTATGGACTAGTGTTGGACATATGGTCTAGCATCAGACTCATGGACTTGATCTGGACCGGCCTGGGATGTTTTCTTAATATACAATGAGTATATTAAGTGAGCAGCCAGCATGGCTGTCAGTGAGCAGCCAGCATGGTTACCCTGCACCCCCAGGCTCTTCAGTAGGCACGCTCATAAACACAGCGCAGCACACACCACTCCGCTCTGGAGGAACGCCTGGGTTTTCTTTCTTCTCTGTCTGTCTTTCTTTTTAAATAGTTGACAGCAACTTATTTGACTTTTTATTGTGATTACAGTTTTGCTGTTTTAGCCATTTTTAAGAGTACGATTCAATGGCAGGAATTATGATCACGATGCAGGGTGAGCATCACTGCTAGTTACTCCCAGCGCCTTTCATACTCGGAACCAAACCCAATAACTCCCCGTCCCTCTCCCCTCCCAGACCGGCAAACACAAGGGCGGTTTCTGCTTCCATGCACTAACCTATACTAGCGAGTGCGTATAAGACTTCCTGTACTATTTGTCCTCTTGCGGCTGGCCGACTTGGTTTGCGTTATGCTTTTTTACGGTTCATCCATGTGCGGCATGTATCAGAGCGTCCTTTCTCTTTATGGCTCAGTAGTACTCCTTCCATTGTATGGGTATGCCCCTATATATATCCCAAATGTAATCTACATATTAAAAGTATATATATGTATGTATATATGAATGAAATGGCTCTCATGGTTGTAGCAGTGGACAAGGCCAGTCTGAGTTGCTCCAGGCTGATGGCTGCAGAAGGGTGACTCCAAGACCAGCAGGCCAGATGGCATCTGAGAGCAGGCCGTTGATGGTTCCTGGGGTCGGTAGGCAGCATGGCCCCACCAAACGTTTTGAGGAGCCTCCAAACTGTTTCCTGGAGTGGCTTTGCCATTTACATTCCCACCCACGATGCATGAGGTTCCCGTTTCTGCACATCCTTGCCAAAACTTATTTCCCGATTAAATCATATAATAATGGCCATCCTTAAGGGTATGAAGTCGTCACTCAGTTTGGTTTGAGTTGGCATTTCTCTAAGGATGAATGATTGTGGGGGCTGCCTGTGGACACTGCCAGTGGAGCCTGTGGAGCAGAACCAAGAGAGGGCAGAGTGGAGCTGGCCTCAGAGAAGTAGCTCTGTGCGATACTTGCCGACAGACATACGTGTAAAGCTATTGATTTCTCCTCTTTGAAGAAAGGCGTATTTGAGTTAAATATCTGATATGCAAGATGTATTTTCATTGTTACAAATTGATCATAATTAAAGCATAGTGGTGAATCACATGAGCAATATGGAATTCTATATTGTGAACTATTTATTCTAATTACAACTAAATGGAATTTTGTCTTGGAGCATGGGTAGCAGTCTTCAGGCCAGGTACTCGTCGGTGGGCATATCTGCATGTGGGGGTCCCCCCTGGAGACCGATAGAGGAGGCGGTGTCAAGGTTCCCAAGACCATGAGAAATCTGTGTTTTCGGGTGGTCTTAGGCAACCCCCAAGAAAGGGTTGTTTGACCCCCTAAAGGGGTCATGACCCACAGGTTGAGAACCACTGATTTAGCTTCATTTCCTCTGTACAAAACAAAAGGCTGCCTTCAGAGAGCTACCTCAGTTTACTCAGAATATGATTGCTTTTCCCCTCCAGTAAGAGTAAATCATAAACAAAGAGGAAATGAGCGAGTTCCTTTCACCACACCCTTCTCGTTGACTGCTCTCCATGAGCACTGGTAAGAGTCTCTGCAACTTCAAGTCTTGGGTGAAGGAGTTTATCTCTTCTTCTGTGAACAGTTCATAGGAGGTGCCTTTCAGCTCGTTCACATCTCAGCCACTCCAGCCAGGCTTCCGCCCCCTCCGCTCTGTCCAAGACGACTTGTGAGCTCCCATTTGTGCTAAACGTGATGGACACATTTCAGCCTCTCTGTCGCCTCTGCCTCTGCTGCCATGTGAAGCTAGTTAGTACCCTCGCCATCTTTACATTCCTGCTCAGTGGTGGCGCTCTCACAGCTTTCTCGCCCACTTCTTCTCGCAACCGTTTCTCCTCCCTCTTGGTGAACTCTTCCTCCCCGGCCCATGGATGTACAGATTCCAGTCTCAGGGAGCCACGTCTTGTGGTCTCAGGCTTTCACTACCTCAAGTTCCAATCCCATATAACTAACTTTTCTAAGATGTCTCAAGGTTTCCCCAAACCGACTTTGCTTAATTAAATACATTATTGTGGTCCTGCACTCTGCTTCTCTTCCTGGGTTATCTGCTGAACTCTGCACCCCAGGGAAACATGCTCGTGAATAGAAGTGGTAAGCAGCCAGAGAGCCCCCAAAGGGGTGTTTACTCTGAATTCTGCCATGATCATGAATCGTAGCTTTGAGTGGTTTAGCAGCTACTGGTCCCAGGAGAAAGAGCCCTAGTGGTATGGTAGATGACACATTGGGTTGCTAACTGCAGGGTCCATAGCTGGACACCACCACCCTCTCTGCAGAAGGAAGATGAGGTTCTCTGCGCCTTAGAGATTTACCGCCTTGCAAATCCATGGGGGCAGTCCTTCCCTGTCCTACAGGGTTGCTGGGAGTCAAAACTGACTTAATGGCCGCAAGGGGGGTTCTCAGAAGTCAGAGCGGAGTCCCTGGGCAACACAAATGATGAGTGCTGGGCTAATTCCAAAGTCGGAGGCTTCAACCCACCCCCATTCACCTGAGAAGAGAGGTCTGGCTTCCAAATGGTCATAGCCTTTGAAAACCCCACTGAGCTTAGCTAGCTCCTTACTGATATGCATGGGGTTGCCAGGAGGAACTGAATGGCAGTTGATTTAGTTGGGTTTTCTGGACACTAAAAGGAAGTTCAGTTGCCCTTCTTATCTCTGCCCTTGGAGCTTTGATCTCCAGGTAAAAAATGTTCTTTGTATGTAGTGATGACAGGCCAGAGATGGGTGCCTGTGAAAATAAGGGTGGAAGGAGATCAAGAGGAGATGGGAAGGTCAGTAGGATTCCCCAAGGCTGCAGTGTGTCCTGAGATGACAAACCAAGCCAATTCATTTATCTCTGAACCCTGGGTCTTTAATCTTTTAAGAACACACTTCCTTCCTGTATTTCTAATAATTCTTGTTACTGACTTCTCTGGAAATCCCACTAGTTACCCTCCCTCTCCCATAAGAAACGAGTCCCAAAAATAGACCCATGAGAAAGTTAGCTTGACTCCTTTGCCCCTTGAAATGGGCCAAGTGGGAAGAGCCTGAGGAAATGGGGGGAGGAGGGAGCTCTTTAATTGATCTTCCCTCTCAAGGAAAAATAAACTGAAGTGAAGGATAGAAAAATGCTTCTCACTAGTTATACAAAGGAAATGGATTTTGTGGGAAGGAGTGTACATTTGGTCTATTTCAGTCTTTAGTGAAATGTTTTTTAAACGGGGACCCAGCAATGGGCATTGTCAGGTTTTATGACCCTCTCGTTATTCAGTCTGTATCCTGAGCAAATAATCAAAGAAGCTGGATGATATGAAGAAGAATGCAGCAGCAGGGTCGGAGGAGGGCTTATTAACAACCTGCGACGTGCAGATGACACAGCTTTGCTTGCTGGACTTGAGGAGGACTTGACGCACTTGATGAAGATCCAGGATTGTGGCCTTCGGTATGGATTACAACTCAATGTAAAGATAAAACTCCTCACAATTGGATGAATAGTTAACATCATAAGTGGGAAAAAGATGGGAGTTGTCAAGGACTTAATCTTGCTCTAATCCACATTCAACATTTACGGAAGCATCAGACAGGAGAGCAAACAACACACTACACTGGATCATTGTGCTGCACAAAACCTCTTTAAAGTGTTGAAAAGCAAGAATGTTACTTTGAGGACTAAGGTGCACCTGACCCAAGTCATGATATTTTCAGTTGCCTCATATGCATATAAAAGTTGGATATTGAATAAGGAATTTCAAAGAAAAAATCACTGTATTTGAACTATGGTGTTGGGGGAGGCTATTGAAAGTAGCATGGAGATATATATATATATGAAGAAGTATGACCAGAATACTGCTTAGATGCAAGGATGGTGAGACTTTATCTCACATACTTTGGACATGTTTTCAGAAGCGAGCAGTCCCTGGGAAAGGTACCCTGCTTGTTAAAGTAGGCTGGCAGCAAAAGAGAAGCAAGTCCTTGATAAGATGGATGGACACAGTGGCTGCAGCAATGGGCTCAAACATAGAACAACTGTGGGGATGGCGCAGGGCCGGGTGGTGTTTTGGACATCGAGTTGCTATGAGTCAGAGCAGACTGGTAGCACCAAACAGCAACAGGGCAGTGCTAAGGAGCTGTGTTGATGCAGTGACTGAAGTGCTCAGTTGCTAACCAAAAGGGGAAGAGTCGAACCCATCAGCCATTCTGCAGGCGAGAAATGTGACAGTCTGCTTCCATAAAGATTTCCAAAACGAGCTCCAAACTCACCGCCAGAGTCAGTTCCACCTCATGGGGACCCTCTAGGACCCAGAACTATCCCTGAGGTTCCCAGGTTCTAACTCTTCATGGGAGTCAAATCCAGGGTGTAAGCACGACACCGACTGGCCTCCTCCCGTAAAGATTCACAACCTTGGAACCCCTGTGTGGTCGTTCTACTCTGTCCTAAAGCATCTCAACGAGTCGGGATTGCCTCCATGAAGTCATTTGTGGTGGTGGTTGGTGCTGCTGCTATTGCTGTTGTTTGTTGGGAGATGGAGGAGGTGGGTAGGTGCTGGGAGATAGAAAAGGAGTACACAAACAGGCTCTGTTAAAACAAAGTTTCATTCAAGAGAGGAGAGACACTGTCAGTCTGGGAAGACTAGAGAAACAAATCCACGGACACACATATGTGTATAAGAAAGAGGTTTATATACAAGAGCCATTGAACATGGAGAAAACATCCCAGCCCCGTTCAGATCAAGTCCACAAGCCCATATGTCCAATATCAACCTAGAAAGTCCTCTTCAGACTCACGAAACACATGCAATGAAGCCAAATCCAGGACGATCACAAGCCAGTGGGTAAAAAGTCTTTGGGTCCAGTGGCGTTGTAAGCATTTCAGTGCTAGCAGGGGTCTCTCTGTGGCTTCTCCCGCTTCAGAGGTCTGGTTGCCTCCATGTGGCTTGTCTTCTGCCACATCTCCCAGGGAGTGGCAGAGAGAGAGCAGTGTCTTCTGCCTCCAAGGAGGAAGTACCAGATTTCCCAGAATTCTCAGAAGGCCATGCCCACACAGCAGTCTCATTGGCTATCTCCAGATTGACAGCCTAGACTCCACTCCTACACTCTTCATCCGTAAATTGACACCAGATTAGGTGACTGCCACCAACGTAATAGAATTGGTTAATTGATCTTCACCAAGGGGGCCAAGGCCATTCAGTGGAGAAAGCATTGTCTCTTCGTCAAATGGTTCTAGGACAACTGGATTCCTACATGCAGTTTGGCATATATGGGCCCCTCATATATGAATTCAAAATAAATAATTTAAATGCAGTAGCTAACATAAAATTCTAAAAAGAAAGCAGAGGGATAAAATTTCAGGACCTTGTGTTCAGCAATGGATTCTTAGATGTGACACCAAAAGCATGAGTATCAAAAGGAAAAATAAATAGGACTACATAAAAAAATTTCAATGTTTACACATTGAAATACCTTCTCAGAAGGGCGTAGGAGGCCTGGTAAGGCTGGATCATGGGCAATGTAACTGAGAGGAATTACTGAAACCCTGAGGAAGGCTGAACATGATAGTGGAATAAGAAGTAAAAGGAAATAGAGGAAAGAAGTAGGAGGCAAAGGGTATTTATAGAGGTCTAAATATAGGTATGTACATATGTAAATATATCTATATATAACGTTAGGGAAATAGATCTATGTACATATATTCATATGTTAAGTATCAAGGTAGCAGATGGATATTGGGCCTCTACTCAAGCACTCCCTCAATGCAAGAATACTTTGTTCTAATAATGCAGCATTCTGTGATGCTCACCTTACTGGCACAATCGCTGAAGACAAAATGGGTGCATAAGCAAATGTGGTGAAGAAAGCGGATGGTTTTCGGCTATCAAAAGATATAGCATCTGGGGTCTTAAAGACTTGAAGTTAAACAAGTGGCCATCTAGCTGAGAAGCAACAAAGCCCATGTGGAAGACTATGAGGTATTGATGGGATCAGGTATCAGCCATCAAACACCGAGAACAAAATAACATATCATTGTGAATGAGAGGAAGTGAAGAGTGGAGACCCAAAGGTCATCTGTAGACAACTGGACATCCCCTTATAGAAGGGTCACAAGGAAGAGACGAGCCAGTTAGGGTGCAGTATAGCACCAATGAAACATACAACTTTCTTCTAGTTCTTTAATACTTCCTCCCCACCAATATCAGGACCCCAAGTCTACCTTACAAATCTGGCTAGACCAGAGCATGTACATGGGTACAGATCAGAGCTGGAAACACAGGGAATCCAGGACAGATAAACCCCTCAGGACCAATAATGAGAGTAGCGATACCAGGAGGGTAAGGAGAAGGTGGGGGCAGTAAGAAGGAACTTATCACAATGATCTACATATAATCCCCTCCCTGGGGGATGGACAACAGAAAAGTGGGTGAAGGGAGACATCGGTCAGTGTAAGACATGAAAAAATAATAATAATTTATAAATTATCAAGGGTTAGTGAGGGAGGAGAAGTGGGAGAGGGAGGGGGAAAATGAGCTGATACCAAGGGCTCAAGTAGAAAGAAAATGTTTTGAAAATGATGATGGCAACAAATGTGCTTTATACAATGGCTATATGTATGGATTGTGATAAGAGTTGTACGAACCCCCAATAAAATGATTAGAAAAAAAAAGAAAGAAAGGGAGGGAGGGAGGAAGGAAGGAAGGAAGGAAGGAAGGAAGGAAGGAAGGAAGGAAGGAAGGAAGGAAGGAAGAAAGACAGACCTCCGGAAAGTGAAAAGATAGCTTCCGTAATACAAAAAAATTACTTGGAAATCGAGTAGCTAATAAAAGTATACTAATGATCCCAAATAAACTCTATCTCTGCTATTCGTTGTACTCATTAGCAAAGTGTCCACCATGGATATATAAAATATTCCAACAAATCAACAGCAAAGTAACCACTCAATTAAAAATGAGTAAAGAAATGATCATTCATTACAGTTAGGAAGTAGCAATGAAAAGAAATTTATGGTTGGGGGTCCCCACCACATGAGGGACTGTCTTCAATGGGCTTGGCATCAGGAAGGCTGAGCACCGCTGCTTTAAACAGATCTTTTATAGCAGATTGGCCCAAATTCAGTAAGGCATTTGATTTCTTGACTGCCCCTTCTGTGAACGTTGATTGTTCCTTGTTCTCCAATAACAATCATTTGCTCCAGAACCAGGAACCAGTCTCGTGTTTTGTTGCTACTGTTGTTCATTCCATTTTGTGTGGTTTCCTAGAGTTTGTTCACTAGGGGTTCAACAAACTACATTGTTTTTTTATTTTCATGTTGTCAATACCTTCTAAAACAGATTTCATCTCTGGCAGGGTTGCTACTAGGATTTCTATCTCAAATCTACCAGCTTGCTTCTTATCGTTTCTGTTATCACATAACCTCTGCTTTGAATTGTTAGACCATTCTTTGGAGTATTGTTCTAGAAAGAGATGTTTGCCCCACATTTATTTGTGTGTGTGTGTGTGTGTGTGTGTGTGTGTGTGTTGTTTGAATATCTTTTCTGGGGCAATCCTTTAAGGATTTTAATTTTTTTATCAGCCTTTTGGTCGATTCCTTTCCTCTGCAATTTTTCAACCTAAGTCCCTGGCTGGTTCCTTTTGGATTCTTATTTATCATGAAATGGGGTCAGTTACTGGCTGAATGATGAGCCCTGGTGGTACAGTGAATAAGCACTTGACTACCAAACAAAAGGTCAGCAGTTCTAATCCACTGGTCCTTCTTCAGGAGAAAGATGCATATGGATGCTTCCTGAAAGCTTTGGGCTAGTAAGGTCCCCGTGAGTCAGGATTGGCTTGACCTCAATGGGTTCTTCTGCTTCATTTTGTTTTTCAGCTGGTTGGCTAACAGTCTGAGGAATGGAGAAGGACGTGGGGGGATTGGAGGCATCAATGAAATCTTGCAGCCCTGGCAGGTTTTATTCTTTCAAACCCTTCCTCAATCATTTCGCTTGCCTTGGGAATATTTCCCCTCTGGTCCTGAACAGTTTTGGTATTCTGGAAATCACTGTTGCTCAGAACCACCAAAGGTCTCTCTGGTACAGACTGACGGTCCCTCCGTCCTATTCCTTCCCTGCATGCCTTTCCGGAATGTGAGGTCAACAAGGTGGTCCCTGCAGTCTCTCCCCTATGCTGCTCTGCAGCATTGATCCAACTCACTGCAGGACAAGCTACAACTCATACCTAGAGTCAGAACCTTCCATAGCAGAACTCCGCAGAGGTCTGAGCCCTACCCTGGGTCCAAGGGGGTATCTGACATCTCTTTCCTATCCCAGTTTCCACCCTACTGTTATGAACAGGTATGCACCATGGTCTTCAGTTAGGTGGCCGTTTCCTTGTCACATTTATAAGGAGGCTGCTCCTTACTGGACCAAAAAGAAGTAGCCCACATCCAACCATTTCAAGAGGTAACCAGTTCAAGCTGCACTAAAGACAGTAGTGAAAAACAAGGCTGCAGGAATTGCTGGGCTACCAATTGAAATGTTTCAACAAGACAGTAAAGCACTAGAAGCACTTACTCATCTATGCCAAGAAACTTGGAAGAGAGCTACCTGGCCAACCGATGGTAAGCGATCTAGTTCTGTGCCCATTCCATGGAAAGATGACCCAATAGAGTGTGGGAAATTATTGAGCAATAGCACACACAGGGAAAATTTTGCTGAAGATCACTCAATAGTGGTCGCAGCAGAACATCAACATAGAAGGGCCAGAAATCCCAGCCTGATTCAACAGGGTGTGCAATGAGGGATCTCCTTGCTGGTTGTCAGGGAAACCAGCCCCTAACGCCTCATCGCAGGTCCGGTAGGTGCAAAAGTGATAATAAGTAAAGATTATAGTGAAGTCACAGAGAGCATGAGACATAGAAGAGATTTTGAAATAATGGAGTCCGACACATTTCATGTTAGCATGCTCACCTCAGCCTCACTTGGTGGGTGGTCCACATGGAGAGAGCGAGAGATTTATTGCTAACCAAGGCTTATATATTCTCTGGGGACGTGCAAGCCCCCTAATTACAGGTAAAGACACTCACAGGAAGGGGCTGTACAATAGGCAATACAAGCCATAGGAGAGGGATATACAATGGGCATAAGTGTAACAGGAAGGGGATGAGCTAGGGGTGTACACATGATAGGAAGGGGGTGGGACTAGGGGCATACATGTGACAGGAAGGGCAGAGTTTAGATTCAATATGGCGCCCTAACCTTGGTCACCCTTGAGTTGGCTTGACCTCCCTGGGTTCTCCTTCAGGGAAACAATTTACTACTGTTCTTATCAGAAGGGAGTGGGCCCTAGTTATTGGGGGATTAAACAATGGTGCCTGCTTGCTCTGGATGTCTGATACCCCTTAGGGAGAATAACCCCGATCTACTTCTGCTGACCTCCAAGTGTATAGTCATTTGCCATGTGTAACAAGCAGCTAAGTTTGGCAGATATTTGGGAGAGACAACTTGGGGGAAATCTTTCTGTTTCCCACAGCTGGTGTCAGATGGATCTCGGGTAGATGCAGAGAATGCCTGAAACTTATGTTTTCAGTGATTATATAAAGGCATTAAACTATGTTTAACAAATTGTGGATAGTGTTGAGAATGGGAATTTCAAACACTTCATTGTCCCCAGGCAGAACCTGGGCACAAGCCAAGAGGCGCTCTTCTGAACAGAACAAGTCATGCTGGCTGGTTTCACCGTGGTTGTATCCTTTCACCCTGTTTGCTGAGCAAAGAACTGGAGAAGCTGGACCCCATGGAGAAGCTGGACCCCATGGAGAGCAATGCGGCATCTGGACCGAAGAAGGCTCATACACAACCTGTGAGATGCAGATGACACAGCCTTGTTTGCTGAGCGGGAGGAAAGCTAGAAGCACTTGTGAATGCAAATCAAAGACTGCGGCCTGCAGTGTAGACGGCAGCTCACTGATTGATCCTCACAACTGGGCCAACAGGCAACATGAATAATAAACAGAGAGAAGTGGACCTAACTCGACAGCACCTAACAACAGCAAAGATGTCCTTGTGGTTATGAGCCGGGCTGCCGACCGCAAGGTTAGCGGTTCGAAACCACCAACCGTTTTGATGGGAGGAAGAGACTTTCTACTCCCGGAAAGAGTTCCAGTCTCAGAAACTCGCATGGCCATGTCTACCCTGTCCTCCAGGGTTGCTATGAGTCGGCATCGACCCAATGGAGGTGAGTTTGGTTTTAGCTTTGGTTAACAACAACCACCTCTGTTTACATTCATTTTGCTCTGAGTGGAGTAATGCTTGAAAGGTAGTTTTTTTGGTAATTTTTGCGATAAGAACTTCTTATAGTGTGAGAAAATTATCTTTGTTCTATTTATATGATGACATAATTTATGAATGGGAATATGACCTAGCTTTACATGAGTTTGTATTCTTATTCCTATCTGAGTCTTAAATTTACCCTTATTCATGTAACATTTCTGTTTATTTGTAAAATTAAGATATATTTATTACTGTTTATTATAAAAATAACACTTGTTCGTTGTAAGACAGTTAACAACTAAAAAGAAAAATCACAGTGAAAATTACCAGACATCCCACTGTCAACACATAACCACAATTAATTTGTGTGACCTTCTTTTTTTCTTCTTGCTCTTGTTGCCAAATGTGCCAATTGAACGATTTCTACACGTACAGTCGGTGTCATTGATTGTCTTCTGTGAACTGTGTAACCACTCACGCCCTCTTCTTCTGAATTGGTCTTTCCTTGGTAACATAAACCCATTGTCCTTTAAACTTCCTAATTAATTTTTTAAGTTTCTGTGACCAATTTGGTCTCACATAGATAGTTCTTAAAAGTGCCCCGTGCTCAAAGTAGGCATTCTTTAACAATTTAGCTAAACAATCACACCCACTCTTCACTTAATGATGCGATTGGACTCCAAAAGCCAAGTGGTTGGTGGAAAATCAATGCTATGCAAAAATGGAGGATGATCACATCAGATAACAATAGCTATGCAATATTATCAAAATACATCCTCATACAACCGCCAGATTATATGATTACACAACTGCCAAATTGTATCATTATATAACTGCCAAATTGCATCATTATGTAACTATCAAACTGCATGGTGACATAGCTACCAAAACCCCTGAGAATCACGGCCCAGCCAAGGAGGCACATCACCTTAACCCTCGCAGCCATCCTCACTCTCCTCTCGCACCTTGGTTACCGCCGGATCGATGTTGTTATTTCCATCATAGTTGGGTAATAGATGCTTTCCTGTGGGCAGGTGGACATGTCAGATAAGGAAATGGTTGACAAGTGAGGAGGAATTATTGTTTGTTTAAAGAAGACATTGGGATAGTTTTGGTTTAAGGTTTAGAGATTATGTCATGGTAATAGTTTTGGGGGTTCACCCAGCTTTATTGATTCCAGAATATGTGTTCTCCTTTGAGATTTTTCATTTGGGGGTAGACATTAATGCATCTGCAATTTGAGAAAAAAATAAAAGATCATACACGCTATTGTACAAAGTTTAAAAATTATGATATTACACACCGAATTGATATATTATCAATGAAGGAAATTCAAAGGAAGCAGACAATCCCTCTGTTATCCTCCCACTACTCTTCCCCTTCCTGAGGAGAAACCCCTGTCTTAGACTCCCAGGCCCTTCTTTTATTGAGTCACATACATACACACAGAGACATACGGGATTTTAGGATGAAAAAGCCGGTCATAATGTTACTTTTGTGACGGGGATTGTGTTAGTCTGGGTAGACTAGAGAAACAAATCCATGGACACACATATGTGTGTAAAAACTAGATTTATATACAAGATCAATTGAACATTGAGAAAATATCCCAGCCCAGTCCAAATCAAATCCATAAGTCTGATACTAGTCCATATGTCCGATACCAATCTATAAAGTCCTCTTCAGACTCACAAAACACATGCAGTGATGCTGAATGTCGAAGATCACAGGTCAGTGGATAGAAAGTCTTTGGATCCAGTGGCATTGGGAACATTTCAGCACTGGCAGAGGTCTCTGCATGGCTTGTCCAGCACCCAGGGCTGCGTCAGGGTGGGTCCATGTGTCTTGTCAGCTGCTATGTCTCCCAGGGTGTGAGCAGAGAGTCTCCCACCTCCAAGGACGAAATACCGGTATTCCCAGGAGCCTTAGGGAAGGCCATGCCCACACAGAAGCCGCATTGGCTATGACCTGATGACAGGCTAGACTCCACCCCTACACACTTATTCCTTCAATTGACAATTACACAACTACCACAGGGGTCTTGTTTTTAATTAGAGTTTCTATTCAACTCAAAGGCGCTCAGGTGGTGTCCTGGGTTTTGTGTTGGGCTGCTGACTGAGAGATCGGTGATGCAAACACACCAGCTACTCCGCAAGAGAAGAGGCGGCTTGCTGTTCCCTAAAGGTTTACCACCTGTGGCAGTCACCTAATCTGGTGTCACTTTAAGGATCAAGAGTGGAGGGGTGGAGTCTAGGCTGTCAATCTGGAGATAGCCAATGAGACTTCTGTGTGGGCATGGCCTTCTCCTGAAAATTCTGGGACATCTGGTCCTTCCTCCTTGGAGGTGAAAGACACTGCTCTCTCTCTGCCACTCCCTGGGAGACGTGGCAGAAGACAAGCCACATGGATACAACCAGACCGTTGAAGCTGGAGAAGCCACAGAGAGACTCCTGCTAACACTGAGATGCTTACAATGCCACTGGACCCAAAGACTTTCTACCCACTGGCCTGTGATCTTCTGCATTCAGTGTCATTATAGAGAGGACTTTATAAATTAGTATCGGACATATGGGTTTATATCAGACTTATGGTCTTGGACTGGACTGGGTTGGGATGTTTGCTCCATGTTCAATTCTTCTTGTATATAAACTTCTCCTTTATATTCATATGTGTGTCCATGGATTTGTTTCTCTAGTCTACCCAGACTAACACACAACCTCAGAAACCCACAGGAGCAGTCGTGTCTAAGACAGGGGTTTCTCCTCAGGAAGGGGAAGAGTAGTGGGAGGATAACAGAGGGATTGTCTGCTTCCTCTGTCCTGTAGGGTTTCTATGAGTTGGGATCGATTCGATGGCAGTGAGCCAATCAGTTGGAAGGAAGGAGATTGGGTTCTATGTATACACTGTATCATACATGCAGCCACTTCATTCAACAGACTTAATTCATGAGAAGGCTGGCCTCTGCCCTTGCATTTTCCAAGCGCCCCGGTCTTCTTGCCGTGCGGACAGGTTCTGCATGCGCTATCCCAGCAGTACCTAAGTGATGGAGGGGATGCGGAGCAGTGAGTCACACTTGAACACAAATCACTTGGGCGGCTGTTTAGGGATACATCTGACCCCAAATGTGCCGAGACTTATGCGCCGAGAATGGCAGTGTTGCTGAGTGGAAAATAAAAGAAGAGCTAAATACATGTAGAGATACTCCAAATTTATGGATCGGAAGATTTCGATTTTCTTAAGATGTCAACTTATTCCAAATGAATCTATATATTCAATGTCATCCCACCCAATCCCAGCAGGCTCTTTGTAGATCTGGAAAAGCCGGTTCTAAAATATCTGAAAAATTCCAGTGCTGAGAGTGGCGATACCAGGAGGGTGGAAGGAGGGTGGGGTGAAAAGGGGGAACCGATTATAAGGATCTACATGTGACCTCCTCCCTGGGGGGTGGACAACAGAAAAGTGGGTGAAGGGAGACATCAGACAGTGTAAGATATGACGAAATAATAATACTTTATAAATTATCAAGGGTTCATGAGGGGGGAAAGGGGAGGGAGAGGAAAATGTGGAGCTGATACCAAGGCCTCAAGTAGAAAGCAAATGTTTTAAGAATGATGATGGCAACAAATGTACAAATGTGCTTGATACATGGATGAATGTATGGATTGTGATAAGAGTTGTATCAGCCCCCAATAAAATGATTTTAAACACCAAATAAAGCTCCTAGGACCTAGAAGTCACAAGGATCCCTGGCGCTGCAGTGGCTAAGGACTTGGCTGCCAACCAAGAGATGGAAGGTTCAAACCCACTAGCTGTTCTGCGGGAGGAAGATGAGGCCATCTGCTTCCATGAAGGTTTACAGCCCAGGAAACCCTAAAGGGCAACTCTACTTTGTCCCACAGGGTCACTGTGAATTGAAACCAGCTCAATGGCGGCGGGTTTGTTTGTTGCGTGAACTGCCAAAGCAACGTCAAGAGAGAATGAAATTGGAGGGACACCACCACCCGCAGAGAGTCCTGGGCGGCAGGACCCAGCTTGGGAAGCCATCAGGGCCAGCTGCAGTGGTGTCAGGTGTGCCCTCTTGGTGAGTCAGGACTTCTAGGCTGGCTGCTCTTGAAGTGCTGTGTTGACTGAGCCTTCATCCCTCTGCCCAGTTAAGACTTGTAGCCTGGCCCTGATGCTGACTCAGTAAGTTACTGATTGGATAACCTAGTAGATCTCATATCTGCTTACTGTTAGTGTCTGTCGTTTGCAACTAGAAAACGATGACTAATACAAGGTCCCAGAGGGTGTTGGCAAAATATGAACTCAAGAGTATGTACAAATGCACAGAGGGTGAAAGGGGACGTGGCAGAATGAGCCATGCTTGGGAGTAGTAGTGTCTGAAACCCTTGCTACACAGGAACAAAGGAGTGTGTTGAACCAAGTGGAGGCCAGGGTTGACCGCTGCCGAGGGAGTGGAGCAGCAGGGGGTCTGGATGATGCTGTAAGCCACATGCAGCTGGACACAAGGTCTGGAGCAATCAGACTGGTAGGAATATAGCCAGAAGTCAGGCATCTCAAGCGCTTGACAAGGATCCACAACGTTGGTACTTTCAGTAGGGGCCAGTGACTCTGACAACTGCCGTGCAGAAAATGGATCTTATCCTGAGGGTGAACTTGACTTGCAGCCACGCTGACAAAGGACAGTAAGAGGCTATCTGCTGATGACACTCATGGCTGCGGGGCTAGGGCTCGGGCGGGGGGAAGGGTGTGTGTGAAGCGCAGTGGGAGGGGCTGGGGAGGCCTGCCAGGACTTCCTGTTTTGTTCCTGTTTTTAATGACACTTTTTGATTTGCCTGAAACATAAAAGCAACTTTGTTTTAAATAGCTCTGTAGTTTGTTATTGCAAAACATTTCTACCCCTCATTAAAAATAGTAGCGGTGGCTATTGAATGCTATCAAAGGCTGTTTCAGCATCTGTTGGAATCACCATGTTCTTTATTGAATCTAGTGATGCGGGCCACATACTTTTATCATTAATGCTATTATTAATAGTTGCCTTCGTGTCAGGCCCTTCCATTATCCTTTTCAGGGGGGGGGGTAGAGTACTGAAATTCAATAGAGTAATGAAATCCATTTTATGTATATTTTAGTATAAGACTGTGGCTGGCTTGTATTCCTAGAGAAGGATTCCTTAGAGAAGGATTTTCAGCCCCCCCACCCCCCCCACACACAACTGGCCTTCTAAGGAGAATTTTTAGACATTCTTTCCCTCCCAATTGCCAGTTCATGAATTTTTCATACCACAGATGTACTATATATCTATTTATATAATAGCATCTGAACTATAAATAGGTCTACAGTATATCAATAATTTAAGCATAAACAAAGGTTGTTTACCCCTCCAGGGATCAACTTTCACCCCATTGAGGAAGTCTCTCCCAGGGAGAATGCATGACCTAGATAATGTACTATTTGTTCATTAGCTTGGCAGATTTCCGCATTGAACCATGTTTTATCCCAGGGAATCAACTCTACCCCAGGCTACAATTTTATCACCTGCCATCCCAGGCTACAACTTTCTTTCTTTCTTTCTTTTTAAAATTGTTTTATTAGGGGCTCATACAACTCTTATCACAATCCATACATACATCAATTGTGTAAAGCATATTTGTACATTCATTGCCCTCATCATCCTCAAAACATTTGCTCTCCACTGAAGCCCCTGGCATCAGCTCCTCATTTTTACCCCTCCCTTCCCGTTTCCCCCTCCCTCATGAACACTTGATAATTTATAAATTATATTTTCTCATATCTTGCCCTGTCTGACGTCTCCCTTCACCCATTTTTCTGTTGTCCGTCCCCAGGGAGGAGATCACATGTAGATCCTTGTAATTGGTTCCCCCTTTCCAACCCATCCTCCCTCTACGCTCCCAGTATCGCCACTCACACCACTGATCCTGAAGGGATCATCCACCCTGGATTCCCTGTGTTTCTAGTTCCTATCTGTACCAGTGTACATTCTCTGGTCTAGCCTGACATGCAAGGGAGGATTTGGATCATGATAGTATGTGTGGGGCGGGGGACGGGAAGCATTTAGGAACTAGAGGAAAGTTGTATGTTTCATCGTTGCTACATCACACCCTGACTGACTCATCTCCTCGCTGAGACCCCTTTGCAAGGGGATCTCCAGTGGCCTACAAATGGGCTTTGGGTCTTCACCTCGCACTCCCCCGCCTCATTCACTATGGTAAGATTTTTTGTTCTGATGATGCCTGATATCTCATCCCTTCGACACCTTGTGGTCACACAGGCTGGTGTGCTTCTTCCATGTGGGCTTTGTTGCTTCTGAGCTAGATGGCCGCTTGTTTACCTTCAAGCCTTTAAGACCCCAGACGCTATATCTTTTGATAGCTGGGCACCATCAGCTTTCTTTGCCACATTTGCTTATGAACCCATTTGTCTTTAGCAATCATATCAGGGAGGTGAACACACAGTGATATGATTTTTTTGTTCTTTGATACCTGATAACTGATCCCTTCAGCACCTCGTGATCACACTGGCTGGTGTACTTCTTTCATGTGGGCTTTGTTGCTTCTGAGCTAGATGGCCGGTTGTTTACCTCCAGGTTACAATTTTCAAGGTCTTGAAAGTTTGTCGAAGAGCACTGAGGACTCAGGTGAAGACATGTTAGTATCAGAGGCAGCCTTTCAACAACCCCTCCTGACCGTCCTGAAAAAGTAGACTAACAGTTGTGTTTGACTTTGTCTTCACACACGAGATTGACTTATGCTGTCAGGTCAGTCTGGCTCCAGAGTGCCGTCACCAGGCAAGAGTCCTTCAGTTGTAGTCCACCACTAAGACACTGCTCTTCTATCCTTCTCCAGGCGGGTCCACCCACATGCAGATATGCCCTCATATGAGTACCCTGTGTGAAGACTGTTACCCATGTTACACCATGCTTCAAGACAAACTTTCATCTATTTGTCATTAGAAATAAAAATTTCACAATATAGAATGACATATTGTTTTGTGATGAATCACTATGCTTTAATTAGGTTCAATTTGTAACAATGAAAACACATCCTGCCTATCAGATATTTACATGAAGATTCATAACAGTAGCAAAGTTTGGTTGGAGGGTCACCACCACATGAGGAACTGTCTTCAAGGGCCACAGCATCAGGAAGGTTGAGAACCGCTATGTTAGCTAGACAGCAGGACTGCTTTGGGGATAACTTATCAAACCAAGAAGGTGAAGAAAGAGACTTAATGTGGTGAATAGAGGTGGCTGTAGAGGGAGGACAGAGGCTGTATGGTGCCAAAACACACAATGCGGGGCACCCAGGGCTCTGTTCTTGGAGGTTCGCTTTGCTTGATGCCCATGCACTTTGTGGAGTGGTAGGCTGGTCTCCATAATTGCCATTTTTGTAGTGAGGTATTTTGTTCTTTGAGAGCTTGGGGGATTTGCCATCCACCGCTATTGTGGTGGACATACTCGAAGGGACCCCTCCCTCCCAATCTGTCGTGCCTTTTATACACCCCGCCCATTGTGGACAGGTGGAAATTGTGACATGCTTCTAGCCAATATACTACGGATAAAGTGATAGGCGATCACTCCTATCAGGGTCCTGCTTCACTTTACAGATGGCTAGCCTAGTAGAGAGGGTCTCCTGCTGACCTTGCCGAAGCAGACTATGCTGTGAGCTGCTTACGGAGAGGCCACATGGCGAGACATGCAGAGCCCTAGGACCTGAGGGTAGCCAATAGTCCCTCATTAACCGGGCCTTCTGTCATCAAGTCACCAATAAATGAACTCTGCTGCAAATCCCGATGAGCTTCTAAAATAACATGCTGCCATAAGGTCGATTCTAACTTGAGACCCCACAACCTAAATAGAACGGCCCCTGTGGATTTCTGAAACTGTAACTCTTTATGGGAGTAGAACGTCTCATCTTTCTTCCACAGAGCAGCTGGTGGTCTCAAACTGCTGACTTTATGGTTAGCATCCCAATGTGTAACCCACTACACCACCAGGGCTCAGAAGCAGCTGTTTTCCTTAGTCAAACCATCGGATGAGAACACCGCCCGGCCAACATTTTGATTGTAGCTTTACCAGACGCTGAGCAGATGGCCCAGTTAAGTCACAGCTGTCCAGAAACCAAGATAGTAAACGTGTGTGGCTTTAAGCTGCCAAGTTTGTGGTACTTTGTTTTACATCAGTGGACTACATCTGGATACTTCCAGTTGATAATTTTTCAAAATTTCTCCCTATTCTGTTATTTTATATTGATGAGGCTAACTTTGGATTTGTTGTGTGAGCTCGAGGAGGACTTTGCAGATCGGTGTCGGGCATAGGGGTTCATGTTGGACTTTGGGGTTTGGACAGCACTGGGTTGGGATGTTTTCTTAGTGTACACTTACCCTTTATATAAAACTCTCTCTTATGCATATGAGTTTCTGTGAATTTGTTTCCCTAGTTTACCCAGACTGACACATGCGGTGACTGCAGACACCTTCTCCTCCTCATCCACTTGTCTTGGTCTTGAGAGAGCTCCTTTAGTGACAAGGTCCAATCCAAACAGTGACTTCCCAGGGGTGCTGGCTGCTGAGCCCATTAGTTATATTCAAGGCAGAGCGGTCAGCTGGGAAGGTATGGTGACTATGCATTTGGGACCCCAAAGGCGTGTTCCTGGTAAGTCGTCTCAAAAGCCACAAAAGGATCATGGAGACTTAGAAGGAAGAAGTTTAAAACAATTTTTTTAAAACCATATCAGTGAGAGAAAGGCCGGGGAGTTGTATCCAAGGTTTACTTCCCATGCCGACAGCGTACCTCAGTCTTGGAAGGGAACCAGGGCTGTCCCGGGACAATGATGCCGGGGAAGCTTACCCCATCCGCCCACTCTTGTTGTTGCTCATTGCCCTTGAGCCCATTTCCACTCCCAGAAACCCTCTGCACAGCAAAAGGAAACACTGCCCGGTCCTGTGCCAGCCTCCCAACTGTTCTTAAGTTTGAGCCTATTGTTGTAAGCCATCTTGACGAGGGACTTCCTCTTTTTCTCTGCCCCTCTAGGTTGTCCTTGTCCAGGGACTGGTTGGTCTTGATATCATGTCCAAAGCACGTGATATGAAATCTCACCATCCTTGCCTCTCAGGAGCATTCTGGCTGTCCTTCTTCCAAGACAGAGTTGTTTGCTCATATGGCAGACCATGGTACTTTCCATCTTCTTCACCAACACCATAATTCAAATGCACCGATTCTTCTTTGGTCTTCCTTAATCAGTGCCCAACTTGCATATGCAGATGAGGTGATTTGAAAATCCCATGGCTTGGGTGAGGTGCACCTTAGTCCTCAAAGTAACCACCTTCATTTTCAATACTTTAAGAGGTCTTCGTGCAGCAGATTTACCCAATGCAATGTGTCCTTTGACCACTTGACTGCTGCTTCCCATGGGCATTGGTTGTGGATCCAAGCCAGACAAAATCCTTGACAACTTCCGTCTTTTCTCCGTTCATCCTGTGTGACCGATGGGTCCCATTGTGAAGATGTTTACGTCCATTCCATTGGATTGTAATCCATACTGAAGAAAGCAATCTTCATCAGTAAGTTCTGCCCCCGACATCCTTGATATGACCTCTTCAGGCTTTCCCCCCCCAAAAAAAAACTCAGATATCCAAAAGGGATACGACTTGAGTCCCCAGGGAACTCCAAAATTACCATTTTGATGTGCTGTCAATGGAAACGGGGAGAATTCGTCATGTAAGGGTTGAAGAGGTGGAAACACTGCCTTTGGAAGTTGATAACTGGAGTGGAAGACATGCTGAAAAACAATAACTTCACATTTTGATATTTTTATTAAATAGAGCTTTCTCAGGTTTGTAGCAATATTTTTTCCTCATATTTTCTTAGTTTCACACTCATATTGGTTGCTCTTTCCTTAACTTAAATTCCGTTGAATGATAGTGTTACTTCTTTAAAATCCAGTGGGCTTATTTGTTGTGCTCACTGAAGTTAATATTAATTTTCAGGTTATCTCCTTTTGCTTTTAGTATGCAGTTTTCTTCTTTCTCTTTCTTTTAGAATGCCCTTTCCTTTCTTTTATGAATATCTCAAATTACCGTCTTTCCAAAATGTTCCCTTTTTATCAGCCAGTAAATAGAAAAGAGTTGACATGATGGAATTTCCTACAAGGACAACTCTGAATACGCTGCATAGCGATGACCACAGCCTGTCTTAGCCATCATTGTTTTCTGAATCAACTCCTTTTGTGTTCTTGATTTCCTCCCACGTGTTGATTCAGTAAGTATTTTTAAATGTCCAAGTCGCTGGTTTATTTTTATGTGCTCTGGTGGTTACTTTATATTTTACTCTGATTTGGCCAGAGAACACAGCATGTATCATGTCCTTTCTCTTTGACCTAGCTGAGGTTAGGTTATACACTATGAAAATTATACATAGTGTAAACTCACGGTTTAGGTTCTTTCTAGGTATCCGTTCCTCCTGTCTGCAAAATATTATTCTTTTATTTGGCAGCTGGGATAGACTTGGGAACTGGGGTGAGGGTTGAAGTGTGATCAGTAGGGGTCCCTGATTTCAACTTGATCTGGGAGCATTCAAAGCATGCACAGATGTGTTGGTGAGAGGGAAAGATGGAGTAGCTAGGAGCAGAGACGGTTTCAAGCCAGAGAGAGCTGAGGAAATACTGTGTCATCAAGGGAAAGCAGGGGTCCCACAGTAAACCAGCAGAAAAGTCCAAGAGAGAGGTGTGCATCTTCCTGAAAGTTCCTGTCTTTGGTAAGATTTGATTTGCTGGTATATAGAACAGAAAACACTAAATTACAGTAGCTTAATATCTAATGGAGGAGCCCAGTGGCATAGTGGTTACACATGGGGCTGCTAACTGCAAGGTCAGTAGTTCGAAACCGCCGGCAGCTCCTCAGGAGAAAGACTGGGCTCTTTGTGTCCATGAAGTATCATGACCTTGGGAGCTCATTGGGCACGTCTACCCTGACCTCTAGGGTCACTACGAGTTGGCAGCGACTTGATGGCAGTGAGTTAGAGTTCGTTGCAATATCTAATGGATATTCTGTTATCTAAAAGGCATTTGGAGGAAAGCCCTTCAGCCTTGGAATTGTGCTTCCCCGGAATCTTCAGGGACCCCGGTTCCTGCTATCCTTTTCCTGTGCTAGGCTCAGAATTGTGGTTTTCATGGTAATCAAGGTCGCAGCACAGCGACTAGAGCCCAGCCACCACATCTGCCTTCCTGGGGTAAGAAGGAGAAAGGAGTCAAGGGCAAAGCAGAGCTCCCCTCTCCGTTGCTTCCGCTTCTTTAGAGTCTTTGCAGAAGTTCCTCACATTTCTCCCTCCGCTCGCTGACCAGGGCTTGGTCATCCGGCCACAGCTCTGTGGAACGCTCCCCTTTTCAGGAGGTGGTGCAGGCTTATGAGCTGACGGTCTGAAAGGAGGAAGTTCCCGCTGCACGGAAGACACTGGCCCAAACCCAGGCTCCAGGCATTGACTGAGATGTTTGGACAAATGGAGGTACGGCTGGAAACGCTCACTCGTCCCGGCCAAGACGTTTGGAAGACGGCCACCTGACCAGCCCATGGGCCCAACAGAATGAGAAAACGCATAGAAAAATATCACACGCAAGTAACATTTCGCTAAAGACAGCTCAAAAAATATTTGCAGCAGATCAGCAGGGAACCACCTGACATCCCAGTGGGATTCAGAAGGAGACGTGGGACACGGGAGATCACTGCTGAGGCCTGGTAGATCTTGGCTGCAAACAGAGAAAAGCAGAGAGAAGTTGACCTGTCTTTTCTTGACTGCACAAAGGTGTGCGTGATGACAAATCGGAAAGACGGGTAATTCCTGAACACTTCCTTGTGCTCGTGTGTAAGCTGTACACAGACCAGGAGGCAGTTGTTGGAACCGATAGTTCAAACTGAGAAAAGAGTGTGAATTCGGGTTGTGTCCTTTCACCACATCCCTAGCTGAGCAAATAGTCTGAGAAAATGACCGGAGGAAGAATGTGCGCTCCGGAGGGGAGGGATGCTCTTAACAACCTGGGTGCGCAGGTGACGCAGCCCTGCTTGCTCAAAGCGCAGAGGACTAACTAAAGAGGGAAGAACCACCACAGATTTCAGTCTGGATGACACCTCAACATCGGGAAAACAAAGTCCTCCCAACTGCACCAATAAGCAACATTGTGATCAGTAGGGGGGTGGTGGTAGGGGGGACTGACGGCATTAAGACTTTCCTTTCACCTGGACCCACAAGCACACTCTGAAGCAGCAGAAATAAACTGGAACAACCTATTGCACTGGGAAGACCCGCCGCAAAAGACCTCGTTAAAGTGTTGAAGCGCAAAAAGGCCCTTCCAAGCTGCCAGGGTGCCCACCTCAAATGCGTGCAGAAGCTGGACAATAAGTAAAGAAAATGAAAGAAGAACCGATGCCCTTGAATGATATGTTGATAAAGGCTATTTAATATATTGTGGGCTCCCAGAAGAACGAACAAGTCCATCTTGGAAGAACGACGGCAGGAATGCTCCTAGAAGCAAGGATGGCGAGGCTCTGTCTCACCTTGTCTCAATGTGTTTTCCGGAGAGACCGGTCCTGGCGAAGGACAGCCTGCTTGGGAGAGAAAGGCAAAGGCCCTCGAGATGCGTGGACCCAGTGGCTTCAACAAGGGGCTCAAACATAACAAGTGGGAGGACGGCACAGGACTGGGCAGTGTTGCACACAGGGTCACTTTGAGGTGAAACCAACTCAATGTCACCCAGCCCCTAACAAAAACAATAGATTCAATCTTATTAGCACTTTCTTATTAAGTGTATCTTTTAATGGAATCATGATTGTTCTTATGCCTTTGAATTTATTTGCCTTTGCTTGGTATGCAGTGAAAACTGAAATTCTTTTTCTCATAAAAGAAAGTTGCATGTTCGAATTGTTATTAGTTAGGGCTAAATTTAGAAGATAATATGTTCATTGTTTGTTTTAAGCTAATTGCCTGTTACTGCCAGGGGGTGGGTACAATGACTTGGTGCACGTACTTACTTATGAGATAAAAATAAAAGATGTAACTGAAAGAGGCAGAGAAATGAAAACAAAATATGAAACTGGAAAATGAATAAACATAATAGTAAATGAACAGAACCAAGTTCTTTTTCAAAACAGAGCCCCCACTTAAATTGACAACAAAATCCATTAGTACGTGACATATGAAGTACATTCAAATAACGTCTTAAAAAGATTAAAACCCAGAAAGCTGGGCAAGTATCTCGCTCAAGATCAAACAGAAGGCAAGCCAATAGTTTCTAGTCACTAACCACCTTTGAAGATCCCTCTTAATGCCCCAACCCCCAACTATCTCAGCTCTGATGTGAGTGGTGAGGGGGTCTTTGGACCCCATGGCTTCCTTCCCTGTAGCGGTACACATCTCAGAAATAGAAGCCGTTCTGTTTTTAGTGCAGCTTAACTTGTCTTTCAGTCTCCACTCCCATCAAGGTGTCCTGACGTTCATCCCAGCCACTCGATGGCCTGGCTCCTTGTCTTCACATTGTTTGAGTTCTGGAGGGCATACCTGTTTGTGGGGGTGGGGCCAGGAAGATGCTCCTCAGCTATTACGAGAATGCCCCTATCTCCGACTGTGGGCCTCTCAGGACTAGGCATCCCTTCACTCCACTCAGCTGCTCGCTGGACCCACCTGTGAGGTGGGCCAGGATCCAGCTGCTTCCACCTGTACACAGTGACCTTCCTCTAGGGATCTTGGCATCTCCCTGAGTGAGGTTCTACCTGGGGAATGAGGGGAAGGTAGGCCTCATGGTCTCAAATGCCACACTGTGTTAGTCTGCGTTGCCTAGAGAAGCAAATCCAGGACACTCATATATATGTAAGGGAGAGCTTCATATCAAAGAGTAATTGTATATTAAGAAAACATCCCAGTCCAGTCCAGATCAAGTTTATAAGTCCTATATTAGCCTATATGCCCAATACCAGTCTATAAATTCCTCTTCACGCAACACATGCAATGACGCTGAATGCGGGAAGAAAACAGGCCAGTGGGTAGAAAGTCTTGTGGAGCCAATGGTGGTGGAAGCATCGCATTTGTACATTTGTTGCCACCATCATTCTCAGAAGAGTTTCTTTAGTATCAGCTCCTCATTTTTACCCCTCCCTTTCCCACTCTCCCTCCCTCCCTCCCTCACGAACCCTTGATAATTTAGAAAGTACTATTATCTTGTCATGGCTTACACTGTCCGGTGTCTCCCTTCACCCACTTTTCTGTGGCTTCTTTAATGACTACGTTGCAGGGGAGAGATGGAGACCAAACGGGTAGATGAGAAAGACTTAAGGAACCTGCAGCCGCTCGCTCAACCTGTGTGGCCTGGCCAGGCCCGCTGCACAGAAACCGCAAGCAAAATAAAGGAAGCACAAATGACTTGTATGAGAAAAATGTACACTTGGGGCAGGAAGAGAAAATAGAGGAGCTGATACCAAGGGCTCAGGTAGAAAGAAAATATTTTGGAAATGTCCATGGCAACATATGTACAAGTGTGCTTAATACAATTGAATGATGAACTGTTAGAAGATTTGTAAGCGCACCCCCCCCCGCCAATAAAATGATTTTTTTTTAAAGAAAAGAGAATGTACATTTAAATAGTGTGATGGTTCAAGTTGGAAGGCGGCATTTTTTTTCCTGAGACATGATTCTCAATGGTTTATGGTCATGATGTAATGATGTAATCATCTCCATGACGATGTCCAATATAATGTTAGCACCTCCATGAGGGGATCTGCTAGGAGCAACCAATTACTTCAAAGCGCGTTTCCTCGGGTTGTGGGCTGCCCCCAACAAAACTTTCCCAACTCACTAGCATGAAGTCAATTCCAGTCTCAGAGACGCTGCCCTGTGGGTTTCCGAGACTGGGTCTCATTTTCCTCCTGAGAGGGGACTGGCGCTTTCGAACTGCTGACATTGGAGTTAGCAGACCAATGTGTAACCCACTAGGCCACCAGGTACTACAAAAGCACTAGGTGCTTGGCATTATGAGAGGATCCTGCCCAAACATGCAGGCCAGGCTCCGTTAAAAAACAAAAACATTTTTTCCCCCGTTTATGCTGAGCTGACTTTCAAAAGCCAACTGACCAGCATGCCTCAGGAATCTGCCTGCAGGGCTCCCCCTTCCTTCTTCCTCCCCAAACATGCTCCCAGGAAGAGCCTGCCTTGCCTTCAGGCTGGCCTTCGAGAGACTCATAGAAGAAACTTTACAGTCAGCAAAATAACATTCACAGAACCTAGCCATTGCCTGGCAACTGAAAAAGCCCGATTTCTGTAAATGGAAACTGGTATGAATGGTCTACGTCCCTGGATTCTCTATAGCTCAGTTCTGTATAAGTTTCCTTTGGGGGCGGTACTTTGGCGAAACTGTAGAAGATATGGCCCAACCCTGGGTTGCTCTGGTCCTTCCAGACACTCTTTGCTGCCCTTTGAACAGAAACCCCAGTCTGCTCCTTGGCAGTTCACTCTTTGCTTCTGGTAAAGTTACCTGGCTCTTTGCTCATCAAAAGACCCTGCATCTGGCTTGCATCAGACCCCTAGTTCTTTGCCTTCGAGCCAGGGGCTTCCCGTATTGCCTGCCGGACTTGGACTTGTTCAGCGCCCCACAGTCAGCAGCCAGCCTTCTGACCGACAGCTGCGTGCATCCAAAGAAGCTCCAGTCTGATGTCTGACCAAGAGGCTCTGGAAAAGGACATGGTGCTTGGCAAACTGGAAGGCCAGGGAAAATGAGGAAGATCCCCCCACCCCCCGAGATGAACTGACACAGTGGCTACAACAGTGGGCTCAAGCGTGACCGGGATTGTGAGGGTGGCCCAGGGCCGGCACTGCTTCGCTGCTGTACGTGGGTTATACGGAGCGGATTCGAGGGCACTTCACCACAACTAGCAGCCTCTACCACGACAGGAGCTATTCGCTTGCTACATCTGTCTGTGTCTATGTATGCATGTTTCCCTCAGTCTGATACGCTAGAGAATCGGTCTAAAACGAGGACAGCTGGGATATGCCGTACTCACAGGCATCGCCTCTGTTTTGAGGCTTGATAATGACATTATGTATGTGTAGTAGCGCTCCCATCTCTGAGCACTACGTGTGCAAAGGGCTGTGGTCGACGGGGGAAGCCCTAAGTCCACTTCTGTGTCTCCACAGACAAGCAGCCTCCCTTGAATGCTTCCAACCATCTTACCGGTAGCACTAATCGCTTGTCCTCGGGCAGAGCCCATTGGGTAGTGGATTGCGGCCACTCTCCCAGGGGAGTCACATCCTGACCCAGTCTCGTAAGCTCTTCTGTCTGATATACTGAACATGTCCCAATCATGGTCCTAGTCCTGCTTCTGTAGTCCCACCTGTAACTGTGATGTATTGACCTGCCACCAAACATGCTTTTGTGACAATTCCCTTTGCCCTCCGGTGTTTTTTCAGTCTGTGAACCTCTGCAAACCCTCGGGCACCTTTATGACTTTGTGCTAATGGTCTCTCTCTTCTGATGACACGTCTTTGTCTGGGTCTTGTCTTTTCCGGTTTAAGGCTTACTGCATGTTTTCCTAACATTGTACTTGACAGTTAGGGTCTCATTCGTACCCTCAGTCATACGGTGAGAAGCAAGAATCCTTATCTTTACAACGAAAATCGTGCAAGTCTTGAGTTTGCTTCCAAACTGTTCAGAACGGAGTAAGTGGAGTCTCAGGTAGAACAAGATTTGCTGTGAGTCGATCATGATGGAGGTTCAGTGGGAACATGTTTCCATGATATTATTTTGCCTATTTCTGAGTATGTTTGAGGCTACCCATAGGAACAGCTCTGAAAAGAAGAACTTCCACATAACAATTCTTGTTTGGGGTTCTTTCTTGAAAAAGCAAAGAATAACAATCTGGTCTTGGGAAGTCAGGCCTTCACTTTGCATGACCACCTGTCACTGAGATGCACTGCCCTCTCTCTGTTGGGAAAGGACAATCCAGAGCACTGGAGGCTGGCACTTCATGGGTTGATGCTCCCTGTCCAGGCCCGCAAGCAGCCACGCTCATGGTCCCTGACTGGGACTCCCCTTGGTCCTTCTAACACTCTCCTCCACAGACCCAAGGGCCATTGATCCAGTTGGGGTGGAAGAGTGGGGGGTGTGGGGGTGTGCTGTCTCCTCCTCTCTTATTCATCATATTTTCCTCCCTTGTGGTGACTTTTCTCTGCCGAGAACCCTTTTTGGTGCCCTTGGACCCCATGATTTTGAAACGCAAAACCCAGAAGGGGAGATATCGCATCCCAACCTGACACTTTGAATGGAGGGGACAGTGGGAAGTCCAGGAGGGAGTTTGGATAAGAGGTCCTCTTAGGCCTATCAGATGGGCAAATGATAAGCAGTGGGGCAGGGAAACAGAAACTCCCGGAAACTCCTGGGATGCTAGCCTTTCTGGGAAGCAGTTGGGGAGTGGTAAGTGAAACCAAAGCCGGGAACCCACACCTGGACACTAAGTGCAGAGTAGCTCTTGGGCAGGCCCCAAGGGAGCCGTGGGTGGATATGTCCACGGGAGGCTTGTCTGGGGTTTGTTCACAGGGGAGTAGCTGAGTAAAACGTGGTCTCTGCAGACGACAGTGCGAGTCAATGCTCTGGTCCCCAGCTACTCCTACCCCTCTCACAAATGGGGCGGGGGGGGGGGAGCGGAAGGAGATGCCCACCCAAGACCACGTAGGTGCAGTTTTTAAAGCAGCACAAAATCACACCGGTTTGGGCAAGGGGACAAATCCACTTGCAGGTTGGGAGGGCATGCCGAAGTCACAGGAGTGGGTCCTGCGGTGGGAGGAGAAAAATGGGCTTGGAGAATGGGGAGGTGGGGGCGGGGGGCCCAAAAGTACGAAATAAACGAAAAGTAGCCCGGGAGGCTGACGATCTGAAAGGCGTGCCGGGAACCCGGCACATGGCTGATCCAGGTGTGAGCACGTGAGGTTTCACAGGCAGGCAGGAATCTAAGGCTAAACACGAAGTCAGTCAGTTAATACTTCAACTATTAACCTGGCCCAGGGGGAAGGATAACCTGAGTGAGCTGCTGTGAATAACCAGGAGTCTAATATGTCCCCGTCGAGGAGGCCCCAGGGGCTGAGAGAGTGATTTCTGGGGATCAGGCAGCAGGGACAGAGGGGGCTCTGGAGCAGCTCCAGGGTGAGGTGGGCCTCTAGGAACTCCCAGTGAGTCTGAGCTCATCCTGGGTCAGCCCACTCGATGGCACTAAGTCACTTTAATCACCAACGTTTAGCCTCCCATCAGCCCCGCTGACTGCTCTCAGGAACATTCTGGGTCAGGAGAATGTCCTAGAGAAAATTGTCACCATGGGGAGGGGGAGGGGAGGAAACAACCTGCTATTATGTCCTGCCTTCAGTACCTCAAGTTGTTTCTTGCCCCGTATCTGTTTATGTTGTCTGATCAAGACAGCAAGTGCCCAACTCCATTTTCTTGGAGTGTGGACGGCAAAGAGCTCCAATGACTTGAAGCCTCCACCTCGGGAGATAGGAAACGAACAGAAATAAAGAAAAATGATGAGTTATTTGCTGTCTCCTGAACCCATTTCCTGGCCTCCTTTCACCAAATAAACCATCTATTCAGGACTGAACATGCACCAGGCCCCGGACTGGGCACCATGCAGTTTGAACCTGACCCTGCCTGCTGCCTGTCCTCTGGTAGACTGAAGAGCAGTGGAGACCAAGCAAGAACCGTGTCACTGGTCACAGAGATGTGTGAGGGAGCTCTGAGATTTCGGGGACAGGAAGCTTCCCTCACGGAGAGGGCACACGGAGAACTTGGAGGTGGCTCCCCATGAGCTGAGTGTGGAGAGACAAGTAGGCAAAGATGCAGGGGAGGAAAGGGCAGGGCTATCTGTTGGGGAGGAGGGACCAGCGATGTCCGAGAGACATTGAAAGCACGAGGCCCTGGAGATCTGTCAGCTCAGGAAGGGTCTGTCCAAGCCCAAGCACACAGCCTTCGATCCATCAGAGAGGTGTGTTGTACAGCAAGGCAGCCTGGGTCAGGGTACACCCCACCCCAGCCCATGGGGCTTCAGTTGGAAAACCATCCACAAATAGGAACATCCTCATTGACTTCTCTGAGATCAGCTAGTTCCTTCTTGTGTTAGTCCGGGTAGACCAGAGAAACAAATCCATGGACACTCGTATATGTATAAGAAAGAGCTTTCTATACAAGAGCAATCGAATATTGAGAAAACATCCCAGCCCAGTCCAGATCAAGCCCGTAGGTCCGATGTTAGCCCATAGGTCCAATACCAATCTATAAAGTTTTCTTCAGACTCACGAAACACATGCAATGACGCTGAATGTAGAAGGTCACAGGCCAGTGGGTGGGAAGTCTTGTGGATCCAGTGGTGTTGTAAGCATCTCAGCGCTGGCAAGGGTCTCCCCGTGGCTTCTCTGGCTCCAGAGATCTGGCTCCATCAGCCTCTCTCCATGTGTCTTCTCCACAGGGATGTCTTGCAGGGAGTCTGCAGAGAGAGAGAGACTCCACCTCCAAGGAGGAATACCAGAGTTCCCAGGATCCTCAGGAGAAGGCAGTGCCCACACAGAGGCCTCATTGACTATATGCTGACTGACAGCCTAGACTCCACCCCTATACTCTTTATCCTCAAACTGATTCCAGATTATGTAACTAGCAAACTTCTGCTTCCACTGCTGCCCATCCAGCTAGACCAGTGCTTCCCAACCAGGCAATCTTGCCCCTGAGGGACATGTGCCAATATCTAGAGACATTGCCAATGGAAGGCTACTGCTGGCATCTGGTGGGTAGAGACCAGAGATGCTGCTGCACTGTACAGCCCACAGTATGGTCCACCCTGTCCTACAGGGTCGCTATGAGTTGGAATCAACTGGATGGTAATGAGTTCTGGGTTTTTTTGTTTGTTTTTAAGGTGTAGAGTACCAAGGTTGAGAGACCTGGCCTAGGCAGGGCTCACCCTGCCACGCCAGGGCAACCCCATTCCTACTACAGTATGGGGTCAGGCTCCCTGGGTAGTGGGTGCCGGAGTCTGATATGCACAGCCACTTAAGAATGATAAATTCTCAGGAGAGGTGGCCCATTGGATTGCATACCTGAGGCTGGCCTAAGGCTTCAACCATGTCCCCTCCCTGGGGACAGAGGGACAGCTCACTCTCCTGCGCTCGTCCCTAGTAGCCTTCGTGAGCAGTGTAGGCCCTGCTCACGGAGTCAGGCCCGGAGCCGCCTGCCCTGCGCTGGTCCTTGCGGACAGGGACTCAGATGACAGGGCGGCGAGGATGGAGAGCTTTCGTTCCAGCGGAGGCACGTGGGCGTAGAGGATGGGGCAGCGGGGAGCTGGCCGGCAGGGAGGTGGGCCTGCGAGCTTTGCTGATTTATTCCAGCCAGGAAAGAACCAGCGGGTTGTTTCTGCGCCATAAACACCCTCCCTGATCCCGGTGCGCATCAGAGATAAGTCACTCTTAAATTAAGGATCGTCCTCATTATCACCTTAAGTGACCTCGGAATTCGCACCTCGCCCAGCCCGGAGCTGCGGTGGGGCTCACCGGGACTGCAGGGTGGACAGAGCCGAGCCGCTGAGGTCCCTCCGAGGCCCAGCGAGGGCGGAACTCGCCCCGCGCTCTCGGTTCGCAGCGGCCCGCGCCGCAGGGGCTCGGCCACGCCCCCCTGAGCCCCCGGCTGCGCCTTCCCGGCCGGGCCCGGGGCGAGGGCAGGGTGGGCGCCCGGCTCACGCCGACCCCGCGGGGCTGACAGCACCCGGTCGTCGGGAACAAAGTGAGCGTCACCCTGCCGCGGCCCCTCGGGGAGCGCTTTGAAGGGTCCTTTGTGGCCGCGCATCCACAGCCCTGACCCTGCGGGCCTGGGATCGGCCCGCGGCCCGGCGCCCTCCCTGGAGACCCGGCCCCGTTTCCCGACCACGGAAACCTCCGACCCGCGCGGCCAGCCCCGCCCCGCCCCGCCAGGCCCGGCCCGGCTCCTTTCTCCGGAGAAGCCCCACCGGGAGACGTCCTCTTCGGGTTTATTGTTTCTCCCCAGTCATTGCGCTGACCCCAGAACCGGATCTCAGAGGGCAGTCACCGCGGGAACTTCGGAGTCGGGTGTGCTGGGGGCTGGGTCAGCTCGCCCTCCACCCCCACTTCCTCCCCCGCCCCCAAGGCCTCCCCTGGCTTGGGCAGGTGTGTGGGGCAGGAAGGGGGTGCGCTCTGTAGACCCTGAAGCAAGTGGATCAAGCACCCCCGACACACACACACACACACACACACACACACACACACACACTCCAGTTCACAGTGCTTTGTGCAGCCAAGTGTCCATTTCTCCTAACTTCACGAAAGGGTCTGATGGCCCATTGCCCAGTCCACCAGAGGGGGTGGGGAGGGAGAAAAAAGAAAAGAAAAAGAGAGATGGTGAGGAAGAGGAAGAGGTGGGATGGAGGATCCCAAGCCTGTCTGCTTATAGGAGCCACCTGCTTGCTGTAGGAGGGATGGAGATGCTACTAGGAGCCACCTGCTTGCTTTTCAGAGAAAACATCCTGAGCAACGGTGCCATCTTGTGGCCCCAGCTAGGAATACAATCAGTCACCCACCTCCGCTTCTCTTCCGTGTTTTGGCGCAAAATGTCTGTCCTGTGAGGAATGGCTGCATTGTCCAAAATGGTAGCCACTAGAAACACGCGGGCATTTACATGTGAAGGTAAATAAGTTAAAACTGTATAAAATTAAGAGCTAACGTCCGGCTGAGAGCACAGGCGTGCTCTGTTACGTCAGGCCCTCACCGCCTCCTTAGCCGCAAATGGATATAATTATCTACGCCCGGAAGTCGAGGAAAGAATTGCTCTCTCAGGAAACCCCGAGTTTCGTTAAATATCGTCATTTGGTAGAAGAGGAAGGGACTGTTGGCTGGGCGCAGCTAAACCCAGCCCATTCTGAACTACGTGCAATGATGGGCACTGCCAGCAGGGGGCCAGCCACGGTTAGTTCTGCCTTTGACCTTGGACTCCCCGCCTTGTCTGTGGGGTGCCACTGTGGCTGTGATGTTGGAAGGTATGTCACTGATATTTCAACTACCAGGTGAACAGGTTTCAGTTTAGAGCGCCCAGACTGAGAGCACTCGACAAAGAAGGAATAGGCTAGCCACCCTAAACCTTCTGGCTAGCATAAGCACAGGGGAATGGCCCGACCCCGAAGGCCTAAGGAACAGAAGCCCAACATTGCCGGAGGCAGGGCCAGAAGTCGAGCCCCTGGGGTCAGAAGGCACTCACAATAAGACTGAGGAAGAGCAGCCTTCTCGAAGTAGAGTCCACCGTCGTGACAGATGGAGTGAAACCTGCGGAGCAAAGCCTGTGGGACCTTCGTTGGCTGGTGGGCATGACTCAAAATGAGAACAAAAGCCAGCTGCAAACAGCTCTCAGTAACGTGAACTTGGAGAGTACCGAGTAAGACGCTTGGAAAATTGGAAGTTGTCCAAAGTGAAGTGGAACACTTAAGGGTTGACATTCAAGGGGTTAGTGAGCGGAACTGAACTGCTAAGGGTCGTTTGGAATCAGAAAATCATATGGTCTGCCATGCCTGGAATAACACGGTCAAGAGGAATGGCGTGTGGCCCTCATGATCAAAGTCAACCAGGAAGTACAATGCTGTCTGGGATAATATTATATCTGTCTGCCTTTAAGGAAGTTCAATCAAACAATTAGTATTCAAATTCAGGCACCAACCACTAAAGCTAAGAATGAAGATATTGAAGAATTTTATTAGAATCTTTTATCTGAAATTGACCAAACAGGCCATCAAGATCCCTTGATTCTTATTGACAATTTGAATGCAAAAGTTGGAAACAAAGAGGAAGGAGCAGTCATTGGAGAATATGGACTTGGTGATAGAAATGAAGCTGGAGACCACTTGATTGAATTTTTCAAGACCGATTACTTTTCATAGCAAATACCTTTTTTTTTTTCAATAACACAAAAGACTATGCACATGGACTTCTCCAAATGGAATACACAAACATCAAATTGACTACATCTGTGGAAAGAGACAATCAGGAAGCTCAGCATCAGCAGCTAAAATCAGGCCAGGGGCTGACTGTGAACTAGACCATCAATTGCTCATATGTACGTGCAGGATAAAGCTGAAGAAAAAAATGAAAACATGTCCACAAGCACCAAAACACGACCTTGTGTCTGTCCCACCTGAATCGAGACATCTCGTTGACCTCTCCTGACAGAAGCCCTGATGAGCTGTGAGATGATAGGAAAACACCATACATGAAGGAAGCAAAATGCTATTCAAAAGATCAAAGTGAAAATCAGAAGAGATTCTGGAACTTGTTCTTGATTGTAGAGTACTTAAAGCAAGTGGAAGAAATGATGATGTGAAGGAGCTGAGCAGAAAATCCCAAAGGGCCGCTCAAAGAGACAAAGCAAAATATCATAATGGAAAGACAAAATATAGAATAATGTATCGATGAAAAAGAAAAGACATAAAGTTAAAAAAGTCAATAAGGAATAAAGAGTATGTTCAGCATCTTAGCCTGAAAGAACGACAGACAATTTTCAAGCCTCAAATTGCAGTCCTGAAAGATTCTATGTGTGAAATATTGAATGATGCAGGAAGTATCCAGAGAAGATGGGGGGGGGTAATATTAAGGGTTCTGTCCCCCAAAGTGCTAGTCATTATTGTACCATTTCAGTAGGCAGCATGTGAGCAAAGACAGCCAGATTGCTCCTGAGAGGCTCGGATGGCGAGACTTCATCTCATATACTTCAGACACGTTGTCAGGGGGACCAGTCCCTGGAGAAGGACATCATGCTTGATAAAGTAAAGGGGCAGCGAAAGGAATAGGCTTTCCACAATATACATTGACACAGTGGCTGCAACAATGGGCTCAATCATAAGAACAATTGTGAGGATGGTGTAGGACTGGGCTGGATATTGTTCTCTTGCACACAGGGTCACTATGAGCCGGAACCGACTCAGCAGGTCACAACAGCGTCACCACCTTGTATTGCCTGTAGGAAGCCCAGAAGGGAGCACTAGTGATGTAGTGGCTCTGTTTGGACTGCTACCCACAAGATCAGCAGCTTGAAACCACTAGCAGCTCCTTGGGAGAAAGATGAGGCTTTCTACTCTCGTAAAGAGTTATGGAAACGCTCAGAGACAGTTCTACGCTGTGTTATAGAGTCTTTAGGAGTCAGAATCAACCCACTGAGTAGGGAGTCCAAATGGCATAGTGGGCTAAGCAACAAGCTGCTAGCCAGCGTCAAGGTCAGCAGTTCCAACCCACCAGCCCCTCCGGAGGAAGATGAGGCTGCAAGCTCCTCAAAGGGGAAGATCTACGTTTCCTGCAAGGCCACTACGAATCAGAGTCAACTTGATGGCAATTGTCCCCTAGTTAATCCTGGGACTGAGGAATTCAGCTGTTTTCTGCACAAGATATGAATGAAGGTGTGCTTGGATGTGATCACACCCTGTGCATGGGCACCTGACTTTGGGCAGCCTGGCTGGATGGTGCTGATCCTGTTCCACTTATCACTGTGATGGTTTTTCTCCAAGTACTGGATGCCTTGGAGCCCTGGAGATGTAGTGGTTAACATGTTGGGCTGTGGTCCCTATGGTCAGCAGTTTGAAACCACCAACAGCTCCTTGGGAGAAAGACTGGGCTTTCTACTCCGGAGAACAGTTAACAGTCTTGGAAACCCACAGAGGCAGCCAAGGGAAGTCACTAGGAGTCAGCATCGAGATTGCAGTGGATTTGTTTATTTTTTTGAATGAACGCCGGCTCATCACTCTGTTACGACAGTGTCTGCACTCTGCTCTGTTCCCAAGTCTTTCCTCATCGAGAACTTGTGCCTATAGTGACACTGCACTTCCTTTGTCACCCCAGCCCCATTGCTAATCTCCATGGCTGCATGTGGCCGGGGGGCTGCTGTGTTGATTGATTTCAACTAGAACCTTGCCAAGCGCTCTCTTGCTCTCGAGGAGTTCTGAATTTGCCATCTGATGGGGTACCACCCCAAATTCAGAAGAAACTAGGTAACATCCTGCTTTCCGCCTTTACAGGGACTGCTTGGTCTGTGGGTAAAGGTGGTGCATTTGCAAATAACACTAGCCTGCGAGTCAGATAGACCTGAGGGCTAAGCACCCCGACCACTGCTCCTTAGCCTCGCTGGGCCTGGCCTCGGTTTCCTCGTGTGTCAAACGATTCCTTTGGACCTTTTGCTGTGGTGGCCATTGTTCTACCAGCTGTGATCGCCCAGGACTTGATTAGAGCTGATGTCAAAAGGAAGGGTGCTTCGTTAGAGCCGCCCCTGGGCTGCGTCTCACGTGGTGAGTGATGGCGACAGCAGGGGCCCCAGCCCTGGATCTTTGCCAGTCCCACCGGCCACTTCCATACCACTCCATTCGACACCATTTTCAGACAGGTCCCTGTGGGTCCAGTGAAGGACCTGCTGTTTGGAGTCTCTCTCTCTCTCTCTCTCTCTCTCTCTCTCTCTCTCTCTCTCTCTCTCTCTCTCACACACACACACACACACACACACACACACACACACCACCCCTTTTAAGAGTCACACATTCATTCAGCACATAAGTACTGACCTGTGAGAGGCAGAGGACCTGGCTGTTCTTGATATGCCTCCATTCATTCCCTTACATTTTCCCTGGGGAGGAATAGTGCTTGATACACTGGGAGGGGCTAAGTGTCTCAGAGGACTCACATGGCTCTTTCAGAAGGACTGCTGAGCCTTTAGTAGGAGAGGCCTGAGGGAAGTGAGGGGGCAGCCAAATGGACATGTGCGGGAAGGGGTTTCTAGGCTGGAGGAATTGCAAAGGCCTGGAGACTGCTCATGTGCTTCTTCCCTGGCTTTGACGTCACGGTCTGCAGCGATGAGATGATGTCGTTGATGGAAGGTGGCATGGAGTCGGTTCTGACCCATAGCGACCCTGCGCACATAGAAGGAAACACTGCCTGGTCCTGTGCCTGAGGTCACTGGTGCAGCCATGGTGTCAAGGCATGATAAGAGATAAAGTCCTGGGGTCTAAATGTAGCTCCAGTATTTATCTCTTCCCTGATGAGTCCTGCCCTTAGCATCCGCAGATCCCCTCATAGAAATCACCTGTGAGTTTCTGGCCTGTGGGGAGGTGGTAGGTCATTGGGGGGACCCAGTACCCAGCGCTGCCGTGCCTCTGAACACAGCTCTGAGGTCCACAGAGTGAGACTTCCGACACACTTCACTGTCGGGGCCAGTGGTGTCATTGGGGGGAAGAGAGGTGTGGACTGTATGTGGTAGTTACACCATCTCCTGTCAACTTGAGTGAAGGGGTAGTCTAGCCTGTCGATCAGGTCGTTGCTTGATGACCTCATTTGGAGCCACGAAGGAGAAAAATGGCTCACTGTAGGTCAGACCTAGTCTCTCTGCCTTCCCTTTCCTCCTATTGAGACACTCAGAGAGGTGGAAGAGACCCATGGAGACCCCTGCCAGCATTGAGATGCTTCCACCACCACTGGATCCACAAGACCTTCTACCACTGGCCTGTGATCTTCCTGCATTTGGCATCATTGCATGTGCTGTGTGAGTGTAAACAGGAATGTATGCACTAATTTCGGACATATGGGATAATATAGGACTTATGGACGTGATCTTGACTGGGCTGGGTTGTTTTCTCAAGATACAATTGCTTTTATATAAAACTCTTTTTTTATACACATGAGTGTCTGGTCAACTCGGCCTAATGCACCGTACTTCCTGATACTTTCAGAGGGGCTGAAACCAAAATGACCCCAACATCGGTGTGGTGGGTGGGCTGGCACTTAGGGGGAGGGGTCCCAAGGTAGTGGTGTCACTGGAGTTGGGGTCACTTGTCACCCAGTACAGTAACTTGACCCTCTAATTCCTCCACCCCTGGTAGAGAGGAAGGTCTCTCTACTTTGGCCACTTGGAGAGGGGAGGAGCTATGGAGAGCCATGCAGGTGCGGGTAGGAGAAAGGCAGGGCTTGACTGCTGCTCCTAAGGGTGGCCCCCACTGAGGCATGGGGGCACATTAGGTGTCAGGTGACACTATTGATCTGGGCCAGTGTTTCTCTCCCCTAATTGTTGGGCCCCTTCTTCGACCAATGGTGACTTCACAACGGTGCTTTGCTTCTAGCCAACATCTCCACAGAGACATCAGTGTAAAATAGCACAGAGCAGGCTGCTCACAGAGGAAGCCCAGCCTGGCCGGTCCGGTCCCAGTCCGGTTCCTGTTCCCAGCCGGCCTGCTCTGCCCCGGGCTCCTTCCCAAGGTTCACAAACAGAGCAAAGCTCCCCATGCGAGCTGTGCTGGTTTTCTGGGATAACAGATAAAGGGCCCAGGCCAGTTTACAAAGCATCCTGGGCAGCACCGGTGGGGGCAGGGGGAGGCTTGCTTGGCTTTCTGACAAGCTTGTCTCAGGAGGCTTGGGCTCTCACTGGGCCAGAGTGCTGGTCACCACGACCAGTAAGACAGCTTCAGGCTAGATGGCTATCAGGGGCCATTTAAGGTTGACTTTTCCAGCTTCTGCTTCAATAAGCATTTGCTGTGTTGCTTCCAGGTGGAGAGTGGCTGGCTTCATCAGGTTACTTGACCCCGAAGGTCACAGGTGCCTGAAGCAAGACATCTGAGGCTTGTCACCTAGTTTGACAGTGTCTGCATGTACAGGGACCTTTCCTACCCCAGGTGACAGACGGGAGGCAGCCCTGGGAACAAAGCACTCCAACACTCACGTCCATCAAGCCGAGGCGGACCCATAATGACCCCATTGGACAGGTAGAACTGCCCCGGGGGGGGGGGGTTCGGAGACTGCACCTCTTGACGGAAGTAGACAGCCTCATCTTTCTCCCCAAGAGTGGCTGGTGGTTTTGAACTGCTGACTTGAGGTTAGCAGCATAAGGCATGACCAGGATGCCACCAGGACCCCTTCCAGCGAGTGAAGTGGCACCTTTTCCTGGAGAGTACATGGTCACCTTGATTTTTCCCAGTTGTCCTTGGAGTGATCGTGCCTCCGGGGGAGCCAGGTGGCAGAGCTGAGCTGTGCACTGATTGGGACCTTCTGGAAGTTACATGATCTCTAAGCCTTTCTTCCCAGCCTTGGAGGGGCTGGACCCACCAAAGTTTCGGTGAACGGCTGGCTGTGTTAACCATTTACACACCCCAGGCCTGTCACCTCGATCCAGAAAGCAGACAAGTGAACTCATCGCCATCGAGTCAAGTAGCCAGATTCCAATGACCTCCACCAAGGAGACAAAACAACAAACAAACCAAATCCAAACAAACCAGGACAACCCCCCCCCTCCCCATTTGAATGTCAGGAAGCATCTTCACAATGGATTCCGGCTTTCAGCCTTTGTGGTTTTCGGCACCGGCTTGACCCGGACCTGTTCTCAACAGCCCATGGGGCTCCGGGTACTCGCTCCAAGAGGAAGTGTTCTGAGAGGGAGCAGAACACGTTCTTTATACAAGCCTGCTCTAGAGGAAATTGGACGGACTGAGCCCCAAGCTCTTCTGTTAGCCCTTCAGACTTGAGGATGTCTTGTTCAGGGAGTTAGCCAAGTTTGTTTGGGCAGGTCTGTCAGAGGAAGCCAGCCCCTAACACATCATTACGGGTCCGGTAGGCGCAATTGTACAGCGATGATAAGTAAAGATTATAGTAAAGTTATAGAGAGCATGAGAGATAGAAGAGAAGTATTGAAATAAATGGAGTCAGACTCAATTCATGGTAGCATGCTCACCTCAGCCCCGCTTGGTGGTCCACGTGGAGGGAGAGAGAGATTTAATGCTAGCCCAGGCTTTTATCTTCTCTGGGGACATGCAAGCCCCCTAATTACAGGTGAGGACATATGTCACAGGAAGGGGATGTGCTATAGGTAGTACAGTAATGAGAGGGGGTGGTCTAGGGAAATACACACATAGGAAGAGGAGGGATTGGGGGTATACATGTGACAAGATGGGTGGATCCTAGATTTAGGATAGCAGCCTCACCTTGGTCATCCTTGGCAGGTTTGACCTCTCTGGGATCTCCTACAAGGAAACAGACAAGTACTCTCCTTATCAGAAGGGAGTGGGCCCTACTTGTTGGGGGATAAACAGTGGTGACTGCTTGCTCTAGATGGCTGATAACCCTTAGGGAGAATGACCCTGATGACCTCCAAGTGGACAGTCATTGGAAAGCAGCTAAGTTTGGCATATATTGGGGGAGACAGCTAGGGAGAAATCCTTCTGTTTCCCACACAGGTCCTCTCTGTTCCAAGGTGCCTGGGACGCTGGCTGCGCCGAGGAAAGGCCTTGGAGCAGTGGTTCTCAATCCTCCTAATGCTGCAACCCTTTCATACAGCTCCTCGTGTTGTGGTGACCCCCCAACCATAACATTATTTTCATTGCTACTTTATCACTGTCATTTTGCTACTGTTATAAATCAGGTGACCCCTGTGAAAAGGCCATTCCACCTCCAAGGGTTTGCGATCCACAGATCGAGAACCGCTGCCTTAGACGTTTCCCTTGTAGCTGTGTAGGTACCTGGACTCTCAGAGGCTGGGAAGGTGAGTCATTGCCTCCCCAAAGCTAATCCAGCCAAAGGTCCCAGGATCAGAAGCCACTGCAAACTCGCCTGAAATCAAAACACGACCAGTTCTTTACCTGCCCTCTCCCTGTCACTTGCAATTCCAGTGGGAGCTGTGCGGCTGTGTCCTTTGTGCTGTTCTCAAGGTCAGGAGGATGGCACTGGGAATGGCCCAGAGGGAGGACACTCTGTGACAGCCTTGCCGCAGGCCAGGATGGTCCTGGCCTGTTATTTGCTAATGATTATTCATTTTTAAAGTTCAGTCTCAAAAATGCCCTGCTTTGGAAGCGCATATGTGGTCCCCTGACCTCTGGGGGATGAATGCATCATAAGATTCTGGGCGCAGAAGAATAGGCCAATTGTTGTTCAGTGCTGTCTAGTTGCTGTCAATTCATAGCATATCTGGGTGGCAGTTGGATGCCCCCAGGGTTTGCTTTGCTGTCATCTTTCCAGGAGGAACCTGTTGGTATCGTGGTTACTCATTGGACTGCTAACTGTGAGGTCGACAGTTCAAAGCCACCATTTGCTCCCCAGGAGAAAGATGGGTCTTTGTACCCCGGTAAAGAGTTATAGTCTTGGAAACCTACAGGGGCACTTCTGCCCTCTCCTATAGGGGCACTAGGGCTCAGTATCAACTCCGTGGCAGTGAACTTGGGTTTTAGTTCACTGCCACCTGCTCTTATGGAGTGGCTGTGTGGTCTTCAAGCACCAACCTTTGGGTTGGCAGCCTAGCGCTTAACCTCTGGGGCAGTCTGTCCGTCCTAGAGAGTTGATGTGAGTCTGAATCTCTTCCATAGCACACAGCAATAGCCAGGTGGTCAGTCACTGTGTGTGGCCATGGCCTTGAGAGGCAGCTCTCCACTGACCCTGCAAGAGCTGAGAGGACAGGTGGGCTGCTGACCGCATGCTCTGCAGCTGGGCAGCAAGCCCGTCCTCCCTGGGGCCCAGGGCCTACTGTGCCCTGCCCCTACTAGAACCTTCTTCCAAGTACCAGCCTGGATGCATGATTCTGCTTGCCTGCTCGCCTGCTCACCTGCTGTGTTCAAGAGGGCCCTGGCTCTGTTTGCACACCCTGCCGACCGCCGCGCTGGGACCAGCAGGGCAGTGTGTGAAGAACCCTGACTGCCACAGGGAAGCGGCCGCCACCAACGGAAGGGCCAGTAGGCGCAATTGTTTGGCGATCATATACGAAGATGACAGTAAAGTCATAGAGGATTGGAAAGATAGGAGAGAGTCAAATAAAGGAGTCAGGCACATTTTATGGTAGCATCCTCACCTCGGCCTTTCTTGATGGACCACATGGAGCTGGGAGAAGAGAGAGCAAATCTTCAATGTCTTGGGACATTTATAGGTACCCATAAGACGTGCATATTCAGTAGTTACATGCCTCACAAGGTGGGTGGTATCTCCATAAAGGTCCCTGAGCTCACAGGTGAGGAAACCTTGTACCTGCATTGGGGGAAGGCATGAGGGGGGTTGGGTGACACAGCAGGAAGAGAGAACCTCAGTCTATAGCAGGGGTCTTCAAACTATGGCCCGTGGGCCACATGCGGCCCACTGAGGATATTTATCCGGCCCGCCAGGTGTTTTACCCCTTTTGTTTTTTTACTTCAAAATAAGATAGGTGCAGCGTGCATGGGAATTTTTTCATAGTTTTTTTTTTAAACTATAGTCCGGCCCTCTAATGGGTCTGAGGAACAGTGTACTGGCCTCTGTTTAATAAGTTTGAGGACCCCTGCTATAGGGAGATAGAGTCAACCATGTGCTCACTTTAAGGCAGCACAGCTGTTAAGGGGAGAATCTGTGGGAATGATCTTTAAAGCAGGATAATGTACTTGGACTTCGCCTCTAACTTACCATCGTGGAGGCTCTCCTACCGTGGAATACAACTCTCCAGATTCCCTGTGTTAGAAGTTAGGGGATATAGTCCTCATCCTATTTCCCTCTGTGTTTGTTTCCGACTTCACCTCCAAGCACGGACTTCCAAGTGCAAATGGCCCAGAGCCTGAGCCAGCCTCAAGGGTCGGTGGTTTGTGCATTCTGAACCAAAAGGCCTCTTGGAAGAGAAGGCTGGTGGTCTGCTTCTAATGGACCGAGAACCCCACGGAGCCATTCCTCTGCACACACAGGTCACCGTGAGTCTGAATTGGCCCCACGGCTCCAACCAGCAATAACAAGGGGAAGAAAGTGTGTCTTCGTACAGTGGTCCCAGAGCCCCTGACATGCTCGCACGGCTCAGGGGCCCTGAGTGAAGGGTGGAAGGGCTTTCTGCACTTAGTCTAAGGCTGGGCTCACTGCTCTGGCCCCTGATTATTGAAACCACCAAGAGGGAGACTTTGCCCCAGGGGACGACTGCTCATGGGCTCTGGGAGCTGCCTGCTGGAGCCATTGAGTGCTGGTGTTCTTCTCAGGCCAGTATGTGGGTCAATTCCTGAAACCCCCCCCCCCGAAGTTGGCCCAGATGAGGCCTGCTGGGTAAAGAACTTAATTTCACCCCAACATTTGTTCTCGGTCTCTGGCATGTTCCCCAGCAATCAGAACATTTTTTATGAGGACCCCAGGCCTCTCTGAGGGGTTGAGATTCATGCTGGGGTTGGAAGTGGGGGTGGCTGTGCCAGAAAGATCCGCTGGGGAGAGGAGCTGGAGTGTGAGTTGTGTAATGAGACCCTCCCCCCCCATTGACATTCTACAAAAGAAGTCCTGTGGGCTTCCTGTTTGGTGACAGACATCAGTGTCCATGCAAGGGCAGTGTGTCCCATCTGGGGATATGGACACTGTATGCTGGGAACCGCCCAGACTACGTTTCTCTCTCTCTCTCTCTCTCTCTCTCTCTCTCTCTCTCTCTCTCTCTCTCTCAGTGTGTGTGTGTGTGTGTGTGTGTGTGTGCGTGTGGCCTTTCTGGCTGCAACACAGCTGCAGCCTGTGCACAGCACTCTCCCAGGCCCTGTGACTCATTCCAGGGAATTAAGCAAACCTGCAGGAACACTGGGAGCCAGCAGGACAGAGCCGGAGTGACAGGACACCCTTGCTTTGCCGTTGTCATCCTGAAGCGCTAGTGGGAAAACAGCAGTTGACATATAAGATGGGTTTATAGCCAGCAGGTCAGAGTGAGGGTGTTGGGCCTCGAAGTCTTGGGCAGCTGGAGGACGGAGCCCTTTGCCGTGGCAGCTCTGGGGTTAGGGACAAGGAAGAGGTGCTGCATGTGTGGCTGGTGTTCAGACCGTGGGCAGCTGAGTCCGTACTACGTCACGGTGGACTGATCAGTTATGTATGCTCTGGTGTTGGGGCCCTGAGAAGTGGGCTTTGATTTTTCCCAAGAAGCTCAACAGTGGTGGCTTCAGACCAGGACATCACCCCCTGGTCACCCGACATGCTTGGCTCCCAGCCTTAGTTCCTCTTTCCCCGTTTGTTGTTTGGGGCTGACCCTGGTCAGGACCTGTCCCCCCTCAGCAGTGTCGCTGTGTGGCTCTCAGGCCCTTGTCCTGCAGCTGAGTGGGTGGCAGATTGCGTCCCCTCCCAGGCAGGCCCTCGTCCAACTCGCGGCAGCAGCTGGGCGATACCGGCTACGTCGGACCGCCCATGGTTTGCTCAAGCAACACTTCTGCAAATCCCAGAAGGCGCCACCTTCATCTCGAAGCTCGGGGTTTTGACGAGCATGTTAGGTGTATTTTACTCACTCCGATCCTTATTTCATGGATATTTAAAAGCCCTAGTGCCACGATGGGGTAAGTGCTGGGCTGTGAATCATAAGGGCTGAGGTTCGAACCCACCAGTTTCTCTGTGGGAGAGAATTGAGGCTGTCAGTTCCTGTATGAATTTATGGCCTTGGAAACCATTTACAGACGTTCTACTCTGTCCTGGAGGGTGGCTATGACTTGTAGTGGGGTTGTTAAAGATCATACGCATAAAACTGTATATCTGTATCTATATCTCAGTCTCTGAATTACAAACTTCCAGCTTGCAGGCAGCTCCTACGTGCCGGTTAATGCAGAGCTTCCAACGGCTTCTGTCATGACTGACCAAATGAAACGCAGCCTGGAATGCTTATAATGTTAGTGCTTCGTCACAGTAACCAAAGCAGGAAGTAAAGAAAAGACTGGGGGAAGTCCTGGCATGGGCGATGTGGAAGAGTCACCGCAAACCCTTTCTGCAGCCAGACTATGGGGAGCGCCACACGTTCAAAGCAGTGTGGTCCAGTGCCATCTTTGAGTGGGGCACCGCCATCTGTGAAGCCCCGCTGTTACATGAGGTCAATTTGCCTTCCCTTGGAAGTGATGGGTCCAACCTCTGCTCAAAACAAATCCTTCACAGTCACCCTCACTTGACTTAAATCACTGAACGAGCCTGGGGGCTCCTCTTGCACTGAAGGAAGGCCTCAGAAGAACTATGCTGACTTCCCCACGAGTTCTTAAAGTCACCGTTGGGAACAGCTTGCGTTAGTCACCCAGGGGCTGCATGTGTAACGCAGGGGAGCCCCCTCCCCCCGGAGTAAGATACAGAAACCTGCAGGACCTTTGAAGCTGCCTGGGCCCCCTCTTTCAAATGCCTCCTCTCTCCCCCCCAGGACGCTCCAGGGAGCAGTCTCCGGACTTACAGGTTCACCTCTCTCTTGTCTTTCTTTTGTTTCACGATGCATGTCTGGACCCCTCAGGGATCTGCTTTGGATCATTTCAAGGGGCCCTGGCGACATCGTGGGTCCTACACTGGGCTGCTACCTCCAAGGCCAGCAGCTCAAAGCCGCCAGCCACTCGCAGGAAGAACCAAGAGTCATTTTCTCAGAAACACACAGGGGAAGCTCTGACCCTGTCCTGCAGGGTCACTGTGAGTCAGAAAGAAATCTAAATGGAAACCACGGTCTTGTTCCTCCGTGTCGTGCTTTTCACTCAAACCTAACTCACTGCCATGAGTCCCTTCTAACTCGTGGCAACCCTAGAGGACAGGGTAGAAGGGGCCCGGTCGGTTTCTGAGACTGTCACCGTTTATGGAAACGCCTCGTTTTTCTCCCATGGGCCACCTGGTGGTTTCCAACCGCTAACCTTGCAGATTGCAGCCCAACTCGTAGAGATCCAGCCAGGCTGTGCTGTGTGATTTTATGTCTCTGTTAGCTTCCTCCTCGGCCTTAATTCGGGAATCCAAGAGATGAAGGACCCTGGGTGCTCTGTCTCTGTACAACCTCCTTGGCCTCTCCCTCTCTTACTACCCACTGCCTCCTCCTTTGCACCTATGTAAATGTGAAGACCACCCTCCCCACACAGACGCAGACGCCCATGTCTGCACCTCAGCTCCTGGGTGGGGGTGGGGGGTCGCGCAACAGATACAAAACCCCGAGTGCACCAGGAAGTGGTTTAAGGACTGCCACGCTGTCTTTCCTGCAATCTGGGCCCTGAAACAGAACGACTTCTCGCTCCAGGCTTCACATCAGTGAAGTGTATTGATTTCTTCTCAATACTTTGCCAATTTTCATGGAACCAAAGGGCTACCTTAGGGGAGGGCAATTGTTGTTAGGTGCAGGCAAGTAGAGCCTGACTCAGCGACCCTCTATCTGACAGACCAAAACACTGCCTGGGCCTGGGCCGTCCTCATAATTGTTCTTGTGCTTGACCTCACTGCTGCGTCCACTGGGTCAGTCCATCTCCTTCAGGGCCTTCCTCTTTCTCACTGACCTGCCATTTTAGCAAGCACCATGCACTTCTCTGTGGGACACAGAAAAGTTATCCCCCAGGTTGCCTCCCATAGCATCAGCTGCTTGCTAACCCATGGTCCATGACTGTACACTTGGAGGTCAACTGCTTAAAGGGTATCTTCCTGAAAGTTACCGACCATCTAGAGCAGTCAGACCCTATAGTCTGTCCCACCCTAAGGGTGATAAGGACAATGGATTGTTCCGGAAGGAGAGCCCAGTCTGAGGTCAAGCCAACTCAGTGACCACCAAGGTTAGGTTGCCATCTTGACTCTAGAGCCCCTCTATCGTATTACCTGCATGACTTCCTGTCACATGTTTGCCCTACTGCTTCCCTCTCCTATTGAGTGCATACCCTTAGTTCGTCCCCCTCCTGTCACACGTATGCCTATTGTACAACCCCTTCCTGTTACGCATGTGGTTACCTGTAATCGGGGCTTGCATGCCCCCTGCATGGATAGAAGCCTTGGTTAGAAATATATTCTGTGTGTGTGTGTGTGTGTGTGTGTGTGTGTGTGTATCTGGCTCCTGAAGTCATGGCGGTCCCAGAGGTGAGCATTCACATGCATGATCTTGTCTGATGTCTTTAATTTTACCCCATCAATTACACAACCGCCCCTTGGACCCTTTCAATTGTGGAGGCGGCTACCCCACACTTTTCCACGACTGACCTTTCCTGATACAATGTTGCCACCATGAGAAACAAAATCTCTCCCTCCTCCAATCTCAAGAGCATCTGGCTGTACTTCTTCCAAGACAGATTTGGTCCTCCTTCTGGCACCTCAGGGCATGTTTCCTATCATTCAAATCTCCCTCCAGTCCTGATACTGTGCTCCTCTTCTGACAGTCCAGTTTCTGGGGTTGCTTGCTCAGTGTACAGATTGAATAAGTCTGTCTAAATCACTACCTCTTTGTCCGTGTATAGGTTCCACACAAGCGCAGCGAAGTATCCTGGAATTCCCCTCTTCTCCATGTTATCCATGCTTCTTCCCAATGTTATCCATCATTGGTTCTGACCAGTACAGCTGAATGCCTTTGCCTAGTCAATAGAATACAAGTAACTATTTTTCTGGTGTCCTCTGCTTTCAGCCAAGATCGATCTGATACCAGCAGTGATGTCCCTTGTCCCACATCCTCTTCTAAATCCAGCGGATGCCTCTGGCAGTCCCCTGTTGGTGACCCACTTCCAACAGATGACTAATTAGGCAGATGACTGGACTCCACTGCCCAGAAGCTCAGACCCACAAAATCAGGGGTGGAACCCTGAAATTTGCATTTGAGCCCCAGTCCCGTTAACACACGGCTCCCACCACCACCACCACCAAGCAGTCCTTGCTTGTGTAGATGGTCCAGAAGACAGATTTCCTTTATCATTCTTTTTCCGAAAGGAAAGAACTTTCCACACTGGGAGGCAAAGGCAGGGAAAGGGTGTGGACTCAGAGGGACAGGAAACGTGCCCAGCCACCCACAAGCAACCGAACTGACCCGTGGATTCTGGCGGGAAGGCAGGGCCACAGAATGATCTTGGATACACAGTGCTGACAAACATGGGCCTCTGCCCGGCTGGTGTCAGGGGTGCCTTCCCTGAAGTGCTGGCAACTCGAAGCATCTCTGGTGCTGGACACGATCCCCTGCGTGTCCAAATGGATGGAGCCTGGAGAAACCCACCCTTCTGTCAAAGGTTGCCTCTAGTGAAGAATGCTGCATTCCCCATGGAAAGTTAGGCGAAGGACATCACGCACCAGCCCCACGCAGCAGTCAGTCTGCAGGCAGGGCTGTGTCACCAATGGTAACAGTAGACGCAGCCACCCTGCAGGAGGCCCAGAGGTAGCTCATGGCCTTCCAGAGCCTGTCTGTGCTGGGTGGGCTGGCTCTGCTGCAGGCTCCACACGGACAATCCACACACTCTCCCGCTGGGGAGAGGCAATTGGTGCTATGCATGTGGGTAGGACCTGTCCGCCACAGCAGTGACCTGTCTGTACGTCCCCCTGTGGGACAACGTTCTTGTCCAGTGGCTTCACCTGGGCCGCCAGACAGAGTTGTTGCTGGAGGAAGCTCCCTGGGCCACTGGGGCGTGGGGCAGTAACCCTAAAGGAAGCAGCTAAAATTGTCATTTATTTCTGTTTTTTACAACCTTATGAGCCGAAGGGAGAAAGACAGAGCTTCCCACTCCCATAGTTACTGACTCAGAAACTCACAGGGGGCACTTCTTCCCCATACGTGGTCTTACTATGAGGTGGCATCAACTCAATGAGTGAGTGAGAATGGGTGGGAAAGCAAATGCTTTGAGCCCACTGAAGTTAAGGGGACCTAGTGGTACTGGGAAGCCCAAAGTACCAGTGTGGAGTCGATGCCCAAGGAGAATCATGGTGGAGAAGGGCATCAGCCAGGGCCGTGGAAGTGGACACGCCTACTTTAATCACCTTTCCAAGCTCTGAGCTGATACATTCATGGCCCTTCCCCTCTCTGTAGTTGAAGGCCAGGGGTTCAACGAGATAGACAGTCACCCCTCTTCTTGCTATAAGCTACTAGAAATCTGCGTTGTCTATGCTTAGGAAGGAGGGAAGGGGCCTTCTGGCTGGTCCATCAGATAAGTTGAGCTCCTATCACCCTAAGTATTTTCATTTCATATAACCATTAAGTCCAGTTAAAAATAAAAATGATAGAGAACGTGTTGGGTGGAACATTGGCACTTAAGCAGCACTGGGTGGGGATGGGAGGAGTCAGGGAAAGATGGAACGGGGAGCTCTTATTCTTTCAGGAATTTGCAGACCAATGTGTTGTGGTCAGAGATGCTGAGTTCAGTGGTGGTCACAAGCACCACCAACCTCTAAAGATTTCAAGCTACTGGTAGTCCGTCCAGTTGGGGCCTGCACTGGTGGAATTGTTGGTGCCCCGCTGTGGAAGAGCTCTGGAGGGTCTCTGATTGGCCCAGAAAATGCCTGCTTGTGAGACGTCATCACAACCCCATCCAAACACCAAGAGAGCCAGGGAAGATAGTCAGATGCTCACTGCGGGGGAGAAGTAGAAATTGCTGAACAGTTCTAAAGTTAGCAGGAGGCCCTGGGTGTGGTGCAAATGCTTCCTGTGCTCAGTTACTTACTGCGTGGTTGGCATCTACCCAGAAGAAAGGCCTGGTAAACCAGCCAGTGGAGCATCCTGTGGACCCCTGATCCACTCGGCAGCAGCTGGTGCTGGTTCTAGTCTCGTTAGCCACATACTGATGGAGTGGTTTCTCTGGGCTTCCTATTGGTTCAGACTGTTCTGGATGAAGCCCTCGGGATGGTGGCTTTAGACAGGGCCGTGTTTGAACCAGATTTGTTCAAAGTTGGACCTTGACCTCAGAATGCTTTAACCATTTCGTAGCCTCAGGGACACGCAGCTTGATTTCATAGCTTAGTTTCCTGCTCTGGCCGGGGGTGGGGTGGGGTGGGGAGGGAGCTGTGACTTGTGCTGTTAGGTGAAAAACAATTAGGATTAGGAGGTGAGATCTGATATCACACTCACTCACTGCCACCGCATAGACACGGACTCATAGCAACCCGATAGGACAGGGTAGAGCTGCCCCCTGTGCGTTCTGAGACTGTCACTTTTTATGGGACGGGAAAGTCTCATCTTCCTCCTATAGAGCAGTCGGCAGTTTCGATCTGCTGACCTTTCAGTTAGCAACCACGACTACACCAGGACACCTGCAGTGTCACCGTCATGGCTTTGCTGGCGTTACTTTGGGGAACCCAGCTTTGTTTCACAGCAGTAGAAATAGAAGTTGAATAGTGAGGGAGGAGGGATAGCATTCTTCTGTGTTGCTGTGGTTAGATGCACCTGACATGACTGCTCTGAGTACCACACGGAGGTAGCTTTGACTGGTTCTGATCAGCTGGAACCTAGAGTGTCACGAGGGGAATTGGGAGACTTGAGAAGGTTGTTGAAAAGGAAAACCCGTCAGCGGCTCCACGTGTGAGGAGCTGTAGGAGTTCGTCCCTTGACTGGGACTGCACCTCCCTCTAGTGAGATGGAGCTGACGTCGCTGGGAGGGTTTGAACCACCAACCTTATGGTCGGAAGTCTCGCGCAAATTGCCTGCACCACCCAGGGACCTTGGTTGTCAAACCAGACCCTTCAAGGGAGAAAAATGAGGCTCTCTACTCCCATCAAAATGATTCACAGCCTCAGAAACCCTGTCTGCTATCACTGCGCCGGAATTGACCCAATGACTACAGGGTTTTGTGGTTTGGGGGATTTAGGGGCTAAAGTTTTTATTATGCCCAAGGGCAAGGGTATAAAGTAAGTCTCCTTTTTTCATTTCAGGAATTGAGTTGCCCGTTAAGGACACGGCCTTGCAGGTTGGAGCTGCTGTGTTTACTGCCTTCTTGCTAACGCAGGCTGTGGGCTTAGAGTGGCTTCGGGCCAGAATCCACACAGGGAAGATGGAGTCTGCATCCGGGGCAGCACCAGGCGAGCATTTGCCCAGAGCACCTGTTTTCAGCCTCAGGAACCTCTGAAGACACCCTGCGCCTTCCCAACCCCCACCAGCCTAAGCTACATGTGAGGGTCCAGAGGGGACTCAGAACAAGAAGGCACAGCTGTTCAGAGACCTGCTCATCCGGGAAGAACCAGCCCAGTGACCTCTAACTTATCTGCTGTCTTTCTGGACCTGCTTGTAAGTAGTGACGTGGGAAGATCTTGGTCCCTATTGTAGGCAAGAGGCTCAAACTACACTGTCACGTCACAAATCAGGGAGAGCTATGGAGCCAGGAGCTTGATCCCAGTCGGGTGTGTCGCCCACGTTCCCTGGGATCCCAGCTGTGGGGTGGGTACAGGCTCTCCCCAGGGAGAAGGTCTGCGTGCTCTGGGTCTTGCATGGAGCCTTCGCTGTACTCCCAGCATCGGGCTGAGGGTTGGCCTCAGGGGACCCAGGCCCTGGGGGTGAGGAGAAACACGCTCCACAGGAGGTGCCTGGGGAACATGGAAACATCTTGGATTGACCCATGAAAGTGAATGGGTTCAGTGATAAATAGGCCTCATGCTGATCTGAGAAAATGAACTTGGCTTCAGCAGGCCCCTCTCCTTTTCTTGGTTGTTGGTTTTTCCCACCCTCAGCTGGATTTGATCACTATAGGGATCTGTTTGGACCCCTATAGGTTCCAGGTGACCACTGGTGCTTGACCTGGATAAAAGAAAGCCTTTTGTATTAAACAAACAAAACCACACAAAACACTGTTGGATCTTTATTTAAATCAATGCTAATGTTGGGGTCTCAACCCTGCCTTTTAGGTGGAACAGGGGCCATCCCTCTGCTGCCTGCCTGCCTGCACTCCCACCTGTGGGAGGAATGTCTGCGAGGAGCCAGAGAGCTTCACTGTGGCGCCTGCCCTCCAGACACTTTCATTGAACACAGCTAACCTTGGGTAGAAGATTTAACATGCAACTAAGGTAAGGTGACCAAACCTCCTGCTTTTGGCTGGACAGTCCCGATTTTTAACAATTTTTCCCGCGTCCTGCGGCATTTTTTAAAAGTCCCGATTTTTGGAAAGGATGAAGGACAAGCTAGGGTATATGGTTTTCGACTGCCATGTCGCTATTTCGCCAGGATATGAGTTTTATCAATGCTGTCCCGCTGGTGTCCCGCTTTATCAGTGTTCAAATCTGGTCACCTTAAAAAGGGCTAGGTGCTTGCATTCCCATATCCTCTGAAAGGAACATGGGAACGAATGTGTAGGTTCAGAAGATGAAGACAATTGTGTTTCAGGGACACTCTAGCCACAGTGGCAGCGTCTCCTGCACTTGAAGTCAAGCTGCAGGGTAAGGTGTGGGTCTGCGCTAGCCGGGCATCCTGGGTAGACACAGGGCAAGCAGGCTGGGCAGCTCTGACGGCACCCCCCTGCCCCCTGCCCCCGCTCCACTTCCTGACCTCTCAGGGCAGTCTGGCCAGCCCCCATGGAAGAAGAGGCCCAGGGCCCCTCTGGGAGGAGGAAGGAGAAAACACAGGCTGAGGCATGGGGGTGAGAGGTCTCAAGCCCCTTTGAGGTAAGTAGCAGGCGTGAGATTGCTCAGGGTGCCGGACAGGTGGGAACCGGAGGCCTTGGCCCAGGGGCATTTCTCGGAGGGCTGCAGCTATAGGAGCAGGTGCTGGCTTCCATGTGAGGACCTGGCCATGGTGGAAAGGGGACACTCTGACTTTCTTCCCATTGCTCCTTCACAGTCAGGGAACGCCCTTCACAGTCAGGTAGCTGTCTTTCCACAAGCTGTCCTGCCAGCAGGAGCCCAAGAAGTGCTGGCCGTGACCTCCAGATCTGGTGAGTCACCCGGCCTCCCACCGTCAACCAGGTTTTGAAATCTTTTATACAGAGCCCTTCTTGATGAAAAAGAAGATGGTTTGAGGTGTCATTAGTACACCAGGGCTCGGACTCTGCCTGGTTTTAAAATCAACGTTCCAGAGGTGTAACTCACAGACAGGACTGCCTGTGTGAGGCGGAAATCCCTCAGAGAAGGAAAAGTCAGATATTTTACGCTAAAACAAGTGCTAGCCAAGTAGTAAGACGGAATCCTGCCCAAGGCAGAAAATTTAGATCTGGAAAAACTCAGCAGTTCCATCGAGTTCCGGCTCTCGTGGGATCGCTGATGATATAGCATTCACCTGGGAAGCGCTACCATGCAAGCCTCACCAGAATATGCCAGGAACTCCCTTGTGGTTCTCAGTCATCCCACCCCCACTCTCCGGTCACCGTGAAATCTGCTTTTGGGGTGTGTCACCTCTCGACATTGCACGTAAACAAGCATCCTAGCTGGCTGGTGTGTGTAGCTTCGTCCTGTTCGCGAGGCTCATGCCTCCGTGTAAGGTAGGCCTGCCGTCGGTTCCTTTTTACTGCTGTTCCATCTTCCGTGGTGGATGCCACCTTTGTGGATCCATTCGCTAGTGGGTAGACACCCGGGTCGTTTCCACGGCTCAGCTGTGGCAGTGACTGTGAATGGACACATGCATGTCCTTGGACCACTCTTCTATTGCCCCTGGAAGTGGGATGCTGGGCAGGACAGCAACTTATGTGTCATTTCTTAAGACATTTCCAAACGATTTCCAAGAGGCTAGAGCTTGTTAGACAGTAGCACCCCGTACTCGGTCGCATCAGTACTAGACATAATCGGATTTCAACGCGAAATGTTGAGAACATTTTGCTCGAGCAAAATATCAGAATCTGACCTGACGCACGTGAGTGTAGTGAACAAAAGCAGTTCGTGTCTCACTCACTCAGCGCTCGTTGGTGTTGTTCGTTTGCATTGTGTAAAACTTTTGCAGCTGTGTTCCAAGCATTTTGCTATAGTTTTCCTAGTTTTCTGTGGCTTTTTGTACTGTTTTTTAGATTAAAAACATGGGTCCTAAGAAAGAGTTTTTTGAAAAGAATCATCATGATAAGGAACTGGTTAACCGTGTTATTGATATTGATGAGAATTTAGTAACCCCTTTTAGAAAGCAGTGAAGGAAACGCCAACAGCAGACCACATGAGACAGATTGTTTTTAGAGAAAGCCAGCCGGGGCGTCCCCTTCCAAACAGTGACTCTCGCTCCATCCCTCCTCTCCACATCCGTGTCCACAGATCCAGATTCTCGTCAGTCTCAAGGGATGGGCCACCCTGTAGTTGTGAAAAACTTTTTTTAATGCTGTGTTTGATTTAAACGATATTCTTTAACTCTAAACGTATTTACTTTGAAACGTCTGTGTAATGTGATGTATCAAAAGGCAAGGTTAGGGTAAACACTTGGTGGTCGAGAACGGATGAATCGGTTTTCAGGTATTTCCTGAGGGAAACATGGATCCGAGGAACTTAACTGCATCACATTGCACCGCTCCTTCTGGAACGGCTTAGCGTCGGGTCCGGGTTCGATTGCATTCACCCCAGCAGAATCGGAAGGCTCCGGTTGCTCTCCGCTCCTGCCGACTTTCGCTCTTGTCTGTTTCGATTGTACCCCCAGTGCCTATTCATCCGCATGGTCTTGCCCCAGCTTTTTAACTCCCAGAGAGAAGATTGTACGTCTTGGGGGCGGGGTTGGGGTCGGGGACTCTTGTTCATTAAACCGCGTTGTCCCAGGTGCCTGCCCTAAGAGTGTGAGGGCGAGTGGAAGGGCAGCTTAGTGGTCTCCAGCGGCAGCTGTAACAAATGATCACAGACTTGGTGACCTGAAGCTTTCGTGGTTCTGGAGACAGGAAGTCTGCCATTGGGTCGGAGCTTCGTGGGGTCCCAGAAGTCAAGGTGTGCATGGGGCTGAGCTGCTCTAGAGTGCATGCCCACTCCTAGCTGACAGAGCTGTCCTCCCAGCCCTCCTTGGTTGGTGGCCCCTCCTTCCCTCTTCAAGGGCAGCTGGGCTGCATCTTCACACCCCTCTCTGCTTCCATGGCCATGTCATCTCTTTCCCTCCGGCAATAAAATCTCCCCCCCCCCCCCCCCCCCCCCCCCCCCCCCCCGCCTTCCTCTTGTAAGGACACTTGAGATTTCATGTCCGACCCACGGGGGAACCAGGACAACCTCTCCACCCTGAAAGCCTAAGCGTGTTCCCATCTGCAATCCCTCTTCTAACAAAAGGGGTCCTGGGGGAGGGGGGAGCAGTTAGCTCAGCTGCCAGGGGCAAAGGGGGGCTTTCCAACCAGCCGGTCACTCCACAGAAGAAAGCCGTGTCACTTCCATCAAGATTCTCCGCCTCGGAAGCCCTATGGGGCAGTTCAACCCTGTCCTACCCTGTCGGACCTATAGCATCCCTATGGTACTAGCAATGCAGGCAATCACTTCGGATCCCAGGAATTAGGACTGAGGTGTTTTGTTTAGTGGGGGAGGGGCGCTGCATTATTGGGCCCATTACAGTGAAAGGAACAGAGCTGCTCTGGATCCTGCTTTGAGGCTGACACTCCTGAGGAAGGTTCTCAGCCGAGGGGAACTTGCTGGAAGCCCAGGCAGCTCTAGCCCAGAGCAATACCAGGGCCACTCATTTCCAACCCCTGCACTCCAAGCCTCTTTCCGCTTTCTTCTGAACTCAGTTTGTCTCTATGTTTAAAAAGCGAATTGACGGCTTTGCAGAGCTGAGGGAGGTGGAGGGGGCACCTGAGGTGCACGCCCTTCATGCGGGGTGGGCCAGGATGGTGGCTGCTCAGAGACCAGCCCAGCCCAAAGAAGCCCGCTCTGCGCGGTGTCCCCAGGCCCCAGCCTGGCGGCAGGCACGCTGCATCCCCGCGCACGGTCAGCAGGGGTCAGCGTCCCCCGCACAAAGGCTCGCCGGCGCGGCTGCGCTGTGGAGCCCAGTGCCGGGGGCTTCCCTCCAGGCACCGTTAGTTTCTAACGGTGTGAACGACACGGCCACGCGTGCCGCCTTCTTCCCAAAGCAGCGCCCCTCAGCTCTACTAGCCCCGGAGAGGGCGGAGGACCCGCCAGGGAGAGGGCTGGAGCGATGGGGGAGGGGGGGGGAGGGGGCGGGGGAGGGGGAGGAGAGCGAGGCCAATTTCTCTGACATCCAGTGAGGAAGACCTTGGTCCAGTTGGTCCCATTTTGTGGCCTCATCCGGGGGCAGTGTCCCCCACAGCTTCCAGCTCCACCACTGCCATGCTCAGAATCCTGAAATGGTCATTCTATTGAAAAGGAGCTGAGACCTGCAGTTTTTGCCCCGGTGGGTGTGACCCCGTTATTTCCTCAGTGTCAGAGAAGACAGATACCAAAGCCCAGCCGGGGCATCAGAAAAGGACCGGGGGGTGAGAGTGGCCTTCGTCACTTCCTAACTGCAGACAATGGGGAAGTGTTGCTACCCCTCTAGGCTCGGCTGGCTCCCACATGCAATGCCTGTGAGAACTCATTCAGCCCGTTCTTCTAGGATGCTAAGGGTAGAACTCGGGGCTTTGCCAGCCAGATCCACTGGCAGCACAGGGAGGCCTTAGAGGCAGTAGGTGTGGACATGGGTGAGGCCGTGGGTGTGCTCGCAGCCAGTGGGCCAGGAGAGGCTCCAAGGCCGCCCTCTTGGATGAGCCTCCCAGGGAGAACATTCAGCGGGACACCCCACCCGCAGCAGACCGAGTCTGCGTTCTCAGTGACTGTCAGCCCTAGATTCTGCGGCTCTGGGCCAATGACTTCGCCTTTACGAGGGAGGGTTTCCTCAGCTGCAGACCGGGGAGAGCGTGACCGACTGCCTCCTACACCCTGAAGATGGAAAGGCCATGCCTGTGACGCTGGTGGGCTGGCACATGGGCACAACGAACCAGACGGTGAACCCCCAGACCCACAGCCATCTAGTTCACTGACAGAGACATTGACCCTCTGGTGGTGTTGCTCAGAGAGGGGGAGGTGGACCTGCTCTCAGCGACCCATGTGCAGAAGAGGGAGATGCGGCCCTGTCTTCTGCCCAGTGTTGCAGCCACAGTGTCCACCCAGTCGTTCAAGGGCCTTCCTCTCATTCACTGCTCTTCTATTTTACCAACCACGGTGTGCTTCTCCAGGGACTGACCTCTCCTGACAGCATGTCCAAAGTACGTGAGACAAAGTCTCTCCATTGTTGCTTCTAAGGAGCACTTTGAGCTTGTTTTTGGTTTTTTTTGGTCGTCTGTGGTACTGTCAGTATCCTTCCCCAAACTCCATCATTCAAATGCGTCGATTCTTCATCAGTGCCCACCTTCCACATGCCTAGGAGGCCATAGAAATACCATGGCTTGGGTCAGGCTCACCTTGGTCCTCAGAGTCACATCATTGGTTCACAACACTTTCGAGAGGCCTTGCACGGCAGATTAACCCCCGATGCCGTGCAGCCTTGGGGCTCCTTACTGCTGCTTCCATGAGTGTTGATTGTCAGTCCAAGCCTTGACAACTTCAACCTTCTCTCCACCTTTTATGATTACCTATTAGTCCAGTTGTGAGAATTTGGGTTTTTTTAAAAAAGAAATATTACTGGGAGCTCTTACAGCTCTTATCACAGTCCATACATCCATTGTGTCAAGCACATTGGTACATTTGTTGCCATCATCCTTTTCAAAACTTTTCTTTCTACTTGAGCCCTTGATATCGATGCCTCATTTTTTTCCCTTTCTCCCCCACCCTCTCTCCCTCATGAATCCTTGATAATTTATAAATTATTACTATTTTCATATCATACACTGACCACTGTCTCCCTTCACCCACATTTCTGTTGGGCGGTTATACATTAATCATTGTAATCAGCTCCCCCTTTCTCCCCCACCTTTCCCTTATCCTCATAGTATCTACCTACTGTCATTATTGGTCCTGAGGGGTTTATCTGTCCTGGATTCCCTGTGTTGAGAGCTCTTATCTGTACCAGTGAACGTGCTCTTGTCTAGCTGGATTTGCAAGGTAGAATTGGGGTTGTGTTCGTGGGGGGAGGAAGCATTAAAGAACTAGAGGAATGTTGTGTGTTTCGTCAGTGCTATACTGCACCCTGGCTGGCTCCCCCTTCCTTGTGACCCTTCTGTGAGGGTTTCTCCAACTGTCTACAGATGGACTTTGGGTCACTATACCTTGCCTCCCCCCCTCCTCATTGGCGTCACTATGATTGATTGTTTCGGGTTTTCTGATGCTTCATACCTGATCCCATTGACACCTCATGATCACACAGGGGGGTGTGCTTCTTCCCTGTGGGCTTTGTTGCTTCTCAGCTAGATGGCGACTTGGGAGTTCTTTACGTTGAGTTGTTATCCACACTGCAGCTGCCGTCCTCAAGTTCTTCTCACTCAGCAAGCGAGATTCTGTCACCTGCATATTGCAGGTTGTTAATAAGCCTTCCTCCAGTTCTGATGCTGAATTCTTTTTCATGGAGTCCAGGATCTCTGATGATTTGCTCAGCATACAAGTTGAATAAGTGTGGTGAGTGGATGTAACCTTCACACACTCCTTTCCTGATTTTAAACCAAGCAGTATTCCATCCATGCACAGGTCCCATATGAGCACAATGAAGTGTTCTGGAGCTCCCATTCTTCTCAAGGTCACCCATAGCTTGTTATCACCCACGCAGAGCCGAGTCAATACAACACAAGCAAACATTTTCTGGTAGTCTCTGCTTTTAGCCAAGATCCATCTAGCATCAGTCGTGAGATCCCTTGTTCCACATCCTGTTCTGAATCCAGTCGGAACCTCTGGAAGTTCTCCATGAATGTACCGCTGCAACCACTGCTGAATGATCTTCAGCAAAATTTACACCATGTAATACTAACGATATTTGTCTATAGTTTGAGCATTCTGTTGGGTCACCTTTCTTTGGAGTGAGTACATATATGGATCTCTTCCAGTCACTTGGCCAGGCAGGCGCCTCCCAAATTTCCCGACATAGATGAGTACGTGTTTCCAGGGCTTCATCAGTTCCTGGAACCTTGTTTTTTGGCTAAGTCCTTCAGTGAAGCTTGAATGTCTTCTTTCAGTACCTTTGGCTCTTGCTCACGTGCTCCCTCTTGGAATTGTGGGATGTTGACTGGTTCTTTTTGTTACAGTGGCTCTGTGAACTGTTTCCAGGCTTCCTGCACTATTCAATAGTTTGTCCATAGACTCTTTCAATACTAAAGCCCGAGGCTTGACATTCTTCTTGAGCTCTGTTAGTTTCAGACATGCTGAGCGTGCTCTTCCCTTTTGGTTTTTCTCACTCTAGGTCTTTACACGTTTCATTACACGATTTTACTTTGTCTTCTTGAGCTGGCTTTAGAAATCTTCTATCCAGCTCTTCAAGGCAGGTTCCCAAGTCTCTTCTGACATCCACTCTAATCTATTCTTTCTTTCCTGTCTTTTTAGTGACGCGTTTGCTTTCTTCATGTTTGATGTTCTTGATGTCCCCCCACAGCTCGTTAGACCCCTGTCATTATTATTCAATACGACAAATCTGTTCTTGAGATACTCTCAAAATTCAGGTGGGACAGACTCAAGGTCGTATTTGGATCTTCTGACTTTTACAAATATTTTGTTTCAACTTTAATCTGAACTTGCCTAGGAGCAATTGGTGGCCTGTTCCACAGTTGACACCTGGCTTGGTTCTAGCTGCTGATTCTGAGCTTCTCTGTGGTCTCTTACCACAGATACAGTCCCTTTGACTTCTGTGTATTCCAGTGGGTGAAATCCATGCGCAGCCATCATTTGTACTGTGAAAAAAAAAGATATTTGAAAAGAAAAAATCGTTGGTCTTGGAAATTTTTTATCACTTGATCTCCAGTTTCATTTCTATCACCACGACTCTATTTTCCAACTACTATTTCTTCTTCTGTGTCCAGCTTTTGCATTCCAGTTTCCAATAACTATCAGTTTAGCTTGATAACTTATTTGATCAATTTCAGACTGAAGACATTGGTAGAATTCTTCAAGTTCTTCATTACTAATTTTAATGGTTGGTGGGTAAATTTGAATAATAGTTGTATTGATTGGATTTCTTTGTATAGGAATAGATTGAATCCTATCACAGATGGCATCATATTTCAAGAGATTAATGCAATGTCATTTCTCTTGACCCTGTCATTCCTAGCATAGTACACCATGATTTTCTGATTCTGCATGGCAAATACAGTCCACTTCAGCTAACTATTCACCCAGAATATTGATCTTCATGTGTTTCAGTTCATTTTTGACCACTTCCAATTTTCCTAGATTCATAGTTGGTGCATTCCAAGTTACAATTATTCATTGACGATGGCAGCCGTTTCTTCTCATGTTGAGAAGCAGATGAAGGCTCTGAGAGCTTTACTTCCACCAGCTTTACTTCATCAAGCCATTAGGATCAACTCTACTTTGAGAAGGCAGGTCTTTCTGAGTCAGATTTGGAGTTCCAGTGCCTTCAACCTGAGTGGCTCAGCTTCTGACAAGGTTCTTCTTCTGTTCTTCAGGTTTTCAGCTTCTGACAATGTTTTCATGCGATCCAAAAGGGTTTCAGTGTCTAATTCCTTAGAAGTGGACCGCCCGGTTCCTCCTCCTCATCTGTTTTTAGTCTGGGAGCTCTGCTGAAACGGTTCGTGTTGGGTGGCCCTGCTGGTGGTTGAAATACCAGTGATTCTGCTTCCAGCAACAAAGCAGCACACAAGCCACCACAGTACAGCAAATGGACAGACCAGTGGTAGGATGACCCTCGAGGACAGTGGTTCTCAACCTTCCTAATGCTGTGACCCTTTAATACAGTTACTCATGTTGTGGTGACCCACCAACCATAAAATTATTTTTTGTTGCTGCTTCATAACTGTCATTTTGCTACTGTTATGAATCAGGAGACCCCTGTGAAAGGGTCATTCTACCTCCAAAGGGGTCATGACCCACAGGTTGAGAGCTGGTGCTATAGGAACACATCATCTCTCTTGCTGAGAGCATCTGGTGGATTTAAGCTGCCGACTTTGCAGTTCGTAGTACAATGCATCATCCACGACACCACCAGGGCTCCTTAAATGATGAACATTTGGATTTTAATGCTAAGGGAAGAAGGCATTGAAAGGTAGGAAGCCCAAGGTAAACTGGATTTTTTCAAGAGGCTCTTGCAACTCCTGGACAACATGCCCAGTGTCGGCACAGCAAACCTGCATGGGCAGTTTGGGCCGTGCTTCCCTGTTAATACAATTGGGGATTAAAAATTGTTGTGAGGTCGTTGGAAAATTACTTCCTTATATAAGAAATCTCGGAGCCCTGGGGGTGTAGTGGTTATGTGTTGGGCTAAACTCAAGGTCAGCAGTTTGATACCACCAGCCACTCTGAGGGAGAAAGACAGGGCTTTCTGTTCCAATAACAGACCCAGAAACCCCCAGGGTCAGTTCTACCCTGTCCGATAGGGTTGCCATGAGTCAGCACTGACTTAATGGCTGAGACTAAATAGGAAAAGCTTGCATGAGATGTGTCCATGGAATGATATTGCATGTACTGGGAGCCATTGGGGTATTTTTGTGAATAAGCGGCAGCATCTCATTGAGGTTCCCAGGGGTCCTGTCTCCTACCTTAACCCAGGGGCATGCTGAGCCACACGAGCTCTTCAGAGTGTGGGAGATGTGGTCTTGGCATGGCCCTCAGTGGCTCTTAGTGGACATCACCGTTTGGATTTAATGCACGATTGTTGGGCTCTGAACTGTCAGCATCGCCTTTGCTCAATGCCCTCCTGACCAAGTTCTTGACCAAATCAGCCCCTAGAGCAGCGACATTTTCATTTAATGCAGCCCCCCTTCTCCGAGGTCCCCCTGCCCCCACTCCCTGGCTGTCTCAGCAGGAGACTTCTGTAGGGCACCAAACCAGGGGCGATGATTTTCAGTACCTCAAACATTGCCAACGCCACCTTATACGCTAATTTACAAACGGTGGTGCATCGCTGTTTCCCAGTGGCCTGCAGAAGAGGCCCTGGTGGCAGAGTGGACATGGGCCGCATTGCAATCTGCATGGTCGCCAGTTTGAAACCACCAGCAGCTCCTCGGAAGAAAGACTGGGTTTTCTACTCCCGTAAACAGTTACAGTAAAAAAACAACAATAACAACAACAAAACCAGTTACAGTCTCAGAAACCCACAGGAGCTCAAAAGGAGTCAGCCTTGACTTGGTGGCAGCGGGTTATTTGTTTGTATGTTTGTTTCTGACCTGCATAAGATCTAGTCTGAGAAAAGAGAAAGTTCAAAATTAGCTCAAATGTTACTGTCAGGTTATTATTATTACTTGTTTTGCTGTACACATCTTCAAGTACTGGATTTCACTCAGATCCCAGTTAGTTTTCCTTAGTAAGCAAAGCAACGAGGAAACATTGTCAGACCACTTGCCCCAGTTACCTGTAACAGATATTCCACTGGTGAGAGGCTTTAGACCAGCGCTTCTTAACCAGTGAAGTCTAAGTTTGGGGGTCGAATGACCCTTTCACAGGAAACACATATTTCTGATGGTCTTAGGAATTGAGATACCACTCCTCTATCTGTCTCCAGGCAGGCCCGCCCACATGTAGATACACCTACATATGAGTACCTGGCGTGAAGACTTTTACCCACGTTACACCATGCTTCAAGACAAAATTTCATTGATTTGTCATTAGAAATAAATAGTTCACAATATAGAATTATGTATTATTTTTGTGATTCACCACTATGCTTTAATTATGTTCAATTTGTACCGATGAAAATACATCCTGCCTATCAGATATTTACATGAAGATTCATACATAACAGTAGCAAAATGACAGTGCTGAAATAGCAACAAAAACAATTTTATGGTTGGGGATCACCACAACATGAGGAATTGTAATCAAGGGTCTTGGCATTAGGAAGGCTGAGAACCACTGCTTTAGACAATGGAAGTTTGTTTCTCAGGTGTGTTATAGCTAAGGCAGGGTTCGGCAAACCTTTGAGATGCAGGAGCCCATCCCGTCCTTCATAGCCAATTAAAAATGATTCAAGAGTCATAAATATCTTTTTACAACCAAACAAAATGATCATGATCTAAGTAATAGCCTTTTAAAATTTCCAGTTTTACTCTGGAGCCACAGGTACGGACCGAAAGAGCCACACATGGCGCGAGAGTGAACGGCAGTTCTTGGACCCCTAGCTGGGGCTCCGGTCTCTTCACCTTCTGTTCCCTGACTCCTTGGTGAGCTCCGTGTGGTGTGCCAACTGTCTTCTCCCGTCTTTCTTTCTGGCTTTTGCTTGAAGTTCATCTGCCTTATTGATGTCTTATTCTTATCACTCAAAAGGGGTCAACTAAGACACTTCTCACACTAATCCTGGTGCATTAACATGAGGATGCAATCCCACATCCAAGTGGGATTATAACTGCAAGCATAGAGTTTAGGGTTTACAACTCATACTTTGGGGGTACACAATTCAATACAACAAATAGGGGTGGAGGGGGCTCGTGCTCACTTCCCAGCGAGTACACAGAGCCTCTGGCTTCTTCTATAGAATGTAGCCAAGGGACTGTTTACTCTAGAAAATCATCCACGGGCCCTGCTACGATTCTCTTCAATTCTCACAACCAACCTGTGGGCGGAAAAGACTGCAGGACACGCTTGACAGACGAAACGGAGGCGTTTTTCATCTTTTCTGCCGTACTGCGATTTACTAATTGATGTCAGCCATTCGAGGCAGCCTGCAGCAAAATGGGGTGCTGGACTTTTGATTGGGCTTCTACTGTTCTCTCTGCCACAGGATTCCCACACTTTTGTCATAGGGTGGGAGGGCCATTGACTCCTCTTACCTTCATGCCCCTCCACCCCATCCCCACTCCTTTTATTAAAAGTAAAGATTTCACCTTTATAGCCCCTCACCTAGAAGCCAGCGACCAGGTCCAGGCAGCCCACCTTGTCCAGACAGCAGATTTGCATCATCCTTCAACATCACCTGCTTGACTCAGGAAGTTGCTTAGAGCCCCCCAGGTGCACCGGAGAATTAACATTGCCGACCGGAAGGTTGCATCTCTGTTTAGTCATTTGTTTCTCGATATAATTGTTTTCGCTACAATCAAGCCCTTTCCTCTGGGAAGCAGCTGTCCTCTCGTCACCATTCTTGGCGCTGGGCACCACCAGGAACCTTCCAAAGGTGGTGTCCTCCATCGTCCCTCCCGCACAGGGGCACCTTAGGTCCAGAAGCCAAGTATGTTACCCGCTCACCACCACTTCCACACCAGGGTTCCCACAGGGGCCTTTTACAGGCTAACAATGAGCTCACAGAGTCCCTTTTCCTTCAGTTCTGCTGCCATCCTCCTGACAAGTTGAGACAGAAGGTCCTTCTCTCTGGGAGAAACCGATTCCATCCTTTCTGCATTATAAAATGCCATCCACTCAGTTTGACGCTCAACACATTCATACTGAGTACCACCATTTCCTGTTTCTGCTATGCGTGGTTCATTTGGGGGATTACTTGTCATTCATTAGCGTCAAGTTGGCCCTGAATTTATGTGATGCTATGCACTAGGGGACTGGGCTGTTGGGATCAGTTTCTACTGGCTAATATTTAGAAGTAGATCACCAGGCCTTTCTTCCTAGTCTATCTTAGGAAGCTTCACTGAAACCTGCCCAGCATGGTACCAACCAACACACAAGCCACCACTGACCACTGTGTAGCAAGTGATTGTGAGTTGAAAGCATGTCTCCCAGATAGGCTGCAAGAATTCTCAGAGTCAGGGCCAACTCAAATCCCAACTACATGGACAATCCGCCCCCCACCCCCAACAGAAGAATTCATTTCAGAGGACAGCGCTGAAGCTACAGCTCAGGGAGAGGGACATATTTGATCAGAGCACATGGGAATAAATGAAGGGAGAGGAAGAGAGAGTGTAGCACATCCTGGCCCACTAAGCCCTGAGGGCGATATTCCTGCTCAGAGCTGCCAATGCACAGAGAAGACTATAGGGCCAGCCCCACCATGAGGTACGACGTCCTTCACTGAGGACATCCCTATGGAGGACAACATTGGAGATACAGTGCGGGGATTGCGCCTGATCTGACCCCATCACACCTAGGTGAAACATTAAGGGTATGAAACTGAACAGCAAGGGGAACAGAGCAACGAAGTCCCCAGGGAATGCCAAAAAATAGACTTCGGGGTCAGGGCATGGCACCCCATCAGACTCGACCAGAAAACATTCCTAAAGGTCAACAAACAGACCTTGAACTATTTACAGGTTTTTCTTTTTTGTCATTGTTTTGTCGTTGTTTTGTTTTGCTCTGTCTTGTTTTTGTGCATATTATCTCTGCAGGTCCATCTAGATAAGATAGGCTGGATAAAACAATCTGGAGGAGAAAACAATGGGACTGATGGTTCCAGGGGACATGGGACAGGGGATGGTGGGGGAAAGGAAGTGGTGTTAACAAACCCAGGGACAAGGGAACAACAAGTGATCCCAAATCAGTGGCAAGGAGGGTGTAAGAGGCATGGTAGGGCTTGATCAAGGGCAATGTAACTGAGAGGAATAAATGAATCCCAAGTGAAGGCTGAGCATGATAGTGGGACAAGAGGAAAATAAAAAGAAATAGAGGAAAGAACTAGGAGGCAAAGGGCTTTTATAGAGGTCTAAATACAGGCATGTACATATGTAAATATATATATGAGGATGGGGAAATAGATCTATGTGCATATAGTTATAGGTTTAGTATTAAGGTAGCAGGATGGACATTGGGTCTCTATTCAAGTATTCCCTCAATGCAAGAACATTTTGTTCTATTAAGCTGGCATTCCATGATGCTCACCTTCCCAACATGATCACTAAAGACAAAGAGGTACATAAGAAAATGTGGTGAAGAAAGCTGATGGTGCCTGGCTATCAAAAGGTATAGCATCTGGGTCTTAAAGGCTTGAAGATAGACAAGTGGCCATCTAGCTGAGAAGCAACAAAGTCCACATGGATGAAGCACACCAGCCTGTGTAATCATGAGGTGTTGATAGGATCAGGTATCAGGCATCAAAGAACAAAAAATATCATTGTGAATGAGGGGGAGTGGGGAGTGGAGACATAAAGCCCATATGTAGGCAACTGGACATCCCCTTACAAAAGGGTTGCGGGGAAGAGATGAGCCAATCAAGGTGCAGTGTAGCACCGATGAAACATACAACTTTCCTCTAGTTCTTTAATGCTCCCTCCCCTCCCCACTATCATGATCCAAATTCTATCTTACAAATCCGGCTAGACCAGAAGATATACACTGGTACAGATCAAAGCTGGAAACACAGGGAATCCAGGACAGATAAACACCTCAGGACCCATAATGAGAGTAGAGATACCAGGAGGGGAAGGGGCAGGTGGAGAAGGGGGAACCGATCACAATGATCTACATATAACCTCCTCCCTGGGGAATGCACAACAGAAAAGCGGGTTAAGGGAGATATTGGACAGTATAAGACTTGAAAAAATAATTTATATATTATCAAGGGTGAGGGAGGGAGTGAGGGTGGGGGAGTAGTGGGGAAAATGAGCTTTTACCAGGGCTCAAGTAGAAAGAAAATATTTTGATGGCAGCAAATGTACAAATGTGCTTGACACAATAGATGGACAGATGGATTGTGATAAGAGTTGTACAAGCCCCAATAAAATGATTAAAAAACAAACAAAAAGAATTCTCCTTAAACATCCCTGATGTAATTGTGTTCAGGGCACACACTGACACTGCTTTTACTTCTGCTTTCTTCCTCCTGGGGTGACAAAGTGGGCGGGGCCCAGCTCTTGGACATTTGACCCCCCCTGGGCCCTGGCAGCAGCCAGTGGACTGACTGAGAATGCAGGACTTGGAAGCTCAAGCCTGAACTTGGCCTCCAAAGGGGATTTTTTGATATTTCCACCTGTGGTTTCTGTGTAAACAAACCTCTCCTCCATCCAGATCCCAGTTCTCCCCGAGGCTCAGCTGCCACCTGGCCCACCGCCACATGCTCCCTCACACACATACCAGGACTCTTCCAGTATCTCCGCTTTAAGCTTGAGAATCTGCATACAATGGATGAAGCCCCCACACTTCTACCCTACCTGCCTGTAGTTTAAATCCTCCTGCAGGGATCCCCTCTCCTGCAGGGGAGACCTTGTCACCCGTGTGAACAAAGTTGGGAGGCAGCGCCACATGGCTTCACTCCGCTCCTCCTGCACTGCAGGCTGGGAAAAGGAAGAAGCTGGACCTTCTTCTGACCCCACTTCCTCCTGTTGCTCTGTCGGCCTGCCTCGATCCTCCAATGACTAGACCCTGAGCCATCTCGGGGCATCAGACAGGCAGAGCTCATGCCCTTTTGGAACCAAGAGGGTGTCACGGGCAGGCATCACACATCGGGCACTCGGGCGGCGACGAGAGGCTTCTTCAGGCAGCACGTGGGGTGTGGAAAGAGCGCCAGGGTCCAGGCAGTGGTACCTGGGGAGCATGCAGCCGTGGGAGACACGTGGAGAACACAGCGTCCCTTCTGTTCTCACCCAACGGGCACCACCGGAACCTCTCCATGAGAGACCCGGCTGGACAGTTTCTACGTATTAACTCATCAGAGGTGCCAGTGTTGAGAGCAGATAGGGACTCTGCACAGGGTGGAGGACACCCAGGTGACATGGCCCCTGAATGTGGATATTAGAACAGGAGAAAGAAGACATTTCGGAGGAAAACAAAATCTGTGGAAAGTTGGTGAGGCTCGTAGTTAGTACTGTAGGACACACACCACACTCACTGCCATTGAGTCAATTCTGACTCAGAGCCGATAGCACAGGCTAGAACTGCCCCTCTGGGTTTCCAAGGCTTTAAATCTTTAAGGTTGCAAAAAAAAAAAAAGTCTCATCTTTCCCCCACGGAGCACCTGGTGGGTTCGCACTGCTGACCTTGTGATTGGTGGCTCAATTGGTCACCCCCTGGGTGACCAAGGCTCCTGGTGTGCACCATGTAGGCTGTGGTTATGTAGAATGTTAACATTCCGGGGAGTTGGGTGAAGGGTACGCAGAACACCCGACTTTGGGGGCAACTTTTCTGGAAGTCTAACATTATTTCAAAATACAAAGGAAGCGGAAAAGGACTCGCCGAGTTTTTGTGAGGCGTGTGGGGAGCTGAGGTTTCGAGGGGCTTAGTGGTGGTCACTCGGTAAGTACTGGGGACGTGAGCCTCTGCTCGTGTTGTACCTGGCTTCACTGACACAGCGATGGCGGACAGAGAACAGGGTGATCTGATTCAAGCCGGAGGCGCCGCATCCGAGGTGAGCTCCAGGGAGAAAGGTCGGAGATGGGCCTCAGAGCACAGCCCACAGTGGAAAGCTTAAACATAACGAGTAAGAACATTTGTCGGGGTGCTTGGTGCTGCAAACAGTAACGGATTTGAGTACGAGCTAAAAGGCTGATGGTTAGGGCTATTCAGGGGCGCCTGGGTAGACAGGCCTGGGAGCTGCTTCTGAAAGGACACAGGTGGGAAATACCTCACTTCTTGGCTTCCCATGAGAAAGAATTCACCTTAAGCCTGGGTTGGGATCCCAGTGGGTTTTTATAAAGGACAGAAGTTCCAGGCTTGACTGTTCCTGACCACAGGCACCCTCTGGGCACTGCACACACACATGTGGGGGCCTGAGGCTCGAGAGAGACCTTGGCACCAGAGCGCAAGGCGGAGGAGCAGCTGGAAAACAGCCCGGAAGTCTCCAGGGTCTGCCCTTTAGGCCCTCCGCTGGGAGGCGTGGTCGGCAGTACTGGTTGACCCCATTGGCTGAATTGAGCCCACCTGGCTGGGGCTTGAATTGGCACATGCCCCTTAGCCTGCATTGGCTTCCAACCTCCTGTAGGGGCCCCTAGGCATAGAAAGGAGCAACCCCTATCCTGGTACCTATCAGTCCCAGCTTGGGTTGGAACCGACTGGACAGTGTGGGGGATCAGGATTCCCTGTGCAGCATAAACAGGCCACTGGCCCAGCTGCTGACCGAAACATCAGGGGCACCTCAAGAGAAAGTCTTGGTGCCCTACTTCTGAAGACTCCACCACTGAGGACCAGGTGGAACCCAGCCTGAGATACCCTGCCCACTTCAGGCCTCCCTCTGTGAACTGGGATCACTTGATGGTAGCTGGCATAGGGGAAGGGCCTCAACTGCCAAACGGGGGGCCTCCTTAGCTGCAGGAAAGCAGTAGGCAGAGCCTTTATGAAAAAGTTTCCCAAGAAAGTAAAATATGCTGCATTGCAGAAAGACCCGGGAAAAGCGGCCCCCATCCCCGCTGCAGAGCTGATCTGCCATCAGCACAGGACACGGAAGATCTGAGCTGAGCGAAAGGAATCTAGGAAACAGGTCCCCAGGAATGTGGAATGAAGACTTCCGCGCCAGCGGGAGAGCCCGGGAAACCCATCCGCTAGGACACGGAGAGGTGACCCTTGGAGGACGAAGGTAGTGGGAGACATTGTCTGGGATGACAGGCTGTGATCGCAGGTGGAACCCTGAGGGCCTCAGTGGAAACCCAGGCTGACACTGCGTCTGGGTCCTAGATGCTGAAATGCGACAGGGAGCACGAGGATGCTAGGAAGCTGTCCAGGGACATTCAATTCTGCTGGAAACAAAGTTAAACGGAATTCAGCGTGAATGTGGCTGCTGGGCTCAGAGATGGGCGGGCACAGGAGGAACCGGAAAGGGAGGCTCACCTTCAAGCTTGCTGCTCTGAGTGAGAGGGCTGGGTCCTGCCCAGGGCTGCTGCGGACCCTGGAGGGGGCAGCCTCTCAGTACCCGTGAATGGGTTCCATTGGCACTAGCGGCCTTAGAGAGCAGTACTCAAACCCGAAAGCAAACTCCCTGCCATCAGTCATTCCCACCTCGTAGGGACCTTGTAGGACAGAGTACTTCTGAGACTGAATCATCGTAGGAGTAGACAGCCTCATCCTTCTCCCCTGGAGTGGCTGGTGGTTTCAAACTACTGATCTTGTGGCAAGCAGTCCAGCGTTTCTCCTTCTGTGCCGTCAGGGTTCCTTGTGGAAAGCAGGAGGAAGGCCTAAGAAGCCCCGGGGGTGTGGTGGTTACCCGTTGGACTGCGATCTGCACGGTCAGCACATTGAAACCACCAGCCACTCCAAGGCAGACAGATGGGCTTTCGAGGCCCGTAAAGAACGCCAGTCCTAGAGACCCACGGGGGCAGGTCCACCCAGCCCTATGGGGTCGCTATGAGTTGACAACGACTTGAACGGCAGGAGTTTGTTTACTTTTTGGTTCCAACAAGGGCCTCCATGGAGGACTTGGAGTTAAGGTCTAGCAGGGTTCCCTGCACCAAGTCACCTCAAGTGACCCGGGAATGTGACCTGCCATGTTTGCTTGAAGGTGCAGGTGGCTAGCTGTAGGGGGGACCTTGGAGGGTGTGTCCTGACTGTACTTTAGTGTCACCAAGAACTCCTTTGTAGAAACACCAGTGGCAGGGTCTTGGCCCCTGGACGATGCCCATTTAATAGATCCTGGGGAGACCCTTGGGCCAGGGAGTCTTATAGCATCCATATGCCACTGTTTAACTTTTTATTCTGAAAAGCAACAAGAGCGCCTGGAATAATAAACTCCCCTGAACTGTCATTCTGCTTCCACCATGTTCAACTCCTTGCCAGTCTTACTTCATCTCTAACTCCACTCCCTCCTCCAGCCCTGCCCCTGGGGTTCTTGGAAGCAATCTCAGACCTCTTAATCCCAGTGTGGGCACATCTCAAGGTGGGTCTTGCGTGCAAACAGGGTGGAGAGCTACTGTTCCATTCCACCCTCTTCATTGTGCAGATAAGCAAACCAACCGTGGCCCAGACAGGAGTGGGAATTTGCAAAAGTCACACAAAAGGTCCCTTCCCACCTTCACAGTCCATAAATACATGAATCTGGAAGCACCACAGGGACTCCTGGTGGGGCCTCTGCCCCAGGTGCCAGTCCGAGGTCTCTTCTGGCTCTTGGCAGAACCCTGCTCCGCCCTTGTTTTGCTGTTGTTGTTGATGCGAGCCGGCCGGCTCAGTCCTCTCTCAGGCCCCTGGTTGAAATACAGGGCTTCTGCTCGCTGACTGTAGGACTGGGTGGGGATGACTCAGGGCTGAAGGAGCTGAGCTTTCTGGCTCGCTGACTCCTCAGAGCTCCAGGCCAAGCGTTCACAGAGGTTCAAATGCTCTCTGCCAGCCAGGTGGCAGGGCCTTGGGCACTCACTGCGCTTCCCACAGGAACCTTTGGGCAGGTGTGCCACCCTGCCACTGGGCTTTCTTCTTTCTTTTCTAAGCAGAGGACAGATGCTAATTGTGAAACGTGGGGCTTGTTGACTCAGGCCGGCTTTCAGAGGACTGGGATCCTCAGGTGCCCTCTGCTGTGGTCGGCCAGGGCCAGCGCAGATGGGGTGGGGACAGGGGCCCCAGGGCTGGGCAAAAGCTTGTGCTGCAGCAGCCTTGGTAAATGGGGGGAAGGGAGCGTGCAGAGGGAACCGATTTCCTTTCCTGTCTTTCACCCCCTGGACAAATGGGCCCTCGTCCTGGGGCTCTTTCTTCCACATGACCGTCTGGGGACAGCCAGAAGCCACCCAATCCCTGGCCGAGCCTGGAGAGCCTGTTTCTTTTCACTCAGCCACCTGGCAGGGGAATGTGCCAGGTTGCCCAGCGGGGACACGTGGTCCTGGAGGTTACTAGCACACGCCCTGTCAGGCTTTCAGAGAGACTTAGCCTGAAGGCCAAGGGACAGTCATACTTGTCCCCCAAGTACAGGAAGAAAATGTTCTGAAATAAATTGTGGTGATGATTGAACAACTCTCCTGGATAGGGCTGAATGATTAAATTGCATTTTATGTGAAGTATATGCCAATAAATCTATTAAAAAAACGATGAACTCAAACAAACTATTGAGTTGCTTCTGGCTCATAGGGACCCGATAGGACAGAAGAGACCCCCCATAGGGACCCTATAGGGACAGAAGTTCCCGTAGCATTTCTGAGTCTTTAGGTCTCGATGGGAACAAATGGCTTCCTCTGTTTTCCAGCAGTCCACCACTTGACTCCTTGGAAACCCCATGGGACTGTTCACACTGCCCTGTAGGGTTGCTGCTTCCGAATCCACTCCGCAGTGGGGCACAGCAGCCTCAATGAATGGGAGAGGGTCAGGTGGCTGCTCTGACTGGTACCAAACATCACATGCCACAGAGTGAGGATGTGGCAGTCCTAACAAAAGTTGTGAGCAACGCCAACAACAAATTAGTCTCTCTGCACACAAAACCAAAAACACTGCCATCAAATCAATTCGGCCTCATAGCCACCACAAAGGGCAGGGCAGAATTGCCCTGGTGGGTTTCCAAAGCTGTCACTCTCCATGGGAGTGGAACGCCTCTGTTTTCTCGTGTGGAGCAACTGGTGGTTTTGAACTGCTGACTTTATGGTGTGCAGACCAACACATAACCACCATGCCGCCGGGCTCCTTGGTTTCTGCATATATAAACTAAAAGAAAGCCAAGAAATATCACTGCCTTCGAGTCGATGTGGATTGATAGCGACCCTATAGGCCAGGGAGGGCTGCCCCATCAGGTTTCCGAGGCTGCGATTGTTTACAGGAGTAGAAAGCCTCGTCTTTCTTCCGGGCAGCGGCTGGTGGTTTAGAACTGCAACCTTGTGGATTGCAGGCCACCTTGTAACCAAGACTTGCATCCACTGTAGAGGCAGTTCAACTCTGTCTTATATGGTTGCACACACACACAAAAAGGAACCGGTGAAGAAATAAATAGATGAAACCCAGCAGCTTAATGGAAACAGCATCTGGGGCCCTGACTTGAGCTCCTACTGCTTTGGTCACATCCCCTATTTGACCTCTGCTGAAGAGATTGCTAAAGGCTTCCTGGTGGCACAGTGGTGAAAGCACTCAGCTGCTAGCCCCGAGGCCCACAGTTCAAACCCACCCTCCATGCTGCAGGGAAAAGATAAGCTAGTCTGCTTCTGAAAGGTCCACAGCGTCGGAAACCCTATGGAGGCAGCTCTACTGCCCTGCAGGGTAGGCACAGGGACACTATGAGTCAGGACCAGCTCAACAGTAATGGGTTTGGCTGGGTTTTGTATTCATCCCGGACAAACCTCAGAACAGAGGCGAGGACAGGAAGGAGAGCCGAACTGCACACCGCAAGGAAAGACGGAGCAGGCGCGCACGCATGGGAGGGGCGCCTCGGAAGATGCTCGTCTTTCTGGATGCAGCAAGTGTGACTTCGCAGACGGGGGATTGTAGGGATGGCTCTAGAGGACAGAGAGAGCCCTTGGGGGCAGGGAACTCCTTCGAGGACAGAGCCAGGCCTGGAAGTGGCCTAACCGCACATCATGCCCACCAGGGTCAGCCCCTGCCAAGGCAGGCAGCTACCTTCTATTGCCAGCCAATGCCTTTGTTTTTCCAAAAAAATGTGCCAGTGCATTTTCTGTTATTTCAAGCACAGGTCTAACTTTCATTTTACATAAATTTTCATGCTACGCAGGCAACTCCCAGTACGCAAAAATGCAGTCCCTGGGCTGGTGCTGGCATATTCCAGCCTCAGGCGCTGGCCCGCCGGAAGTGGACTTATAGAGACGACCCCACTCTTCCCTCAAGCGGGCCACATTGCGAGTGACATGTGGGCAAAAGCCAGGCTGCGCAGACACCTGGCCCGCTCCCGTGTGTGATCGTGGGCGGCGTCAACGTTGTTGCTAAGATTAAATCCTCCTCTTCTCACGTCACTGTGTCGGCTACTCCAGCTTCCTGCTGAGCTTCTTCACAGTCAAGTCTTTGCTTGCTTGCATTTTTGGGGGTAAAACGAGGAAGCCAGAGATTGAGCTGCCCTGTGAAATGGAAACATATGAGGTTATGACCCTCCTGTGTTAGGATTTTTCATCTTCTTCGGAGTTCTTTCCAAGAGCCTTTATTTGAAGGAAACAAACCCCGAACAAAGAAAGCCCTGAGGTGATGGTTACTCACGTGTGAGGTGAGGGACAGATGGAGGTGGCACAGGAAAGTGGGAAAGGAGGCCCCAAGGTTTTCCTGCGGGCCCATGCTCCGGGCCTCTGGAAAGAGACGCAGCTGGTGCCCTTGGAGAAGGGAGTCACCTGACTGTTGGCAGCTGGGCCAGCCTGGTCCTCCCTGCAGACCGACTGAGGTTGTTTGCAGTTGTAAAGTCTCTTTCCTCTTTCCGTCCTCCGTCCTTGAGAGAACCCAGCCCCACTCCAGTCCCAGGGGCTCTTCCTGATTTGGTTCCAAATCATAGCCACTGTCTGGGACAGACATTAAGCTGCTGGGTTTCATTTATTTATTTCTTCACAGGCTCCTTTTTTTTTTGTGTGTGTGTGTGTGCAACCATATAAGACTGCTGGGGAACTTCCGGCCAGTCGACCCTACAAGGCCCAAGAAGTCATCCGTGCCCATTAACGTCACGTTCCAACCAAACTCACTGCCATTGAGTCCACAGCGATGCACAGCACCCCGTCCCACGAGGGAACCGCGCCGTGGGTTTCCAAACTGTAACGTTCAGGCGTGACTTAATGAAATGTTTGACCTGTATGTGGTCTGTGAAGGATGTTATGAATATCCAAATGGGCTTTGGCAGAAAAAAAGAGGTTCCCCCCCACCTGCAAACTCTTGATGGGGGCAGACAGCCTCATCTTTCTCCCAAGTAGCGGCTGGTGGATTGCAACTGCTGAACTTGCCGTTAGCAGCCTAGTAACCCTGTAAGGCACCATGCCACAGGGTTGCCTAGGCTACGATCTTTGCAGGAACAGATGGACGGTTCTTTCCTTCGGTCACCGATCTCTGCAAGCCACCGAGGGGGTGGGGGCCATAGCAGCTGAATACTTCTTCACTGCGCCGAGGTGTCAGGAGTGTGACCCGATGAGGGAGTCAGCAGGAGCTTACTTCACAATCTGTAGCAAGCAGTTTCCCACGACTCCACAGACCACACAGCCCAAGTCAGGCCCTGCTTACATGGCTCACTGGGCGCTCCTTCCCTGTCACACTCTACATTTGGAAAGAGGCTTTGCTGCTGTAGGGACGTGCTGTGGGGTTGAGAGGAGACAGAAGCCAGCCATACTTATAAGCAAAATCTTTTTTAAAAAATCATGTTACTGCGGCTCTGACAGCTCTTCTAACGTTCCATACATCATTTGTATCAAGCATATTTGTACATATGTTGCCATCATCATTTTCTAAACATTTACTTTCTGTTTGAGCCCTTGGATCATCTCCTCTTTTCCCCCTCCATCCCATCCTCATGACCCCTTGATAAGTTATACATTATTATTATTTTCATATCTTACCCTGACTTTCTGTCTCTCTTCCCCCACATTTCTTTTGTTCATCCCTCTGGGTGGGGGGATTATGTGTCGATCATTGTGATCAGTTCCTTCTTCCTCCCCTTCTCTCCCCACCTTTCCCCGCCTCTCCTGACATTGCTACTCCCATTTCTGTTCCTGAGGGGTTTAGCTGACCTGCATTCCGTCTGTAATGAGTTCTTATCTGCATCAGTGTTCATACTCCGGTCTAGCCCTCAGTGAAAGGCAGGACCAGGGCCATGATTGTGGGAGGTAAGGAAGCCTCAAGGAACCAGAGGAATAGTGTGTGTTTCATCAGTGCTATACTGGGCCCTAGTTAACGCATCCCTTCCTGTAACCCTTCTGTGAGGGGATGTCCTATTTTCCACAGATGGGTTTTGTGTCTCTGCTCCAACCCCCCCTAGTTCTCAACAATATGGTTTAATTTTTGTTTTGGGTCTTCTGGTGCCTGTTAACTGATTCTGTCGACACCTCATGATGGCACAGGCTGGTGTGCTTCTTCCATGTTGGCTTGTGGCTTCTCTGCTAGATGGCCAACAAGCAGAATCTTTGAGGTGATGGAAGAAATGTGAAATTGTTCACTACAGAGGAGTAAGGGACACAGTAAGGGAGTTCTTGCCTGACTTCTTGGGTAAAACAACATTGAATTTATTAGTCGGCCTTCACCCCCGCACTAACCACTTTGTGTGTGTGTGTGTGTGTGTGTATGTGTGTTGGGGGTGGGGGGACAACTCTGTCTCTATTCCAAGTACTTCCCTACCTGCTTTTCCCCCCTGACGGATTATTTCTGAGACCTCGTTCCCAGTCTCTCCTAACTCAGAATTCTGTGCTGGCTGTGGCGAGCGAGTCAAATGAACCTTTAAATTGCCACATTATAAAGGACACACACATCTACAGTAAGGGTCTGGATGAGTCCTACCTATCCTTGGCTGGTGTGGCAGCCTTTGAGGAACAAAACCCATGGGTAGACTTTGGCCCTTGGCCCGTGGCCTTTCAGGGAAAGCTGTGTCTGTCGAGGAACAGTTCAAGGTCACAGCTGTTTTTGCCCAAATGACAACCAGGCCCGACCTTCTTGTCCAGAGCCCCAGGTGTGCATGGGTGTTGGTGACACCACTGTGACTGGTGGTCCACTATTGGGGGCTGGGTCCACCCTGGAGTCCTCTGCACTGACCCACTGACCTCTCTCTCATGATAACCTGTCAGACCATAGTCCCATCATGTGGGGCTGTTCAAAGAAGTTCTGAAGAGCTAGAGTGTTGGATATAGAAAGGTTGTCCCCCCCATAATATATGCCGAACCTAAGATGCTGCTTGTTAACACATGGTCTATGACTATACACTTGGGGGTCAACTGCTTAAAGGTTATCTGCCTGAGGGTTATCGGTCATCTAGACCAATCAGACCTTATAGTCTGTCCCAAAGACAAGGTCAAGCCAACTCAGGGAGGACCAAGGTTAGGCTGCCATCTTGACTTGAGAGTCTGCCCGTCTTGTCACTGTATGGCCCTAGTGCCCCCCTTCCTACTGTGTGTACCCCTATTTCCTCCACCTCCTGTTGCATATGTGCCTGTGGTACGGAGCAATGGTTATGATGCAATCAGGGGGGCTTCCACGTCCCCTAATTGTATATAAGCTGTGACTGGAAATATATTCACTCTGCATTGATCTGGTGGCTGAGATCATGGTCATCTGGGAGGTGGGCAATTGCATGCCTTATCTTTGTCTGATGTCTCTTTAACTTTATCCTTCAATTGCACATCTGCCTCTTGGACCCATTTGATTGTGGGGACCGTTACCCAGTAGTAGGGGAGTTTGGTCTTATTACATGCTATTCTTCACCGATGGCTCATCAGGAACATAAATAAATCACAGAGAGGAGGGTAACTTGGATTCTCTCTGAGGAAGAAAAGCAAACCTCTCCTGTCCTATGGGCTTCTCACCTGCATCTTTCCTGAGAATAGTACCTTTGGAGCACGCAAAGGCTGTTTGCAAAGATACATGTCCCCACGTCCCCTTCCAGAGGCTGATCAGAGGCTTTCTCCACAGGAAGCCACGCCAAGGGACTGCGAGTAGGAGACCCGAGCGATAGAGCGGAAACTTGGCCCCTCTCAGCAACAGGGTCTGGGCAAGAGGATCCGCCCCTGGCCTGTGGTTTATGGAACAGGAAGTGGTCCACAAGCAACCATCCAGCTGCTGCTCTATCAGGCACTTCACACGCACAAGGCTTTGCGTGGAGAAGTTCAAGTGTCCTGCTCACCTTTGGGGAAGCTAAGTGACCCTGTGGGGAAATAAAATGAACACAGAGCAGCTAGAGCACTTAAGGGCTAGCAACTCATCCTGTGACTTTAGACAATGCCCCCAACCTCGCAGAGACTCAGTGAACTCACTGACGTTAGTTGCTAGGTACCACAGAGTCATTTTCAATCCATCACGACCTGATGGACAACAGAATGAAACACTGCCCAGTCCCGCACCATCCTCACAAGGGTGGTTAAGTTTGAGCCCATTGTTGCAACCACTATGTCCGTACATCTCATCAAGGGCTGTCCTCTTTTTTGCCGCCCTTGAACTCTACCAAGCATGCTGTCTTTTTCTAGGGACCAGCCTCTCCTAACAACATGTCCAAAGTACATGAGACAAAGGCTCACCATCCTTGCCTCTAAGGAGCACTCTGGTTGTACTTCCTCCCAGACAGATTTGTTTGTCCTTCTGGCAGTCCATAGCACTTTTCATGTTCTTCTCCAGCACCACGAATCAAATGTACCAATTCTTCTCGGTCTTCCTGATTCGATGGCCAACTCTCACAGCCGCGTGAAGCGATTGGAATGACCGTGGCTTGGAGCAAGTGCACCTTAGTCCTCCAAGTGGCAGCCTGGCTCTTCCCTTGTGCAGCACATTGACCCTGTGCAATGAGTCTTTTGATTTCTCGACTCCTCATTTTAGGAGCATTGATTGTAGATCCAAGCAAGATAAAATCCTTGACAACTCTGATCTGTTCTCCATTTATTGTGATGTCACCAATGGGTCCAGTGGGGAGGAATTAAAAAAAAATTTAACATTGAGTTGTAATCTATACTGAAGGCTGTAAGCTTTGATCTTTATTAGCAAATACTTCAAGTCCTGCTCACTTTCAGCAAGCAAAGTTGCGTCATTTGCATCTATCAGGTTGTTAATAAGCCTTCTTCTGATCCTTTTTAATATAGTTGCATAATTTTTCATATAGTGCAACTTCTTGGATTAAGTATGGTGAGACGATAAAACCAGAGCATACCTTTACTGATTTTAAACTATGAAATATGTCCGTTCTATTTGCCTAACCACTTCTTGACCATGTACAGGTTCCACGGGAGCAGAATTAGTTGTTCTGAAGTTCCCATCCTTCTCAATGTCATCTATAGTTGATTGTCACCCAAACAGTCCAATGCTTTTGAATAATCAAGACAACACAAGTGAAACATTTCTCCATGTCAGTAATGATATCCCTTTTGCCACGTCCACTTCTGAATCTGGCTCGAATTCTTGGCAGTTCCTGTTCATGTACTGCTGCCTCATCAAGTCCCTGGAATTCAGTTGGTGCTCAATACATGCCCCTATTCTGAATGAATGAAGTTCTGGTAGTGTGGTGGGCTACAAACTGAGCTGCTAGCCACAAGATCGTCAGTTCGAATCCACCGGCGACTCTGCAGGAGAAAGATAAAGCTGTCTACTCTAGCAAAGCTTTAGAGTCTTGGAAACCCAAAGGGGCAGGTCTACTCCGTCCTATAAGGTCATGACGAGTTGGAATCAACTGGCTGGCAGTGCGATGGAGGAGAAGATGCTTGGGATGGGAAAGATAGAAGGATTTAGGGAGGTCTTTTTTGGTAAGGGGCTGCTGAGCCAAGGCACAGCAGAGCATCTGGTGTCTGAGCCTTTCTCAACGGACTGCTGGTGTCGTCAGTCTATGGCATTTCAGGCCATCGGGCGGAGGGGTTCTTGGGCCCATTAGCACACCGTTACTGACATCAGAAGGGTGGGAGAACGCAACTCAGTCAGTGACCCTGTACAGCAGGCTGGGTCAGGGAGGGCCTTCACAGAACTTGACAGGCTTTAGCCTCCCCCTTGGTAGCTGAGCGTGGAGGTGGGAATGCAGATCTTTTGTTCAGAGAAAACCAAACAAAAACAAAAGAAAACCCAGTCTTTGCCATTGAGTCGATTCCAACTCATAGCAACCCTGTGGGACAGAATAGAAACTGTGGGTTTCTGAGACTGTAACTCTTTACTGGAGTTGCAAGCCTTGTCTTCCTCCTGCTTAGTTATATAAACCAGAAACCAAACTCATTGTCATTGAGTTGATGCGGACTCATATTGACCCTATAAGGCAGGGAAGACCCGCCCTTGTGGGTTTCTGAGACTGTAACTGAGACTGTAACTCAGAAAGTCCTGTCTTTCTCCCAGGGAGAGAGAGGCTGGTGGTTTCAAACTGCTGACCTTGCAACTAGGCCAACAAGCAACCACTACACCATTAGCCAACCCCACCCCACCCCCAAACTCTCCACTCCCCGGCTTTTAGGGAAGTGGAAGGAATTTAAAGTTCTTTGTGGAAATAGGACCCATTCCCTCATTTATCACTCATCTGGTCTCTTCAGGGTAATAGAAGACTTTTAATACTAATCTAAATGCCTTTTTCCAACAAAGGCTCTGAAGCACCTGCTGCCAACAGCTCCCTTTCAGTAAAAGAAGGGTGGCCCTGGAGACCCTCAGCAGGACCAGGGCTTTCTCTGAAGAAGCCCGTGTGGTCTGTGCCCCTGTGATAACTGCAGACTCTGGGCTCTGTATGATTTTGGCATGTCACTCAGGAAATACAGGATGGCTCTGGCTGGCACCTCCTCTCTGTCTTGCAAAGAAAGCTATTTGGGTCCAATCTAATCCTCAAGGAGTGGCACCGGCCTGCTGATTGTCACCTCACTCTTTCACTTACAAAAAATCCAAGGCAGTTGGTTATATTTATCTCCTCCAGACCCCAGATGTCCAAGATTAAGGGGATCCCTGCAGGGCTCTGTCGTATCTCAAGGAACATGGGCAACAGATGCAGTAGATTGCTCTTGGGGTCTTCCAAGTCCTAGTGGATCTCTCAAGCTGTGTCCAGAGCCATGTTAGATCTAATTGGGACATGAATATACAACACAGAATGGTTTCACTTAGGGAGCATCACCAAAGCAGAACCAAACTCACTGCCAACCAGTCCATGCCAACTTATAGTGACCTTCCAGAACAGGGTAGAACTGCCCTTGTGAGTTTCCAAAAGCATAATTCTTACAAGAATAGAAAGCCCATCTTTCTCCCATGTATAGGCTGGTGGTTTCAAACTGGTGACCTTATGATTAGCAGCCCAACGTACAACCACTATGCCAACAGGGCTCAAAGAACAAGACTAGCACATATGAGACAATTAGAAATAGATGGTGTTCATTGGTCAGTGTAAGAAATGAAAAAAAAAATTACCAAAGGTTCATGAGAGAGGGAGGGTAGGGGAGGGATGGATGGAAAAATGAGGAGCTGCTACCAAGGGCTCAAGTAGAAAGAAAATGCTTTGAAAAGGATGATGGCAATAAATGTACAACTGTCCTTGGTACAATGGATGTATGTATGGATTAAGAGCTATATGAGCCCCCAATAAAATGATTTTAAAAAGAAGAAGAAATAGATTATGTCATGGTGGTGGTTATGTTTTAGAACTTGGTATAATGGCCCCTCTGGGAGACCCAGGCTACTGCAGCCAAAAGCTCAGGAAGGACTGGGGTCAGAGGTTCGCTGGGAGACAAGGACCGCCTCTATCAACAAGAACCAAATCTAGGGAAGTTTCAAGATGTAGGACTTGGGCTAACCAGGTGGCTTCTCACCTGCAGAGAACAGGTGGTTTCTGCCTTCCCCTCCAATGAAAGAATATTCAATCACCGTAGCCAGCATTTGCTGGTCTGTCACTCCTCCCAGCAGCTCAGTGGAACGAAGCAAGCAGCAGCCGCTGAGGCAGGCCCAGCTCGTGGTGACCCTGGTGGGTCAGAGGAGAACTCGGCTCCGGAGAGTTTTCAATGGCTGATTTTTCCCAAGAGATCACCAGGCTTTTCTGTCACATGCCTCAGGGTGGACTTGAACTACCAAGCTTCTCATGAGCAGCCAGGCCCTTAACCACTGCACCACTCATCAGTACTACTGATACCCCCTCCTTGATGCAGAGAAAAGTTGGGCCCGGAGAGGGTCTAGCCAGGCAGCCAGAAACCAGGGTTCTAGAGCCAGCACCCTGGTAGCATAATTTAATTGCCCCATCTGGGGGTGGCAGTATTTCGGAGCCAAGAACACAATAGAGACTGCAGCAGAGGTGATCGGGGCCCCTGGGGCTTCTGGAACTAGGGAAGGCCGCTCCATCAGAGGACTCACACCCAAGACCTCATGGCAACAGAGCCCGAAACGTGCTCTCCACTCATCCTACCCTCGGTCTCTCCACGTGAGGGAGAGGGCAGTGGAGGCGTGCAGGGTTTCAGCTTCTCTGAGCCTTTCTGACTCAAGTCTGATTTGTGTTCTTTCTTACCGACTCAGCGACGAGGTGAATGCGTGAGCAGATATCTCAGCTAGTCCCGGGACTGCCAGGACTGGAAGGGGGTGGATAGAGGACACATTAGTAAAGGAAATGTTAGCTGAACTAATTACCTGATTTCAAGAACGGATCACAAAGGAGGACCAAGAGTATGGTACAGACTCAGCAGACTGGGGTGACTTTCAGAAGAGATCAAGGGGGCGGGATGGAGCTGACTTTGGAAACAGAGCTGCCCAAGGCTGATGGGGGAGCCTGAGCAAGAGAAAGGAAGGATGCTGGGACAGTCACAAAGCCCTGCTGGGATGGCCACATTGAGGATGAGGTGCGCTCCAAGGTGACAGGGTGGAGAGACCTCGGCTATCACTTTCAGGAGACGTTGTCTGTCCAGCTTTGAAAGTCTTCAATCCCTGAATAGAGAACCTTCAAAACAGAACAAAAACAAACCCAAACCCACTTCCATGGAGTCCATTCCCCCCATTGACAGGGTAGAACTGCTCTGACCTTGGAGCGGTTGGTGGGCTTGAACTGCTGGCCTTGCCTACCCACCCACCATGCCACCACTCTGCAGGCCCTATATAAATTGTCATCTTACTGCCTCCTTGTGAAACCAAAGACCACAAGGACAGGAAAAACCTATTTGTTTGTTTGTTTGTTTCTCTAAGAGAAAACTTCCAACAGTCGGTCTTGCATCCCGGTTCCTTTGCCAGAAACTGCACGCACGTCCCGGGAAGCGGACAGGTGAGCGCTATGGGTGGAGAAGAGCCCGTTTCTTGGAAACGTTGGCAGCTGCAGCACTGTGTCCCAGGTGCGCAAATGCTCTCCCACGCACCCCTCGGAGGCTGCTCCTTTCCCTAGAACAAGCCACACTGTCCTCCAGGCCTTGAGAAGCATGGCAGCTTTCCTACAGAAAATCTCAGCCGCTAAGGACCTCTGGCCTGGATTGAATTGAGAATGAGGACAGGCAGGACCTGAATAATAAGAGCCTGCTTGACCTTGTCGGATACTGGGCCCCACCAGCGTGGAAAAGATCGGCCTCTGCCTTCAATGCACCGCCTTCAAGAGGTTCACCCTACCAAGGCTGCTTTTGGAGGCGACACTGTGGTTATGCCTTGGGCTGTTCACGGCAAGGTCAGTAGTTTGAAACCACCCGCAGCTGTAGAGGAGGCAGACAGGTTTTTGTGACTCCTGAAAAGATTCACAGACTCAGAAACTCGCAGGGGCAGTTTTACTCTGCCCTGTGTGGTCGCTGGGAGTGGACACTGAGTTTGGTCTCTGGCTGCTGCTGCTCCACATCCTGGTTCCATGAATGGTATCTGGGGGCTTGAAAGCTTCAAGGCAGGCAGCCACCAGTCAGTCCTTATTTGCCTGGAACAGCCGAGGAAGGAGACGCAGGGAATGGACTCTGGGTTCAATTGCTCCCCTAACTTACCACCTCTGGGACTGTGAGACCAGAAGAAATGGGTGGCCCCCACTGATCACTTCCATTTTGATCAAGGATCCAACCGATGGATCCTGATCAAAAGGAGGTACAGTATGGAACAGAATTTCAAACTCACGTGGAAACCAGTCGTACTGGGGCCAGGGAGACTGGAGAACCTCCTGGAATGAATGACCAGAAAGAATTTGTAACTCTGAAACGGAAACTGTCCCATGAAGCCATGAGTGAATTAAACAACCAAACATGCAAACGAAATCCACTACCATCAAGTCGATTCCAACTCGAAGTGGCCTGAGAGGGCAGAGCAGACAGCCCCTTGGGTTTCTGAAAAGGGCAATCCTTGTGGAGGCAGACAGCCTCCTTTCTCCCCCTCCGAATGACTGGGGGGTTCAAACCGTCGACCTTGCAGTTAGCTGCTCATGTTAATACAATGAAAGAGAAATATTTGTGTTGAGATGAGCCCAGGTGGCAGAGTGGTTACATTGGGCTGCTAGCTGCAAGGTCAGCAGTTCGAATCCACCAGCCCCTCTGAGGGAGAAAGACAGGCTTTCAACTTCAGTAAAGCGTGACAGTCTCAGACACTCAGCGGCAATTCTACCCTGTCCTATAGGGTTGCTATGAGTTGGCATTGACTCGATAGCCGTGAGTTTGGTTTGGGGTTTGAACTGCTGAACTTCCGCTAACAGTCCATCAAGAAACCAACCCACTGAGCCCCGACCAGGACTCTTTGTGTAGGTGAAGTCCTGGGAATCCTCAATGTCCCCTGCTGCACCTCCCCCCACCCCCCCAAGCAGGCTCCTGGCTCTGCTTCTGAAGCCACCGCTCCAGGGCTGATTCCTAAGGCTGCAGCTCTCTGGCATTCCTGGGTGTCCCATTTGTCACCTCCATGAGAGAAATTAGCAGTTTTGCCAGGCCCCATACAAACAGGAAGGCAAGCTGTTAACAAGAACCTCCTGCCCTGCTGCCAAGCCCAGCAGCTCCGCTTCCTCCCTCGGAGCCTGTCGATTGTGAGCAGAAGAAAAGAGGAAACTGCACACTCTCTGGGCACTGTGAGGACCCTCCTGCGGCCACTGGAATGTCCGGGTCGGGGCTCAGTGACAGCTGGGGCTGCAGCTGGATGATTTTGTCCGTGTTTTTGAGACAGCCAGATTGGCCACTGATTAAGCCGGGAACAAAGCCGGTGGAGGCGAAGCTGTGCACACTGAGGCTGTTGAACCACGGAGAGCAACAGATTGCTGATGGAATGGTGCCCGGGGGCAGGGTGGTGGTGGGAGAGATGAGAATGTGCAGAATGGCATTAAACAAATGCTGAGACCGAGGGAGCCAGCTCTCCGTGGGTTCTGCAGACCCACCTCAGGGTCCTGGGGCTGGCCACTGCCCACACATCCCGCATGACTTCCCAGGGGTCCCACAGCCTGGTATGCAGCAGGTAGCCACAGCATGCCAAGCACGATGGGGTGCCCCTCAGCCCTGGGAGCAGCAATTTCATCCATTGATTTGTAGAACTCAAACTATGCCACGGAATCATTTCTGACCCATAGCAACCCTATAGGACAGGGTAGAACCACCCCATGTGGGTTTCCAAGACTGTAACTCTTGACTGGAGTAGAAAGCCTCATCTTTCTTCCAACTAGTGGCTGGTGGTTTTGAACTGCTAACCCTGTGGTTAATAGTTCAGTGTATAACCTATCTACCACCAGGACTCAGTGAACTTGCATATGTGGAATAAAAATGACCGTTTGCTCTATGCCCCAGTATGTCAAAGGTTGGGAGAAGCTGGTGAATGACATAGTCTCCCTGTAGGTTTGTGTGGGCTTCTCTTTAGGCACGGTGCCTAAGGCCAGGCTTCCCCTAACCTCCACAAGCTCAGGGGAGGCCATTTACAGGGGTTAGGAGTCCTTTCTCCCTGGCAAGTTCAGGGGAGGCTGTTTATAGGGCTTAGGAGTCCTCTCTCCCCTGCTAACTCGTCAGCTACCTAAAAGGTAGCCGGTACAAGTCTGCCAAGAGGCACCTCAGAAGGAAGAGTTCTCTTTCAGCAGTCGCTGAAAGCCCACCGGAGCATATGCCCACTTGGACACACACAGGGGGCCACAAGTCAGAGCTGATTCGAAGGCAACGTTTTCTCTTGTTTTTTTTTTTTTTTTCTTTTCTGGTTATGACTGTGTTAGTCTGGATAGACTAGAGAAACAAATTCATAGACACGCATGTGTCTGAGAGAACTTTATATACAAAAGCAATTGAATATTGAGAAAATATCCCAGCCCAGTCCAGATCAAGTCCATAAATCCCTTATTAGCCCTTATGTCTGATACCAATCTATAAAGTCCTCTTCAGACTCATGAAATACATGCAATGATGCTGAATGCAGGAGGATCAGAGGCCAGTGGGTGGGAAGTCTTGTGAATCCAGTGGCATTACAAGCATCACAGCTCTGGCAGGGGTCTCTATGTGGCTTCTCCAGCTCAGGCACTAGTGCAGTTCCATGTGTCTTGTCAGCTGCAATGTCTCCCAGGAAGCGAGCCTGCGTCCCACCTCAAGCAAGCTATGTAGCTCCTTAGTGCCTCAAAATGAGGTCATCAAGCTGCCACCTGACTGACAGGCTCAACTCCACCCCTTCATTCCTAATCCCCACAAATTAACTCCGATTATGTAACTATCACAGAGTCCTCCAGCCTCGTCATCACCAGTCAAAAAAGATGCTTCTTCAGGCAGACAGGAAGTGTACAGGTGGGCTCCACAAAGCATGTAGGGAAAATCTCATGATTTTTTCCTTCCGTTTCCCCACAAACGTTTAAAAGCCCACGTGTGTGTGTGTATGACTTAAACCAAAGACCCCATTGCCATGGAGTCGATTTCACTTCCCAGTGAGCCAGCCCTTCTTGGGTTTCCAAGGCTGCAGACCATTATGGGAGCACATAGCTGCACCTTTCGCCCAAGGAGTGGCTGGCCATTGGCCATTAGCCACCATCAGCTCTCAAGTTGCCCAAGTCACCAGCGCTCCTAAGATGCTAAGTAACATCATTGGATAAAGGAGATGGGAATGAAGAAGCGCAAGCAAGCAGTGGGTCTGGAGTAGCTGGGAGGGTGGAATGGAGCCTGTGTTTCATCTACAGCCTTGCCAACTCCTTGGTCCCTCACCACATAATTACACCTGGATATACTTGTTGTTGGGCAGGAGTGGTGGACGCATGTGGCACTCCATCTCCATCCCTCATGGCCTCACCTCTGACGTCAACCTTGTGGGGATAGAAGTTCTGTGCCAGTCCTGACACTTGATGCTGACAGCATCTCCTCTCAGGTCTTCTGGGACTTCTCCCACATGGACAGGCACATGCCCTGCGCAGAAGTTAACAGTTTGCAGGGCATCTCTCAAACAAGAGGTCCAGAGTCAATCTGGGTGGACAATTCAGGAGGGTATGCTCTGTACTAAGGGGGCTTTGGTGGCATTGGACCCTCCTTGCCCACTCTAGAGCCTGTGATCACCCACCCTTCATTAAAATTTTTAAAACAGAATTATGAATTATGTCCCACAAAAAGATCTGTAAATTCTAACCTCAATGCCTGCGCCTATAACCCCTTTAGGGAATGGGCTTTCTCTGTTATGAGAGCACTGACCCAAACTCTGCGCTTCGGCTCTGAACCCTGAGTAAGGGCAGAGCCTTTTCAGACTGAGGCCAAGCCCAAGCTGTGTGTGTGGTTTCCTGTGTGTTCTCTCTCATTCATGCCACTAACAGCAGGTAGCAGTGGGCTGCGGGGGTGCCGGTGAGGCAGTTCTTGCTCACAGAGTGGTTTCTCTGTGAGCAATGAGCAGGGCACAAGGTAGACGACTGGGATGGGGGAACCGAGAGAAAGAGCCCAGAGGGACTTCCTGCAGAAAGCAGCCCTTGACTCTGCACCCCGCACCCACCACATACCACTGTGCCGCATCCAAGAACCTTACAATTTGGTGAAAGAGGACAAATAAAGCAAATGTGCAAAACACATGACAAAAATGACACGAAGTGTTGTCGACAGCAGAGTGGGAGTGGACACACTCCGTGATGAGCTAATCTGAGAGGACTTCCCGGTGGAAGTAGATTTGAATAAGACTGGAAGAGGCAGGGAGGGGGGCCCTGAGACAGAGGAGGAGGAAAGGCAATACCTTGGCTGAACTTTGTAGCAGACATATCTGGTGCCTGCTCTCCCTCCTCTTGGCCTTCAATCTGAATTCAGGCAGTGGTTGTCCACAATGTAGGCTTACATCACACTGACAGCCAATGGGTGTGACCAGCTGTGGTGTTTTGCATGACAATCATGGTGGGGTCTTGCTCCAATAGTTGTGAAGGAGGAAGGCCTAAGGGAGTGTGAGGACAAATCCCAGGTAACTGGTTCCTAGGGAATTTCCCCTGTTTCTTCCCATGGTGTTTCCACAGGATAGGTTTGGAGACTGCTGGTGCTTTACCTGAATGGAATTGATTAAGGAAATGCAAGGGGCTGGAATGCAGAACTTGAGCTGACTGGCCAAGTGTATTCTGCTGCCCTGATCTTCCTCTCTCCAGAGGAGATAGCCCTGTCTCGGTTTCTTGACCTTCCACGCTGTTTCTTAGCCATCTGCTGATCAGCTTGTGGACTTTCGTAAGGCCAATATGCCAGGCATTTGAGGCATCATTTTTGACCCCCAGGAAGCCACTGAACTTGGGGTAAATACAAGCCAGTGACAGATCAGTAATAGAGGACATTGATGCTAGGGTGGCATGGGCATGCGTTGGAGGGCCCTGACCCAATCTTGTAAAGGCTTTTGTTTAACCCAGCACACAGGTCCCAATCACGGTCCCCTTCCCGCTTCTGTGCTCCTGCCTGCAACTGTGATGTGTTGATCTGCCACCAGTTATGCCTCCGTGGTGGTGCCCTTTGTCCTCCCATGTCCTATTGAAGCCAATGACTCTCTCTAAACCCTTGGATGCTGTTATGACTCTCAGCTGGTGGTCTCTCTCATCCAGATGATGTGTCTTCCTCTTTGTCTTTGTCCTACTTAAGACCTAAAAAAATGTTCTTCATAAATTACATTTAAGATTTGGGGTCTCTTTCATCCCGCATGATAATTCTTAAATTGAACCACGCCTACAGATTGTTGTCTTAAATCACCCTATTCACATCTAATTCACTGCCATTGAGTTGTGGCCGACTCATCTCAACCCTATAGGGCAGAGTAGAACTGCCCCTGTGGGTTTCCCAGTCTGTAACTATTTATGGGAGTTGAAAGCCCTATCTTTCTCCTGAGGAGCTGTTGGTGGTTTCTAACTGCTGACCTGGTGACTTGCATCCCAATGCATAACCAGTACACCACCAGCCTGCCCCCTCCCTCATATAAACATAAACCCATAAATTCCTTATGTGTTTAAACTAACTCAGGTCGGGCATCTATCAGTTACCACCAAAAGAGATTCATAAATAAATTGATTTCAGAGGTTGGATGTCTTGAGAGAATCTTGGGTTTTCTGGGTTCATAAACTAATACATCTCCAATTTTTCTTTTTAAAAAAATTTACTTGGAGATCCCCTCACAGAGGGGTCTAGGGGAGGAGATGAGTCAGTCAGGGTGCGATGTAGCACCGATGAAGAATACAGCTTTCACCCAGATCCTAAATGCTTCCTCCTCCCCAAGTACCATGATCTGAATTCTACCTTGCAAGTCTAGATAGAGCAGATGTTGTACACTGGTGCATATAGGAGCTGGAGGCACAGGGAATCCAGGGTGGATGATACCTTCAGAACCAGGGGTGTGAGGGGCGATACTGGGAGAGTAGAGGGTGAGTGGGTTGGAAAGGGGGAACCGATTACAAGGATCTACATGTGACCTCCTCCCTGGGGGATAGACAACAGAAAAGGGGGTGAAGGGAGACACCAGATAGGGCAAGATATGACAAAAAACAATCTATAAATTATCAAGGGATCATGAGGGAGGGGGGACTGGGGAGGGAGGGGAAAAAGAAAAGAGGACCTGATGCAAAGGGCTTAAGTGGAGAGCAAATGCTTTGAAAACGATGAGGGCAAAGAATGTACAGATGTGCTTTATACAATTGATGTATGTATATGTATGGATTGTGATAAGAGCTTTATGAGCCCCTAATAAAATGTTTAAAAAAAAAAAAAAAGAAACCACATGACAAAAACTATGGAAGGACCTGAATCAGTTATAGCTGTCCTTTAAAAAAAAAAGTTACTTGGAACTTAGAGTGTTATATCTAATCTAAAGCTTAAATGACTCACCCAAGGTTGCCTAGTTAGTAAGAGGAAGTGCTGGAAGTCAAATTCAGAACTATCTGACTCAAAGCCCTAGGACTCTTGATCCCTCTTCCATGCTGTAGCCTCCTATTTTAGTCAGCACATCTTAGGTTACGGACGCTGCCCCTGTAGCTTCTCAATATGGATGGGTCCGTCTCAATTGCTCAAAAGGAAGTCTGAGGTGAGAGTTGTTAATTCCCTTTTGAAACAAAGGAGATAAAGCAAAAATGGTCAAACAGGGAGGTCAAGATCAAGGGCGAATAAGGGCTGAAGGCATGTATATAAAGGACCAAAACAAGAAAACCCTATGGGGTTCCTACAGCAATACTTGTGCCAATCATATGCACGCTCTGTTTATGGACACGAACAAGTCAAAGCAAGCTGATGATTTAGGCGAGGTTCATTCTAGTCAGTTCCCCAGGACTCAGCGGCAGATGTCATGCCGCTACCCTGTTCGGAAACCTTTCCCAGGATTTAAACTTGACAGGGCTCCTTCCTAGTCTCTTCCGGCAGCAGCGACCTTCTAACCCAAGGCTCTTTGTAACTAGTGTTCATGCTTCCTGCGATTGCTCTTCGGACAAGTGGAGAGCATCTGGTTTCCCCCCACCATTCATCACTTTAGGCTTAACGCCTAGTGTCGCTCTTGACCCTTTTCCTTTCCAATCTTCAATGAACTTGGCTTTGTCTTTATTGCCTCTTTCCCAGCATCTCCCTTTCCAGTGGGCAGGTTGGTGCATCACCAGATGATCTCCAGGACCATCTCTACCCCGTCTAGGGCAGTGGCACCCAGTCGAACTTTTTACAGAGGAAAGATTCTGTTGCTGAGCCATCCGATGTCGTTGTCATGAGTCACATGTGGCTATGGAACACTTGAGATGTGGCTGGTACGACCAGGGACTGAAGTTCAATTTTAAATTTTGTTTACTTGGTGGTGGTGTCAGGTAAGCGCTGGACTTCTGAGTGCAAGCAAGGATGGCTGATCAAACTCAGCAGACACTGTGTGGGAGAAAGCTGAGGCTTTCCACTCCCCTAAAGATTTACAGGCTTGGAAACCCAACGGCAGAATTCTCCTCTGTTCTATAGGATTTCTATAGGAATGCTTCTCCGTCCTATGAGTCAGAATCCACTCAATGGTAGTGGGTTCTAGTTAATTTAAGGAGGCCGGAGGCACTGGGTTAGTAAGTGAAAAGTCGGTGTTTCCAACCCACCAACTGTGCCACAGAAGAAAGACATCGCATTGTGCTGCTGTAAGGGCTACAGGTTTGGGGACTTTGGGGCAGGTTTACTCTGGTTTATAGGGTTGCAATGAGTCAGAATGGCTTCAATGGCAATGCAGTTAGTGATTTCAAATTTAAGCCACACATGACTTTAATTTATGTAGCCTGTGTACGGCTCGTCGCTCAGTCCCCTATTGGTATGCAGGGGATACATGTTCTGATTTTGTTTGCCTCCTCAGTTCTAACCCTTCTCTTTCACTCTCTGCGCACCTTGGTTTGTCGTTTCCAGGACCCCATCCTCTCATAACTTCTTTACAGCTTTCAGTCTCCGCTGGGATACTCTGTTGCTTTGTCAAGTCTCTGAGTCTGTATGGAGGAGGACTGAAGTCCTATTTCTACACAAGGCTTTTGCCAGCGATTTCCTCTTGCTTGAATCCACAGTCATGGAAGCAGCAATCAGGAAATCAAATGTCATTTTGCACTGGGCAAATCTGCAGCACAAACCCACTTTAAAGTGTTGAAGAGCAAGGATATGAAGCCTTGCAAGGTGTGCCTGAGTCAAACCATGGTAGACTGAAGAAGTATGAATCAGCTTGTGAATGAACTGCTGAATGTAAACTATGATCTGTCCAGTAAATCTTCATGTAATCTGCGAGAAAAGGTGGGATTTTAAAAATCCCATTTGTAATCTTAGTTCTCATCTTGTTGGCATACTTGGACTTTAACCAAAAAAGTATGGTCATAGCCTAGAACCAAACCATATAAAATTATGTAAAAATTAAAAAAATTATATAAAATTTCCTAGGAGGAGAAGAAAGAGGGATAAATAAGAGCATCATGGCGTCCCCAATTGATTCATAATTTTCATTGTCAGGGGCTGCCTATTTCTGAAAAAGCAGGGGAAAGGAATTCCATGTTCCCTGCCTCTCCTTGGAAACTTGCTGCCTGACCTTCCTGCTTTTGTACATATTATCTTACTCCCGTGCTTAGGAGTATTATGACAAGCTTGCCTTTCTGACCCTCAGTAAGAAATTCCAAAACAAAGAAAATTCAAGGAAGTGGAAGTGGCTTGAAGGGTCTAAGAATGAACATATATTTTCCACCTCGATTGTCTTCTCTGCATTGTCCTTCCGTTAATCTATTGGCCTAGCATCATGCAAGAGACAAGTTGGCATAACGCTTTTACATAAGATACGTGATCTAAGATCCAAGAGAACGGGGGATTCACATTTAATGTAACACTCCATCTTTCCTCTAGTGTGCATCCTTTTGAAGAAGTTGAAGGCTCACAGGCAGTAAAAAATGCCAAAATCTGCTATGAGTTGGCTTTAAGAGCTGCTCAGAGAAGGTGATTTGGCTAGCTGCTTGCATTCTCCGGCACTATTAAATCGTGTTTCCACATTCAGGCCCTGCGGTGATTCAACTTCCATTGATTCTGATCACAGGCCAGCACAGCCTCATTCTGAGAGAATGTGGTCTGGTTACCTGGGGCTCCCCTGGTTTCCTGCCCACTGAGCTAAGGTGCACCATGTTCAGTAGATTGTGCTCCTGGCCACTGTAATTACTCTCATTTACAAAAAATGGAAGCCGGTGACTGGAAGAGGAGACAGAGAATGTTCCCTAATTCAGGGGTGGCCCCGCCATGGACAAATGACCAGGGAACCCCAGTACCTCCATCCTCTTGAGCAATGCCTGCTCTTCTTTATGCTTTTTCAAGTCGCCCGGCACCAAATCTAGGAACCCCGCTGGTGCAGGCATTAAGCACTCAAAGGGCCAGCAGTTCGAACCCACCAGCTGCTCCACTGGAAAAAGTTGTGAGTAATCTATCTCCATTAAGATTACAGTTCTGGACAGCCCAATTCAAAAAAATGCTGGACAGTATGTGGGAAGATTGGACGTCTCCTACACTGCTGGTATGTCTGTATATATGTATAACCACCGTGGGACGCAGTATGGAGCTACCTCAAACACCTGGGGAGAGAAATTCCAGATGAGCCAGCAATCCGCCTGCTGGGTACGTACCCTAAAGAAGTGAGAGGCACACACGAAGCAGACACCTCTGCTCCCTTGCTCGTGCACACTCCCACCTTCATCGCAGATGTAGCAACTGCTCAAAACAGCAGCAAGCTGGAAACAGCCCAAATGCTCATCAATAGAACGGATAGAGAAACTTGGTACATACACCCAGTGCAAGACTATGCATTGCTAACAAGCTGTGAGGATACCATGAAGCACCTCGTGACACAGACGGACCTGGAGAACATTACGCTGAAAGAGAGCAGTCAATCACAAAAGGACAAATATTGTATGAGACCACTGCTATAAGGACAAACAACAGACAGTGGCTGGCAGGCCCGAAGGAATAGGTTTGGGATGTTCCTAAGAGAGGGAGGGGCCAAAAGGGAAGCTGAAGCAATGGGCTGGAAGACTGACAGCTATTGGCTTGGAAGGCTATTAGAGGGAGGATGGAGCACCCCAAGAAGGAGAAGAGAAATCAGGGGTGGAGGGTGGCTTGGGATACAGGGGTGAGGGTGGGGAGAAGTGGATGAGATTGCTTGAACAGTTGAACACAGAGTTGGTGGTCTGAAATATGAGCCCCACTCCCCTACCTAATTCACAATTTCATTTAATAAAAGCCCATGAGACAATTGTACTCTGTCCTCTTGGACTGCTACTGGTGGAAATCAACTCAATGGCAGTAGGTTAGATTTGTGTGCCAAATTAACCCTTGGCAGTTAATGATTAATTTCAAAAACAGTACCTTTTTTTGGTGGTGGGGGGGGGCATGTCCATTTATCTGTATGACCAGATGCTTTGCCAAATTTCCTGTCGGCTAACTGCAGAGTTGCGTAGTTCAATGTCCTGAAATGTGCACTGCTGTTTTGCAATAGGAATTTGTACCAGGGATGGGGTTTTAGGCTGAATTGACCAGGAGGATTCCATGCAGGCCTGGCTGGGGTACAGGGGTGTAAACCTGCAGGAAGGAGGGAACTCTCTAGGGCAGGATTTTCATTCTAATGAAAAGACGTGGGAGAGTCAGGGGCACTGGGGCCTAGAGCAAACAGAAAAATCAGTTTGGCTCAGATCCACCTGGAGAAAGCCCTCTAGCCTTTCATTCTGAGCAACCTTTGGGGTTGAGATTGAAATAAAATGTTAATGTGCAGCCGGAGGAAAATAATTTCAAAATCTGACATTTGCTTGGCTCCTGTCCCTGGGGGCCCTCTGATGAAACTCATTTAAAGTAGGAATGATCTTCAGGCAACAGCAGAATGAGGACGCAGTTGCCCAGTGACGCTTCCCTGCTTGTGAGTCTGGAACCTGTGTGCCAGCGGCAGCCCTGGGGAGTCTGCATAGCCCATCACAGTAGCTCTTGGCCAGCTCCCAATCCTGGCTCCCAGGGAAATGGGCTTAGAGTGGGCTGGAGAGGGAGAGGGATGGGAAAGGTGAAAAAGAAACCAAAGAAAAACGTGGAAGGAAGCTGCTTGGGTGGAGGGATCAGGCTGCAAGGGGCACAGGGACAGTCTGCGCCCCCTGGTGACGGTGGAGGGGGCGAAGGAGAGGGCCTCCTATCATTTCTAGCAGGTGTCCCACTCAAGGTACCTCCCCCACCCCCAGGCAGCTTTTCCATTCCCTGGTTGCTCCCATCCTTCTGCCAGCTCCCTTTCTCAGAAACGCTTTGCTGACCTGCAAGGGAGACCCTGGGGGAGTAAATCACGGAAGGTCATTCAACTGCCTTCACAACCTGACTGAGATTTCCGCTCTGCAAGCTCAGCAATTTTAATAATTGTAATATTTGCCTATTGCGGCAGTAACAAACTATCACCAACTTAGTGGCTTAATGCAACACACATTTATTATCTTATAGAGAACTATCAGAGAGCTCCTTAGAGGCCAGGATAGCAAGACTTCATCTTAGATACTCTGGACATGTTGTCAGGAGAGACGAATCTCTGGAGAAGGACATCTTGCCTGGTGCGGTGGCGGGACAGCAGAAACGAGGTGGACGGACACAGTGGCTGCAACAGTGGGCTCAGACATAGGAACAATCGGGAGGCTGGAGCAGGGTCCCTCAGCGTTTCCATCTGTTGTGCATGAGGTCGCTGAGAGTCCAAACCAATGTGACCATACTTAACAAGAGGAACAACAACAATATAGCTTCAGAGGAATCTGAAATGGGCCTCCCGGTTCTTTTCTAGTGACACTTAAGGAGAATCCACTCTCGTCTTTCTCAGTTTCTAGAGCCTGCCCACATTCCTTGGCTCCAGGCCCCTTCCATCTTCAAAGCCAGGAATGACTTTGTTACCCTGAATCACTCTGGCACTGCCTCCCTTTTCCACATATAAGACCCTGTGATTGCCTTGGGTCGGCTTGCATAACCCAGAACAATGTATTTCAAGGCTAGTTGATTAGCAGCATTAATTCTACCTATAAACTGAATTCCATTTTGCCAACATTTTCATATGCTCTGGAGGATAGAATGAAGGTGCCTTTAGGGGGCCTCCCATAATAGTCAGGCTTCATCCCACCACAGAATTTCACAAAGTGGTTTCATGGGGGGGCCTTGTTTGAACCGAAAAATACCTGTGAGATAGGTGGGTGGTTGGGAGTATTCCTGTCAAAGGCTAAGGAAGTTGAGACACCATGACTCAAACAAAAGGATTTTCACAGGTCCCAACTATACATGGCAGGTTCCATTCATGTTGAAGGTGTAGCTTTGGATGACAACATGTATTTAGAAAGGGGGTATTGGGAAAGTTGTAGACCTCTTGCATGGCCAGGGTTTGTGTTCATATGACCTTATCCTGGCCATGTCATGCTCTCTCCCCAATTCAGTTTTGACCTGGCTGGTGGATTTGAAAATGATGATATGTTTAACACAGAAAGGTGTCACCCAGACACAAAGCCATTCATATTGATTAGTGTGATAGAAAGATGCTAAATGGGTAAAGCAAAAAAACCAACTTTGTAGAATGTTCCAGAAAGGAGAAATGGGTTTCTTTTGTGTGTGTGTGTGTGTGTGTGTGTCCTGGGCGGTGGGTGCGCGCGGCGCGTGGAGGCCACCCCTCTCGAAACGGGTTTCTTTATAATTTATAATGCATATGTGTCAGGCAGAGTTTTTTTTTTTTTTATTAAAAAACATTTTATTAGGGGCTCATACAACTCTTATCACAATCCATACAAAGCAGGCAGGGTTTTCTAGAGAAACAAAACCAGTACACATATACATATATGTGTACAGTATATATATATATATATATATATACACACACATATATATGGAAGACTGCTGTCTGCTTCCTTGACCTGGGATAGAAGGCCATGCCCCACCCTCTTCCCATGAGTCAAAGGACTTCAAGTATATTAATTTATATATATGTATATATATACATATACAGCGAGAAGAAATATAACAGCTAATTAGTCCACACAGCAGTACAGAAGGCTCAATTCAACACACTTTTGTGGAAAATTAATATGCTAGAAGTCCTTCAACTCATGGGAAGAGGGTGGGGCATGGCCTTCGATCCAAGGTCAAGGAAGCAGACAGCAGAGTCTTCCCTAGCATGGTAGCTTAGCAAAACAGGCCCGGATGGACTCTCAATGTAAGGCAGCAGGATCCACCAGCCTCAAGTTCAAGTGATGTACGTACTAGCAGCATCTGTACCAGCAGCATGGCAAAGCAGGTCTCAAAGGAGCCACAAGCTCTAGTGACACTATCCACGGGTTGGATAGTGTAGCACAGGTAGTGTAGCACACAGGTTGAGGCAGAGAACTAGCTAAAGCAGCAGCACACTGGTCTGACCACCAGAAAGCAAGTGACAGGGACGAGCCTTGCAGAGACACTTTTTGGCCCCCCAATCAAAGTTCAACCTGCCCACTAGTTTCTATTGGCCAGGTTGGCACAATAAGCCTATCACAACATACTTCTATCATTACCAATAAGCAATAAGTATATGGGCAAACTTCTCTTTGATAGTGGATGAGCTTTGGAAAACAGCAACATGAGAAAGCTTATATGATATTTAAGGCAATTATATAACTCTGGCTAGAATTCTTCTAGTGCCATTCAACTTACGAAGTTCCCCCAACAAGCTAAGGTTGACGAGGAAGCTCAGGAATTGGAGTCTGAGCCTAGGAGCGTCAGAAAGGAAAGAAATAGAAATCCTAGGCTTGATTTCAAAGATTTTCAATGAGCCTTTGCATGCTAGCATGCCTTCTCTCCATTTATTGGGTTCTGTTCTTAGAATGAAATCCAAGAGTTCCCCAACCTTAGTGAACTTCTCTGTTCCAGGGGCCAGGTTTATCAAACAACTAACCAATACACGCATGCATGCACACTCCACCCCAGGAACACCCAATCGGTATTTGTTTCTCTGTGGGTCAGGGCAGGGCCTTACACTGTTAAGGCTGGAATTAAACTTGAAAACAAAGGTGCCTTCCTCAACAAACAGGCGCCTCTACCCCGTGGCTGGATTTTGGCAGGCTAGCCACACATCCTGGTGTGTGTGGCACAGCCACCTCAGGAAGCAATTGTGGTCAAACATCCTTGGGTCTCGGGTTTGTCCCAGAGGGTAAGTGGTAACTTTGATTCTTTATTTTCTGGCTCCAAAGTATTACTGTCTCAAATACTTAAAATGAAAGGGGAATGCGGCAATAAAGAAGTCAATTAATTAAAAAAATAAGGGTTTCTGAGTGGGGGAGGGGCTGAGGGAAGGGATAAAGGGGAGCTGATATCAAAGAGTTCAAGAAGAAAGAAAATATTTTGAAACCGACTGTAGTAGCAATTGTACAATACTGTGTGATGTGATTGAACTGTGCAATGCTATGATAGCTGTAAGAACTCCCAATAAAATGATTGAATAAATACATAGCTAGCTAGCTAGATGGATGGTGGGATAAATACATAAATGAATAAACAAACAAACAAATAAATACATTGAAAGGGGACGCAATGGAGAGGCCCAGGGTACTTCCTACCGCATTTTCCGTTTCCCTGGCTTTTCTCTCCGCCTGGAAGGGAGTCCAAGGAGGAGTCCTCTGCTGAAATCATTAGCACCTCCTCCGTGGCCTGGGAGCATCCAGACCCGGTCTGCACTGGCGCCAGGTGCGGGACACAGAAAAGTTATCCCAGGTTGTCCCCCCATAACATATGCCAAACCTAAGGTGCTGATTATACACTCAGAGGACAACTGCTTAAAGGTTACCTGCCTGAAGGTTATCAGCCCTCGGGAGCAGTCAGACCCTATTGTGTGCCTCAGCCAAGTAGAGCCCACTCCCTTCTGATGAGGAAAATGGATTGTTCCCCTGAAGGAGAGCCCAAAGTTTACACCTAAGGTCAAGCCAACTCAGGGACCACCAAGGTTAGGCTGCCATCTTGACTCTAGAGCCCCCCCATCTTGTTACATTTGTGCCTTCCTGTCTCATGTATGCCCCCTAGTGCCTCTCCTTCCTATTGCTTGTTTCCCCCCTAGCTCGACCCCTTCCTGTCTCGGGTATGCCAGTTGTACCCCTTCCTGTTATGCACGTGCTTACTTGTAACTAGGGGGCTTGCATGCCCCCCTCCGGCCCCCCAAGTGGAGTTAAGCTTTGGTTGGAAACCTATACTCTGCACAGCTTGGCTGCTGAGAGGTGAGTGCTTGCTTGCTTCATCTTGTCTGATGTCTCTTTCATTTTACCCCTCAATTACACACCACCCTCTCGCACCCGTTCGATTGTGGAGGCTGGTGCCCCACACCCAGGGAATTATTTTTGTCCTTGTGCAGGGTCAGGTGCCGACTGGTGATTGCTGGTTACAGCCTGGACCCTGCCGGGGCGGGCTTGATTGGCCTTGTGTTTTTGTGATGTCTTTTTCATACTTCACATTGATCTGGACGGTTTGAAAAAGGCAGGACTATTTGGCGTCTTCCACTGCAGGCAGCGGGGGACCTGCGGTTATTGGAGGTTTGGGGGCTGTTTTTATAAGCCAGCAGGCTGAAGTTTTCAAAGGAAATTTGGCAGGCCTGAGGCGTTTAAGATTTTGTGTGAAAAGGAACCACGAAATAACAGCCCAAGTACTTACATGCCTCACCCTTCACTCCACTAAAAATAAAGAGATTAAAAAAACAAACCCAAAATCCTACATCAAAATATGCTTAGGTAAGTTTGGACAAGGGAACTCCACAGTCTTGATGAAACCCCAGAATCGGTGAATTCCTCTAGGAGGGACCCAACATTGCCCTCAGAGCACACTCAGGCCCAATGACAAAAGAAAGACACATGCTGACAAGGCCTCTTATTTTAAGGCCCCCCGTTGTCACAGGTTCGGAGGGCTGTAAAGATTCCAGAAGTTTGGGATTTGCAACAAAGATGTTTTCTTAGGATTTTTTGATCCTCTCGTGCTATTAACCAGGCCTGTCGCTACAAAAGCAGAACAGCATGCTGACAACTCAATTCAGAATCTATTTTTCTGGCCGTCTACTTTGTCTCCTTCCTGTGTGCCCTTTGTTTGTACGTTACAGGTTTGCATTTGCAGGACTTTTTGCTTTATCAAAAAAAAAGGGCTTTCCGTTTGATTCCCAGCGACGGCTGGCTGTGCCGCGCCCAGTGGCTTGAAGAGTTCTGCTGCGCTCTGGGTCCCAGGGACGGAGGCGCTCCACACGCTGGGTTCCTTGGGTGCTTGAGGGAACTCTGGCCCAGGGAGGCCCAGAGATCCCCAATCCAAACACCCCTTTATTGTTTCTCTGCTGCCCCTCCAGTTTTAAAAAGTACTATGTTACATTGGGAGCCTCCTGAAAACAGGAGTGGTATCCTGTTCATCCCAGAATCTCCCATGCCAGCCAGACACTAAGGCCTAATTAATTTGTAGAAGAAACAGTGTGATAAAGCTTTGACGCATCAAAAACACCTCCATCTGCAGTCCAGGTCTACCGATGACTGGCCAACTTTTGAGATGGAAGAGCCAATCAGAACAGTTTAAAACTTATTTGAGAGCCATAAATACATTGTTACAAACTAATGAAATCATATTATCTGCATAAATATTTTTTACATGAAACTATGATTGTTGTCTTTTCATTTTCATTTTTAATTCAGAGACACATGTATGTACTGAAGGACTTGCATATAGCTTGGAAGCTGCAGTTTGTAGACACCTGACCCAGACCATAGCCTTTATTACTACCACCGAGTGGCCTTGACTTTCCTGACAGGTTGGGGTGGGGGAAGATACCGATCCTGTGATTCAGCTGTGAGTGAGTTGACAGGGTCAATTGTGAGTACCATCCTGCTGAGTATAAAATGAACTATCTCAGAAGCAGCACGTAGGGATCTTATTACCAGCAAAGAGAGAAGAGCCAGAGAGGAGCATGTCTTTTGGACCCTGGGATCCTTGCACCGTGAACTTCCATGATTCAGAAGACTGCTTTACCACCAGAGGAGCGGCAGAGGAGCAGCAGCAGCAGCAGAAGCAGGAACCCGAGCAGGAGACAGAGCAGCCCTCAGAGAAGTAACAGCTGCATGCTTTTGAGCAGGAGGCTGGCTTGGGGAGTGGGGTGTCTCTGGGCACTTCGTTGAGGGAGCTGCGTTTGCTAACTCACAGAGCTGGAGCTGACTACCTTTGGATTATAGCAAAGAAGCATGCCCTTTGGGAACTTATTGGAAGCCCTAAGAAAACTTTGTAAAATTTCTTGAGTAGGGTAGAGGCCAGGCCAAATGGCTGAGGGTCAGCGAGAGGCCTGGCTGCTGGCACTGAGAGCAGACTGTCCTGACTGAATAGTATCCTGACTGTATCCTGAGCAGTTCTCACCTGAGTTGTAACCTGTTAACTTCCCTAATAAACTCTGCACTTGTGAGCCCTTGTCTGTGAGTGTAATGTAGGCACTGCAATGAATTATAGAATACCGATCATGGAAGGTAGAGTGTTGTGGCAGGGGCATTGCTGTCAGGATAAGGTAAGGTGGAGGCGTGTCTGACCTCTGTCTTGTAGTAATTGGCCACGGGAGCCGAGGAGGTCAGAGATGGCCCTGGTCCCATTTCCTCACCCAGCAATACGCCAAGTTTCTTGTTTATAAAATGGGAAATAATACAATGCAAGTGGGCTTCAAAACATTTGCGAGAGAATCCCATTATCTTTCAGTTAAATTTTCCACAAACTGTTTGAAGCCCCTTCGTGTGTAAGATAGAATGTAATGTGACATAATAAATGTTCGGATGTTAACATATCATCATGCTGTCAGGTATGCAAAGTAGAGCTTCTCCACAGGGCTGTCTAGGCTCTGAGTTCCTGGGAGCAGTTCCATGGGGATGTCTTCCAGAGCATTCTGGTTGGGTTGGAACCACTAACCCTTTCATCTAGTAGTTGAACATCTGACCATTGACACCACCCGGAGAATCACCTAAGGATCATAGAGTCATTACAAGACCTTGGAGAAGTAGGTCGGATAATGCACAAAAAGCACTCAACTTTTTACGAAGGCCTACCTCAGCCAAAGTTTAACTGGTTTTTAATTAGACCCTTTTGATTAGTCTGTCAAAGTCTCTTTCCACTTTAAAACATGAATCAGATGCACAGATCTTTAACTGGCCGGCAACTTTGATCAACATGGAGGGGTTGGTAACAGTGCTTCAACCTGGAGTCATTTCAACCCAAAGTAAAGAAAGCATCTAGTGTGTTAGCTCAGCCCTTTCACGTCAATTCCGATGCATAGGCAGCCCTCCCATAGGTGAATCAATTTTTAAAAAATGGGAAATAGAGGACCACTTTTTGACTACCTTCCTTGACCTAGAATTCCTAAGATTCAAAGCTGAGAAACAGCACCAGTTTTTTTTTTTTTTCCTGTTTTGGCTTTTAAATTGGGCAGATCTAAGTCAACCAGAATATTTAGGCAGAACATGTTTGTGGGTTTTTTGTTTTTCTTTTTAGGAAACCATGCACAGTGAAAAAGCATGGTATTTAAAGCAAGGTAGACTTAGAAGTAGAGATGGTGAGACTTCATCCCACCTGCTTGGGACATGTTGTCAGGAGAGACCAGTCCCTGAAGCACAGCAAAGTGAACCATTGGCCAGTTCTGCTAGTCTCACAAGCACTGCGTGTCTGAGCCTGCTGTGTTCCCCAGCTCCCTGGCGGTCTTCCTCTTGTTCACGTCCCGTCCACTTTACCAGGCATGATGTCCTTCAGGGTGTTATGAGTCAGGCATAGATTCAAATGCTGTCTTCTGTTTACCTCCTGTGTGACCCTGGGCACGTTCCTTAACCTCTCTCGAGTGCCAGGTTAGCTTCTGTGAAATGGAAACCTTGCGTGCCTCACAGAGTTGCCATGAGAATTGACGGAGACACGGATCAAGCCCGAGCACAGTGTCTGCTATGTAGCAGTGGCTGGCCCTGGGCAGCAATTCCAACTTGCCAGCTTGGAAAGATGGGTTTTTCTCCTCTGGCCAAGACTGAGAGCCTCAGAAACCCACAGGGGCAGCTCTACACAACCCTGTAGGGTTGCCGTGAGTACTAGCAAAATGGACCTTCTGGATGGAAAAGTCAAGGACGAAGCTGTGTTAAATACAACACCAAAGACAAAGCCAGCCTCCTTAGACCATGGCTCTATCTCACACACAAATAACTAAAGCCTGCATGTGACCCCTTTGAGAGGAGAGTGCTCCTATGGTCTATATTAGGGTCAGTAAAAACAGTGTTGCCAGTGGGTCCCAGTTCATCGTTCTGGGTTATTCCGCATGCAGTGTGCTTCAACACGCCTCTGGTCAATGGAGGGCTACAGACATATGCCGTAGCCTGCTGAGGGGGCCTTCCAAAAGTAAGGTCCAATCAAAACTGGCTTCTGAGATGATCTGCTGGGCCATTTAACTTCAAGGCACAGAGGCCAGTCAGCTCAGAAGATGACGGGGACTGTTTGGGGGATCCCCAAAGGGTAATCTTGGTAGAGTTTTTCTTAAAGGACACAGGGGAATCCTGGGGACTTATTAGGAACAAGATTTTAAACATTGAAAACTGCTTTGGTGAGAAAAAAGCCAGGGAAGTTGTTCTGAGGAATTTTTCCATCAGGACAAAGCATCTACTCGGTCCTCAAGGTTCGTAAGGGCTGTCCTAGCAGAATTTTGTCGGGAAACTTTTCTTTCTTCCCCTTCAGACGTGCTTTCATTCCCCAAACTCAAGTAAAAGTTCAAAGGAGCAGATTTTGGGTACCTCAAGGATGCCAGGAACGGTCATTTTGACTCTGTGTCAGAGGACGAAGGATGCTGGGAAGGGCTCTCCACGGTGCCAACGTCGACTCTGACCATAGAAAGCAGGCCGGAGGAGCAGAAAAACACATCTTTCTCCCTTGGAGAAGCTGGTGGGTTTGAACTACTGACCTTCTGACTTGCAGCCCAACCTCTAGCCCACAGCACCACCAGGGAGAGAGAGGTAGGGACACTGCCTTTAGAAAAACATAGACCTCAATGGAGAATATGTTGAGAAAGAACAGCTTCACAGTTTATTATTTGTTTAATAGAACTTTCTCTGATTTTTACCAGTATACCTATTTTTAAAATATTTTATTGGGAGCTCTTACATATATCATAACATTCCATCAATCACATAAAACAGTATTGTACAATTGCTACCACAGTCGGTTTCAAAATATTTTCTTTCTTTTTTTTTACATGGATGGCATATCATAATTTTAAAATATCATTAAGTAATGTATTATTTAAGGTTAAGTATAATAGGGGATTTTTTTTAAGTATAGGAAAAAATTAATTAAAAAATAATGGCATCTTCCCACTTTCCCCCACTTCCTTTTTAAAAAAAATCATTTTATTAGGGACTTATACGCCACCCACCTTGATCCATACATACATTAATTGTGTAAAGCACATTTGTACATTCGTTGCCCTCATCATTCTCAAAACTTTTGCTCTCCACCCAAGCCCCTGGAACCAGGTCCTCGTTTTCTCCCTCCCTCCCCACTCTCTCATGAACCCCTGATAATTTATAAATTGTTATTTTGTCATATCTGGCTCTGTCCCACGTCTCCCTTCCCCACTTTTCTGTTGTATGTCCCCCAGGGAGGAGGTCAAATGCAGGTCCTTGAAGTGGGTTCCCCCTTTCCAACCCACCCTCCCTATCCCCTCCCCGTATCACCACTCACTCCACTGGTCCTGAGGGAATCATCCGCCCTGGCTTCCCTGAGTGTACCTCCTCTGGTCTAGTCAGGCTTGCAAGGTAGGATTCGGATCATGACAGTGGGAGGTGGGGGGCAGGGAGGAAGCATTTAGGAACTAGAGGAAAGTTGAATTTTTGATTGTTTCTATGTTGCACCCTGTCTTGTGTCCTCCCGAAGACCCTTCTGTAAGGGGATGTCCAGTGGCCTACAAATGGGTTTTGGGTCTCTACTCCGCATTCCTCCACTCATTCACTATGGTAAGATTTTTGTTTTAATGATGCCTGATCCCTTGACACCTTGTGATCACACAGGCTGGTGTGCTTCTTCCATGTGGGCTTTGCTGCTTCTGAGCTAGATGGCCACTTGTTTACCTTCAAGCCTTTAAGACCCCAGACACTATATCTTTTGATAGCCGGGCACCATCAGCTTTCTTCACCACATTTAGTTGTTCACCCACTTTGTCTTCAGTGGTTGTGTTGGGAAGTTGAGCATCATAGAATGCCAATTTAATAGAAGAAATTACTCTTGCATTGAGGGAGTACTTGAGTGGAGGTCCAATATCCCTCTTCTGCCTTAATACTAAGCTTGTTAATATATGCACATAGATCTATTTCCCCATCCTCATGTATAAATATATTTGCATATGTATATGTCTTTATCTAGACCTCTATAAATGTCCTCTGCCTCCCCTCTCTTTCCTCTATTTCCTTTGACTTCCCTCCTGTCCCACTATCATGCTCAGTCCCCACAAGGGTTTCAGCAATTCCTCTTAGTTACATTGCCCTTGATCATGCCCAACCAGGCCTCCCACACCCTTTTCATCCCCAATTTGGATCTCTTGTTGTTCCCTTGTCCCTGGGTTTATTAACACCACTACCTTTCCACCCACTTCCCCGTGTCCCATGTCCCCATGGAACTGTCAGACCTGTTGTTTTCTCCTCCAATTATTCATCCAGCCTATCTTATTTAGACAGACCTGCGGAGATAGTAACATGCACAAAAACAAGACAGAGCACAACCAAGCAACAATAGATAACAAACCAATGACAAAAACAAAACACAAGAAAGAAAAGTTTGTAGTTAGTTCAAGGATTGTTTGTTGGCCTTTAGGAGTGTTTTCCAGTCCAGAATGTTGGGGCACCATGCCCTGACCCCAAAGTCCACCTTCAGCTTTCCCTGGGGACCTCACCATTCCATTCCCTTGCTGTTCTGTTGCACCCCCTTAATGTTTTGCCTCGGTGTAGCAGATCCGATCAGGTGCAATTCCCTCACTGTGTCTCGGGTGTTGTCGCCTGTAGGGCTATGGGTCGGTCAGTGAGGGACGTCGTGCCTCATAGTGGGGCCTGCCATGTGGTCTTCTCTGTCGACTGGCTGTTCTAATTGGGAACATTGACTTCCTGGCCTGGTGGGCCATGATGTACGCTCCTCTCTCCTCCTCCCCCTTCCTATGCTCCCGTGTGCTCCGATCAGATATGTCCCTCTTCCAGAGCTGTAGATTTAGTGCCGTCCTTTGATATAAATTCTTCTGAGGGGAGAGGCAGATGTCCCCTTAGTAGTTGGGGTTGGGACCGCCCCCCCCCAGTATACATATTTTTTACTTACCTCCTTATATTAGCTTTTAAAAGCATTCTCTTGAAATAATACCTGATTTTCTTCTGTTCAAGTTTAGCTTTACAAGTGACTTCTGCAGTTACAACTTGGTCCTCTGTGTGGATCTAGCCTTTCAGGATGCACAGTTGTTATGCCAATACCCAAGGTACTCAGTCCGGGGTAACTCCTTTAATACATTAGTCAATTAACAACATAATTATAAACACTGGTAGCCATTGTATTTGTTTAAGAAGATAATAAAATGCCCTCCTAATCAAGCCTGGGAGAAGATCTGGTGGCATAGTGGTCATGTGTCAGGCTGTGGTCTACAAGGTCAGTAGTTCAAAGATGGGACTTTTTATTCCCATAAAGAGTTATAGCCTCAGAAAAACACAGGGGCAAATCTACCCTATCTTATAGGGTTGCTGTGAGTTGGAATCAATTCGATGTCAGTGAGTTTGTTTTTTTGAGTAAACAAGCCTGAGGGTCGAGGGTCCCTGAAGCAATGAAATGAGCTTAAAAACCTGGAAGGAATGATAAAGGCTAGGAATCACAGAATATAAAATTATAATTAGAATACCATTTATGAATATGAAATATAAAATATGTTGTATTTATCTCATTCATTTCTTGCCTTAAGGTTTTAATAAAAGGCTGTGCTGTCAACCACATATCCACGGGCTCCTCCTAACAAATTTCAGTCATTGTTATTTACCAAATATTTATTACACACTTATGATACATTAAGCATTGGAAATACATGGCTTCTTCTTGTCAAGAAGACCTTACAAAGAAGTAGCAGGAGTTGAGTATATAAAAATACACATAACACATTAGTTTAGATGCAATAGTTTGGTTAGCAGAGATATAAGAAAAGAATACAAGAGCTGCCTGGGGAGCAGAAGACAATGAGGAATTCTCCGAGAATATAACAAGGCATTAAAAGAGGTGTAGGCTTCCAGCACATGGATCAGATTTGTTTTTTCCAAGCAGAGAGAACAGTATGGGAAGAAAAGGTAAGCAGGCACAAACTAGCATGGTGCCCGGTGGGGGTGGTGGTGGTGCTGCAGACACAGGATGATGGGGTACGGTCAGGGAAGAGACCAGACAGATGGGAAGAGGGCTGATATTCCACACTCAGGAGTTTGGGGATTGTCCTGCAGGAGACGAGAATCTTGATGAATTTTAAAGAGAACAGTGTCATAATGATATTTGGTTTCTGTTTCTCAATAAGTATAACTCTAGGGTGGAACTATAAAGCCAAAGGGAAATGTATCATAGCAACAGGGAAGAATGCTCTGAGATTGTTATCCTTCATACTCTGCTTCTTGTCTGTCTATTGATACTTGTATATGTTTGTCATCGCCTGAGAACCCCAGGTAGTTTTCCTTTCAAGTAGCAAAGAATGGGCTCCCTAATTATGCACTGTGGGCTGTGTGTAGACATGTCTCTGGGCCCCCACTTTAGCCTATTGTGAGACTCTTTATTTATAGTGTGCTTGTGTCATCTGTCAAGTTTAGCTCTTTCCTTTAGCTTTTTGTCATTTTCAAATATGGCAACAATGACTTCAAGTTCTGTTTAAGTATAGATATATTATTCATAGCATGCAGCATAAAGTTCAAAGTCAATCATAATACATTACATAAAAGCTGTTAACACCCTGAGGGAGTCTCTGGGTGGTACAAATAGTTAAAACACTTGACTATTAACCAAGAAATGGTGGCCGGAACCCACACAGAGGGTTGGGGTAACCATAGGTTAGAACTGACTCCATGAGAAGTACCAACAAAACTACTACAAACGCATTTTGGCAGCTACCGGTCTATCCAATTCATCGCAAGCCTTTTCCTCCACATATCTTACATGTTAAGCCCCAGATTGCATGTGTTCTCTGTTGAGGCCTTGTATTTTCAAATGTGTGTCCCTCTGCCTACGGGAGCGCTGGTGGCATAGAGATCTGAAAGGACAGTGGTTCGAAATCACCAGCCACTCCACAGGAGAAAGAGGCAGCTTTCTACCCTTGGAAAGAGTCACAGTCTTGGAAACACCAGCAGTTGTAGCCTGTCGGGTTCGACTCAATGGCAGTGAGTAGTACCTTTGCCCTTTGCTCTTCCATCTGTCTGAAATCATCAATATTGCCTGTATGCAGGACTGCTCACTTAGCGTCATATTCTGCATAGCTCTGTTAGATGCTATCTATCATAAGGCACTATGGTCTCCTTGAATTTGTCTCTGCGGTTAGGCCTTGTCTGCAAGACCAGGGGTTCATGCCTATTTACCATTTTTGCCCTGGAGTCAAAGCATCGACCAAATCCCCTGTTGAGGATTCTGATTCACAGCCGCCTTGTAGGACAGAATAGAAACTGCTCCACAGGGTTTCTTGAGTTGGGAATCTTTACGGCAGCAGGCTGCCTCATCTCTTCCCCAAGGAATGGCTGGTGGGTTTTGTTTTGTTTTAATCACTAACATCAGCACTTAACCCAATGCACCACCAGGGCTCCTTATCAAAGCTTAGTGGATAGCATATTGTTAGAGCCAACTAAATGTAGCGGACTTTGCAGAACGAAATTATAACACACTAAAAAGATAAAGCATGAAAATATGCTTTGCAGCTCTGGTGTGTAAATGACTGCACAATCGGTGGAGACCTGGTCTCCTGCCTTACTTCCTGACCATAGAGGGCTACAGTTTCGGGGATTTCGAAAATCGACTCCAAATAAGTTATCTATTTTTTTTTTTTGAGATCTATTGAAACAAATTCCTACATGTCCCCTCTCTCATTTGAGCTCCCATACACAGTCGCAGGCTCGGAACTCACAGGAGCAGTTCTGCCCTGTCCCACTGGGCCGCTCCAATTGGGAGTCCACTCGACGGCACCGAGTTTGGGCTTGTTTTCTGTTTTTCAACCCACCAATGAACCGAGCCTTTGTCAAATAAATATTCAATGTGTATGTCACTTGAATATCAACACTTTTTTTCTCTTTGGGGTAAATACAGAGCAGTGCCTCCAACATATTTTCAATGAGAATATAAATAACTCAGCGCCAGGAACTAAAACCCTTTGAGAAAGAATCAATAATACCACATGCCTATCAGCTGAATAGAGTGCTATAAAGTTCTGAAAAATTAAAGAGAAAGCTATTTTCGGTTGGTTACTGTTTTTAAAAGTCTATCTTTTTAAGGTAGCCGAGTGCTACACACTCAGTCCTACGGGGCAATGAAGCAATGAAGGACGAGGAGCTGATAGATAGTGTACTTCACGGGGCTTAAAGGCCCTTTCTAGACCAAGACGTCCTGCTGTTGAACTACTTTAGATTGAACTGCTGATTTGCTACATCTCTAAATGCATGTGACTTTTCATAGACGAGGTCTCATTCTGTCCTCTGGTTTGTGTCTTATTTTCAAGAGTTTCACCCTTTCTTGACATTGATTTAAAAAGAAGACAAATCTGTGCCCAGCCTCATTGTCAGAAAGATGACAATCTATCTAATATATTGACATGTTACAGTCCAGCCTGTTTAAGCACATCTTCTAAGGTCTGAATGGTTTTAAATGCTTAAACCTTGAAGAAGAAGAAGAAGAAAGATTTTTAGACGGATCCTGACAACACTGCATTACCTGTCTTTCTCTGTTGCTAATTTGAGATCCCTAAAGTAATCGTCTCTTAAAGAGAGATGTATACCTCTCAGTAAATGAATATTTACTGCGTTTATAGAAAACACACCGTTTTAATCTCTTGATAAAGGTTTTCTGTGGCCCAAGTCTAACACCAGACATGTTAACAAATTTACAAGGTGAACTGTTTTAGTGTCCCTCATTTTTTGTCCCTTTGTTTTGTTTTTTCCCCCATGCCTATTTTACTCTGCAAAAGCTTTGTGTCAATTTACTTTCTGAGCTGTTTAAGACCAAACCAAATTATTCCTTCAGTACATTTTAAACAATCCCGTAAAGACCTCTTTTTCTTGGCTATGTTTTCAATCTTGGCTTATCACTATAATATTTCATGCTCTGTGCTTCTGAAAAATTCAATATTCAAGAACAAAGTAATCCAGAGCTTTACTTCATTTCAGTCTTTTTATGTCCTACGGCTGTCCCAACTCAATGACCCAGTTTTTATTGTGTCTCATCTCACTGTTGCTGACTGTGACCAGCTTGCCTAATCCTTTTCCTGTCCCTTATCAGTTTTTCCTGAATTCAAAAATTTTTTTTTCGTATTCTTTCCACTTCTCCCTTCACAGCTTTTAGATTCCCACTGCGCCCCACCCACCCCCGCCCCCAGCTCCCCTCAGGAGACTCAGTGTTCCTGTGGTAGCTACTCAGAGACACAAAGACAAATGGGCAGCGAAGGTCTGTCATCAATATTCTCTTTATACCATCTTTAGAAATGGTGGGCGGTGAATGGCAGGAAGGAGCTATAGCAATTTGGCAGTATGTATCAAAGGGCCTTATAATAGTTATAGCCTCTGAACCAGCGACTGCACTTCTGAAAACCCCAGCTAATTAATGGAACGAAGATATGGAAAAAAGATATGGAAAAGGCTGCGTGTGCATGAGATGTTGTTTGCAATGTTGCATATGCTGGCAAGAGAAGAGAACAACACAAACATCCCACAGTAGGAGCAAAGTTAGATAGTGATCCATCTCACCCACAGAATATTTTACAACCATTAACACTCACTCACTGCCATTAAGTCGATTCCACGTCAGAGCGAATCTAGAGAGCAGGAGAGAGTGCCCTTTAGGTTTCCAGGGCTGTAAAGCTTAGCTTTCTTCCACGGAACGGCCAGTGGGTTGGAACTGCTGGCGTGCTGGTTAGTAGCCCAATGCGTAAGCCGCCATGCCGCCACCGCGCCTTACACTCATGCAAGATGACGGTATGTAGCTATCTAGGGATGCGGACAAATATTTGGAATATTCTCAGTTAAGCGAGCTGTAAAATTATAAGTGCCTATGATCAGAGCTCTGATTTGTTGGGTCTTTAAGAAGCATTTACAATGGGAAAGCTACAAGAAAGCGTGACTTTTGCTGCTAATTAACATTATTTTGGGGGTAGTGGAATTCTACTTTTTCTTTCCTTTGCTCTCCACATTTTGTGGTGATTCTCGTTTAAAATCAAGTTTGAGTATAAACTGTTGTAAAGAGTCATTTAAGTAAGCGATGTCAAATGACTGTAGGACAGTTTCAGATGGAGTTCTAGTTAGACTACTGAGGGCCAGTGAGACGGTGAGCCCACCCTTTCATTCACCATGGCCTGTCATCCCCAAAAGGATGAGCAAAGAAAAAACGATATATACCCTGTCGATAATGAATCTTGCTGGCCCCTCTACCCTCTCCTAAGTTAGGAATCGCTCGACCTGTAGTCGAACCCTTTCCATCTATTTTCTGCAGATCTTTCTAGACCCTAACCCGGCCCCTGAGAGCCCATTGTTTAGACCATTTGGAGATGCAGCAAAATACTGCAATCTTTGGCCGAGCTTGTTAGTTCTCCCCAGGCTTCTTTCCCTTTACCCCGCGCCTGGTGGCTCACACGCTGCCCTGCCAACGGTACCAAACGAGCTGCAAGCTCTAAAACGGCACGCAGTCACTGTCTCTTAACCCTGACCCCGCTCGTTCTTTAAATCTCGAGGGTCACTTTCTTGGGGAGGCTTTCCAGGTGGACATTTAGCTGTCCCTTCTGCTATCCTACAGCACCCCACTTAGTACACTGGCCTTTCACGGAGTTGCGTTATCAGCTTTTCCCACTAAACTGCTTGTTCCCGTGTGCAGACAAGGGCGAGTGTGTAAGCACTGAACACTCCACCTATCCCTCCCCCCATGCTCAGACAGAGTGAGGCCCGGGGAGTGCTGAGTGAAGGGGATGAAGGACTGTGTGCTAGTGTGCTAATCCTGGACCCTAAGCGCAGGAGGGCCTAGACTCCCAAAGTGCTGGCGTGCCATTGTCGTCTCTACTTTGGTTTACACAACACACACACACACACACACACACACACACATCCTAGACTCCCAATGTGCTGACGTGCCATTGTCGTCTCTACTTTGGTTTTTTGGTTTACACACACCACCACCACCACCACCACCACCACCACCACCACCACCACCACCACCACCATCCCACCCCCCCGGAAACCAGGCAACACCAATAGAAAGTATTGGTCTGGCCCGAAACAAAGATCATGGTTTTATTTAAAGAAAGTAGAGAAAGAATTTGATTGGGTTTTTGACTGATTCATTGGTTTCTTTGTTTCCTACCATTATTACCTGAGAGGGCTTCAAAAAGTTTCATGGAAAAATGGAATTAAAAGGTAATGGGAATATTTCCACAAACTTTTTGAAGGTCCTTACATTTGCATTTTAAACAATATATTCATGACTGTAAAATTAACTGAAAATGATAATAAAACCCTTTTCCCCAAATTTTATGGTCTTAAAATTTTTTTAACATTGATCATAATTCTACCATTTTAGTTATTAATTTCTTATTCTAACTTAAAATAAAAATCTGGAATCTTGAAATAGAAAAGCATTTCTCAGTATTTCCTTCTCAATTCTTTAGGCTTTTCTTTATTTTTTCTTATACAGTCACTTATGTACTCGTTCCTGGGAAGCACATGCAAACAAATGTAAGTTTCAGAGAACTGTTCAGACAGAAACCTATTTTGAATTTCAAATTATTGGAGTATACCTTACCTAGTACCTATTTTGGTTTGGGGTTTTTTTTTTTTTTTTTTATGAACAGTCACAACAGGAAACAGGCTCATTATTGGAGTAGTACAGTGGAGGAGAATTGTCAGTGTAACTAGAGATGATTTTTAAATCAGCAAGACACAATTTGGCCCGAGAGGAGACGGTCTATAAAGTGAAACACTGCATTTTGCGCTGTGTTCCTCCTACAAAATACACTTTGGAGCCCCATACCGGTACCCACACCCTTACCCGCAGCCGTACCTGTACCTGTGGATGGAACACTATCTGGAACCACGGGCTTCTTTGCTATGTTAATGAGGCCATCAGGAGTAGAGTGATTTCTAAGCCTAATTACTTCTGCCTTACAGAAAGAACAGATGAGTCACACAGACTCAGAGAAGAGGAAGGCAAACAAGGGAGACAGATGCCTTTACCCTCTGCGGCAACTCCCAGAAGCCAAGGCAGACCACAGAACCACACCCTGAATTTCAACTCCCAGCCTCCTGAATTGTGAGTGAATAGATTTTTATTTATTAAACTCACCCACTTGTGCTGTTTCTGCTACTGCCACATTGGTAACTAAGACACAATGTAAAAATGAACAAGGCAAAATGTGGAAATCCTAAACTGAGCTAGATGTGCAGAAAGGGAAACTTGTAAAGAACATTTTTTGATGTGGCTACAATTGGCTTTCAGGGAAGAAACACGTTTCTCTTAAAGGTAGGATTCCCTGTAGGGAAGAAAAAAACCTGTGATGAAAATAATATCCCTTAAAACAATCCACCAACCATTTATACCCAAGCAGTTCCAGTCAGAGCTGAATCTCCTTAGCCAGGTACCCCGTATTTGCAGAACAGCCAATTTCAGATCGTGAAGATAGTTCCTTGGGTGGTCACAGCTCTCACTATGCAAACCAGAGGCATCTGGCTTTCAAATCAAACCTCCTGTGAATTTACCTGCTAGGAAGCAGTTCCTCAGTGAACTATGATCCACTGGATGAGATCCCAAAGATGATGTGCTTAGTGCCCTGCCTGCAACATAGAAAGCTCTTGAACACTGGATTTCCTTTTTTATTCTGTTGTATGGTGTAATGACCCTTATAATGAAAAGTAACCCATAACCCCAAAGAAGCACCCAAGACAGAAAATGATACACTGTTCATACTTGAACATAAATATAATTTATTGTAAAAAATTAATTTGCATACCACCGCCATAAATACTGAGCATGGTTTTATGGAAATGACAATTTCATGATAAAAAGCATTCAAAGTACCATGATGACCCACACGTTTTCCTTTTTAACCTCAGTCTGAGTTCTGACTTAAGTTAGACTCTAACCTTAGCAGCCATGATTGTCTGATCTTTTAAAATATAGTTAAGTACACAAGAACAATGACTAGCAGGTGCTGCAAGAATCACGGTCAGGTGCACAGGCCACGGGGTGGGCAAAACAACAACAACAGCTCCTTGCTGGCTTGTCTGGTCGGTTCTGACTCAGGGCGGCCCCAGGCAGGTCAGGGCAGTCTGCTCCAGAGGGCGCACCAGTGCTGGCGTCTCAGGATAAATCATTGCGCTTTCTTCAGAGACATCCCCACGGTTTCAGTTACATAGCTGTTAACTGCCGGCCCCATCCAGGGACTCCATGACACGGATACTAGGGATGTTTGAAAGAAAGGTACACGGTTCTCTTTCCCACCCCTCAGCGGAAGTATGATAATAAAACTGGTGTACATGGACCACCAACAGACACATTCGCCAACAGCAAAAGAAGCGACGATAGTTGGCATCGAGCGAACATCACTGGGTGTGAGGCTTTCGTGTGCTGCGCAGACAAAATCCAGCCATCCCCAACCTTGGCGTGTCGGTGCGGTGAACAGTCCAAAGCACTTGCGTTGACTTTTTTCTTCTCCTCATTGCTGGATCTCTGATGATTTCCTATCTCTTTTATTCTTCTAGAAGAAACTTTCAGGTTAATCACTCAATAACTCTCAGTCAAATCTCTTCTATACAGGACCTCATCCTCATGTCCCCTCTGTTTGAAGAGAGGTGGTCAAAGTCTTGGAGGTGGAAACGGGTTGCCAGTTGATTTACCATTCTCTTCAAGGCAAGAAAGGCTGCAATGACTTGGAAAGTCAGGAAGAGGGTATAGATCATATGGATTGCCTTTTCCATCGGCAAACTCTTCAAGCCGCCATTAAAGAGCAAGAAAAGAATTAAAGGCAACTGTAACAGAAGGCTCAAAAGCCAAAAGCCAGCCAACTCAGGAACCTGCAATGACACACGATGAAGAGTAATAAATAAGATCAATAAAGCAGTCTGTCGTTTGCGCAGGTTAGCAAGAGCTTCTCACTACTATCATCCCAGGATCCGTGACAATTCACAAGTACCACGGATGGTTCCTACCTCAGAACCTACAGTCCCGATGGGAAGACAACACTAATTTATATGAACCAACCCTGGAATGCGGCAGGCAGTTTAGAGAAGAGCTAAAGCAGCCTTCAGAGCTAAAGGCTAAATGCTACCAGAAAGAAGACCAGCGAGCAATTAGGGCAGGTGCCAGAGAGATTCCAAGGATAAGGGCCTTTAAAGTTGGGAGAACTGAAGAAGAGGCAAAAGGGGAAGCAAACAAAGATAGGGGACATCCATGGGAGGGAACCAGCACCCAGCCTGGAATGGATGCTTGTCTTGGGAAACAGCACGGGATAGAGCCAAGTGGGTTCTAATCCGAAGGGCCTTGAAAAGGCACTGCAATCTCCAGGCATTATCCCTGAGCTCTGAGAAGAGCCAATATTTAGGGAACCTAAATGATGAGGGAAATAATCTTTGTGGCCCAGGAAATTAGTTTACAATTTCCTCATTCAGGAAACAAACAGTGCATCATTGACAAAGTGTTTTTCTACAACAAGAAGGCACACAGGAAGAACTATCAGTTCGTAAATGCTTCTACGTTCCGGTACTTTATATGTAAATCATTTCATTTAATCCCAACACACCTGTGAGCTCCCATTGTCTACTTGGATTGGGAGGAAGCGTGGCAAGAATTAAAGGCAACTGTAGGCGAGGGTCCTATGGAAACTAAGCACAGGGACCACCACTGCCCACGCAGAAGCACTGCAGCCAGTCCAATATGAACGGCAGTCACCTGCTCCTGAGCCACATTCGACTGCCTTTTCCTTGTGAAAATCCCATGGCCTATGTGTGCCACGCTGGCAGAAAGGAGGGAAGAGCCTACCTTCTCCTGTAGGTTACCCATGTAGCCCAGATACAGCCGGATGACCTCAATCAAGGTGACTAGGATGATAATAGTGACCACAATAAACTTGTAGTAATCGGGCAAGAAGGAATACTAAAACACAAAAATAGACATGTTTGTTTAAAGTTTTTCACATACCGTGAAACGGACCTGGAGTAGAATGAAACAATCCTAGTGTCGCAATGCCAGGGATGGAACGCGACCTCAGCATTGCAAGAGGTTGCACGGACTTACCTTCATGTAAAGCATCAAGATGCTGCTCACCCACCAAAAGGGGAAAAAGTACGTGTTAAAATAAAGGGACATCTGCAGTACCAGACTGGAGACCATCTCGTCATCTATGGGAGAGAGAGAGAGAAAAGGAGAAAATTGGAAATGCTGGTTGGTGCACACTCAAGCCTGCCCTTCCTTAGCGGGAACTGTAGTATTGGCTCAGCCACACTCCAAATGTGAGGCCTACTTCCTCTAAGTCACGGACAGTGAATGGGGTGTTCATCTCTTGGGACTATGTTTCCGGGCTCTCGACTGCTTATCCTTTGACCCTGGCAGTGTGCTGACCCTTGTAGGTACTGCTGGTAGAGACTAAATGTGGAGCACCAGACCGAGTCTCCTTGGACAGAGTGATCATTGCCATTACCTCCTTTGTAGAGTTCTGCCTCAACGGCCTGTACATTGAACACATACAGACACAAAAACTAGTCTCTTACATATAAACTAATCTCACACAAAAGTGAATCTCCCCCCAATTACAATTAGGCACATTCCCCTTAGCATCATACTCTAACCCAGTGGTTCTCAACCTCCCTGATGCTGTGCCCCTTTCATACAGTTCCTCATGTGGTGGTGACCCCCCAACCATACAAGTATTTTCGTTGCCACTTCCTAACTGATGTTGCTACTGTTATGAATCAGGTGACCCCTGTGAAAGAAAGGGTCGTTCCACCCCCAAAGGGGTCGAGACCTACAGGTTGAGAACTGCTGCTCTAAACCTACCCATTTTCTAATGGCTAATTCAAGGCCCTTTTCTCATCAATCCTCCTTGATTACGTTCCCCCACGCCAGCAGAAAGCTCTTTGTTCTCTGGGCAGTTAGCACTCTAAACTGTGCATGGAAAGAGTTGTTAAAGACACACATTCTGAGTTCCAGACTCAGCTCAGCATTGAGGAGACCACGAGGCTGGCAGCTCTCACTCTGTCTCCAGTGCCATACCTGGGATGCCGTGGCTAATCTCCTTGAGCCTCAATTTCTTCATCTGTATAATGGGAACACAAAAATGGCCTCACAGGCTGTTTGGGAGCATTAACTAAATTATATATATATATATATATATATATATATATATATATATATATATATATATATATATATATATATATATATATATCTTCACTGCAATCGAGAGGATTCCGACTCAGCTATCCCCTGTGAGTTTCCGAGGCTGTACATCTTTATGGGAGTGGAAATCCTCATCTTTCTCTTGAGCAGCTAGTGGTTTCAAACTGCTGATCTTGTGGTTAGAAGCTCCAATACATAACCCACTATGCCAGCAGAACTCTTTATGAGGATTAGAGATAATACAAATCACTACACCCTAGTCTTGTGCCTGGCACTTAGTGGGCACTCAATACATATTGGTAAGCTTTACATATTAGTAAGCTTCCCTTTTCTTCTGCTCATGCACAGGATCGTGGTTGAGCACTGGCCACGTTGAACTCTGAATCTGGGGCTTCACAGAACTTGACATTGTGCTTTATGACAGTAAATACCAGGTTTGCCTAAGTGGAAGTGTGGTGGAGTGCAATGTCTTAATATGGCTCTTCTACCCGCGTCTGTATAACGCCCGCCAAATGATTGGGTGGCCTGTGCAAACAGGGCATGTGTAACACTAATAGAGGGAGTGACCGACTTTTGTTACCACCCCACTGGTTATCAGGATGAGCCCTCTTTGACGAGGGGGAGAAACCCGAGCACCGTGGAAGCACATGTTCAACATCCCTGTCTGAAGGGGCGGAGGCTGCCGAGACCAGAGGCAGCACAGGCTGTGACCCAGAGCCTCAGAGGAGCAGGCCTGAGACGATGGGGTACCTTCTCCTCTGGCCATAGACTATAGTGACAGGCAGGCTGGCTTCCTGGCCCATGGAGGCAAAGGAAGGCCATCAGACCAAGTGGCTAGAGGCTGAGGACCAGAGAGAGACTTGGTTACCACGTGGCTGAGAAGCAGAGAGACAAGGCTGCTGGCTAAGACGCCTGACTGTCTTTGATCCTGACTCGGGGTAACTTAATGACTCCCCTAATAAACTCCCTTCATTGCAAGTACTCAGTTCTGTGTGGCCATTAAAACGAATTATGGAACTCAGTATCAATGCAGAGTGGCGTGAGGGGAATGGCTGCTGTCAGAATACGTAACTAGGGATGAGGCATGTGTGGGCCATGTCTAATTCCTGCCTGATACTTGGTAACAGGGAAGCCAGATATTTCCACTTCCATTGGCGGTTACCGCAGAAAGACTGAGCCGAATCACACTGATACAGGGACATTACCAGTGCAGCTGTCCATGACACATGAGTTTCCTTTATCTGAGCTTGAGTCTTGCTTGACTCGGTGCTGACTCACAGTGACCTCATGCACAACGGAAGGATGCACTGCCCGCTCCTCCACCATGCTCACAGTGGTGGCGATGTCTGAGCCCAAGGCCTGTTACTCAATAGTTTTTGCTCTTATGTAGGGAAAGAATAGCCCTAAATTAATTTTTTTATCTCAAAACTTCAAAAATTGACTAAATTCTAACAACTTGGGAGCAGATACTTATTTTGAGATAAACTGTCCTAAAAATGTAGGGGAAAAACTACAACCCTTGACTGAAAGATGATTTTCCCTTTTTCTCTACAATAATTTTTACCTGCTATTTAATACTTTCATGGTATCAGAAAGAAACATAGTCTCTCAGGACAAGAAGGGTTCTAAAGTAAAAATTGGATTGTGGTACAATGATAAAACAAAAATGGAAGAACGTTTCATGATGCCGGCAAAGCAGAGGTAATCCTAATTTCGGTGCCTGTAAATGAAGTTTCACGTTTGCCCATGCAGTTACTGTCTATTGCTCTCCCAGAAGGAAACCAGGTGCCCCGCAAAGCCTCCAAGGTTTCCTCCCTGGCCTCTTCTAGAAAAGGTTTGCTGCCCTCTCACTTCTATCCCGACCTCATATCATCAGATTTTAGTAGCAAACCTCAGCCTTAACATCAGAAACGTGAAAACCTAATTTTTCACATTATAGGTTTTTTTTGTTGTACCTCCGAAACCATAAACCCCAAGCCATCTAGTAGATTCCGACTTCCAGCAGCCCTGGAGGGCGTAGGAGAACTGCTCGGGCAGGTCTCTGGGGCTGTACCTGTCCAGAGCAGCTGGTGGGGCTGGACCACCTACGTTGCACTTAGCAGCTCCGTGCTTAGCACACTGTGCTTAATCGTGAACCACAAAGGGCCTAGCATCTGGGGGACAGGCGTGATCAAGGTGACAAAATACAACCCTGGGGACTGCTTTTCTGAGCCTCCTTTAACAAGAGAAAGAAATTCCCTAAAATCAGAGGAAAAGATTTCTATTTCCCAGCGGGCTTGGGTGAGGAACCGGCAAAGGGGCATCAAGGCATGGGAGGACACCGCGTTATCGCTGGTTCTTCGGCTGCGATCTTGTCGTCACGCTCTCTGGTGACCGGACGCAGAGAGAGCGGGCAGGAGCCAGCAGGGCAGGGGCGAGTTTTGGGGACAGCTGCGCCACTCGCGCGGACGGTGGCTTGTGTCTCATGACAACGACATCGGTTTCCTCCTTTCTGCCGGGAAAGGGGCTTGTGGAGGAAGGTGCTAGGGAGGCGAGACCAGAAACAAGGCCAAGGCCAGGCAGGGGGTGCCCTGGTGGCAGTGCGACTTGATTCCCTGGATGCCGTCCCCAAATGCCAGGGCGGATCGCATCAAAGCAAACCAAAGCTGGCCTTCTGAAAGGCGCGGAGCGCCAGGGAGACGCCAGCCGCTCCCGGATTCGCTTCGGCCTCCTCGCGGGCTGCCCTGGAACGCACAAGGTCAAAGGCTGGCGCGAAACGCGCGGCGGCGTGGCTGCGCCCCTTCCAGGCCGCACGTGCGACCAGACGGGCGCGGGCCGAGCTCGGGTCCGGGCCCCGGCCCTTGTCGCCCGGCCCACCCCGCTCGGCCCGCCGAGACCCAGCTGAAGGCAAAATCGCCATCTTCGTGGCGGGCAGAATCGGGCGCTCCACGGCCCGCGCTAGGCCCTCGGCGGGCCGCTGCCCTTCCGCGGGGCCTTGGCCACTCACCCGGACCTTCGTGGTACTCCGGCCCGGTCCGGTTCGAGTCCCTAAACATGGTCCGACTGAAGTTGCCCAGCCGCTGGCGGACCGGGTCCGGCAGCTCCATGGCTGAGCCTCGGTGCCCCTGGCCCCTCGGAGCCGGCCCGGTCCGCGAGCGCAACCGCGCTCCCTCGTCACCATGGCAACCGGGGGCGCGCGGCGGCAGCAGGCTGCACACGCGTGCTGGGCGCACTGCGGGCCGGCCCTCCCCCGTCGGCCCTCCCCCGGGTCCCGCTGGCCGTTCTCCAGCCGGTGTCCGCCCCACCCTCTTAAACAACAGCGACCACTGGGGGTAATAAGTGACTGAGGTGTGATGCTAGCGTTCCTCCCACCTGGCCAGTCTAAAGCTGTACAGGTGTGCGGCAGGGCTAACAACATGTCGACCCCCCGGAGCTAGCTCCTCTTCCAATAATTGTGCTGTGCACCTAGATTATGATTTGCATGGATTTTCTTTTTTATAATTTGTTTATTAAAACTGTAAGTCACAAAAACATGCAACGCCGGAGAACCGGTTGTCAGAGCGCATATAGTTGATGAATTGTGTTGCAGCAGCTTAGAAACACTTGCAAAAGTAATGGATGATTTTTTAAATAGGTGTAGAATAAAATAAGATGAACATAGCTCAGCAAGTTAGTAATTCAGAGAGAATGTTTGCACACTGCCTTCAAAAGGGACTGAAAGGAAATAATGCAAAATATTACCAATAGTTAGCTGTGCATAGGGGACTTATGGATGATTTAAATTTTCTACTTTAAATATTTCTGTATTTCTCAGCTTTCTCTTACATATGATATATTACTTTTAAAATATTATTTAAATATTCTATACATATGAGACACCAGCTTAAAATACACCTCAACAACTAGAACCTTACCAGCACCTAGAGGATTTTCTAGTAACGATCTACAGTTTTGGAAATGTCTGCCCGATGTGTGATCCTATGAATCAGAACCAACTCATTGGTGGTGTATTTGGAGTTTGAGTGAGTACAAATGCACGCCAGGATCAAGGGTTCAGGGTTTGTTGCTGTTTGAATGTTTGCCCTCTACATTGTTGATGATTTTTGTTTTTTTAACAAAATTCATCCATGCATACTGGTGAACACGTGGGGTTTCATTCTCCTTGCAGCGTGTGATCATGCTATAATAGGTTTATCCATTCTGTTGTTGCTGATGAGCGGCTGTGTGTGTAGTTTGGGACTGTTGGGTTTGTACTCATGTTGGGAATATACTAGGAGTGGAATTGCTGGGTCATGGGGTATGGCCAACCATGAGTGAGTACGGCCAGTTTTCCAAAGTGACTGTACCAATTTCTCCTGCCTCCAGCAATGGATGAACATTCCTATTGCTTCATACATTTCAGCAACCCTTGCTATTTTCTCTTTTTCCTGTTAGCTATTCTAATGGCTTTGTGAGGAACAGTATTATATTAACCATCCAAAGGAGAGCCAAGCATGTTTATTCAATTGACGAGTCGAAGGCCTGGGACGAAGTGACTTTGTGGTTAGAATTTCATTTTCATTTCACAAATGGTCATTGCATTCCTACTCCTATAGCCTTCATACTGGACATGGTAGTAGACTAGTTAGGAACATAGACTGGTTCCCCTCAAACCAACAACCCAGTGATGGAGAGATGCAAAAACAAATGAATAGTGTTTTAATGAAGAACCACTGTTGAAGTCAGGGGTCTCAGGGAAAGCTGCCTTCTGTTTTTCCTGACGATGGAGCTGAGTCCTCCCATCTCCAAGAGTCCTTCCAGGATCTTCCTGAAGCTGTTTCCTCCTCCGTGTTTCCCCAAACACCCCTGACTATCGTTAGTCACAGTGCTGGTCAAGCTGTGCCGTCATTGTCTGTGTCTGTGTCTGTGTCTGCCTCTCTTGCTAGTCCACGAGCTCTTTGAGGGTCAGCATGGGCTTTTATCTGTCCATCTCCCGACAGGAGCTCAATGGCGGCCCTGCAGTGGGAGCTGGGTGGTTGTTGAGTGGTCTAATGACCACGCCTACATCTTTCCAAGGCCAGTTCAGGGACTTGACCAGCCTATGTAAGGTCTACTCTTAGACAATGGAGAATGGGTGTATCAGAACAGTGAGTGAAAACAATTTTTAAAAATTCAAAACAAAGAACCACTTCTCAGCAAATACATGAGCCAAGATTTTTTTTAAAAGGGTACAGTAAAACAGGAAGCTTATATTCTGCTGAGTGAATTATAATTTAAACCAGCCCGTTGGGAAACACAATCGACTGTGGTCTTCAGATATTCATGACCTCCGACACAATAGAAGAGCCATGGTGGTGCAATAGTGCAAGCGTCCCGCTGCTGACCCAAAGGTGTGTGCTTTGAGCGCACTGGCCCTCCGAGGGCAGAGGATTCACAGCCTTGGCGCCCGGAGGGGAGGCAGAATCGCTTATCAGTCAGAAGGGACTCAGTCCTGGGTTTTAATGCAATGCTTCCATTCTAAGGCGCTCATTGGGGAAGTAGATGTGGGCACAAATAAGGTTTTATACACTACGGTGTCCCCTATAACATTATTGACATTAGTCAAGAAAGAAAAAATTCCAATTAAGGAGGCAGGAACTGGGGGGAGAGGAAGGTAAGTATTTGAAGTGCCGGACCTTAATTACGAGGGCCTAATTAAGCAGTGTGATATTGATAGCAAGACATTGGGCTGCCGTTGGACACCTTTGGAAGCAGAAAGCAGGGTTCAAATCTCCTAAAATGTTCCCTTTACCATCCAATAGTTGTGCAACTGATTTCAGACCCTTGTTTTGTAAAGCAGGCATAATGAAATCTTATCGATGATGATGGGTATGAAGAGTATATAAATGATGACTCTATAAATGATGGCCAGGATTACATATCTATTGAAATGATGTTCATGAAGAAGAAACACCTAGAGTGGAGTCAAGGCATGCCAATGTTTAATTTCTGAATTCAACATCATTATTTGCACTTGATGGTGCAGGATCGGCAGTGTTTTGTTCTGTTGTACTGTGGGTGGAAATCCATTGGATGGCATCTGAGAACAACACTTGCCTTTGAATTACAGTGCTTGTGAAGAACATTGAAAGTACCACGGACTGCCAACAGCACCAACCCCTCTGTCCTGGAAGAAGTACAGCCAGAATGATCCTAGAGGCAAGGATGGCGAGACTTCATCTCAGGCACTTTGGACTATTGTCAGGAGAAACCTGAACCTGGAGAAGAATATCCTGCTGGGTGAAGAGGTAGGGCAGTGAAAAGAGGATGGCCTTCCACAAGATGAACGGACGCAGTGGCTGCATTGATGGGCTCAAGTAGAAGAACAGCATTGGGATCAGCGCAGACCGGGCAGTGTTTCATCCTGTCGTGTGCAGGGTCGCTGTGACTCGGAACCCATTTCACCGCACCTCAAAAGAACTTGCCAGGCAATACCTGTCTTCCTTTACTCGAAAGGCAACGGACAGGGCTGCCTGTTCAATGGTCCACGCGTACCAATCAAATGGAGCGAAAACCTGAGTGTCTGTAGTTAAAGACTTGCCCTGGCGTATTGTTTGGATTGCAATGATTTCATCAACATCCTAGAGGAAAAACTTAATGGCTTTATCGACATTTTCCCTTCTAATTTTAGTACCCAAATTTCCCATAATGTGCATTCTTTTCATAGTTAGGAAAATACTTTATGTAAGAGACCAATGGAGTGGAAGAGGTGGTGATGGTGCACAAATACACCAGAGGAAAAATTGTGGAAAGAATTATTGATCGGGCAAATAGTCCAAAGAGCTCAAAAAGCTTTCTAAATATTATTTTGATAGCTAATTCTCATAAGATTTATAGGTCATCGTATTAGTGAAATACAGAAGGCCAGAGAGAGGACATTAGTAGAATCAAGAGGTCAGGGCAATTTGGGTTCCATCTCTGATCTATAATGACTTCACACTCTAAAGAGAAAAGTATGGAATTACCATTCTTGGCATCTTTCCCAGCAAGAGGAACAGGAGGTTAGGGCAAAAAGTGTTACTACAAAATTATAGAGCCCTTTCGTAGACGACAATATCAAAATGTGAAACTACTGTTTCCATTATTTCCTTCATCTAGGTGCGTACACATCTGAAGACGCAGTTCTCATCTCTTTAACCTTCCCACAAAGAATTCTGCGCTTTTGGATTTGCACCACATCAATCCTTAAGGGTTGCAAAATGTAGTATTTTTAAGTGTTGTTTGAGTTTTGTGTAATCAAAGCAGTCTAACCAAGCAAGATCAGTGTTATAGGATGGATGGGATACGTTTTCCTGATGAAATTTTTCATAGGACAACCTGAATTGGTATGAACGCGTAGGGCGGAGTCCAACCTGTCAGTCAGGTCACAGCCTAATGATGGCTCCTTGAGAGTGTGGCCTTTTCTTGGACAAGAGACAGGGAGAACTTCTCTTTCCTCTCTCTCCCCTCTCTGCTTGTTGGAACTCTGTCCTGTCTCCAAAGGTTGTCCCCTAGGGGCCACCAACCTGGGAGCTGTTGGCACCCTGACCTGTTTCCACCAACCCTGGATCCATGAGACTCTGCACCTACTGGCCTGGAATCTCCTAGCTTCCTGTCTCACCTTTCACCATCATCAGCCTGCAGCCATGAGAGTCAGAAGAGGGCCCGGCTTCCATTGGACCAATGGATTTGAGTTCTACTGGGCTGGGATGTCTTCTTCATATGAACTTACTTCTTGACATAAAGTTCTTCCTGAGTGTCACTGGTTTTGTTTCACTAAGCAACCCAGCCTAACACAGATAACCTTTGCTAACCTTCAAGAATGAATAAACAGGGAAAACTTCCTCAGAGCAGCTGTGCTTTTTCTCACCAATATAGTTTTCAGTTTTCTTAAATTTTCTTCCTAATAAGTCACTATGGTAATTCTTTTATTTGAGAAAAGATGTCAAGATTACCCTTTTGGGTTCCCAAAAAGTAATCACCCTAACCTTCTAAGTCGAATTGAACTGGCCAGGAGATCCCCTTGGAATCCACTGTTTGGACCTTTTTCAAAGGCTGTCTGATGAGACTAAGACAAATGTATTACGAGAGAATTTGCCTGTGACCATTTACCGATCACAGAGACATGTTTAAACATGTTTTGGTTCTAATAAATTCCTGCATATAAGAACTGGAACCATAGGATACCCACTTCTCATTTATCCAAAAACCTGAAATTGGAAAATCTGAAAATCAGCGTAGGGAAAAATAGAGGATGATCATATCAAATCGCAAAATGGAGGATGACTACATCATTACACAATTGCCAAACCACTAAGAATAATGGGGCAACCAAGTTAACACAAAACTTTAACCATCTCTTCCTGTGTTGCTTTCACTGTGTACCTTGGAATTCCAGACAGTTGTCATAATGCACAAAAATAACTAAATAGATTTTTTTACTATTATTTTTGAGTTCTTTAAAATTTTATTTTTGTCACTTTTATTTATTTTATTATTTTTAATTTAATCATTTTATTTGGAGCTCATACAACTCTTATCACAATCCACACATACATCCATTGTGTCAAACACATTTGTATATTTTTTACCATCATCATTCTCAAAATATTTGCTTTCTAACTGAGTCCTTGGTATCAGCTCATTTTTCCCCTCCCTCCTACTCCCCCCTCCTTCATGAACCCTTGGTAGTTTATAAATTATGATTATTTTGTCTTATCTTACACTGTCCAACATCTCCCTTCCCCACTTTTCTGTTGTCTGTCCCCCAGGAAGGAGGTTATATGTAGGTCCTTGTAATTGGTTCCCCTTTCCACCCACCCTCCCAGTATCGCTACTCTCAGCACTGGTCCTGAAGCAATCATCTATCTGTCCTGGATTCCCTGTGTTTCTGGTTCCTATCTATACCAGTGTACATTCTATGGTCTAGCCAGATTTGTAAGGTAGAATTGGGATCATGATAGTAGGGGTGCGGGGAGAGGAAGCATTTAGGAACTAGAGGAAAGTTGTATGTCTCATCATTGCTACATCGCACCCTGACTGGCTTGTCTCCTCCCCACAACCCTTCTGTAAGGGGATGTCCAGTTGCCTACAGATGGGTCTTGGGTCCCTACTCCGTACTCTCCCTCATTCACAATGATTTGATTTTTTAATCTTTGATGCCTGATACTTGATCCTTTGACATCTTGTGATCACACAGGCTGGTGTGCTTCTTCCATGTGGGCTTTGTTGCTTCTGAGCTAGATGGCCACTTGTTTACCTTCAAGCCTTTAAGACCCCAGACACTATATCTTTAGATCTTTTACTATTATTGTCATCAATGTGAAATGTCAGACACTGCGGTAGTAGATAAGTGAGGAGTAGGTGTGTAATCCTATAAAGTTAAATCGTTTACTTCCTAGGCTGATGTTGAGGTTCAGAGAATAGCTTAATCAGTAGTATTTAATGTACATCATTAACTTCAATTACATTTAGAGTTTGCTTGCTTAAATATTTATTTTCATAAAAATATTGAGGTTAGACCAAAATATCTAAGAGACTAAATTATTGAGTTATTTAAGATATTCTTTGTAGTAATAAAGATAAAATTCTTTCATCTGATGCAAATAAAAAGTGTAGACATAATATTTTAATGAATATGTCATTCAGTTTTCTCCCTTAAAATGATTCATGCAATATTTCTGGAAATTTAGATAATTTTAAAAGATAAACTTTTATTTTAGTTGAATATTTTCAAATGTGATTCTACACCAGCATCCACATTTTTAAAAAATCTTATTCTAAATTACCTGAAGCATAATCTTTTAGTCCTCAAATTGTTCATGGATAATCAAAAGATTTTTAATCTCTGGTATAATATATTCTGTTCACACACTTTCCAAAGATTTATAAGGAAAAGGTTATGAATTACATAGAAAACCTCATGAAAGGAATTTTTCATACTATATTAAGTGATATTTTAAGGCTAACTTTAATATTTTATCTTCAAAAACCTCCCCATTGAGAATTTTTATTAGAAAATCATTTCCCTTTTAAAATGCCGTGTGTATTATTATGGGAAGGGGGGTGTTTCTGTGGTATTTCTTTGTTTCTGTTTAGTATGCTGCTCATCAGCTATTACCAGCAGCAGCTCCAAGAGTCAAACTCTGTGTGAGATGAAAATGCCAAGCCAAGGAAAATGTATCAGGAAAGCAGAGGCCTACTTAAGGTAACCTCAGGTCTTCCCAGTGCATTATGATGCTGATTGTAAGCAAGTCGTCATTTTATTAACTAAATAATAAATTCTGACTTTAAAAGTAGTGATAACACTATGGCACTAATACATAATAAGTCACTATATGCAAACTAAGAAACCTACAACCATGGAATCAATTCTGACTCACACTAACCCTTAATAGGGTTTCCCAGGTGGTAAATCAGATCACATCTTTGTCCTGGAAATCAGAATCAGCTCCACAGCAATGGGTTTGCCGGTGGTGCAAACATTTAATATGATTGGCTGCTAACTTAAAAGTTCAAGTTCACCCAAAGGCTCCTTAAAAGAAAATCCTGTTTTTGAAAACGATGATGGCAACAAATGTACAAATGTGCTTGACACAATTGATGGATGGATAGATTGTGAAAGAGTTGTACACAATAAAATGATTTTTAAAAAGAGAGAGAATCCTGGTGATCTACTTTAGAAAATCAGAGCTTGTGGAGCTTGGTTAGACTCTGACACCCATAAGGTCCCGCTGAGCCAGAATCACCTACATCAAGACTGGGTTTGGGTCTGTGCTTTTGAACAAAGTGTGCTTTGTATTCAGCAGCGCTCTTTGCATTGCTTACACAGCCTCCACCATCAGGTCCATTCTCACCCATAGGAACCTCGGGTAGAGTTTCGGAGACTTCACATCTTTGTTTAGGCAAACAGGCTCCTTGGTCCCCCGAGTTTGAGCACCCAACCTCAATTAGCAGCCCATCACTTAATCCTCTGTACCATCAGGGTCAATTTTGCTACTCATGCTCAATTTTGATCCTCAATCACAACTTTGTAGGAGAAATCTTTTCTTTCTTTCTTTTTTATATACTATTTTACATATAGTTTTATTGACATGTAGTTCACATACACAATTTAATCATTCAATTGTATTAAGAAGAGTGTGCAATCATCCCCACAATCAATTTCAGAACATTTTCTTCTTATACTCACTATTGTTAGCTCTTCCTTTATCCCCCAGTCACCCCTGCCATGCCCATAGGCAATTATTAACCCAGTTGCTGTCTCTATGGATTTGCCTATCTTGAATGTCATATGCAGAAAATCATACAAAACAAACTGGAAGCAAACAAATGAAAAAAACAACAACGATGACAAAACAAAACAGAGAAATACTTTAATTGAAAAGAAAGCAGAAAATATTAAAAATTGAAACAATGATGAAAAGGTGGTACATTTTAAACTACACCTGTCATAACTGATTTTACAATGTTTTCTGATCAATAGCAAGACTGTTCCACGTCCCTGAACTATGGTCAGAAGGTATTCACCAAGGCTTAAACGACGTGTGGATCCTGGAAATGGATTTGGGCTCCCAGTGTCTTCCATTACCTTCTGTAAGTTGGTTGTTCATAATTTAAGTTTTGATATCATTCCCTCCTTTGGATTTGGATTTTATTATTTTCAATCCTTCCATCACACAGGCTGGTGTAATTCTTCCATGTGGACATAGTTGACGCCTCACTTAGATGACTATTGTGTGTGAGGCCGGATTGACTAGAGAAACAAATTCAGAGCTATACATATATATGAAAGAGTTTTATCTCAAGAAGTAATCGTGCATCAATAAAAACATCCCCCCCCAAACCAAAACAAAATCCCAGCCCAGTCCAACTCAAGTCCATAAGTCCGATACTAGTCCATAAGTCCCTCTTCAGACTCACGAAGCCACATGCAATGAAGCAGAATTCAAGATCACAGGCCGGTGGGTGCAGAGTTGTGTGGATCCAGTGGCAGTGGCTGCATCACAGGGGTTGTGTAGGTCTCAGCATGACCTGCCTTTGTACATATGTTGCCATCATTTCCCAAACATTTTCTTTCTACTGAGCCCTTGCTATCAACTCCTCTTTTTCTCTCCTCCCTCCCTCTCCCCCTCTTGAACCCTTGATAATTTATAAATTATATTTATTGTCATACTTTAAACTGTCCCTATACCCTTTCACCCACATCGCCGTTGTTTGCCCCTCTAAGGCAGGGTTCCTCCATTGTCCCCCTTGTCCCCGCCACCTTCTCCCTTCCTTCATGATGTCGATAGTCTCATTATTGGTCCTAAGGGGTGTATCTGTCCTGGGTTCTGTATGTGGAGAGCTCTTACCTGTACCCTCTTTATTTTCTTGAACATACTAATCACAGTTGTTTAAGAGTCTAGGTGTAATAAAGCCAAAATGTGAATTTTCTGTTTCCACTTTTGTTTTGTCTCTCGATCCTTTCTCAATAGGCCTAATCGCTTTTAACCAAATGCCAGGCTTTTGTAATCAAGATTATCAATGGTAGCTGAGGCTCTGTGCCGGAGTTGGCACACTTTTTCATTTAGAGGTCAGAGTGTAAATGCTTCAGGGTCTGTGCATCAAAGAGTCTCTGTCTCAACGCTCAGCTTCTCCATTGGGGCCCCAAAGTCGTCAGAAGTAATATGCAGACTGTAGATGTGGTGGCCTCCTGTACCTTTCCTTAACACAGAGCGGGCCAGATGTAACCTGCAATTTCAAGTGTGGTGGCTCTACTTCCAAAGCATGTTATCTGTCTCTGAGCAGGTTGTTAGAATAGAGGCAGATTCCCTTTTGTGAAAATAACACACCCAATCAGTGTGGGTTTCAATCTTTGTAGGGCTTAGCTTATTTCCAGCTCTCCCTTACGCCTAGATATTACGCTTCCAGGTTTCCAACAGCAAGATAGGAAGACTTGGGGATCTCTCCTTATGGTAGTTCCTGAATTCCAATTTGAATGTCTTGATTTTTTTTTTTTTTGAATGTCTTGATTTTTATGTCAGCCAAAAGTTCTGATGACTTCTCCGCCTGTTGCTGCTCCGGTAGCTGTGAGTTTTTCATCTTTCATCCTTTGCTGCACAGAAATTTGGAAAAAGCCTAAAATTTTTGAGGTCCCTCTTCTGCCCTTCCCTTTATCTTTAGGATCCTAGTTCCTAGTCCCTCGGGATCCTCATTCCCTTTATCTTCAGGATCCTGGGTCGCTAGTTCCGATTCTAGTGACCCTGTGCCTAACAGAATGAACCATTGCCTGGTCCGGAGCCATCCTCCCGATTGTTCTGACTTTTTAACCACTTTTGTTGAAGGCACGTTCATGTAGCTTGTGAGGGACAGCACATTGCCCCACGGGATCTTACCGGTTGAAACAATGATCCAAATCTAACAAGATAACCTATACAACTTTTTTTACTATAAAAATTATATTTGCTCATTGCTGACTATCTAGAAATTTATTGGAAAAACCTTTATCATTATTTCAGTCAATAAATACAACTCTAATGATTAGAAATACAGAAAATCGTCATTATGCAGAATCAGAATTTCATGTATTTTTCACTCCTAAGTCCTCACTGGGCTATTGTTTTATTTGTGGGAACTACATTTGATGGGCACCAGTAGAGATGTGCTGGAGAATTCTCCAGAGGATGGGGAATTCGAAAGCATGGCACATGAAAGAAAGATTTGGGAATAATTCCCGTGGGGACAAGAAGGCTTCCCAGGAGGGAAGGAAGGGCTACATTGGCCTGTCTGAGGCTTCTTAAATGCAGAATTATTATGTGAAGCAGAGATAGAAAGTTTTGTTTTTCTTCCTAAAAGGCACAAGGAAGAGTAATCTGGATCAACAGGAAGAGGCAGCAGAAAAAGAAATTTAAGCTCTCCAGGTGGCTTAGTGGTTCCCCCCGGTGGCATACTGACTGCATTGGACTGCCACCTTCAAGGTCGGCAGTTTGAAACCATCAGCTGCTCTTTCTACTTCCGTTACAGTTTCCCAAACCCACGGCAGGGGCAATTCTACCTATCTTATGGGATTACTCTGAGTCCACATCAACTCAATGGCAGTGAATTGAGTCGAAGACCTTTAAAGTCAGAATGGTTCAAAATTGAAATGGAGACACCTCAGGCAATGGGACGTTCTTTGTCACTGGAGGTTTTCAATCCAAAGCTGACTAATCAGGTGACAGGAAGGCTGTAGAAGGGACTCAACAGCTCACATTCATGAGAAAACTGGCTGAGTACACAAACATCCAGAGCCATGACCTATCTCACTGGATCATCATGGCAACCCAAGAAGAAACATTCTAGAATCGTCCCCAAATAAACTCAACAGAATCTCAGGAAGACTCAAAAAAGCATGCTCTGTGTCTCTATAGCTGTTAAGTTATAAAGCCGAGTTGTTCAGACCCAGGCACTCTGCTTCCAGAGCCCTGACTCCTAACCGCTGCACTGAATTATCTGATAAAAGTCATTAGCTTCAATATCCTTCATGATTTCTTCAAATCTTGAGGCTATACAATTGTGTAGAGAGGAAATTCATGTCTCAGAATTTATATTAAAAATTACTTTTGCGGGTAATGATGTAGAGTGGCTCTTATTTTAGTGTCTATGAGTTGGAAAGGAGCCCTGATGGTGTAGTGGGTTATGCGTGGTTCTGCTAATCTCAAGGTCAGTAGTTCGAAACTACTAGTCTCTCTCTGGGATAAAGATGAGGCTTTCTACTCCTGTTAAGAGTTATAGTCTCGGAACCCCACAGGGGTAATTTCACCCTGTCCTATAGGGTCACTAGGAGTCAAAATTAGCTCAAAGACAGTGAGTTGGGATGAGTCAGAATCGAGTGGATGGCACTGGTTGAGCATCTTTAAGTCATGAGTAAATGTTGCTGAAAATTCCTGTTATTTCCAAGTAGCAAGAATTTTCCCCTGTCTTCTGAGTTACAAGTCCGTAGACAATGGCTCGGATCCCAGACAAATGCTCGTGGGGTCTTGGCAATAAGATTAAGCCTATAAATGCCAGATGTAGTATTTCTTACAAAACCAAATATCAGCAGTGTTGAATCGGATGGCTGTTTTCGTCTTCTAAGCCGAGCCAGCAGTAAGTCTGGAGCTACTTTTAAGTCTCTAAATAGCATTGTTTTATTCAGCGTATTTGAGTACTACATCACCGAGTTCTCGGTGATATAATAGCAGGCCCAAAATGTAGTGTAAGCACATCCTTCCATATCTATAAGTCCTTTCAGTATAAAAGAGGAGATCAAGTAAACCCCGAGGTAATGTGTGTAAAAGAGATAAGCACAGAGATTGGCTATTTGCCATTGTTATTGGGACGAAAGGCATGCACATGGAGACTTTTAGCAAATTACAAATACCAGGAAGAAAGCAGTATGGCTGTGTTTCATAAGATCATGCGTTTTACTTGACGGGCTCTGCCAGGGCACACTTACAGCCGTGACCCTGCTTCGCAGATCATTTAAACAGGCTTTCCTTGATGTCACTGGCACTTTAGCAGCATCCACAGGGCTTTGCTACCAGTAAATAATAATTATTATGCATGAGAAGTTCTCCTCCAAGCAGCCCCTGTGTTAACATTGCCACCAGTAAATCAATAGAAACACACAGTGCTTAAAATGCTTTTGGTTGGCTTGTTTAATCTATTTAGTGCCAGGAGACATTTGGGGAAAAAAAGTAGACTTACAGACGATAATTTAAAAAAATTATAAATAGGAATATTTATATGTATGAAGGGGCTTCAAGAATTCAGTGATCTTTTAATTCCACTTTCCGTGAACATTTTGAAAGACCATTGTGTGTGTTTGATCTATAAGATATCTTCCTAGTAACTTGAATCACAGTAGGACTCAGGAAGCATCTCATATGAGGCACGCCAGTGGCACCGTGCGCTCAGAAAGGGCTCCTAACCTCAGCATCAAACCCATCAGCTGCTCCGAGGGAAAAAGACGAGGCTGTTGGCTCCCATAGACATGGGGCTGTCTGCCTTCATAGAGATTTAGTCTCAGCAACGGTCAGTGAAAGACATGAAAAAATGATAATTTATTAAGTATCAAGGGTTCTAGAGGGAGGGAGGGAAACAAATGAAGAGCCCATACCAATGGCTCAAGTAGAAAGACAATGTTTTGGAAATGATGATGGCAACAAATGCACAAATGTGCTCGACACAATGAATGGATGGATGGATTGTGGTAAGAGCTGTACGAGCCCCCAATAAAATGATTTTTTTTAAATGTAGTCTCAGAAACCCTATGTAGGGTTTCTTGGGTATGTAGAGGGAGCCCTGGTGGCCTAGTAGTTACAAGTTGGTCTACTTCGATCCCAAAGGTCAGCAGTTCGAAACCACCACCTGTTCTGAGGGAGAAATGCTAGGCTTTCTACTCCCTATAGTCTCGGAAACTCATGGGCAGTTCTACCCAGTCCTTTAGGCTCAGCATTAGTATGCGATCCCCCTATATGTATACAATCACATACATGGAATCAAGACTGCCTTGTAAATGTGTTTCTCATCTTCATACCTTTTCACTTTTTTATATTCCTTACATTTTAATATTTTTCTGGTTAGTGTTTCTTAGGTCCTATGAATTACCTTGATAGTCCTCTATCTAAGAAAATGTGAGGCAGGTCTCAGAGACTGGGTTTGGAGCATCACTGCTTCCCAGTCGTGTCCCTTAGATACCCAGAGATGCCTTTCTCCATCCACAATGATGTCTACTCCACTGTTGTTGCGGGGGCTGGAGGAAATCACGCACACACAGAGGTATCTGTCAAGTACGCATTGCCTACTGAGACCAGGTTCAAGGGTTATTTCCTCTGGTTTGGCCTTTGATGTCTCTACCGCCTCTACGACATCTTTCAAGTCACTAACCATGGAAATAAGCAAAGAAATGAATAGTGGTAGGACTCATGGGAAACATATCTTGAAGGATATTGAAGCTAATGATTCTTAGACAATTCTGTGCATCGGTTAGGAGTCGGGGCTCTGGAAGCAGAGTGCCTGGGCCTGAACACCTCGGCTTTATGACTTAGCAGCCATGAGATACAGAGCAAGCTTTTTGAATCTTCCTGAGATTCTGTTGAATTTATTTGGGGACTGTTCTAGAATATTCCTTCTTGGGTTGCCATGAGGATCCAGTGAGATAGGTCACAGCTCTGGATGTATGTATTCCCAGCAGGTTCTCATGACACGTGATCTCTTCCATGGGTCATGAATTTCTCAAGCCCCAAAATGACAAGACAAAGGGTCCCATTCTCTGGTGGCAGGGAGTGAGGCCCAACACTTTCCAGGGAACCAGGCAGTGGGTGACATACAGGAGTGGTGGGCGCCAGGGAGGATGGGGGAGCAAGAACTGCAATTGTTCTGGCTTCTTCCCTGGTCCTGGAGTTGATCGTTCCCTTTGCGTTACTCCACTGTGTTGGTCAAAATGCTCCCTCACTCAGTCAGTAAGAAGCCTTGGGATTTAAAAAAAAATTATTTTATTGGGGCTCATACAACTCTTATCACAATCCATACATACATCAATTGTGTAAACCACATTTGTACATTTGTTGCCCTCATCATTCTCAAAACATTTGCTCTGGCATCAGGTCCTCATTCCCCCCCCTCCTTCGCCTTTCCCCCCTCCCTCATGAACCCTTGATAATTTATAAATTATTATTATTATTTTGTCATATCTTACACTGTCTGATGTCTCCCTTCACCCACTTTTCTGTTGTCCGTCCCCCAGGGAGGAGCTTATATGTAGATCCTTGTAATCAGTTCCCCCTTTCCACCCCTCCTTCCCTTCACCCTCCCTGTATCGCCACTCTACTGGTCCTGAAGGGATCATCTGTCCTGGATTCCCTGTGTTTCCAGTTCCTATCTGTACCAGTGTACACCCTCTGGTCTAGCCAGATTTGTAAGGTAGGATTGGGATCATGATAGTGTGTGGGGTGGGGTGGGAGGAAACATTTAAGAACTAGAGGAAGGTTATATGTTTCATCATTGCTACACTATACCTGACTGACTCCTCTCCTCCCTGTGACCCTTCCGTAAGTGGATGTCCAGTTGCCTACAGATGTTTGGGGAAAAACCTGCAAATGCCAGTAGAGTATTATTGCTGTCAGGTGCCTGCCAATCTGTTCTGACTCATCCGCCTGACAACCACTGTGTCAATAGAGTAGCAGCAGGTAATCTGTCCACAAATCTGCCTGCAAATATGAAGGCCATTGAGCGCTATGGTATTTAATGCTAGAATTGGAAGACAAGCTGGGAAGAGGATGAGGAGGTGGGGAACAGGAGGAGATATGGAAAACTCCCACTGAGGGGAAAGATGTCTACACATTGAATCCGCAATGATAGTGTGTAGGCAGATGCCCCTAATTTTGATCACAGTTTAAAGGTCCTTATGGCACTGAAGAACTTCCTTGCTCCAGGGAGGTATATGAGAATGAAACAAAAAGATATTGAATTCGAACTTCTTAGCGATTAGTAGTTCAGTGCTCAACCCACTTCAACATCTGGGCTCCTTAGTTACAACCACTTTGAACTCATGCTTCAAAAGGCCTCAGGCAGTTGGCAAAGAAGAACCCTTCAGAAAGGTCATTAACACCATTGCCCCTTTCTTTACAGAGCTAAACAATGCTTGTGGTTACTTATATTTGTGTTTACTATTGATTTTGGTATTTTATGGTATAAAGTGGATTTCTAAGAATAGTACCTTTATTTATAACCTTGCCCTCTTAAATAATAAAGGTTTAACTTACGGAAGTTCAGTTCGTGACCAATATCCAGGAGAATTAGATCATAAAAACCCATTAGATTCATTCCAGTGCAGAATTGAGGAACAGTGTAACAGTACAGCGACCTGCTGCCTTCCCTTTAAAAAGGCGGATGAGGTCACGGAACACCTGGCCACTAGATTGCCAGGAGATTAGTGATTCCTCCCTTCACACACACGTTCACAGACCATCAAACAGATGCCCATGTAACACCTGCAGGTCTCTAATCTTAATATCATAACAGTATAAAATCCATCATTTAATGGATATGCTATTCATGGTATCAAATATTCTCAATGTGCAAATACAGTGAAAGTTTATCAGGTAAAAGCAAGACAGTGCAAGATAACTATGCAATTATGCGTTGGAATGTCTTCTTTGAAAAGAGCAAGGAGTCATTTTATTATTTCAGTGGAAGTCAAGTTCCTCCTTCAAAAGGAAACTAATCCATCCATCTTCTCCTGCCTGCCTTAAGAGATCATTATTGGGAGAGGGAGGGGGAAAACGAGGAGCTGATACCAAGGGCTCAAGTAGAAAGAAAATGTTTTGAAAATGATAATGGCAACCTATGTACAAATGTGTTTGACACAGTGGATGGATTATGAAAAGAGCTCTATGAGCCCCCAATAAAATGATTAAGAAAAAAGGAGAAATGAAATGATAAGGTAGATTGAATATGGGAACACATTATAAAAAAGAGATCATTATTTTTAAAAAACATTATTTTGTACTTTGGACATGAACATTCTTATTATAAATAATAAGAATATAAGAATAGGTAAGCCAACTCCACTGCAGCGTTACAAAAGCCATCTTTGCACCTGGGTCAGATTTACAGGCAACCTTCAAACGGCTCATCTTGTTTAAAATGGAGGAGAACTGCTGCTGCCCTGTCCATCATGCCTAGTCCCTCCGGAGGTCCTCCCAAGATCTATTATCAAAATAAATATGAAAAAATAAAGTTCTTAAAGGGATACGTTTTTAAAAGGAGAGAGATCATTATTTTGTGTTCCCTATTCTTCCTTACCTTCTCCCATCTTAATAGACACAGAGATAGACACATGCCTTTCATTCTGCCAGTTGTGTCCTCATTTTCCTTCTCCCTAAAAAACAAATTTCCCCCATACCAAGGACATAGAACCGGCGGGTCATCAGAACTTGGCTCGGATCTCTTGCCTCATGAATGCCCCATGAACGGTGGCCTTGACCACCACATACTTGTTATCTCAGTGCCCTCCCGGCTTCATTAAGCTCTGTATTAATCTGGGGGGCCTGGTTCTACCACTATAAATGAATATTACCGAGAGAATTGCCAAACCCTATAGTTTGTGCAAATAGTGTCCAATTATGGTAAAAAATATTTGAAAAATCAACTTTCCTAAATAACTCACATATTCACTCTCTTCCCACTCAGCTTTTAACCCACCATAGGCTAGCTTTGGCAGCATTATCCTGTTAGGGCTGGTTTTCACCGGGTTACCTCCCTCCATTCACTGTAATGGCTACCTCTCTCTAAGAAACCCTGGTGGTACAAAGATTCCGTGTTCAGCTCTTTGCTGTAAGATTGGTTGTTAGCAGCCACTCAGCGACTTCACAGGAGAAAGGCCAGTGATCTGCTTCCATGAAGATTACAGCCAAGGATGTGCTCGGGGCCACTTGTGCCCTGTCACAGAGGGGCACTGTGAGTCACAGTGGACTCAAGGGCACCCAGCCACCATACCTCTGTAACTTTTTTGCCCTGGCTTCTCAGTAGCATTTAACACACCTGACCACCCTTTTCTTGGACTGTGTTCCTCTTTCCTGGGCTTGCATGCCCTCAGGCTCTCCTTGTTCCATCCTCCTCTTGTCCTCGGTATCCTTGTCTCTTCTTCTGCCTATGCCTTAAATTTTTAAGATTTTCTGATAGGCTTTTTCCCTTTTTCCTGTTGTATGATTTAATCGACTATTCTATTTTTAGTTCCTTGTTGGAAGAAAATGAACATTTAAGTGTCTATTGTCAATCTCTTTTCCTAAGCATGTAACTTAGACCTTCACGTTCGGTGAGGACACTGTCTTAGTTTGGGTTCTTCCTCAAGTAGAGTGTAAGACAAGGATTTGGGTGTAGAAAGCTTATTGGGAGGCAATTCCAGGAAATAGGAAAGAAGGATCAGGAATAGTATGCCAAAAAGGAGAAAAGTCATGATAAGATATGAGGGGGCTTCAAAAAGTTCTTGAAAAAAAATGCAATTTAGAGATTGTGGAGTTTTCCCAGGAATGCTTGGGAACCCCTCCTACATTACTGAGCTGGTAAGCACTGTGGGTACTCAGGGCTCAATCCCACTGGAGACCCTTAAAAGACTGTCAATATAACATAGAATGGCTTCCTTGAAGGATGGGAGGCTAGAACATTCTTCACCAGCTCCCTGTGGCCATTGCTTAAGGGACGCTCCCAGATAATGGTAACTCCAGGCTGTATCTTTCTCATGCTGAATGATTCTCCAACTCTAGGGAAAGCTGAAGGAGCCCTCTTGGCATAATGGGTTGTGTGTTGGGCTGCTAACCTTCAGGTTAGCAGTTCAAGTCCACCAGCTGCTCTCCAAGTGAAAGATGAGACTCACTGCTCGCATAAACAGTTAGCCTTGGAAACCCACATGAGAAGTTCTACTGTGTCTTTTTAAAATCATTTTATTGAGGGCTTGTACAACTCTTATCATAATCCATACATTTATTGCCATCATCATTCTCAAAACATTTGCTTTCTACTTGAGTCCTTGGTATCAGCTCCTCATTTTTTCCTTCCCTCCTCTCCCCCCAAGAACCCTTGATAATTTATAAATTATTATTATTTTGTCATGTCTGACACTGTCTGACATACCCCTGAACCCATATATTTGTTGTCTGTCCCCCAGGGAGGGGGGTATATGTAGATCCTTATGATCAGTTCCCCCTTTCTACCCCACCTTCCCACTACCCTCCCCATATCACCACTCTCACCACTAGTCTTGAAGGGTTCATCTGTCCTGGATTCCCTGTGTTTCTGGTTACTATCTGTACCAGTGCACATGCTCTGGTCTAGCCGGATTTGTAAGGTAGAATTGGGATCATGATAGTGGGGGTGGGATTCAAGAATTAGAGGAAAGTTGTATGTTTCGTCGTTGCTACACTGCACTCTGCTCTGTCTTATAGGGTCACTTTGAGTGGGAACCTGCCCTATGGAAGGGGATTTTTAGAGAAAAAGCTGTGAAGCAGTAAAACAGCTTTGAGTGTTATCAGAGTGTATGGACCCGGTTCCACATCTGTACTAAAATCAGAGATGAACCACCAGGGGTAAAATAAGACACATCAATTAGAAAGAAAATGTTTTGAGAATGATGATGGCAACAAATATACAAATGTGCTTGACACAATCGATGTATGTATGGATTGTGATAAGAGTTGTATGAGCTCCCAATAAAATGATTTTTAAAGGCGCAAAAAGCATTGCTAAATAGCATTCCAAGACTGAACTCATTCCCCTACTGATCCTCTTCCTGATCCTTATCTCAGGGAATGCCCCCACTACTCTCTCCTTACTACACTGTCTGAGCCGCATCTTCAAGGGTCCCTCTCCTCCCCCTTCAGAAGCCCCTATGGAATTTTTGAAACCATCTAATTTTGTTCCTCTGAAATGCCAGTGCCTTACGTCAGCAATTTGTGAGTCATCACTTGACTGTTGGCAACAGTCTCCTAATCGGTATTCTTGTCCCACTTGACAGCCATTAACCTTGCTGCAAGCAGAATAATCTCTTAAAATACACATCTGCCTATGTCGCTCACCTGCCTAAAATTCTTCAGTGGTTCTCCTCTGCTCCTGGAAAAAAGACAGATAGATACATGCCATTGGGTCAACCCGATAGATAGACACAATGCTCTTCGTGATCTTGTGCGCAACAGAAAGATACATTGGGCTGACCCGGGCAATCCTCATGATCACAGGCACACAGTCAAGTCCATTGTGGTTTCTGTTGTGCCCGTCCATCTCACCCAAGGTCTCCTTCACCTTTGCCAGTTCTCTGCATCACCAAACATGATGTCCTCCTCGAGCAATGGATCGATCCTTCCTGGTGACTTGTCCAGAGCAAATGAATCAAATAGTACTCTGTCATGATCCATAAGGTCTTATTGCTTCATTTTCACAAGTAGATCTTCACACCTTTCTAGTCTGTCTAGAAAATGTTGAAACCCATCAACCATGGGTGACCTTATAGTATTTACAATATTGGTGGCATAGATCCCAACCTCATACTAACACACAAGTCACCACACTGCAACAAACTGACAGGCAGTGGTGGAGAATGAGGTACAACTTCCGAATATGGTCAACCTTAGCTTGCTCGCTCTGCTATCCCCACCCTGACACTCCTAACCCCACTCAAGGTTTGCTGAACTTCCTTCAGGTGTATGGAGACCTTCTGCTTTTCTTTAATATCTAGAATTTTAGACATATAGTCACTCAGCCTGAAACACTTTTTCTCCCAAAGATCTTTTTATCTCCTCAATTTTTGTTTATACGTTGGTTTCCGATTAGCTGCCACCTCTTGGTGATCTCAATGTCTAAAGTGATAATGGAGCATTAGTTCTGTGTGAGAGAGGCTTCTTGTCAATCCATATAGCCCTTGTATCCATAAGGAGCCCTTGTGGTGTAGTGGTTATGCATTGGACTGTGGTCAGCAAGGTCCGAAGTTCAAAACTACTAGCCAATTCTCGGGAGAAAGCCAAGTCTTTCTACTCCCATAAAGAGTTACCATCTGGGAAACTCACAGGGGCAGTTCTACTCAGTCCTGTAGGGTGGCTATGAGTTGGCATTGACTCGATGGCAGTGAATGGAGTGATTGAGTTCTAGCCATAATTCCTTATACGATATTATGATTCTGAACTTTATATGCCTGTGGCGATAGTCCCACTTTGGAGGGCATTCTCTAATACAGTAATGAACTAGAATGTGGTGAGATTAAGACCTGCCTTGGTAGAGGGTGCAAACCAAGCCATACTCTCTGTTTCCTTGGGGACATCTTTGAGTTTACCTTAGAGAGGATGTGATGAAAGACACCATCCTTTGTGGGCTACATATGAGGGGCACCCATCCAAACCTGGAAAAACCCCCGCTGGGTGGGGCTTTCATACTATGCATTCCCCCATCACCCCCACTCCTCCAGTCCTCCACCCCCCACCCCCCGCTAGACAAGCATTAAGCAACTAACTCTGAGTTTGTGCACCCAGTGGCGTTGCCTGGGGAGGTTCTCTCTGGTCACAGTGAATATTTTCATAAAAGCAGTTTCACTCGAACCTTGTTTTTTGTGATGGCAAATTTAAGAGAACAATGTGCGGCTGTGAAACTTTGTTTTCTGCTTGGAAAACATGCTGCAGAAACTGTTGTGGTGTTGAACACAGCTTACAAGGACAGCGCTATGAAAAAAACTCAAAAATATGAGTGGTTTGCTCATTTCAGAAGTGGTAAAATGTCGATGGATGACAAACCTCATTCTGGATGTCCATCAACTTCCTGAATGGATGAAAATGTCGACAAAATTCAGGTACCAGTGCTTGAAGATCGATGGCGGCCCATTAAAGAGATGGGAAGTTATCTGGACTATCTTGGACCTACGTTCAATGAATTTTAATGGAAGATTTGGGAAGGAGAAGGGTCACTGCGAAATGTGTGCCTCGGGTTCTGACGACCAGGAAAAAGAGCTTCAAGTGGGAACATGCCATGCTTTGAAAGAACAGCTCTGGAGCAACCCCGACTTTTCTTCCAAGGTCATTGCTGGTGACGAGACATGGTGCTGTTCTTACCACCCCAAGAGCAAACATTAATCAAGCCAGTGGAAGACACTATCATCACTTCACTCCCCAAAAGCTCAAGTGAAATCAAAGATCAATAATGCTCATCTGGGGTTTTTTTATGTGAGGGGGATAGTGCATTTGGAGTTAGTTCCACCAGGTCAGATTGTTAATAAAGCTTTCTATTTAGAGGTTCTGGAAAGATTGCCTAACAGTGTGTGTCCCAAAAAGGCCTGATTTGTGGCAGATGGGGGATTGGTTTTGCCACCGCAACCATGTACCTGAGGACACAGCCATCTCAGTGTGCCAGGTTTTGCCAAATAAAACCCAGCATGTCTCTCTTGGCCCACACACCTCACTCACCTGACCTCACTCCATGTGACTTCTTTTAGTTTCCGCAAATGCAGAGGGACATGAAAGGACAGCAATTTGGCAACATAGAGCAGGTGAAGAAAAAAACGAGGGAGGTGCTGTCAGCCATCCAAACAGATGATTTTGAAAAATGTTTCCAAGAATGGAATCACTGATTGGACAAATGTATTCAGCGTGATGGAGAGTACTTTGAAGGTGATAATGTTGTTTAATAAAATTTTTAAAAAATTAAATTAATACATAACTGAAAAAAACTCCGGGTGTCTGGGGGAACCCGTTGTATACTTGTTCCAAGACACAGCAAGTCACTTGGAAAGCCACACTCCTGATTTCCTGACTTGAGCTCTGGTTGAAGCAAAGCTGTGACTTCTGGGTCTGGCTCCTGCATTGGGCTGGCCTCTACCTGACCTTTAGATCTGCGACTGAACAGCAGCGCCTACCATGAGACAGTGCCTCAAATGTCAGGTTTCGGTGGGCTGTTGCAGTCCATTGCAGAGCCCAGGGACCAGACAGGATATGCTCAAGGGGTGAGTGGGGACAGGAAATGGAGCAGAATAACATCTTGCAAGAGTTGGACGTTTGGGACATCGTTAATCTCCAATTTATCAGGACTAGTCTGTGCTTAATTCTTCTAAAATAATTCATTACCACAATTACAATACTTGTTGGAAAAATTAAGAATTTAACTGGCTCTTGCAGGATGAAGAGACTTTTCTAGATCAGTGAGGAGAAACGATTTTTCTGGCCCAAAGGAATTGAATATTTAAAGACCGAGGCAGGAGTCACTCAGGAAATTCGCTGTCATTTGAGTGGCAGCACTTGGCATAGACCAGACTGGTCTAATGCATTGCTGTCAGATTTCAGTGGATCCTGAATGTTGGGGGCTTTATTGAGCAGACAAAGGTGGAGTCTATTTAGAGATGTAGCAGGGGAGTAGGATAGGATTTTAGTTTGAGAACGACAACAGCGTGAATTTTGGTGGTAGTAAAGCAGAAACAAAGCATTCTGCTAGGACTCACGGCAATAGGAACAAGGGCGGGAAAACAGTGTCAGAAAAGGACTGGATTTGAGAGACCTTTGGGGTGGGAGTGGGGCTTGGGGAAACATCTCATTGGAGGCACGGGAAAGGAAACTGGAACTTTGAGTCTGGGCATCAAGACCCCAGAAAGAGCTGAGGAAATATTTGGCCAGGAAGATTTATGAGGCGTGGGAATGAGCGAGAATGCCACAGGAGGCAGGTCACAGAGACTAAGAAAAACCAGACAGGTGCCCTGGAGAAGATCAGCAGTTCACCCTTAGGCCCAGACAGATAGAAACTCTAGTTCCTGGAAATATGAGAGAACAGATATTTAGAATCATCCTCTCACTGAAACCGACTGACGTGCTTGAGAAAACATTTTATACTCTTCTGAAATGTACTTTTTTTGGGTGCTGGCTGAAAAGTGAGAACACCAAGAACTTAGAGGCCAAGAACGAAGTGCCAGCAGGAACCCCAAGGTCAACAGAAACCGGGAGCAGGCCTTCGCCTTGAGGACTTGTGAAATGAGCGGAAGCAAAGGCCGAGAGGCACAAAAAGACAAAAGCCTCATTGTGGGCCCCTCCATTTCTGATGAAAACTGGGCCCCCCAAAGGTTCCACCCTATGCGTAAAAATGAGCTTCAAATAAAACTATTACCTCCTGCTGAAACTCACAGAATTCCAAAGAAGCTGTCTTGAGTCATGATTCTAAGTGAAAGAAGACGGGACAAAAATCTCTCTTGAGAATTTATAACATCACTAGCCTTATACAAAATGGTGGCCCCAAATCATACTGTACCTGAGACTCCAAATACACAATGGCATAGACAATACATCAAGCGATCCTGTTGGGAAGGTGAGCATCATGGAATGCCAGGTTAAGAGAACAAAGTGTTCTTGCATTCAGGGTGGACTTGAGTGGAGGCCCAATGGCTATCTGCTACCTTAATACTAAACCTATAAATATATGCATGTAGAGCTATTTCCCCATCCTCATATATAAATACATTTATATATGTACATGCCTGTATTTAGACCTCTATCAATGCCCTTTGCCTCCTGGTTCTTTCCTCGATTTCCTTTTATTTTTCTCTAGTTCCACTATCATGCTCAGCTTTCATTTTATTTTTTTGGTCATTTGTTGTTGTTTTGTTTTCTTTTGTTGCTTTGTATTGCTCAGTCAGTGGGGGAAAGGAAGTGGTGTTAATGAATTCAGGGACAAGGGAACAACAAGTGATCCAAAATCAGTGGCAAGGAGGGTATTTTTCTAATCTTATAGTGAATATCTCACCATTAAATATGTTTGCTGTATCTTGTGGTAGGTATCCTTTAACAAATTAAGTAAATTTCCTTCTAATCTTAGTCTAAGAATTGCTATCAAGAATGGATGTTGTGGATACTGGTACAGGTAAGAATTCGCAACACAGGGAATCCAGAGCTGATAAACCCCTCAGGACAAATAAGGGGAGCTGCGATTCTAGGAGGATAAGGGTAGAGGTGGAGAGTAAGGGGAAACTGATCCCAATGATCGAAGAATGGCCCATCTCCCAAGGGGGATAGACAGCAGAAAAGTGGGTGAAATGAGACAGCAGTTGGTACAAGTCATGGGAAAAAAAGAGAATGAGTTATAAATTATCAAGGGGACATGGGGAGAGAAGGTGAAGGTAGAAGGGGGGAAATGAGGAGCTTATGCCAGGGACTCAAGCAGAAAGAAAATGTTTTGTAAAAATGATGACAATCTATGTACAAATGTGTTTGACACAATGGATATATGTATGGATTGTGATAAGAGCTGTAAGAGCCCTCAATAAAAGTAAAGAAGAAAAAGAATGGATGTTGTATATTAATCTAGTGGGCATGGTTCTGCCTCTGTGAATGAGTGCTATCACCACCTTCTATTGTTCATGTAAATAGTGTACAATTACTTAAAAGTTGAATCTGCACAAATCAACAATTCATGTATTACAGTAGTCAAGCTGACCTCTACTTACATAATTTCCTTTTTAAAAAAGCGTTTAAAATTCTATATCATTGGATAAATTACTGGCACTTTCAATAGAATTACATTATGCCCCAGGAGGATGATTTATAATGTTCCCTATCCTAAAATTATAGCAATTATCTCTAAAGTGAAGCAGAGATATAGATAAACCATAGATATATGAATGGAGTTGAGGTTTGCACTTAATTCTAGGCCCATTCTAAGAACTGTTCATTCTAAGGACCCTGTCCTACTCGATACTCACCCTTATGAAAAGATCCCCGAAGATATGGGCGCTATAGCAAAATGTGGTGAAGAAACCAGATGGTGCCTGGTTATCAGAAAGAATAGGACCTTGGTTCTTAAAGGCTTGTCTTCAAACACGCAGCCCTCTAAGTGAGGTGTTAACTAAGTTTAACTGGCAGAAACACACCAGTCGATGCAATCCGTGGATTGGAAAACTAAAATACAAATCTGAAGGAAGAAATGGTGTCAGAGCTTAAAGTGTATGTATACATTCAGCTTACAGGAGACAATGAATGACAGTGGAAGCTCAAATCCATCCCAGGGCTCTGCGTGTGGGGGGGTGGTGGTGGTGGTGGTGGTGGTGGTGGTGGTGGTGGTGGTGGTGGTGGTGGTGGTGGTGGTGGGGGTGGTGGTGGTGGGGGGTGGTGGTGGTGGTGGTGGTGGTGGTGGTGGTGGTGGTGGTGGTGGTGGTGGTGGTGGTGGTGGTGGTTCAGCCTCCAGGGAATTCCCTCTAACAATGGTCCAGGGATGTGAGTAGCTCAGCTTCAGACATTGTAACATGGACATGAGTTAAAATGTAACACACTTTATCACTTGATCTCCCTTCTGACCCATTTTAAAGTCCTTTCAGCTTTTAATATTGTCTGCTTTCTGTTTTATCTAGTTATCATTGTTGGGTTTATTTTTGTCTGCTTCCTGTTTGTATTCGGTACGATGTTCTGTGTATGAAATTCAGGATAGGTAAATCTACAGAGATAGTAACTGGATTGATAGTTACCTGTGGGCATGGCAAGGGAGACTGGGGGAAATGGGGAGCTAACGACAGTGAGCATGAGAAGAAAATGTTCTGAAATTGATTGTGGGGATGATTGCACAACCCCTCTGGCCATGATTAAATGATTAAAGTCTATATGATATGTTAAGTATATTTTTGGAACCTACAGAAATGATCAGTTTTCTTTTTTACTATATTAACTGATTTTAATATATTAATTAATTAATTTTGTTAATTGAGTTTCTAAAGACAATCCAACCTTGTATTCCTTAAATAAACATGATCACGGATTATTATCATTCTAATGGTTTATTAGCATTTTGCTTTATTTTTATGGGGCTTTTATATCCTATCCCATATATTTTGACTATTCTGTTCATTTTTTATACTGTTTTTAAAAACTGACTTTTTTTTACAACAGAAAAGTGGGTGAAGGGAGATGTCGGACAGTGTAAGACATGACAAAATAACAATAATTGATAAATTATCAAGGACTCATAATGGAAGGGAAGCAGGGAGGGAGGGGGGAAAATACCAAGGGCTCAAGTAGAAAGAAAACGTTTTGAGAATGATGATGGCAACAAATGTACAAATGTGCTTGATACAGTGGATGCATGTATGGATTGTGATAAGAATTGTATGAGCCCCCAATAAAATGATGTTTTAAAAATTGACTTAAAAAAAAAAAAACCTTCTTGGTGAAGGAGCCTGCCTGGTGGTGCATGGGGCTGCTAACTGAAAGGTTTTTGTTCAAGTCCATCAGCTCCATAGCCTGAGAAAGTCAAGGCCATCTGCTCCTCTACAGCTACCACTCGCTCACTAAGTGTCATGGAGGGGATTCTGACTCACTGGGACCCTGCTTTTGAGGGTTTCGGAGACTGTCACTTGTCACAGAAGTAGAGAGGCTCATCTCTCTCCTGCAAAGTGGCTGGTGGTTTTAAACTGCTGACCTTGCCATCATTGATAGCCCAATGCTTAACTATTACCCCACTCTCTAAGGGTGGGTCTGCGTCAGAGCCTACTCCATGCCAATAGAATTGCTCTCTCTTTTTCAGCTCATTAGATGTTGCCTTTTTAAAAAATCTTTCCTACTATAAGCATTTAAGGTCATAATTTTCAGATTTTACTTAACATGAATACATTTGGATTTATAGTATGTGTGTTGTTCTATTTTCTAGTTTTCACTTAATTTCTTTTTTCACTCACAAGTTAGAAGAGATAATTTCCCACATGGGGACTTCTCTAGTTATTTTTTGTTGTTGACGGTTAGTAACTTAATTGAATTATAGTCCGAGACGATGGTGTATATGATTTCAGTCCTTTGTGAAAATTGTTGACATTTGCTTTATGATCCAGCATGTGGTCAATTTTCAAAAATATTACACAGTGTTTGAAAAAGAATGTGTCTTCTACACTTGTTAGGAGCAGTGTTCTGTGTATTTATTCTCTTAGATCCAGCTTGTTAATTGTGTTGTTTTAATCTCTCTTTCCTTAATGACCTTGTCATCTTGATCTAGGGATTCACACATTTAGAGAACTCTTACACCTTCCTGGAGAGGCTCTCTGAAGAAAAGGTTCTTAAAAGCTCTAAGAACCTTTTATCTTTATGAAATGATTCTTTTTAATCTCATAATTTTTTTTTGCCTTAAGGATGATGTATTTTGTATAATACTGATATAACAACAACTTTCTTTTCATTTCACTCTCTGTATGGTATAATTTTTCCTCATGATTTTCGTCTAAATTTATATGAATCCTTATATCCTTTTGCAAATAGAACTAAATTCTTTACTACAGAATAAATATATATATATATATATATATATATATATATATATATATATATACATAACATATACAATCTATAAATCTTTACCTGATAATGACATCATATAGTGCATTTTCAGTTATCTTAAATTCTGATTTATGCTATTATATTGTTTTATGCTCTCCTTTAATATTTTTGTTTTGTGGTTGAAAATATAAACTGCAAAAAATGCACCAATTCAACAGTTTCTACAGGGACATGGATCATGCTGTAGATTTTTGAATTGGGCAACCGTTCTCAGCCTCCTTTCTAAGCTGTGCCTTCCCAGTTACATCCACTCACTGTCCCCCAGCATTCCCATCTAATCCTCTGGGTTGCTGCTGTCCGTTTGATTCCACATAGATCGATACGGAAAGAGCATACTTCTCAAAGAAGGCACGGGTTAGTTCAACTTTGTTGGTTTAAAGCAGATTTTCGAGGCTATTGTTGGTTTAAGGTTTAAACATTACTATTCGGGCAATAGTTTTAGGCGTTCCTCCAGTTCCCATGGTTCCAGAACGCCTGGCGCCTGAGAGTCTGACATTCTGTCTGCACTGCCTTTTGGTCAGGTGTCTTCCTTAGAATCTTTGATCAAAACATTCAGTCACGATAGCCAGGCACTACCTAGTTCCTCTGGTCTCATGGCTAGTCGAGCTCAACCATGAAGTCTCAGGGGATTTGTTTGGGCTTGAAGTTTAAAGGTTATTTCAAGCAGTCGTTTTAGGAGTTGCTCCTGCTTCCATGGCACCAGAAAGTTTGAAGTTCCTGGGACTTTGACATTTCCTTCTGCAATTTCCACCTCTTGTTGGGACTCTTCTATAGAATCTTTGACCAAAATGTTCAGCCACAGCAGCTGAACACCACCGAGTTCTTCTGGTCTCATGCCTAAGAAGGCAGTTGTTCAAGGAGTGAAGCAGCCACACACTCATTTTCTCCCCCACTCCCTCCTCCTCCGCCTCCATCCTTCGCTGTTCCAAGTGAATTGAGAACAATTGTACCACAGACGGCTGCTTGCAAGCTTTTAAGAGCCAAGGCACTATTTAATGAACTAGGGGGTAGAACAGAAGTATTTATCATGTTCTTAGACTAAATCTCTGTGGTGCCCCATGACACCATGACCCTATACCTCCAAATGAAGGATACAAATCCTATAAGGTATATGGTTACAGCCTCAGAAACGGCACTTTTATTTGGTCTTTGGTGTAATCTATGTTTTCTGCTTTTTATGTGTATGGACACTTTAGTATTTCTTTTCTCCTCTTTGTTCCCCACCTTTTTTGTATTGCTTTCGTCTTTGTCCACTATATCCCCCTCTTAGTGAGGAAATTAGCCACTCTTTTAGAGGTTATGCGAGGAATCTGATTTAATATACAACGTGCAGTTAAAAACCAACCCTCACAAAGCCCATTATATTAAAAATTCAAGGTACATACAAATGTTTTCAATAAACAAGCAGGCACTATATGGCAGCACGCATCAGAGCATTATTATCATTACTCCATATTGTGTTACAGATGATTCAGTGTGGCTGGAGATACTTTTTAACATTTTTATCCATAGCCAGGTACTCCATGTACTATCCGCTGGGGCAAACATTTGGCGGTCGTTAGAGATGAACTGCACTTTCCTGTTGCAACTTCTGCAAACATCTGATTTAAAGACAGATGTAGGAATGAAACTCATTCATAATTTGGGACTGTCTGTACTTACTATCCTTTACCATCCTCCCACGTAATACAAGGGACTCCAGACGACTTTAACTTTGCTCCCTCAAATGTATGTGCTGCCATTGTTGCGTATTTCATTTCTATCTTACTTTAACACCTTGAAAGCTTGTCATTACCGTGTATACTCGAGTATAAGCTGAGGCGAATACCAGCCGGAGCGCCGAAGTTTACCACAAAAACTGCATAAGAAAATGAGCTGAGAAACTCAGCTTACACACCAGTATATACCGTATTATTACTGCCCTTTATCAATACGTATTTAGATTTAACCACATAGTTACTGCTTCCCTTGTGCCTTTTCATCTCTGGATTTTCATCGGTGGCCCCTTTCTTCTGCCTGAAGAGGAGCAGTGGGAATCCCCTTAGCAAGGGTCCGTCAGTGGCATCCTGTCGCAGGTTTTGTTTACTTGCTTGATAATGCTTGACTCCACCAATGTTCTTGGTAGACAGTATGTAAATCTAAGTAGATAGTAATTTTCTTTCAGCACCCTGACAATTCTTTTTTTTTTTTTTAAGAAAATGGTTTAATTTTTTTTATAACATGAGATTGGATTTAGCAAATTCTTTTTTTTTTTTTAACAATTTATTAGGGGCTCATACAACGCTTATCACAGTCCATACATATACATACATCAATTGTATGAAGCACATCTGTACAGTCTTTGCCCTAATCATTTTCTTTTTTTAAATCCTCTTTTCTTTTTTTACCTTTTATTAGGGACTCATACAACTCTTATCACAATCCATACATATACATACATCAATTGTATAAAGCACATCCATACATTCCCTGCCTCAATCATTCTCAAAGCATTTGCTTTCCACTTAAGCCCTTTGCATCAAGTCCTCTTTTTTTTCCCCCTCCCTCCCCTTTCCCCCCTCCCTCATGTGCCCTTGGTAATTTATACCTCGTTTTTTTGTCATATCTTGCCCTATCTGGAGTCTCCCTTGTCCCCTTCTCTGCCGTCCCTCTCCCAGGGAGGAGGTCACATGTGGATCCTTGTAATCAGTTACCCCTTTCTAACCCACTCACCCTCCACTCTCCCAGCATCGCCCCTCACACCCTTGGTCCTGAAGGTATCATCCACCCTGGATTCCCTGTGCCTCCAGCCCTCATATGTACCAGTGTACAACCTCTGCCCTATCCAGCCCTGCAAGGTAGAATTCAGATCATGGTAGTTGGGGGGAGGAAGCATCCAGGATCTAGGGGAAAGCTGTGTTCTTCATCGGCACTACCTCGCACCCTAATTAACCCATCTCCTCTCCTAAACCCCTTTATGAGGGGATCTCCATTGGCCGACACTTGGGCCTTGGGTCTCCACTCTGCACTTCCCCCTTCATTCAATATGGTATATATATATATATGTATATATACATATACACACATATATCTTTTTTTTTGCATGATGCCTTATACCTGGTCCCTTTGGCACCTCGTGATCTCACTGGCCGGTGTGCTTCTTCCATGTGGGCTTTTTTGCTTCTGAGCTAGATGGCCGCTTGTTTATCTTCAAGCCTTTAAGACCCCAGACACTATCTCTTTTGATAGCCGGGCACCATCAGCTACCCTGACAATTCTTAACTTTTTATCACATTCATAGTTTGAAGACGTCCAACTGTGGTCTCTTGGTCGATAATCTGTTGTTTCTTTTTCTGGGCGCTACAAAGTTCCCCTTTGTTCATGGGATTCAGCAGTGTACTGTGATGCGTCTATGTGTGACTTTCCTTTTATTTATCCTTACTGAGATTCTTGGTTAGTTTGAATCTGTGGTTTGTCATTTCTGGAAAATTCTCAGCCATTAATCTATCAATTATTGCTTCTGCTGTGCCTTTCTTTTCTGTTTTTCTCGAACTCCAATGAGATAATTGTTAGATTTCTCACAATATCTCCATTTTTATTACTTCTCTTTCATATTTTCCATTTCTTTGAACTACCATCTGAAAAGGTCTCTCTTCTTCCACTCACAAATTCATTCTCTACCTGTGGTTACTTTGCTATTGAACCCATTTGTTCTATTTCTACATTTCAAACACTCTGTTTCAAACTTCAAGTCGTTCTTTGGAGTCATTAAGCCTCTGAATTGTATCTTCTGTGTATCTTTAATTCCCTCTATTATTCATTAAATGTACATTAAACATACTTATTTTATTTTCCCTACCCTGTAATTTTTTAGTATGTTTATTGTGAATTGGGTAAAGATTTACAGATGACCAATTTTAAATTCAACAATTCATACACATTTTGTTTTAACTCATCCATTGCACTCTTCTCGGTGTACCATCACTTAGCCCACTTCCTTCTAACGTTTCCTACTGCTAGTCCATTGTCTTTTCTAAACCTCAGACTTAGGGTCAATGCCACCCTTTGAATCTTAAAGGGGTAAATTGTAACACAGGGGTAAATTCAGTTCCAGACCTGAGGCTAATTTGGAGTCATAGTCTTGGGGGCTCTACCAGTCTGCAGTTGACCAAAAACCTGGTCTTCATTAAGATTTCAAGTTCTGTTCCACACTTTTCTTCCACTCTATTGGTAGCTAGGCACCATCTAGTACTTCTGATTTCAGGGTTGTGGAGATTGATGGTTCATTAATCCACTGGGTTAATTGTTCCCATATGTCTTTCCACTTTCATCACTCTCCTTTCTTTTAGGTGGGGAGAGATCAATAGCGGTGCCTTACAGAGGCCCTCAGAAGATTGTAAGATGCTAGTCATTACACATCAAAGTAGGATGTAGACATTGTCTTTGCGAACTCTGTTAAGCCACTTCACTTAGGTGTCCTCTGGGTGTTTGATCATGTCTTAGAATATTTCATAACTTTACCTCTTGTATGCTTTACCCTATTCGTGGATAATTTATAGCAAGGTAACTACACATACCCAAATATCCTTTGTCAAACCTAGATGTATTTGTGGATATATTACCATTCCCCCTCCCACACCTGTTCATGTTTCATGTTGATCCCATCATCTACTCAGAGGTCACCACTACTGCAGGGTGTGAATATGACAGTACTGACTCTGTGGCCTTTAACTCTTGCAACTCCTAGAGTCTTCTTTGATCTCCATCATTGTGTGTGTGTGTGTGCGTGCGCGCGCGCGCGCGCATGCGTGTGTGCACACGCCAACCTCCCTCTTACTATTGCCTCCCACTCACCCAAGCTAATACTCATGGACCTTCTAGCTGGTGGCTGCTCCTGTCTGCCTTACCCTCCCACCCTCGGTCACCCTCAAGGAATGCTTCTTTTAGTGGGGAAACTCTTGCCTATTTATAATGATAGTCGCACCCAATACTTGTCCTTTTGTGATTGATTCATTTTACTCAGTAAAATTATAAAATTTTAATGATGTTATAATATCGTCCAGGTTCACCTATGCTAGGAGGTGTTTCAAATTTCATCATGATTCTTTAGTGTTGGGACTGCTCCATTGAGGAGCCTGCATAGTGTACTGGCTTTGCATTGGGCTGTTAACCGGAAGAGCAGCAGTTCAGAAGCACCAGCTGCTTCAGAGTAGAAAGATGAAACTTTCTACTCCTATAAAGAGTTACAGTCGTGGACACTCATGGTATGCAGTTCTACCCTGTCCTATAGGGTCATGATGAATCAATCGCCATGGGCTTGATGGCAGTGATTTTGGAAAGGGTGAGCATTCCATTGTGTGTATGCATCCTGTATGACAGCATGGAGGGGGCTATATACATCTTCTTCCAGATTCCCTATTGGCATAAGGCAGAGGCCAGCCATGCCTCCACCCTCCATCTTTCTTTCTTTTTTTCCCCTATAACTTCATAGTTTAATACATTTTAGGTGTTATGGACATATAATTCAAATACCTTATAATTCAATGGTTTAAATATAATAAAAAGAGTTGTACAATCATCACTACAATAAATTCTAGTGATTGAATTCTTTAGTCAATCAATTTCCTTATTATTTTATCCATTATTATCAGCACCCCTACAATTTGATGTTTCTATTTAATACAAATTTCTATAATTTTGTAACAATACATTTTAATGTACCCTGATATTTTCTGGTTACAGGATCATTGGACACTTACTTAACTTTCCTTAATGCTAATAGTATTAGCTTTCAAATGAGTAAGGCAAGCTCATTAGGTTATACTGAAAGTTAAATGAGAAAAATGCATGTAAGGCATTTAGTCAAATGCCTGGGATCAAGTGTTTAATAAATATTATCTTTGTTTTCCTTTATTATAGCCTTCCCAAGGGGAAGATAAAGGACTCGAGGTAGGGAGGATGCAGTGTATTGCTTTATATGACAAAGCTTTATCAACATACAGTGCTAAAACAGCTAGATGTTGGTGCAAGAACTGACAAATGTTAGTGGAATGGAATTAAAAAAATCAGAAGACAATGCAAAGAAACATTGAGTGTATAATAAATATAGCATTTGAGTGATTCAGACAGATTCAGGATACTGCTCTGCAAAACTATGTCTTGTTTAATTAGAAAAATGGGGCATTATGTTGCCTTCACCAACATGAAGGCATGTTTGTCATTTACAGCCATCACTTAAAGAAGCCTCAGACCGCTTCACCTCTCATTCCTCTTCAATTTAAGGGTCTTCTCGAAATCCATTCTGGACTAGACCTACATGATAGATGCAGGGATGACTCCAAAGTCCGAAGTCGTCAAAATATTTAAATCTTCTAGAACCTTCCAAAGATTGTACAATGAATTTTTCATATCGATTCATATATTACATTACATATTCTCCACAAATTCTGGATATTAATCCTGTGTTTATTATGTTGTTTCAAATACATTCACTTGCTTTGAGATTTGCCTTTTCATGTCTTTTAAACTATACATTTTATATTCTACTGAAGATTGTTATCAATCGTTTTCTTTATCAAGTGTGCTTTTTTGGTACCTTGTGTTAGAGATGTTTTCCTACACCATAACCATAAAGTGAATTCCTATACCTCCTTTTAGGTTTCAAGCTAAAAAAAAATCTATTTTTGTTGTTGTTGAGAATATACCCATCAAGTCACCCACCTGTTCAACAGCTTTTCTGTGCACAATTCAATGGCCTGGGTAAGAGTGACATTGGAAATGTAAGGGTTTTCAGCTTCTTGTTCCTAGTGATTGCTCTTACACTAAAGTAAACACAGTGCCCCTGTTTCCTATCTAATCTTTGGAGTTGGAAATTTGATCCCATAGAGTTAGGTTTTGAAAGAGTGCAGTGCTCAAGGTAGACGTTCTTTACTGTTCAGCTAAGCTGTTGCTTGGTGTTAAGAAGATCTGAGTGGCTGTGTCTGGTTTATTGTTCAAGGTTCAATGATTATCTCAGGTCATTCCTCCACTCTCCATCATGTGATCTCCAGCTATGTTTCTATCACTAGGGCCAGATTTTCAGACTACCGTTCCTTCCTCTTTGTTTCTAACTTTTGCTTGCCAATCACCAATAATTATCAAAGCGTCTCGATTGCACACCCTCCACCTTTCTTTGCCTATTCTGACACCAACCATTCTCCCCACAGCACGCCACTTCTCTGCCGGGGTCTAGAATTCATTTCAGTGGCCACACAAAATTCACAGACATGACTCATGATGGAGGGGATTTATTAGGGAAGTTAACAGGTGACCACAAGTCGGGATCAGTAAGGAGTAAGGATACAGTCATTGGTCCACAGCAACCCCTCTCGCGAGCCAGCAGCCAAGTCTCTCTCCAGTCCTCAGCCTCTCAGCCTTGTGATCCCTTAGCCTTTTAGGCCCTTTCTCTGCCTTTTTTTTTTTTTTAACAATTTATTGGGGCTCATACAATTCTTTTCACAGTTCATACATATACATACATCAATTGTATAAAGCACATCTGTACAGTCTTTGCCCTAATCATTTTTTTCTCTTTTCTTCTTTTACATTTTATTAGGGACTCATACAACTCTTACCACAATCCATACATATACATACATCAATTGTATAAAGCACATCCATACATTCTCTGCCCCTCTCTGCCTTTTTTAAGTCAGGAAGCCAACCAGCTGCTTTGCCTCACAGTCCCATAGTCGTGGTGGTGCTCCGATGGACTGTTTCATTGTCTCCCTGCCTTGAACTCTGCTCTCAGCCTGGCTCCATTGCTCTGTCCCATGGTCTCTGTGCTGTAGTTTCTGGCGACTCCAGTCTTGGCCTCCGACATTTTACACAGAGATCTTGAACGTGTTCTACTGTTGACTTTTCTTCAAATGGTCCTGGGATGTCCTTCTGTGCTCCTGCTTCTGACATGGCTCTTAAGCAGACAGAGAGAATTGGTTTTGATGTAGGTGATGTTTTTGCCTACTCACAGACCATATCACCAAGGAAACAAAGGAGTTGGCTTGAGTTATACTCTTTACTTCATTCCCTGTCAATTAACACAGCACAGAACGTTCTCCAAAATAGGAGCACAGCTACAGCCATGCAGAATGGCTAGTTGGACCATATTCATTGAGCACATCTCAGTGTGCCAATGTTTGTTCATCCTTTCTTCCATTGATGGACTTTGATGCTGTTTTCATGGTTTTGCTATTGTAATGCTATGAGTAACAGGTGGTGCATGTATCTATTTGTATATGTGTCTACTCATTTCTCTAGGATATATGCCAATGAGAAGGATGGTCGAGCCATATGATATTCCTACCCCCCACATTTTTCAGGAAATACCATCTCGCCTTCCACAGTGGTTGGACCATTTCATAGTCCCACCAGCAGTGTAAGAAGGATCCTGGCCAGAATTTGTTGGTTTCTAAGTTTTTGAACTTTGTTATTAATGGCGGGATGAGGTGATAGTTCATTATTGTTTTGATTTTCAGCTCTTGGATAGCTAATAATCAGGAGTATGTGTTCAAATGGTTATCATCTGGTAATTCTAATTGCTAAAACTTTGCACTTTGATCCTGTTCACTTCTACTGGCCCTCGCTCATGGTACATAATTTTGGTTTGTATTTAGAATTTTGACCACAATCATAGTTCTGGGGAACTGGAGAGGAATTTGTTGAAGTCTGTGTCAAAGCTGAGTTCCTCCAGAATCCATTTTTATTTGTGTCCGTTAGATACTTGAAAACCAAGCCAAACCCACTGCCAGTTGGTACTGGTTCAAAAGAACCCTAAAAGATAGAATCCAATTGTTGTCCATCCTGCAGGGAGGGGGTTATATGTAGATCCTTGTGATTGGTTCCCTCTTTTAACTCTACCTTCCCTCCACCCTCCCAGTATCGCCACTTACACCACTGGTCCTGAAGGGATCATCTGTCCTGGATTCCCTGTGTTTCCAGTTCCTATCTGTACCAGTGTCAAACACATCTCTACATATATTGTTATCATCTTTTTCAAAACATTTTTCTTTTTGCTTGAGTCCCTGGCATAAGCTCCTCATTTCCCCTCTTCTACCTTCATCTTCTCTCCCCCATGTCCCCTTGATTATTTATAAATCATTCTCTTTTTTTCCATGTCTTACACCGACTGCTGTCTCATTTCACCCACTTTTCTGCTGTCTATCCCCCTTGGGAGATGGGCCATACTTTGATCATTGGGATCAGTTCCCCCTTACTCTCCACCCCTATCCTTACTATCCTAGAATCGCTGCTCCCCTTATTTGTCCTGAAGGGTTTATCAGCTCTGGATTCCCTGTGTTGCGAGTTCTTACCTGTACCAGTATCCACAACATCCATTCTTGATAGCAATTCTTAGACTAAGATTAGAAGGAAATTTACTTAATTTGTTAAAGGATACCTACCACAAGATACAGCAAACATATTTAATGGTGAGATATTCACCATAAGATTAGAAAAATACCCTCCTTGCCACTGATTTTGGATCACTTGTTGTTCCCTTGTCCCTGAATTCATTAACACCACTTCTTTTCCCCCACTGACTGAGCAATACAAAGCAACAAAAGAAAACAAAACAACAAGTGACCAAAAAAAAAAAAAAAAGAAAGAAAGAAAATGAAAGCTGACCATGATAGTGGAACAAGAGGAAAGTAAAAGGAAATAGAAGAAAGAACCAGGAGGCAAAGGGCATTTATAGAGGGCATTGATAGAGTTGTAAATACAGGCATATACATATATAAATTTATTTATATATGAGGATGGGGAAATAGCTCTACGTGCATATATTTATAGGTTTAGTATAAGGGTAGCAGATGGCCATTGGGCCTCCACTCAAGTACTCCCTCAATGCAAGAACACTTTGTTCTATTAATCTGGCATTCCATGATGCTCACCTTCCCAACAGGATCGCTGAAGAAACTATAACTTTTGATAGCCAGGCACCATCAGCTTTCTTCACTACATTTGCTTGTTTACCCGCTTTGTCTTCAGCGGTTGTGTTGGGAGGGTGAGCATCATAGATATAGTGTCTGGGGTCTTAAAGGCTTGAAGATAAACAAGTACCCATCAGCTGAGAAGCAACAGGGCCCACATGGAAGAAGCACACCAGCCTGTATGATCACGAGGTGCCGATGGAATCGGGTATCAGGCATCAAAGAACAAAATATTCATATCATTGTGAATGAGGGAGAGTGTGGGATGGGGACCCAAAGCCCATCTGTAGGCAACTGGACATCCTCTTACAGAGTGGTTGCGGGGAAGAGATGAGCCAGTCAGAGTGCAGTGTAGCAATGATGAAACATACAACTTTTCTCTAGTTCTTTAATGCTTCCTCACCCCTACTATCATGATCTCAATTCTACCTTACAAATCCGGCTAGACCCAAGGATGTACACTGGTACAGATAGGAACCAGAAACACAGGGAATCCAGGCCAGATGATCCCTTCAGGACCAGTGGTGAGAGTGGCGATACTGGGAGGGTGGAGGGAAGGTAGAGTAGAAAGAGGGAACCAATCACAAGGATCTACATATAACCCCCTCCCTGCGGGATGGACAACATAAAAGTGGGTGAAGGAATATGTTGAACCGTGTAAGATATGACAAAATCATAATTTATAAATTATCAAGAGTTCATGAGAGAGGGGGAAATGTGCTAACACCAAGGGTTCAAGTAGAAAGCAAATGTTTTGAGAATGATGATGGCAACACATCTACAAATGTACTTGATACAATGTATGTATGGATGGATTGTGATAAGAGTTGTATGAGCCCCCAATAAAACGATTTAAAAAATGATTAGGAAAATAGGCCAGGGTGTCTACTCTTGTAAGTTTTATTCAAACTTAAACTGATGGATCTAGCTAGCTCAACAAAGAAAGCATTAAATAGCAGATCACATACCATTGATAGATGCAATATGACCATCACACATGAAAAATCCCAGAAATCTCCAAGAGATGTTTTCAAATGAGTGAAGAATTTTAGCCAGATTGTTTATTACAAAATCACAAATCAACTGCCTATTTCTCCACTAGCAACAGCGCAGGTGTTCTTGGATGGCCGGAAACAGGGAAGCACTTTCTACTAGTCAGAAGGTTGATGACTCCAACCCACCCAGAAGCGTCCCTAAAGTCAGGCCTGTCAATCTGCTTCCAAAGGCCAGTCTTGACACCCCATGGAGCAGCTTTATCTGGCACATGGGGGAACCTTGACCCAGAACTGACAAGATCAAAGCAACTAACTATAGCTTCCAAAGAACCACGACAGTGTGCGTGAAAATACGGTTTCACTGGGTAGGAGAGAGGAAATTAGTCAGCAGCCACTCATGAGACAATAGGAACATGAAGAGACGCTTGCTGGATTTGAATAGGCAGAGATGACACCTAGATAAGATGAGCAATCTTTTTATGCATTGATTGTGCAATAAATAAATACCAAGTATGCTTTGTTATTTTAAGTCAGTATGGAACAATCTCTATTCCTCACCTTGGTCTCTAAATATTCAAATGGAATTCTGAAATAAAGTTGTTTATAAAAACAGGAGCCTCGAAAAAAATATTGGCTTGTGGCCACACACACCCTTAGGGCAGCCCTCGAAACTCAGAGGGAATTTTTGCATCAAATTTTTAAATTTTATACCTAGATTTTAGAAACTTGGTTTCATATTGATTCAATGTTTAATTTTTGTCGTCGTTCAGTCTTTCAGCAGAATTTTATCATTTTATTCCTATGGCTAAACAATCAAACATTTCTTGTAAGCCAAGCTTACATTTATCAATATACTTCAAACCCCAAACCAAATTTACTGCCATCAAGCCAATTTTGACTCATATCAATACATCTATAATGCATGGAAATCTGTGCTCTGTAATCGAATCCAGTCAGACCGACCATTATTACCCAGTTACAATGAGGCTTCAAATAATGTGGTTACCCTGCACTTGTTCAAAGCACTTGCTATTGTTTTAATTGCTACTAATGCTTTTTTTAAAAATAATTTTATTGGGGGCTCATACAACTCTTATCACAATCCATATATACATCCATTGTGTCAAGCACATTTGTACATTTGTTGTCACCATCATTCTCAAAACAATTGCTTTCTACTTGAGCCCTTGGTCTCAGCTCCTCACTCCCCCAACCCCCTTCCCTCATGAATCCTAGATAATTTAGAAATTGTTATTATTTTTTCGTGGTTTACACAGTCTGATGTCTCCCTTCACCCACTTTTCTGTTGTCCGTCCCCAGGGAGGGGAGGGGATTATATGTAAAACATTGTGATCAGTTCCCCCCACCTTTCCCTCCTGGTATTGCTACTCTCATTATTGATCCTGAGGAATTTCCTGTCCTGAATTCCCTGTTTTCAGCTCTTGTCTATACAGTGTACATCCTCTGGTGTAGCAGGATTTGTAAGGTAGAATTGGGATCATGATAGTGGGGGGAAGGAAGCATTAAAGAACTAGAGGAAAGTTGTGTTTCATCAGTGCTATATTGCACCCTGACTGGTTCATCTCTTCCTTTTGACCCTTCTGTGAGGGGATGTCCAATTGTCTACAGATAGGTTTTGAGTCTCTACTCCACCCACCCACCCCTCCCCATTCACATTGGGTCTGATTTTGTTCTGGGTCTTAGATGCCTGATACCTGATCCCAGTGACATCTCATGATCACACAGGCTGGTGTGCTTCTTCCATGTGGACTTTGTTGCTTTTTAGCTAGATGGCTGCTTGTTTATCTCCAAGCCTTTAATAACCCAGATGCTATATGTTCTGATGGCCGGGCACCATCAGCTTTCTTCACCACATTTGCTTATGCACCGCTTTGTCTCCAGCTATTGTGTTGGGAAGGTGAGCATCACAGAATGCTGAATTATTAGAACAAAGTGTTCTTGCATTGAGGGAGTACTTGAATGGAGGCCCAATCTCCATCTGCAACCTTAATTCTTAACATATAGGTATAAGTACATAAAAATGTATTTCCAAAATGGCAGGCAGGACTATTTCTGGTCTCCTCTGATTACCCTGGTATTGGACCTGCCTCCACACTTGATCATTTTTCTCTACTTTGACACCAACTTTTCCTCCCATGTCGCTTTGCTTGTCTGCAATAGCCACACAGAATTCACAGACAAAGCTCACAATTACGGGGTTTACTAGGGAACTTAGGACCAAGGTCAGACTTCCTTCTCCAGTGAGGATTTGTAGTCTTGGGAACCCACAGGAGCAGTTCTACCCTGTCCTACAGGGTTGCTATGAGTCAGAATTTAGGGCAATTTCCATTTTTTAATATTAGAGAAGTTATCCAGTTACAAGTCAGGATCAGTACACAGTCAGGATACAGTCATTGGTGCACAGCCATACCTCTCCTCCGCCACCAGCTAAATCTCTCTCCAGCCCTCTGCCACATGATCCCTTAGTCTTTGCCTCCCTGGGCCAGGACGCCAGCCTGCTGCTTGCCTCAGTCTCATAGGCTTGGTGCTGCTCCTCTGTTGTGTTTCATGGTCTGCTTGCCTGGGCCTCTGTTTTCGGCCTGACTCCTGTGCTCAGTCTCATGGTCTCTGTGCCACAACCTGTGGTGGTGCTGCTGGTTTCAGTCGCTGCCACTTCAGACAGAGATCTCAAATGTGCTCCCCTGGTGGCTCTTCTTCCAAAGGCCCTAGGATTGCTCTCCCTGGTCCTTAGGAGGCTTTCATACAGAGAGGAATGGCTTTGATGGGCGTGTGACTTTTGTCTTTTAGCAGACCCTACTCCCAAGGAAACAAATAGTGGTGCCTTGAGTCACGCCATCTATCCACTGGAGACTCCATACCTTCCCCCTTAGTTCTGCAATATAGAACTCCCTCCGAAAGGGACACTAGAATTCACAGTACATTGTCGCATGAAGGATTATGGCTAGAAGGGCCATATTGATTGACTACATCTCAGGCACTGTACAGGATGAAACTTTAAGACTAAAAATAACTAAACATACTTAGAAAAATAAGTGTATCTGATGTACTTGAAATTTCTATCAAAATGGGTCAAAGTTTAAGATTTTCACTGATTGCGTGTACAAATGGCTGCATTTCAAGCATCGTCTCTTTTTTTGAGCCTGGGAGCACTTAGTCACACGGGCAGTATGCATTGTGAAGGGTGGCTGCAAAGGAGTCATTTTTATATGGGGTTGATGTTAAAAAAAAAAAAAAGAGGAATTAATAGGGCCTCTCAGGTGCCCCCATCAGAGTGGGTGCAGGCAGTGGAGACCCCGTGGTTGCTGGAATTTGGAGGAATCTGGGGGGCTAAAAGAAAAGGGACAGGGAAATTGAGGAAAGGAGGGTATTAAAACAGGAGCCCTGGAAGATTCCACCAGGAGTGATTTGACCGAATGGTATAGAAGATGTCAGTATTTAACCACTGGCTAGAACTATTCGCGTGTGTGTCTGTCCATATTACCTCCAGTGCCTACGTGGCTCTCCAAAAAGGGATATAACATCGTAGATGTTTAGAAAGTATCTGTTCTACAACTGATATTTTACAGACAAGCAAGAAAATGAAAGGAAAAAAAACGAGTTTGAGGAAAGGTGAGTGACTTATCTAAGATGCATGTGCATAGTGACAGAATTTGAACAAGGACCTATATCTTCAAAAGCTCAAACCCAATCAGTCGCAGTAGGGAAAATGGGCAAAGCATCCTAACATCTAGTTGTGCCTTTATTCTCTCATCTTTGCTTTAGCACAAATGTTGATCTTTTGGTCTCATTAAAAAAAGAAGAAAGCACATACCCAGGGCTGTAGAGCTGCTTCTGACTCCGGGCAACACGAGAGGACAGAGTAGACCTGCCTCATGGGGTTTCCAAAGCTGTGATCCTGACGAAAGTGGACTGGCACATCCTTCTCCAGCAGAGCAGCCGGTGCGTTTGAATCGCTGATCTTGTAGTTAGCAGCTAAGCATAGCACCACTCTGTCACCAGGGCCCCTCCTGATTGCACCCAGATGGTCCTTTTAGTAGGGTGCTGTTCTTACAGGAAAGAGCCTTTCCTTTGTGTGCCACTCTGCTGTTTTGCTAAAAGGTGAACTTGGGATTGTTTTCGTTCAAGGTTAGAGTCAGGGAGTCCTCTGTCTCAGCTGGTCCAGCGAGACCGACTCTTCTTGTTGAGCAGTTGGTTTCCTGAGGTGCCTCTGAGTGGGTTCAGGCCACCAACTTTTAAAATAATCTGAGCAAGTTAACTATCCAGCATCCAAGTATTCCATCATTTTATAGAAGAGGAAATCGAGGTTCAAAAGAACCGAGGGACCTACCTCTTGAGAGCTAACAATTGTTAGAATTCTGGTTTCTGTCTAGGCCATCTGACATGGTCTACCACCCCCTTTTCAGAAAAAAAGATTACTTAGAGTACCCCCTCACAACTAAAAACTCTAGCCCATAATCCAGGATAAAGTATAGGTACCTGTTATTGAAGCTCTCTGGATCATTCCAGCGTTCCCCCCTCCCCTCCCCCCAGGGGTTGGTATTGCCCATTTTGGAAAATGCTGTTCTATATCATGATGCTCTGTAAAACTAGGGTGGCTTACTATAGCATGTTCGGACCGATCTAGAAGCTGATCCTTACAATTGAGCACTGTCCCATCATTTGTACCTGCTAACCACTCTAATGAAAGTGGTTTTCCAATTAAAATGGTAGCTGTTCCGGAAGTGGCACCAAATGCTTGAAGCAATTAAGCTTCCACAACAAACCCTTGTCGCTTCCTCCATTCGAACAGTGATTATAGCAAAGCCGCACGCTGTGTGCACACTGCTCCGCCTTAAACGCTTCCTGGGCTCTCTCCTGGACCGTCTCCTCTTTCTCCAGATACAGTTTCCATGCCTTTCAGGTTTTCAAGGTCTGTGTTTTTCTTTTTCTCTAACGCTGCGACTTGCTTGTCAATCGGCCAACACAAGGCGTGGGCATTGTGGGGAAATAGAAGTCGACCTACAGAGTTCAATGTAACTGCAGGCTCTGTTGGAAGCTCTAAAATTCCAACCCATTACCCCACTGCCTCCCATTGAGTTCAGCAAGCAGCTTCTGTTGATTTTTTGGGGGATATGGAAAGAGTATGCAGTCAATGGAAAGTTGATCCCTTGGGACTGATTGGGTGTAGTTCTAGTGTTTTTCAGAAACCTAGGGCATCAGATAAAGATTCCGGAGCAGCGATGCTGTTCAGGTTGGAATCATTTGCAATGGAATCTTTAGAGTCCTTCGGTTAGGTTCTGAGTTGATCTCCAATCCTCTGGACTCGGTGTACCTGTGCAGAGGGAATTCACCCACTCATCCTGCGGAGGTGCCTGTGTCGATATAGACCCGAAGTCAATCACTCCTGGGTGTCTCTTCTTTCTGCTTTTCAAAGACAATACATGTCTTCAGCTAGAGGAGAAGATACTGGTATCTAGGTAATGGGACCCAAATGTGCCCGAGCCTCATAGGTGGCCCTGTCCTGGCTCCTCGGTACTTTGAAGTGAGATGTCTCCACAAGAACAGGTTCAGCTCCCCTCATACATTAAAAAGACACACCAATTATGTCGCATAGATTTATGGAGAGATGTGTGGATGGGTTATAGCCAGGACCACATGGAAAATTTTAATAGAATATCCTATTAAACTTCTTGAGCCTCCTTACACAATTCTCCCAGCCAACTCTGTACCCTTCCATCCCGCACAGACATGTGCTCTGAATTTTCCCTGGTTCTTTCATCTTGCTGCCTTGCTCCTGAGTCCCGTTCTGCTCCGCCACCTCCTATACAAACTCTCTAAGGCAGAACAGCTTCATGAGCTCTTCCAGCTTTGCATGCTCACACCCGCCTCGGCCCCACCTACCAACAACTGCCTTTGGAAGCCGCTGAGTGTTGCAAACTGCGAGTAATTCTTCTCTGTCACAAGTTCTTTTTTTCCCTTGTTGCAGTCATGTTGGCTCACAATGCCACCAACTCTGTAGTCTGTCAGTTAGATGCCAAGGAGGTTCTCTGAAAGGCTAGTCCCAGTGAACTCTGGAGTCTTTTTATTTTTATTTTTCCCCCAGCAGAGTCAGTTTTCAGAGATGTGAAGTGTGAGACTCGATATAAAAGAAGATGCCTGAAAACTTTAGGTACAGAAAAGTGAAGCTAGAATTCATTGAGCAATGTGCTGAGTATTTTGTCTATATCATGATTTGGCTGAACTTTCAAAGCCAGGTTGAACAAATGAGGAAACTGAGGCTTAGAGAAGCTCAAACAAATGATCCAGTTCACTGTCGGTTGGAAGCACAGCTGAGTCAACGTGGTCCTCTGGACTCTAGGTCTCGACTCTGTCTGGCTCCATCGCCTGAGATCTTTTCTCCTGCACGACCACCTCCTCTCCCATCCTCCCAGGCTCCTTGGCAGCTCGGAGTTCCATCTGGTCAAAGAAAGCTATTTGCTCTCTTACACTAACCTGGCCTTTGGACAGCTGGATTTAAGAGCCTTTTTCTGGCCCAGCCTTTCCTTGTCCCATTTCCAGCCCTGTCCAAGCAGCCACGTTAATTCCTGACATCTCAGAGAAGGTCGAGACATTGGCACAATGAAGGGGATAGTGGATGAGCTGGAGTGCTGGGGTGGAAAGATTTAGGGGGTGCAGAATTTAACCGCTATCACAGAAGAAATCAGTGGCTAGCTCTCTAACTCTGATTTCTTTGGAAACTTGGGTTTTTTTTGGTGCAAGCTGCTGCAATACAGAAAATAAACAAGAATTCTAATGTTTTTAACAATAGCTCCCAAACATACAAAATCTCTTTATTTTTTATCTGAACCATTTAGCAACTTGACACAGACAGGTTTCCTCTTGCAGGAGAAAACAGGGCAGGCATATTGTGTCCTTTATGTCCTCGCCATGATACATTGTCATTATCTAATTCTCACTGCCCTCCGGTCAGTGCTGACTCATAGTGACTCCCCTGTGGCTTTCTGAGACTGTAACTGTTTACTGGAGAAAGCCCAGCCTTTCTCCCTTAGAGCTGCCAGTGGTTTCAAACTGCTGACCATGCAGATCGCAGCTCAAGGAGTAACCACTAGCCCTCACCCCCACCCCTGGGCTCCTTTTATGCACATAGGGCAGGCTATATGGGGAGCTATTTAACTACCCACTTAGTTCCTGATGTAATGACTCAAGTCATTTTGTTTCTCCCTGGCCTAATTTGTCAGAGAAAGAGGGTAGGTTTAGGCAGCCCCAGGCTCTTTTTCAGCCATGCGTTTACAGAAATGCGAACATCTGCAAAGAAGTGCGTACTTCATAGCAAACACTATCCCACAAGCCTGGGTAAAGCCCCAAACTCAACCTATCAGCAATCATGGCTCCACACACTGATCCCCAAAAATGGAGAAGGAGAGAGGAATGAAGGACGGGAGGTAAGTGGAGCTGGTGGAAGGGGAAAGCTCTGGGATAATATGGCCGTATCATTTTTTGGGAGTGAGTGTATCACATTTACTCTGGTTGTCTCCAAGTTCAATTTATTATATTTCCCACAAGACTAGTATTAATTACTACATTTACTTGTACTACATTTACTTGTGGTTTTCAAAGAGATTGTATAAGAGACAGCTGCAGCTCCTCCCGTCCATGGTATGTGACTGGGGATTTTTGAATCCTTAGCTCTTTGACTTTTAAACCTCTTCTAGTATTTACAGAAAAAGCAGAGCAAGGTAGTAGTCCACTGAGAAATGAAATTTAATAGAAATTGTTGGTTTTTTATTCTACTCTATATCTCCCGGCTATTCTTGTAGTTACATATGAAGTTTGTTTCTGGACTCAAGAGAAAACGTCTAGACCAGACCAGTGGTAATCCGCTTACAACCATCCTCCCTAGCAGAATATGGCCCTGCACCCTAAGGCCACTTTTCAGACGGTGACCTCTCCGCTACTCGGCCATCTTTGAGCTACTGTCTTCCCCGGTCTCCCTGGTGCCACGTTCTCTTTCCTTCCCCTGTCTCTCTGCACTCCTAAGCCACAATTCTTTTCACAGGCAACTCCCACTTCTGGGCACTGTTACCCACTCCCTTCTCAGGCTTTGAGCATCGTCTCCATCCTGATGAGTCCTGCCCCTGGATTTCCCGCCTGGCCTGCCTCCTAAGCGATTGACTCACATGTCCAGCTGTGCATGGATGTTCCATAGGGACCTAGAACTCAGCACGGCCAAAGTGAATCTTAGCACCTTCCCTCTCAACTTGCCCCTCCCTCTGTAAGTCGTTCCACCACCCACTCAGATGCCTGAGCCAGAAAGTGAGCAGCATCCTTGATAGGCTCTACTTCCACATCTGTTCAACACCTGTCCCATCTAACTTCAAATCCAGCAGAACCTAACATCCTAGTAGCGCTATCGTGAGACATCTCTCCACCTGTACTTCGCTCCGAGAGGGACCCCTCTCCTCTCACTTGGAGCTCTCTCATCGCCTTCTCTCTGGTCCTCTGCCCTGTTCCACTTCGTGCCCGTCTCTACCCTGAAGCCAGCATAAGCATTCAAAAAGGAAATCTGAGCATGTCTTTCCACCATTTCCCATGACATTTCCATCAAAATCTGTACTCCTTAAAATAATTTACAAGGTTTCTCTATCTCTTCACAATGTTCCTTTTTCCTTTGAAACTTGGATTTGTTTGTGTACACACCACCCCCCTTACCCCACCCACAGTTCTTCAAGAGAATCATGTTTTCTTTCCTCCACAGGTTTTCACACACACATAATTGTCTTTACCTGGATATTTCCATCTCCCTACTTTGCTTTGCTGAGCTCTGTGTCACCGTTGCATTAGAAGCACTGGACTGCTAACCACAAGATCAATGGTTCAAACCCACCAACCACTCCCAGGGAGAAAGGTGATCTTATCTGCTCCTGTGAAGATTTACAGCCTCAGAAATGCTCTACAGGGCTACTATGAGTCAGAATTGGCTTGATGGCAGTGGGTACTTTGCTTTACCAGTTCAAGTTTATTCTCAGTTTAGAAATAATTTCCTCAGAAGCCTTTCCTGGCCTCCCCACCCTCGCTCTAACACCCATTACCAAGCTGTGATCACAATCATTATAATCACTTACTTAACTGCTTATCTTTCTCAACTAGACTGTGTAGGCCCTCAGGGCACGGGTTCAAAATGTTAAGGCTCGTGCCATCTTTTTGTAGTTCTATTCTTGCATCTAGCACACTACCTAATATACAGAAGAAGCTCAAGAGACATTTGCAGGCTGGGTACATAAAAACATAAACGCGTCTCTTTTTGAACTAGCAACAATATTCATATCCTATACCTCCTTTGGAGTCCCATGCAAATGAAGAACACACTCAGCTGATAATGGGCAGCTGGTGGTGGGAGTCCATCCAGAAGCATCACAGAAGACAAGTCTAGCAGCCTTCTAAAATACCAACGAGGGAGCATAGCTCTACACTAACGAAGAAGAGGCTGCCATGCGCTGGACTTGACTTGATAGTAACGGGTTATTGGTTTGCACCTGCTTTCTTTGCGTGACGTGCAAGTTAGTTACAGAACCCAGGGGGAAAACAGCAAAGCTTTTAAGTAGTGGAGTCCTTTCTTCAAATGAAATCTGAGTCAGAGCCCACTGTCTGTAAAACAGAGCCCACTGTCCATAAAAAAGAAAGCTGCTTATATTGAAGCTGGGGTTTCTGTTTTGGGGACACTGCAGAAATAGTGGGGAAGCCAGCTCTGACCTCCCTGGTTTCAGTAAAGGGAAATAGAATCCGCTCCGCACCAACCCGAGGCCGGCTACCACCAGGCAGCGCTCAGACCTGCTTCCACCCTCCGACCTCCTTTATCCTGCTCTGCTGCCCACCATCCCTCCCCTGGCATTCTGCTTCTCCACTGGGTTCCGTAATCTTCTGCAATGGCTACCCAGGATTCACAGACGATGTTCAGTATTATGAGGTTTAGGAAGGCAACTTACAGGCTATAAAATGTTCAAGAAACAGTGCTTTTGTCTGCCATGCCTCTTCTTAGTCACGCCGGCAGGTCTTCTGGTCCTCAGCCTCTGCCCTGCCCTGGCAAGTGCTGCACCGCTCCCTTAGCTTTGATCAATACCCAGGGGGCACCCACCTTGCGGGCCAGCCTCCTGCCCGCAGCTACGCAGCTTTGCGCCTTGGGTGGGTGGGGAAACCCTTGGCGCTGCCTCTCAGGCATGGTCCCATTCCTCTGCTCTCTCTCTCATGCTCTCGACGGACTCCACAAAGGGTCTTGCATGGGCTTGCCTCCCAGGACTTTTTCCCTCCCTTGCTTGTCGTGGGGTTCTCCGTTCCTACTTTTGAGGTGCCTCACTGCATACCCAGTGGAATGGCAAAACTGACCCATCCCCGAGTTAGGGTCCTCTGTGCCTATCGGCTGGATCCCACCAGGTCACATGGTGAGAGTTATGAGAACCGTGGACAGGAGGGTTCACCAATCAATTTCACTTCCCCACAGAGCCCCATCTACGCACCCATGCTTGAGCCTGAGGGATTTCCCAGGGGCCCACTAGGATACTTAGAGCTGAGTCTTTAAAAAAGCATTGATCCAACCCGTCCCACAATAACTAGGCAGAGACATGCATATCACCCGCGACTGTGGTTTTTAAGTCCTCTGAGGAGGGCCCAGTAACTGGCGAGGGCCCTTATGTAACGAAAGGAGCCATCTACAATGAGACCCCCGAGGAACTCAAGGTCACCCTTCCTGGTGGTGCTTCCCCAGCCTGGACTGAGAGAGGAAAATATGCTTTCAAAGATTTAGAGGCTCAAAGTATTTTAAGGCAGAGATTGAATACATCTTACCATGAACTTTGACATCGGGGGGTGATTCAGAGTGTGTTAAGGCATGAGAGGATTTATCCTGATGCTGCCTTGGCTTTGGCTGGAGCCTGAAGTCAATCATGCGTATAAAGTTCTAATCCTCATGCAGTTGTGCTTTGCCGTAGGCTGCGGATACTCCGCACAGACATCTAGGATGCCTTTCGTTAGGGAATTTTTCTCATGAATAGTACTTTCTGCCAAAGGGAGCCATCTTGCTCCAGACAGAACAGCATTTAGCAAAGCACAAGAAAGACATTAGTCAATAGGAAATCGCACAATGGAATGCCTCTTGGGCAGCAGAGCCTTAGTCTGAATTGGCTGAGAGGAAAGGACAGTCAATGACCCACACAATACACTGGGAGAGACTGAGATGCACATCATTACCAGGGGCTCTGAACACTTAATGGGCCAGTGCCTTCACTGCCGGGGTAATGCTCCTCTAGATTTCTTGGGGAGGGGGGGCAGGATGGGAGGAATGTGGACAGCTTTGTGTTTATAATACTGCTTAACTTGATTAAAGGCAGAGCCTGAAATATAAATAAAACTTCTGCATCCCTCCATGACCATACGATGGGGACACAGAGAATAAGTTCATTTATGCTTGTTTTTCATTTAGTGTAACACAAAGAAGAAACCAATGGGAAGACACTGGGAAGGGGCTACATTGAACACTACTTGTGATTAGGACATTGTTAACAGTCAATAAACTCAATGTCATTTCACCACGAAAATGCATTCTTTGCAGAGGTGCAAAAGGGAAATAGTTTTTTGATTAGTTATTAGTCCAATCAGAAGATCTACACCTAAGTAAGTACCTAAGAGATCTTTCTGATCCGTTCCTAGCTTAAGAGTTGGCAATCTAGCAAGTAAATGAGGAATTGTAGAGAGCATGACAGGGGTCGCCATACCAGAGAGCACAGGGTGCTGTGGGAGAGCCCAGGGGAGGTACACTTAATGGGCACTTAAATGGGTACACTTAATGCCCAGCAATGGGCACAAGGGGTGGCTTCTAGAGGAGGTGATACCCAGCTCAGTGGTGAAGAATAAAGAGATGTTCGCCCAAAGCGAAAGGGAAAGGGAATTGGAGTGGTGGGGACAGGGGAATTCTAAGTGAAGGAAGCATGGGCCAAGGCGTGAAGGGGGACGTTTTGCTTGCTGAGCAGTTTCACATTGTTGGAATGCAAGATGGCAAGAGCGTTAGCTGGAGAAGCAGGCACGACTGAAAGCATGAAGGGAACGCAAGCTCCAAGCTAAGGAGTGTGCACATCCACCCCGAAGTTGAACGGAGGCCATTAGGGATGTGAGCAGAGAAACAGCATGATTGGATAAGCAATTTACGAATAGTACATGATTAGTGCCTGTGTGATGGCAAAAGATAGTTTTCAGTAAGTTAAAAAACAAAAAGCACGGGTCGTATATGGGTATGGAATCGACAGGGGTCACAGATTTCATTTGATGTGTTACGTAACAAAGCAGCCAATAATTCGGAGCACACAAGGAATGAGGGTTGAGATGAGCCATCAAAAGATAAATCGCAGGGAGCCTCCACCCTGCTTCCTCTTTTTCCTTGTATTTAAGTCAAAGGCCAGTCTGGTTAATGTTCTACAGGACCATAAAGCCTTGAGGTTACCTTTTCTAGAAGACAGAACTGTTTGCGTCTCTACCAGATAAAAATCTACAAGTCAACATGTAACTGCATAGAATGTGAGTCCTTAACCTTTGAAGTCCAATCATAATACGATTCCACTGTGAATTGTGGTACATCCTCACTTAAATCATTACTGTGAATTCTGGCACATCCTCCTCAAATTATTACTGGGCAGACCTGCTAAGCGGGAGAAAGGTGAGGCTTTCTCCTCCGCCCTCCCCCCCCGCCCCACAGCTTTGGTCTTGGAAACCCACAGGAACAGTTCTCCTCTGTCCTACAGAGTTCGAATCAACTTGGAGGCAGTGAGTTTGAGTTTTTGAGAGAACTGTTAAGTAACGCTTCACCACAATAAAGGAGAGATCGGATGCACTACCTCGGCCTTCTTTTTAAGTGTTGTAGATGTTAGGAGTAGAATGAAGCAGGAATAAGGTAGGAGCCAGGAGATCAGTTAACAGCTTTTGAGGAAATTCTTGGGAAACACGGGCGATGGCACGAATATGACCAAAGGAGACAACAGAACAATAGAAGAGAAGATGGAGCTGAGAGGCTTTAAGAGGGTTGGATGAAGATGACTTTGGTGTTCATGGAATGGGGAGGTTGAGGGAAAGAAAGAAAAGACTTAAGGGTGATTCTCAGGGGGCTGGCCTGGGTATTTAAACAAACGTTTCATTTTTCCTAGGCAGGACAGTAGAAGGTAATTTTTTTCGATGGTAGGGGTAGTGTGCTAAGGGGCTGGTGGTGGGTTCAGTTAGCGTGTTAACGCTTAGGAAGACAATGTGGACAGCTTGTGGGTGTGCGTTCAGGAGAAAGGCCATCCTGGAGATACAGAAAGGAGAGTCATCTGCATACAGGTAGTACAGTGCACGTGTACATTTAACTTATGCAAATCCAACTACATGCCTTCAGCAGAAGAGAGAAATCAAACATACACAGAGAGCGATCAGTGATTATGCTGATCATTTTCCCCACGGTTTCTCGCAAACAGATTCTGTCCCAAAATGAACTCTAGAAAGAGAGGCCACATTCTTCTTTCCTTCCTTCCTTCCAGGTTCCCTGAGCTGAACATCCCCACACTGAGTGTTGGTCTCTGCTGGAAGCTATTGCACCTATTTTTAACATGACTCGGCTCTGCACCCGTGTTAACTAAACATGGCGCTCAGCTGATGTTCAGTAGTCTCTTTCAATACTGGAGGTAAAACTGGCTGCCTAAACTTACTAGGACAGAGTGCTATACTGTTTTTATGGGCTATTCAAAGGATTTCTAAAAGTAAATCATGATACACCTTCCACCTAACTTTAGGACCTCCCTTTCCATCACCATCCCTAAAGCTCCCTGTCTCAAAATGGGACTCCTCTGCACATAGAGCCAATTGTTTCAACTACAGTTTGCAGATAAGCTGCAGAAAAGGAAGATTCTAGCATGCACCCCAGAGCGTGCCAACTGTTAGGGAAGCCAGAGGACAGAAGTCCGTGGAGGAATCTGAGAAAAACTGCCTGGGGACGTGGAAGGAAGGAATGTCAGAAGAGAATGAAAGATAAAAGAGGAGCTTCAAGCAAAAGAGCATCTATGAAGATTATCCAATAACCCAGGAGGGTTGGGTAAGATAAACACAAAATCATATTATTGAATTTGACAACTAATAAACCATTGGTCTCAACACCAAGCTTTAGCAGGGAGTATTGGGGGCAGAACTCACATTGCAGTCAGTTAGGAATGAGTAAGAATTAAAGAAGATGAAATAGCAAGCATGGTTTTTGTTTGTTTGTTAAGGAAGCGTGCTATGAAAGGAAGGTGCCAAGATATTCAGGTTGTGTCAAGCACACCCGTGTTGATTCTGTGAATGGTGCCTTCAAGGGCCATGCTGTTCACAAGGTTTCGAGAGGAATACGGGGTTGAGAACAAGATTTTGTTTACTATTAAGAAATACTTCACTCATTTCTTTGTTGATAGGCAAGAGGAGGAAATTGTAGGAGCATGTTTCCATAGATCAGAACTCGCTGTTGTGTTTAATCACGGATAGCTGGAAGAATGCTACGTACATTGAGGAGAGGGGGCGAAGATAAAGATCGTTGATTGTGATAGAGATTGGGGACTTACCAGCCAGTTGATTGTGTGAGTGTGTGCGAAAGAGAAGTAAGAAAAAAAAACCTTCATTTACTGTGAGTAATTGCAAGTGAGAAGATTATGGCTAAAAGATGGAAAAGAGAGCAATGTGTTTGGAATAGCTACTGACAATCATGAGATGGGGGAGGACACCCAGCACTCAAAAAGATTGCATTGGTGCCGATGGTCCCCCCGAGAAAGCAGACCAGCAGTTTGTCATGGAAACAGTGCTTAGGAAACTTTTAAAACAAATCCAGACCTAGTAGCAAGCAGCTGGTGGGGAGACTCAACACAAGTTTCTTTGTTCTTTTTCTCTGTTTTAAAGATGACATGAGTGGGGTTGTATAAGGATTGTATAAGGGTGGGAAAAAATCATGGTCTGATGTGCATTTTCTCCATAAACAAATGCCTAACAGTTGGCCATAAAAGTAAATAAGCACTGACCCATGGTCCTGCGGGGGACAGCACCAGAGACACAGTGTGGGAATTGCACCTGACCTGATCCCACCACACTGAGGCAAAGCACTGGGGGAGTGTAGTGGAACAGCAAGGGAATGGAGTGGCAAGGTCCCCAGGGAATGCTGAAAGTGGACTTTGGGGCCAGGACATGGTACCCCAACAGACTGGACTGGAAAACATTCCTAAAGGCCAATAACCTATCCTTGAACTAACTACAAGCTTTTATTTCTTGATGTGTTTTGTTTTGTTCTTTGTCAGTGGTTTGTTGTTGTTGTTTTGTTGTTTACTGTTGCTTTGTTTTCCTCTGTCTTGTTTTTGTGCATGTTATTATCTCCACAGGTCTGTCTAAATAAGATAGGCTGCATGAACTATCTGGAGGAAAAACAACGGGACCGACAGTTCTGGGGGGACTTGGGATAGGGGGAGGTGGGGGTGGGGGGGTAGGGAAGTGGTGTTAACAAACCCAGGGACAAGGGAACAACATGGGATCCAAATTGGTGGTGCGGGGGGAGTGACAGGCCTGGTAGGGAATGACCCAAGGTAAGGTAACGTAAAGAAGAGGCATAGCTGTAACCCAGGTGGGGACGGAGAATGCTAGTGGGGCAGGAGGAAGGTCAAGGGAAATAGAGGAAAGAGCTAGGAGGCAAAGGGCATTTATAGAGGTCTAGACAAAGACATGTACATATGCAAATATATATATATGAGGATGGGGAAATAGATCTATGTGCCTATATTTATAGGTTTAGTATTAAGGTGGCGGAAGGACCTTGGGCCTCTACTCAAGCACTCCTTCAATGCATGAATACTTCCTTCTATTAAATTGGCATTCTATGATACTCACCCTCCTGACACAACCTCTGAAGCCAAAGCGGGTGAACAAGCAAATGTGGTGAAGAAAGCTGATGGTTATCAAAAGAGATAGTGTCTGGGGGTCTTAAAGGCTTGAAGATAAACAAGCAGCCATCTAGCTCAGAAGCAACAAAGCCCGCATGGAAGAAGTACACCAGACTGTGTGATCACATAGTTCCGAAGGGATCAGTTATCGGGCATCAAAGAACAAAAAATTATATCATTGGGTGCACACCTCCATGATACGATCGCTGAGGACAAATGGGTGCATAAGCAAATGTGGCGAAGAAAGCTGATGGTGCCCAGCTATCAAAAGAGATAGTGTCTGGGGTCTTAAAGTCTTGAAGGTGAACAAGCGGCCATCTAGCTCAGAAGCAACAAAGCCCACATGGAAGAAGCACACCAGCCTGTACGATCACAAGGTGTCAAAGGGATCAGGTATAAGGCATAAAAAAAAAAAAATCTTACAATAGTGAATGAAGGGAGAAGTGCAGAGTGGAGGCCCAAAGCCCATTTGTCGGCCAATGGAGATCCCCTCACAGAGGGGTCTAGAGGAGGAGACAAGTTCATTTGAATTGACTTGAATTTTAAAAGCAATTGCAACAGATTAACCCAACTCTGGGGGACAGGGGGCATGGTGGTGCAGACATTGTCACACAGCAGTATGGCGGCGGGATACTAGATGCACGCTTCATATATTTCTGTTTGCTGTTCATACTTTCTGCCCACAGCATTTTTTAAAGAAGAAAATGAACACGAATGCTTTTACCTCCGTAATTGTCCCACAACATTTTGCTTTCTGTCACTTAGTAAAAGCGTTCTAAGTGAAGAGGGTTTTTAAAATCATTTTATTGGGAGCTCTTACAGATATAACATTCCGTAGTTCAGCCACATCAAGGAGTGTTGTACAATTGCTACCACAGTCAGTTTCCAAACATGTTCTTTCTTCTTGAATTCCTTGATATCAGCTCCCCTTTATCTGCTCCCTCTCCCATCCTCCCCCAGGAGCCCTTATTATTTTCTTCTTTTGTTGCCACATCTTCTGATGTTTGCTCCCCTCGAGTGGAGTTACACAGTCATCAGTGCTGTCAGCTGCTCCCCATTCCCTCGCTGTCCCCTCCCAGTTCCCCTTCCCTCAGGGAACTGTTGCATCTCTGACTGTTTCTCAAGGATTCTCTCTTGGCTTTCATGTAGCTCATGATCTTAATTATACAAGTGAACATATGTAAGCCTAACATGATTAACGAGGTAAAACAAATAAAAACCATAATAGTAAGTGGAGGAAATATTAAAGAACTAGAGGATAGTTATGTGCTTCATCGGTGCTATTCTCCACCCTGGATTTATCATTCCTTCCGTGTGACCCTTCTGAGAGGGACTGTCCAATTAATTTGCAGGTGGGTTTGGGTCTCCACTATATCCCTACACCTTCACATCGATTTGGTTGCTTGGTTTTGAACTTCTGATACCTTTTGCCATTGACACCTCCTGATCATACAGGTAGTATGCTTCTTCCATGTTGGCTTTGTTGCTTCCCTGCTAGATGGCCACTTGTTTGACCACAAGCCCTTAACACTCCAGATGTTATATCTTCTAATAGCCAGGTGCCATCAGCTTTCTTCACCACATTTGCTTATGCACCCATTTTGTCTTCAGCGATCGTGTCAGGAAAGTGAGTAACATACATTGCCACATTATTGAGCAATCTATTCTTGTACTGTGCTAATTTTTAAGTAGAGGCCCAAAGTCCATCTGCTTAAGTGAAGAGTTTTTATCACAGCAAGGTGAGAGATAAATAGAAGAAGAAACAAAGCGGGAGAAAGCTTGTAAGCATTCACTTGTCACTTACTCTCTGCTGTCACGTCAGTTCTGACCCATAGCAACCCTAGGATAGAATCAAATTGTAAATCTTTCTTTTTAATAATTTTATTGTGAGGTCATACAACTCTTATCACATTGCATACATTCCTCCATTGTGTCAAGCACATTTGTACATTTGTTGCCATCATCTTCAAAACATTTTCTTTCTACTTGAGCCCTTGGTCTCAGCTTCTCATTTTTTTCTCCCCATCCCTCCCCCTGAACTATAAACCTTTAGAGGAGCCGAAAGGCTCTTCTTTCTCTATCAGAGCAGCAGGTGGTTTCGATGAGGTGGTCTGTTCCCCGAAAGATTTACCACCTCTAAACCTACAGGGCAGTTCTACTCTGTCACCCGAATTCCTGTGAATCAGAATTGACTCGATGGCAGTGAGTTCGATTTGAGTTTGGATTTTGTCTGGCCGCCACCTTGTTCGATGGAGTAGAAGTTTTCCTTCTCCTAATTGAGCTAGAACCAGAATCTTCTTTTTCTGGACCAGTCTCAAACGAGGTGGGGCCTAAGTGGGGAAAGGACTGGACTGGACTGGGGTGGGGGGAGGAGTAGAGAAGAAAAGAAAAAAGAGAGGGGTGAAACGAGTAGATGGGAGAGAGGGCCAGAGGAGAGGAGGAGGGAGAAAGAGGAGAAAGAAGACATGCCATTCACTTGCAATTATTTTTTAATCCCCTTCCCCCCCCCCCAGTATCTCTGACAGCACCTATAATTACAGATTCTGGAAGCACATACACTATACTGATTCTCGATGTTTGCTAAATGTCAGGCCTTATCCTGAAAGCTAGTGATAGCAAGGAGACAAGGGATTTGATTCCTCTTGCTTCCTTAGTGGAGACAATCCCCTAAAAAACACCCCCAAAAGAAAACCACGGCCATTAGGTCGATCCTGACTCACAGTCAGAATAGCCCTGGTGGTGTAGCGGCTAGCACGTTGGGCTGCTCCTTGAAAGGTCAACGGTTTGAACCCACCAGCCACTCTGCAGGAGAAGGATGCGGGTTTCTACTCCTGTAACGACTGACAGCCTCAGACCCTCCAGGAGCAGTTCGCTCTTCTCTGTCCTGTAGGAGTGGCAACAACAGGCAGTTATAGTGCAGTTGTGGAAATGTATTGTTACAACGATGGCGCGGTCTAAGTGCAAACAACAAGGGAGCCGCCCTCACTGGCGAGGGCTGGGAGGTCCACAGAGTCTTCCCTGAGGCTGTGATTTGTTGAGTTGAAAAGGAAGGATGGAAAGAAGCCACAGGAGAGAGGAATGAGTGAAGGAGGGGCTTTCAAGAAGCCGGAACCTACCAAGGAGGTAAGAGTATTCTGAGGGGAGCTGGAGTGTGCGCCCGGACTTCACCAGCCTAGCTAATGGTTTCTCTCTCTCCCGCAAGCATTCCAGTCAGGGAAGAGTTCTCACTGGGGATGAAATGGAGTAGTGTGAAGGGTGAGGGGTTGTGATCAAATGGTGCTTTGAAGAACTCCTCCTTCTGGTTGTTGTGTGAGGCTGGAGGATTGTTCATGAAGGTGAGGACAAGGCTGGTGTTTTGTGCAGAAGCTGGATGGCGGGCATGTTTTATTTCTCAGTTCCCTAAATTCACTGGGGCAAACAGTGCCCTCCACTGCTAACCCAAGGAAGCCCGCTTTCACCCAGAGTTCTTGGAAGAAAGGCTTGCTGATCATAAAAAACAGGCATCAAATGTGCTTTACACAATTGATGTATGTATGGATCGAGATGGGTGGTGTGTGAGTCCCTAATCAAATGATTTTAAAAAAAAAGAAGTGGGGGAAAGTGGGAAGATGCCATTATATTTTAATTCTTTTTTTTCTACACTTAAAAAAATCCCCTCATATTATACTTAACTTTAAATAATACATTGTTTAATGGTATTTTTAGAATATTATATGCCATCTATGAAAAAAGAAAGAAAATGTTTTGAAACCGACTGAAGTTGATGGAATGTTATGATATATGTAAGAGCTCCCAATAAAATATTTTTTTAAAAAAACAGACATCCAGAGCCTGCTGGCTGGAGCCCAGTTCCTCTCTCAAGCCGTGGGGCCCTCATAAGTGGGGATAGATCAATGGGCTGGCAACTGGTTCAGTGAGGTTCATTAGAACTTTACAGGCCTCTATATTTCTATTCAATGCAGTATTGGCTAGAAAAATATCTTGCAAAAATTCAAAAGGGGCTATAAATAGAAAAAAAAATCTAGGATACCAGAGTGCTACATGGTAAAGGGTTCGCGATCATGAGAATAACACAGCCACCCCTTATGCACACTTACGGTGGGCTTCTTAGTCTCCACAATAACAATATGAGAAATGTGCTCTGAGCCCCGGTTTGGAGCTGAGAACACAGACTTATGGAGGGGAGCCACTTTCCCCAGGTCACAGTTGCTTAGGGACAGGACCAAGGCTCCAAATCAGAGCTGATGCTGAAAGCACAGTTTACATCTGTCTCCAGCTGCTTCCGTTTATTTATCAGGAGACCCGCAGAAAATGTAAATGCTTAAAATGTTAACACAATCTGTGAACATCCTTTTGCGTGTGGTTTATTAAAGATTTTTTTTCTGCTACCACTGCCTTAGCTGAAAACCTGAAATGAACGATCACAGACAGGACTCAAATGTTCACAGGGGAGCATGTGGCACTTTGTCCACTGGGGTTGGAAGAAACAGGATAATGTCTTTGCAGAGAAATATCGGTTTTTTTAAAATCCAGAAACTAGTCAATTATTCTCTGAGTTATGTATATTTCACCAAAATAGCTCTACCAATTTATAGAAGCTTTTATCACTTGAGGGTCTCTGTAAATATGTTGTCATTCTGACAAGCAGAATGAGACAAAGTTTATGCTTCTGGTGGAAAGTGAAAACATATGTACATATTCACCATAGAATGGGATCTATTTGCAGAGCTACCAGCTATTCATAGGCTTAAATTGGTAACAAAGGGTCAAATATCAGAAATTTGAAGTTGTCATGTGCTCCTGCCTCCTCACACCAACCTAAGCCAGTTTTGATGAAAAAAAAAATCGGGAGATGTAGGGTGTAGCTATAAGAGCAAACAGACATCTTCTAATAACATGAGATTTAGGAATTAAACAGAGCAGGCAGAAGCTCCTGTAGGAATTTCAAGTGATATTTTATAATGCTTCCCTAAAGGCGGGTTTAAGCCTTGGTTTACATAGCATGCTACTTTATATAGTATTCTTCATTATTGGGATCCCTGCCCGAGGAAATCTTGTATGGACAGAGATAATCATCTGTGTCCTTCCTATCTGGCTGAGCTGGAAGGGACTGAACAAAAATAATATCTCGCTCATAGGACAAGTCGGAAAGGAATTTTAGAAGTGCAAAGGCCAACATTCAAAAAAACCAAAGTAGTGACTACTTCGAGGACAACCTCATATTACAGCTTTCCTAAAAGACAAATAGAAATGGGAAATTTCTGAGCATTCTCATGGAACTTTCTGTTTTATGACCTTTGCAAGGAGATTTCCACGCCGTATTTTAGGAAACAGCCAAGGGTCTTCGTGTATTCACTTCTCATTCAACCTCCTTCTAATCTTTTAATTAGTAGTGATTGTACTTGTTACACATTTGTAATATGCCAGAGGCTTGGAACATTTAAAACCAATAGCCAAACTCACTGCCATCGAGTCCATTGTGACTCATAGTGACCCTATAGGACGGGGTAGAAATGTCCCTCTGGGTTTCTGAGATTGTAAATCTTTACAGGAGTAGAATGCCTCATCTTTCACTGCAGAGTGGCTGGTGGTTTTGAACTACTGACCTTTCAGTTACCAGTCCAACACGTAACCCATTACATCACCAGAGCTCCCCCAGAGTACTAACCAAACACTGCTATCACGTGGGTTATGGTCGACCCCTGGGCGACCCTATAGGACACAGTAGAACTGTTCCTGAGGGTTTCTGATACTGTATAGCAAACGACAGTAGAAATGTTGTCGCGTCCCCCACCCCTACCCCCAGGGTAACACTTACTGCCCTGGAGCCCATGCTGACTCATAGCACCCCGAAGGATAGGGCCAAACTGTCCCTGTGACTTTCCAAGATTGTAAAGCCTGTCTTCCTGACGGTTATGAATTGCTGACCTTGCGTGTGTAACCACTATGTCACCAGGGCTCCTTTCCAGGGTGTTAAGGTGGGATTAGGGGTGGGGTGAATAACATTTCTATTGTTACTCACTATTGTTCTATGAGACCACTCCCCAACCAGTTTAGCCCTGTGTAACCCTGTAAATTCTATAGTTTGCCCATTAAACCTACCTGAGAATAGAGGAGATGTTGTCACAGGATGTTGAAATATATTTATGCCTCCTACATTGCCCATAATGTGACACGATGGCTGCTGGCTGCAAGGTCAGCAATTCGTAAACCAGCCGCTTCCAAGGAGAAGGACTTAAGAGTTATAGTCTCTGAAACCCACAGGGACAGTTCTACCCTGCCCTATAGCGTCGCTATGGGTAGAAATCTCTATGGCAGTGTTTGGTTTTATGGATTTTCTTTCTGATACCTGTCTTTTCTGAGCCCTTTCCCCCTGGCGACCCCTGGGCGCCCCTATAGGACACAGTGGAATTGTTCCTGAGGGTTTCTGATACTGTATAGCGAACGACAGTAGAAATGTGGTCGCGCCCCCCATAACAATCCAATATCGGTTATGACCAGACCTGGGCCGCCAACATGCACAGAAAAGACAGTTACAACCTTCAGTTGGAATGAAAGCATTTTGACCAAGGGGCTAAAAGTTACTAGAAAGACGTCACCAGACATTTGGAAGCAAGAGATCCAATAAGCCATTTCTAGCCAAGAATTATAACCCCACTCTAATGCACATTCAGGATCGTTCTTCACATATCTGTTGCTTATCACAATCCCCTCTATTGGCTTCCTGATCTGTACGCGTACGTGTACGTGTATAAAACTGCAATTCCCCTTTGGTACCTTGACTTGGCAACTCTAGTCCTGGCTTGCTCATTGCTGGATCAACCAAAGCCCAGCTTCCCCTTCGTGTTTGTCCTCTCTGCCTTTGTTTCTTGGCTGTGCTGGGCAAGACCTGGGTCGGTAAGATTTTATATGAATTCCTGGTGCGTGTAGATTCTAGTAAACGGAAGCCCCTTTAATAAGAACATTGAGATTGGCCGCGTGAGTAAAAGCTGGGAATGCTTAGTCGAGGAAAAGTTTGAACTTCTTTGTTCAATCCAGGGTGGTAGCTGAACGAAGACAAAAAGAGCAGGGGACCAGTGAGATAAAGAGGGGCTAGGGCTAGGCCACAAGAGGTGACAGTGATACCCACTTTAAAATAGTTTGCATCCTGGTGAGAGCCCGTCTTTCTCTGACCCCTCGCAGTAGGTTTTCTGCATTAAATTATACTTTTCTCAAGAATGCATTGTATTGGTATTGCTTTCTTGGTGTGACTTTGAAGAGTGAGCTGAATTTCACATGGTGGATCTGAGAGACGGCACCTTGAGAGTAGGAGCCAGAGGACGCCCCACTAACCTAAGGTTCTGAGTAGCTCACAGAAGTCTTAGACCATCATGGGTCGTGGAACTTTACCTCCACTGAGTGCCGTTTATAGAGATGACATGGGTACAGGCAGCCCAGGTGGTGCGAATGGGGTACATCCATGCATACGAGGGGGTCCCTCCAAAAATAATGGGAAAAAGCTCCACTGGGAAGACCTTTCATACTACTCATTTTTCCCACCAGGCGAGCATCAAGCAACTCACTCTGAGTTAGTGCACCCAGCTGTGTCCTCCGGGAGGGTTCTCTCTGGTCATAGTGAGTTTTTTCGTAAAAGCAGTTTCACTAGAACCTCAGGTTTTGTGATGGTTGATTCGAGAGAGCAGCTTGCAGCTGTGAAATTTTGTCTCCTGATCAGGAAAAACTGCAGAAATTGTTGTGATGTTGAACACAGCTGACAAGGACAGTGCTATGGGGAAATTCAAGTGTACAAGTGGTTTTCTCATTTCAAAAAAGGTGAAATGCCGATTGATGACAAACCTCATTCTGGACTCTGTCAACTTCCTGAATGGACAAAAATGTCAACTCTTGGTGCATTTGGAGTTTGTTCCACCAGGTCAGACTGTTAATCAAGTTTTCTGTTTAGAGGTTCTGAAAAGATTGCTTAACAGTGTGCAACAAAAAAAGGCCTGATTTGTGGCAGACAGGGGACTGGTTTGGCCACCACAGCAACGCACCTGTTCACATAGCCATCTCACTGTGCCATTTTTGGCAAACAATAACATGCCTCTCTTGTCCCATGCACCTTACTCACCTGACCTTGCTCTGTGCAACTTCTTTTTGTTTCTGAGAATGAAGAGGGACATGAAAAGACAGCGATTTTAGAACATAGAAGAGGTGAAGAAAAAGACAAGGGAGGTGCAGTCAGCCTTCTAAACAGACGAGTTTGAAAATGTTTCCAAGAAGAGCTCTGATGGAACATACAATATTCCTCTGGTTCCTTGAGGCTTCCTCACTCCCCACTATCATGACCCCAGTCCTGCCTTTCACTGTGGGCTAGACCATAGCATGTGCACAGGTACAGATAAGTGCTCACTACACAGGGAATCCAGGAACAGGATTGGGAATAGCGATACCAAAAGGGCAGGGGGAAGGGGGAGAGAGGAGAGGAGAAAGGGAGACCAATTGCAATGATCAACACATAACTGCACACACCCCTCCAGGGGGAAGAACAACAGAAACCATGGGGGAAGGGAGACAGCAGTCTCCCTTTATATTTATAAAGATAGATAGATATATAACACAAGAAATGAACTGTTAAATTATACACAGATATATAGATTGATATATAATACAAGAAATGAACAGTTAAATTATAAAGCAGTACAAATGGCTCAGTGCAACTCACTCCTGTGAGAGAGTTGTGAGACACCGGAGGTCCTTCAAGTCTTGAGAGCCGCCAGGTAGTCCTCTGAAGAGAGAGCTAGGCTATCGCAGCACAGGCAGCAAACAGCAAGACAGGTCACCAACTGTCAGTCCCCAGCTCCAGAGATGTAAATTCTAATTGTGTGGTCTTAAAGGGACCTCAACTTACAGCGACACAGTCCACAGGCTAGGCGTCCCATAGGTAGTGTACCCTTTAAATTGAGGCACAGAACAAGCAAGGCAGCCGCATGCTGGTCCGATGATTAAAAAGCAAGAGACAAGAAAGGCGAGGCTCACCGAGCCATTTATCTCTGCCTTTCAATTAATCCCACTTGTGTTTATCGGCCAAGATGGCACAATGAACTATCTCACCCTTGTTTCCACAGAGTACTCTAACTGTACTTCTTCCAAGACAGATTTGTGTGTCCTTTTGTGCTACTTTCCATATGTTTCTCTGGCACCATAATTCAAACACGTCGATTCTTCTTTGGTCTTCCTTATCCAATGTCCAACTTTTACACGAGTGATTGAAAATACCTGACTTGGGTCAGATGAAGCTTAATCCTCAAAGTAATAGCCTTGTTTTTCAACACTTTAAATAGGTCTGATATGTCCTTTGAGTTCTCCACTGCTGCTTCTATGAGCATTAATTGTGGATCCAAATAAGACAAACTCTTTGACAATTTCAGTCTGTTCTCCATTTATCATGATGTTACCTATTGGTACAGTTGTGAAGATTTTTGTTTTCTTCACATTGAGTTGTAATCGATGCTAAAGGCTGTAATCCTTGATCTTCGTCAGCAATTACTTTACATCCTCCTCACTTTCAGTAAGCAAGGTTGTGCCATCTGCATATCACAGGTTGTTAATAATCCTTCCTCCAGCCCTCACATCGCATTCTTCCTCATATAATCCAGCTCCTCATCATTTGCTCAGCATGCAGATTAATAGAGTGAGAGGATACCATCTTGATGCATACCTTTCTTGATTTTAAACTATGTAGTAGTTCCTTATTCTGGTCACATAACCTGACTCTCGATTTGTGTACAGGTTCCATATGAACACAGTGGCCATCCATAGTTTGTTATGGAATCTGGTAGGAAATGATATTTCAGGATTGGCTAGAGAAAAGCAGGTGGACACTTTAGGTAGAGGCCTAGCATGAATTGGCCATTATCAGACATACATACACTCCTGCATATAATGTATAAATGAAAATATGTGCATTATAGCTAGAGGCTCACTGTATAAGAACCCTTCCTTACTTGCCTGGAAGAACTACATGTTCAAGTTCTCTTCCAGTTGTTATTCAGTCAATAAAAGCAAGGTCTTAGAGCAGTGGCTTCTAAATCTGTTTTTAACAACAGGACCTTGCCTTTGAACAAAATCTCATCCTTCACTGCGACATGTAAACGAGACCAGCTGAGTTGCCCTGGTCAAGAGAGTGATGGGATGACGTGTTCTTCTGTGCTCCCTCTTTCCCACCCCTCAAACTTCTTGAGGCTCTATGGAGCACAGCCTGAAATTCAACATTCTAGAACAAGAGAGAGTCTCATTGGTCTTCTCTCTTGATTAAAATGCATTGACCTTGCCAGGAGAAATTCCACTGAGAAGTGTGTGCCAGAAAAAATGGAAAAGGTTGATAGTATCTAGTGTTGGCAAGGAAAAATGGAAAAGGTTGATAGTATCTAGTGTTGGCAAGGAAAAGGGGAAATGGGAACTCATACACAGTTGGTTGGAGTGTAAATCAGTGCAGTCCTTTTTTTTTGCAAGCCTGTTATTCTTTTAGTTATTAAATTTTTAAAATAGTTTTATTAGGGGCTCATTTAATCATTTTATTAGAGGCTCTTAGCACAATCCATACATACATCAATTGTGTAAAGCACATTTGTACATTCATTGCCCTCATTATTCTCAAAACATTTGCTCTTCACTTAAGCCCTTTGCATCAGCTCCTAATTTTTCCCCCTCCCTTCCCACTACCCCATCCCTCATGAACCCTTGATAATTTATAAATTATTATTTTGTCATATTTTGCCCTGTCTGACATCTCTCTTCACCCACTTTTCTCTTGTCCATCCCCCAGGGAAGAGGTCACATGTAGATCCTTGTAATAGATTCTCCCTTTCCAACCCACCCTCTTTCTACCCTCCCAGAATCACCACTCACACCACTGGTCCTGAAGGGATCGTCCGCCCTGGATTCCCTGTGTTTCCAATTCCTATCTGTACCAATGTACATCCTCTGGTCTAGCTGAATTTGTAAGGTAGAACTGGGATCATGATAGTTGGTGGGGGAGGGAGGGTCGGCGAGGAAGCATTCAGGAACTAGAGCAAAGTTGTATGTTTCATCATTGCTACATCGCACCCTGACTGGCTCCTCTCCTCCCTGAGACCCTTCAGTAAGGGGATGTCCAGTGGCCTTCAAATGGGCTTTGGGTCTCCACTCCACAATAAATCTCCTCATTCACTATTACAAGATTTTTTGTTGTCTTCAGTGGTTGTGTCAGGAAGGTGAGCATCATAGAATGCCAATTTAATAGAAGAAAGTATTCTTGCATTGAGGGAGTACTTAAGTGGAGACCCAATGTCCTTCTGCTACCTTAATACTAACCCTATAAATATATGCACTTAGATCTATTTCCCCATCCTCATATATAAATATATTTGCATATGTACATGCCTTTATCTAGACCTCTATAAATTCCCTTTGCCTCCCAGCTCTTTCCTCTATTTCCTTTGACTTTCCTCCAGTCCCACTATCATGCTCAGTCTTCATTTGGGTTTCTGCAATTCCTCTTGGTTACATTACCCTTGATCATGCCCTACCAGACCTCCCACACCCTCCTCACCACCGATTTAGATCACTTGTTGTTCCCTTGTCCTTGGGTTTGTTAATCCCACTACCTCTTCCCCCTCCCCCCCTCCCATGTCCCCCCAGGAACTGTGGGTCCTGTTGTTTTCTCCTCCAGATTGTTCATCCAGCCTATTTTATTTAGACAATCCAGTGTAGTCCTTTAGAAAACAATGCATCAAAATTTTAAACACATAAGTCATATGATCCTATAGTTGCACTTCTAAAAATCTATCCTATGAAAATATTCATATTCCTGAACAAATATATATACACACATTTATATAGAAGTATGCTCATTATTTATTGAATTGAAAAATTAAAACAAAATTAAAAGCAACTTAAATAGGGGCATATGGTTTAATAAGTTAGGCTCTATCCATTTAACAGAATATTATAGTCACTGAAATCAAAGAAATAGATACATAGGTAAACAAATGTCCCTGATGTATTGTAAAGTGAAAGCACACATTATAAAGAATGTTTTTAGTTTGATTAATTGCATTTAAAGCAATCAAACAAGGCCCACATTCTGTGAAACTGTGTAAGTACTTAGCAATTGCCCCTGGAGAAGGGGAATGCAGGTATAAGTAAGATGTACTTTTTACTTTATAGACCTTTGTGTTTGAATTTTTTTAATGCACTCATTTTATAATTTAAAGACCATGAAGAGAAAGATGTTTTAAATTGAACCCTACCCTGTCTCGCCTGTAGTTGGTAGGTGCCATTGAGTCAGTTCCGACTCACAGTGGCCCGATGTTCAACAGAAGGAAACATTGCCTGGTCCTGCACCATCCTCACAATTGTCCTGATGTGTGAGCCCATGTTGCAGCCTGCTTCAGTTTATCTTATCAGGGTATTCCTCTTTCGCACTGCCCTCGACTTTATCAAGCATGATGTCCTTCTCTAGGGACAGTTCTCTCCTGATAACATGTCCAAAGTGTGGGAGACAGAGTCTTGCCATCCTTGCCTATAAGGATAATTCTGACTGTATTTCTTCAAAGATGGATGTGTTGTTTTTGGTTTTGTTTTCCTTTTGGCAGGCCAGGGTACTTTAAATATTCTCTACCAACACCAAAGCTCAAATGCATCAATCTTTTTCTGTCTTCCTCATTCAATGTGCAACTTTCACATGCCTCTGAGGCAATTGAAAATCCATGGCTTGGGTCAGGTGCACCATATTCCTCAAAGTAACATTCTTGCTTTTCAACACTTCGAAGGAGTTGTGCAAACAGAAAAAGGGATTACTGCCTGGTTTAAAATCAGGAAAAGAGCGTGTCAGAATTGTTTCCTCTCGCTATACTTATTCAGTCTATATGCTGAGCAGATAATCAGAAAAGATCCATTACGTGAAGAAGAATGAGGCATCAGGATTGGAGGAAGGCTTATTCACACCCTGCGATATGCAGATGACACAACTTTGCTTGCCGAAGCTTTTGCTGATGAAGATGAAGGATTGCAGCCGACAGTATGGATTACAACTCAAATTAAATCAGACTTAGATCTCACAGCTGGACCATCATGCTAAATGAGGAAAGTTTGAAGTTGTCAAGGCGTTTGTCTTGCTGGGATCACACTGTCAGTGCTCAGGGAAGCCGCTGTCAAGAGGTCAAATGGCACATTGTGTTGGGTAAATCAGCTGTACACGACCACAAGAACTAGTAGGCTTCTTCTTTTGGACTAAAAATCAAATAATGTACCTGTTTCACCTTTTGCCCTAGCCGCTGAGTCAACTTTGAAGCATGCACTTAGCGGTAACATCCATCTTTAAACGTGGGCCATTTGCATTCTCCTTTTCCTTTGGTCTTGCTTTTCTACCTCCACTTTACTACTTTATGCTAAAGCTTCCTGAGCTTGTTTTTCAGAAGAAAAAGGACTGGATTGTGAAGTACGAAGCCAACGGAATGCCTCACTCTGTACCACCAACTCTCCAGGGTCAAGGCATGCGGACTTCCGTTCACTGTTTATACATTGTACTCTGATTAGAGTCCTTGGGTGGTACAAGTGGTTAAGTGCTTGACTACTAACCAGAAGGTTAGCTGCTTGAACCCACCCAGAGGCCTCTCAGAAGCCAGACATGACAATCTGCGTCTGAAAGGTCACAGCCATGAGAAGCCAGGGAGACAGTTGTACTCTGCACACACAGGTGCACTCTGGGTTGGAATGGACTGGCTGCATCAGCACCATGTTCTTCTTCTTCTTCTCATATGCACACCACTGCCATTGAGTCTACATAGGGTTGCCAAGGCTGTAAATCTTTACAGGAGCAGACAGCCTCATCTTTCTCCCTAGGAGTGGCTGGGTTGACTTGGTAGTCAACCACCCAGTGCTCACTCAAGAGCTCCTTCTCAAATTCGGAAAAACCAAACTCGCTGTCGCATCCAAGCCAACCCATAGTGACCCTGTAGGACAGGGTGGAACTGCCCCTGTGAGTTTCCGAGACTAACTGTTAGTCGGAGTAGAAAGCCCTGTCTTTCTTCCTCACTGCTTCTAGTGGTTTCAAACTGCTCACCTTACATTCTGCAGCCCAGCACCAACCACTCCCTACCAGGATTCCTCTGGCTATTCTTCTATAGGATTTCACTTTGTATCCCATGTGAGAATATTTTTTTTAGGATTTACTATGATTTGGGTAAAAGTTAACAGAGAAGATATTTAGTTTTATATTCCACACATTCGGTCTCATGTCATTGACTGCAACCCTTGTCAATTTGGGAGGATTAAGAATGAAGAGGTATTGAGAATTTTAAAAAAGGAAAAAGAATGAAGGGGAGTTGTCTAGCCTGTGACTCAGGTAATAACCAATGAGGCCTTTGTGCAGGAAAGGTCTCCTGAGAATTCTGGGAACTTCTGTATTCCTCCTTGGAGGCGGGAGGCACTCTATCTCTTGGCTCACTCCCTGGGAGATGCTGCAGCTCACAAGACACATGGAAATACACTAGTGCCCTTAGCTGGAAGAGCCCCATGGAGGCTCCGGCTTACAACGCCACTGGACCCACAGTACTTCCCACCTACTGGCCTGTGATATAATCCTCCGTTTGGCATCATTGCAGGTGTTTTGTGAGTCTGTAGAGCAATTTATAGACCGGTATTGGACATATGGGCTAATAACAGACTTAGAGACTTGATCTGGACTGGGCTTGGATGTTTTCTCAATATTCAATTGCTCTTGAATACAAAGCTCTTTCTTATGCACGTACGAGTTTCTATGAATTTATTTCTCTAGTCTACCCAGACTAACACATTCCCTTTCAGAGGACAGATGAACCCCTCAGGACCAGCAGTGAGAGTGGCAACACCGGGAGGGAAGGGGGAACCAATCTCGGGGATTTACATGTAACCTCCTCTCTGGGGGATGGGCAACAGGAAAGTGGGTGAGGGGAGACACCGGGCAGTGTAAGATAGGATAGAGTAATCACTTATAAATTATTAAGGTTCGTGAGGGAGGGGGGAGTGGGGAAGGAGGGGGAGGGAAAAAAGGAAAACTAGCTGATTCCAGGAACCCAAGTGGAAGGCGAATTTTGAGAATGATGAGGGCAAAAAATGTATAAGGGTGTTTTACTCAATTGATGTATGTATGGATTGTGATAAGAGTTGTATGATCCCCAATAAAATTATATATATATATATATATATATATACATATATATATATATAAAACAACAACAACAAAAGAGAAAAGCCTGTACATAGTTCAAGGTCTGTTGCTGTTCTCTTGCATACCCTTAATGTTTTGCCTCAGTGTGGTGGGTTCAGATCAGGTGCAATTCCCACACTGTGTCTCCAGTGTTGTCCCCTGTAGGGCTATGGGTCAGTGAGCGATGTTGTGTCTCATAGTGGGGCTGGCCCTATGGTCCTCTCTGTGCATTGGCTGCACTGAGCAGTGATATCATCCTCAAGACTTGGTGGACCAAGATGTGCTTCACTCTCTCTTCTGAGGTCTTAAAGGTTTGAAGACAAACAAGGGGCCATCTAGCTGAGAAGCAACAAAGCCCACATGGAAAACACACACCAGGCTGTGTGATCATGAGGTGTCAATGGGATCAGGGATCAGGCATCAAAGACCCATAACAAAAAAAAAATCATATCTATGTGACTGTAACTCTTTACAGGAGTAGAGAGACTACATCTTTCTTCTGAGAAGCAGGCTGCTGGTTTCAACTGCTGACATAGGTTAGCATCAAATGGGAATCTGGCAGCCTGTGACTCTACTGCATGCCTTTGTGTGGCCTGACCAACAGCAGAAAATCGGCGCTCCTTCTCCTGGCCCAAGCCAGGTGGAGAATACAGAAGTCAATGGCAACTGAGTCAAACCTGAGCATCCCACTGCCTCAGGGAGAGATAATTTTGAGTTGGACAATTACTAGACTGAGCGAGACAAGCACAAGAAGGATGTCATCACATCCACCAACAAAAAGAACATTTTAAAATCAATATTGAAGTACAATGCTGTCTGTGATAATATGAATATGCCTACACAGAAGTCCAGTTAAGAAACTATTGCTTAAATTAATGCACAACCACTAAAGCATGTGATGAAGAATTCTGTGAACTTTTTTCAGTCTGAAATTGATCAAACATGTGATCAAAATGCATTGATAATTATTGGCAATTAGAATGTGAAAGTTAAAAACAAAGAGGAGGCAACTGTAGAGGGAAACTATGGCCTTAATGGTAGAAGCTAAGGTAGAAATTGCATGATAAAATTTTATAAGACCAACGACTTTGTCATAACAACTTTTTTCAACAACATAAAAGGCAACCATGCACTTGAACTTCACCAGATGAAATCCAGGAATCAAGTTGACTATGTCTGTGGAAAGAGATGATGAAGAAGTTCTGTATAAGTGGCAGGATATGGTCAATGGTCCACTGTAGAATAGATCCTCGATTGCTCATGTGCATATCCAAGTTGAAGCTGAAGAAAATTAAAACAAGACCACAGAACCAAAATACAACCTCAAATTTACCCCACCTGAAGTTAGAGACTACCTCAAGAAGAGATTTGATGCATCGAACACTATTGACAGAAGACCTGATGAGCTGTGGGAAGACACCAAGAACAGCAGACATGCGGAAAGTCAAAGGGCATTAAAAAGACAGCAAAGAAAGAAAAGACCAAAGTGGTCGCCATAATAGACTTGAAATTTGCTGTCAACCAGAGAGTCGCTAAAGCAAATGGAAGAAATGGTGATGGGAAAGAGTTGAGCAGAAAATTGAAAGGGCAGTCCGAAAAGGCAATGGAGAATATTATAATGAAATGTGAAAAGACTAGTAGTTAGAAAACCAGAGAGGAAGAACACACTCCTAATAGCTCAGCTGAAAGAATTGAAGGGGAAATTCAAGCCTCGATGTGCAGTTCTGAAGGATTGGCAATGCAGGAAGCATCAGATGAAGATGGAAGGAATGCCAAAGACGGACTGACAAGCACATTTTGGTTGACCACGAGGTTGCTTATGATCAAGAACCAATGGTCCGAAGGAAGAAATAGAAGCTGCACTGAAGCACTCTCATGCCTGTTCCACGAAATTGGAAAGACAACGGCCTGACCAAGTAACGGGAAAATATCTCTATTTGTACCCATTCCAATGACCGGTGGCCCAACAGAAGGCTGAACTTGTCAAACAGTATCATTAATATCCCATGCAAGTAAAATTTTATGGAAAATAATTCAACAAAGATTGCAGTCGTACACTGACAGAGAGCTGCCAGAAATGCAAGCCAGTTTCAGAAGAGGATGTGGCAAGAGGGCTATCATGGTGAGCATCAGCTGGATCTTGACTGACAGCAAAGAGTACCAGAAAGATGATCACTATGCTTTATGGACTATTCAAAGGCATTTGACTGTGTGGACCGTAACAAAGAACGGGTAACATTGAGGAGCATGAGAATTCCGGAACATTCCATTGTGTTCACACAGAACAAGTACATGTAGCCAGAGGCAACTGTTCAAACAGAACAAGGTAACAGTGCACGGTTTAAAATCAGGAAAGGTGTGTGTGTCAGGGTTCTATACCTATTCCATCTGTACGCCGAAGCAACTAATCTGAGAAGCTACACTGGATGAAGAAGACTATATGCAGGGACATCAGGATGGGAGGAAGGTTTATTAACAAACTTCGGTGTGAATATGACAACCTTGCTTCCTGAAAGTGAGGAGCACTGGAAACACTGGAAGATGGAAACCAAGGATTGCATTCTTTAGTATGGACTGCCAATCAGTGTGAAGAAAACCGAAATCCTCACGACTGGACCGATAGGCAAGGTCAGGCTAGAAGAACAATGTCAAAATTGAGCTTAAGGAAACCCTTATGAGAACAATGCAAGGAGATTTCTGAGCAGCTATGAACAGACATCGAAGGCATCTAACCGGCAGTAGTGAGATTCAAATCACGGATGGGCAAGTGAGTGACTGGCATCACCAAGTTTCCGCTACAATCTTACTCTGGGTTCACACCTGAGACCAGAGAGCTCGTGGGAACCTGGCCCAGATTCCTATTGGTGTCATGGCCATTTACTATGAATGATTCTTCCCTGTACTCCCGACCTTGATGCCAGCATCAATTGAGAACTCTCATTGCATCTCACTAAATATTTGGCCTTAACCTACTCTTGAGAAGAGGTACATTGAAAAAAAAATAAGAGCATCTAACACATCTTTATCCCATTCCTGCCTGACTCTAATAATACCATGATGCCCATAATCTGCCAGATGTTCTGCCTGTTCAGAGTCTGTCTCCCAGAATGTGTTGAGGACCTTGCCCACTGACATTCCTCAAAAGGGCTCTTATAAATGCTCAGGGAACTTGATGCCATACCAAGAGATGTGTTCATTTTTTAAAAGTCCAACTTTGATCTTGCTTTACAAAGCTAATAAATTTTCAAGCCCAAACAGCATATAGTTTAAGTACATAATCATACGCACTGCCATGAACTCCACATGGGCTCCTAGTGACCCTGTAAGACTGGGTAGAACTGCCCCTGTGGGTTTCCAAGACTGTAACTCTTTACGGGAGTAGAAAGCCCCATCTTTCTCCCACAGGGCTGTGATGGTTTCAAACGGCTGACCTTTTGATTAGCAACCCGTCATGTAACCCACTATACCACCATGGCTCCTCCAATAAGCAAAAGTAGTAAAACTATAAAAGAAAAGTAGGAGATGATGAATATCAAGTACAAATAATGTAATATCTGCCCGGCTGTTGAAGGGGTGAGCACAAGAGGGTGAAAAGAGTGTGTACAGGGGGTTTGTAAAGCCCTGTTAATCTTCCATTATTTAAATTTTATTCTTTTTGCTGTTACTAGGAATGCATACAGCAAAATATTCAACAGCTTCTACAGGTGCAATGCAGTGACATTGGTTCTGTTTTTCAAGTTGAACAACCATTCTCACCGTCTAAGTCATTCTACCCCCATCGACATAAATTCAGATTCGTTTCCTATCTAATCTTTCAAGTTGCTGTTGTCAATCTGATCCCATTTGTATGTCCTCGGACTCTTGGTGTCACGGTGGGTTAAGCAGTGTGCTGCTAACGGAAAGGTCTTTGGTTGGAACCCATCAGCTATTCCCCAAGAGCAAAATGAGGCAGTCTGCTTCCCTAATCATTTACAGCCTTGGAAAATAAGCAACACAGAAGCCATTTCTGACCCCCTTCGGCTATGTGAGGAAGAAGGAGAACCAACTACACACCAACCCAAGATGGATCACCACAAGGCAGAGGTCAGATACCCTTCTTTTACCCTATTTGGACACCAACCAGTCATCCCTTGACATTCTACTCCTCTGCTGGGTTCCATCGTTGATTACAATGGACACCTAGAACTCACAGAGAATACTCCCTGTTAAGGGGCTTACTGGGGGGAAGTTAACAGGTTATTATAAGTCAAGGCATAAGCATTTAGGATAAAATCATTGGACCACAGCAACACTTCTCGGGCAGCAACAAAGTCTTAGTCCTCAGCCTCTCTGCCATGAAGTCCTTTGACTCTGTGTCTCCATGGGTCAGGAAGCCAGCCGACAGCTCTGCTTCCCACTCGTATAGTTTTGGCACTGCTCTTCTGCTCTGTCTCGTGGTCTTGCCTCGGCCTCTGGTCTCCCTGTGACACCACCTTTGCCACTATAGGCTGGGATCTCGAACACGTTCCACTAGTGACTCTTGCTTAATGGTCCTGGGAGTTCTCTGTTTCCCATTTCTGGGGTGGCTCTCTTATAGCCAGGGGAATGGCCATCCAGACTGACCAGTATCCTTTATTAGTGTTTCACATGCCCTCGTTGCTGAGTCATACTCAGTCATTTGATGGGAGTCACAGAAACATCGATAAAAGAGCAATGTTCAGAAATGTCACTTTACCACACGTGCAAACCCTCTGGAACAGTTTTGCTCTGTCCTATAGGGTTGCTATGAGTTGGAACTGCCCTGATGGCCGTGGGTTTGGCGGTTTGGGTTTAGATAGACCTTGAAAGAACATAGTACTCAAGGAAGGCATTTTTTACTAGCTAATCTAAATTATTGTTGAGATATTTTTAATTAAAGGTTTAAAGATGATTTCAGGGCAGTAGGTTAGGGATTCATCCAGCTTCCATGGTTCCAAACAATGTGGAGTCCGTGAGAATTTGAAATTCTGTTCTGTACTATCTCCCTTTTGATCAAGATTCTTTTATGGGATCTTTGGTCAAACTATTGTTTAATGTTAGCCAGCACAGCCCAGTTCTTCTCGTGGCCAAGGGAACCGTTGTGCTGGGAGGCAGTTAGCCACTTGTCACTCATTCCATTTCCTCTTCCTGGGCCTGCCTTTCCTTCTTTTTCTGTTGTGCCAGGTGAATAAACACAAATTGTTGTGCCTTGGGTAACCACCTGCAAGATTTTAAGTCTCCAGCTCTCTGCAATGAATTCCGAGGTGCAATAAGAAGCACTGAACACATGACTAGGCCAGTTAACCAGGGTATAAACTGTCGTTGAATTCACAGTTACTTTTTAGTGTGTGAATTCAGCTAATGTTTATGCCGCAAATCAGTTTTCCATTCAACCATTTATTTATACACACTTTGGTTTATGTCATTAATTGTAATCCCCACAAAGTAGCTCCACATATACTACTTCCTCTAGTCCTCCTTCTTTCCCAATCCTTCCTGCCTTTTGAAGTTTGTTCTTGAGCAACTACTGCACTTTTGATCACAAATGGTGAATGATTCTAGGGACTATGTACCCCTAAGTCGAATCGCCTTCTAGGTCTATCTATAGTTTGGTTGAAAATAAGACCAAGGGAGGGAGTTTAGTTTGAGGCCTGAAAAGTGACTAAGGGCCATAGTTTTGAGGGTTCTGTGAGCCTCTATTCAACGAGTTAGCCTCGTCTTTCTGTTCAGGACCTTCTAATGGAGTAGTTGGTAGTGGTGGGTGGGTTTCGACTAGCTCTCCTGGTTTCAGGAGTCTGAGGTTCTTGTGGTCTATTAGTCCATTAAGCTAATGTTTCCATGTGTTTTTCATTTCCCTCGCCCTTCTTTGCTCCGGACAGGAAGAGAATAATAGGTGCACCTTCGATGGCTGCTCACAAGCTAGTCAGACTCCAGGACCTACTCACCAAAGTAGGATGTAGAACATCATCTTTGTGGATTGTGTTATTCCAATTGACCTTGGTATCCTTGAGCCCTCAGGCCCTGCCACACATCCTACACAGTTCCATTATGTCCAACAAGTTTTCATAATTTTACTTCATGCATGCTCTACTATATTCCTCGATATATCAGTAGCATAGATAAGTATATATAAATTGTACCTATATGTTAATAAACAATTCTTAATGTATGCTTCAGTAAAAAAATAAATAACATAAAGATGGCTGATACCATTGTCATAGGATACTTTCAGGCAATGACCTCATTAAATTCTTGAGCCAGATCAATCTGTATAATGCTTGCATCACCCATCTCAATCTCCTCCTTCTGTGTAACCTTTCATGTTTCAAACAGCTTTCTGATATGTCCTCTTGTCATATAAGTTGCAATGTAAACTTCATTGTTTTAGACGGTTGATTGCCTTTGTTTATTATGACTGTTTCCCTTTTTCATCCGGGTCCTTGATTGATTTGAAGAGTACACTCAAGACATTCTTCCCTGGCTTTGGTAATTTCATTCTATTTCAGTTATGTGGACGACTAAAGGAGAAAACTGCTTTTTACTATCAAAACACTCTTGTCTTCGCTTTTCCCTCAGACTGTATCTATTTGGGGTTGACTTGGTTTAATACAACCAGCTTTGGGACTTGGCATCTTTTTGCCAAATGGCCTGACTCAATGACATATTTCTCAGATGATCCACTGGCCTAATGAGTACATCGGGGGTGGGGGGATGAGTCTTTGTGAGTCATAATTATCCCTCCACCTTTCCTGGAATGTCTTTGAAGGCACCAGCACTATCTGTCCTCAGAAGTTCTTTTGTCTGCAGGTTCTGTCATTGCATTCAGCTTGTTCACAGCAGAGAGTTTTCCTTCCTAAGATGATGGCTTCCCTTCTATGAAAGGCATCTGCTGTTTAGCCTGCCTGCTGAAAGGAAGTTGGCATCGCTTCTGAAGAGCCAATCAATTCTTTAGCTGTTCTTGAACAAATAATTCTTTCTCAATAACTGTAGAATTCTACTACAATTGCAGAACTTGAGTCACTTGTCAGCTGCTCATTTGTAACTAATAAAACTGAAAAGATTATCCACCTCTATTTAACCTTTTGATAACTAGACAAAATCTGTAATTCTGGAACTAGGTCTTAGGTTATGGTTGTATTAATCACATTTGGACAAGACTTTACTATAGTTCTTGGCATCCCTGGACAGAATAAAAGACTTGTAGGAATTAGAAATCTAAGTTAGAACAAACCATCCCCATTAGTTTGTGAGTTATTTTAATGATGTAATGAGTTAAGCACGAGCCAAAGCTCTGCACGATGAGATGTATTAGTCATGGGTTACTTGGTTGCAAAGCAAAGTCTTTGGCAAACTTGATGAAAATGACAGGTCTCCAGCCAGAGTTCTCCCTCGACGCAAAGATGGTCAGACTTTGTCACACGGGCTTTGGCCATGTTGAGAGACACCAACCCTGGAGAAGGCCATGATGCTTGGTAAAGTGGAGGGGCAGTGACAAAGAGGACGTCCCTCCATGGGATGAACTGACACAGTGTCTGCCACCAAGGGCTTAAGCACAACAGTTGTGAGGAGGGTGCAGGACCGACCGGGCATTGTGTCGTTTTGTGTGTTTCGGGTTGCTATGGGTTGGAACCAGTGCGACGGCACCTACACACAACAGCAGCGGCAGTGGTAGACAGGAATGTTTGTCCTCAAGAAGGGATTTGAACCAGCCATTAGAAGGGCCTCCAAAGGAAACCCAAACTCACTGCCATCGAGTCGATTCTGATAGAAGGGCCGAGTCTCTTTCCTGAACTCGGCACCTCTAGGGGTGCACATCCTTTTTGTCCCTCTTTGCACATCAGGCTTTTTGTGTTTTTGTTTTTTCCTTTCTCTCTCTCTTTTTCCTTCTCAGCAGAACACGGGTACTCCTGCATTTCCTGTCCTGCTTTACTTGGCATAGATTATGCAGAAGTAAGAAATACATCCTAAACTATAAAAATGTTCTTCTCACTGCTATTACAGTTTCCTACTGGATGGACAATGCTTCTCCGTGTTACAGATACACCATCCATGTTACAGATACACCATCCATGTTACAGATACACCATCCATGTTACAGATACACCATTTGTAGCCCATGGCCCCCAAGAACACCTATCAGAGAAACAGAAAACAGAATATACGCGAGAGATACAGGTGACTGTCACTTCTGTCTATGTTGTATTGGCTAAAACTTAATCATCTGGCGTCCATCTAACTGCAAGGACAGCTGGGGAATGTAGAGGTGCATATCAACATTAGTGGACACTAACAGTTTCAGTGATACCTCTCATTAATAGAAAACCCAGACCAGGGCAGAACTCTGTGTACTAAGTTCAAACTCCAAATTCAGAGAAGAGATTCTTAGCTAGCTGAGGTCAGAGACTTTAAGAATAGTGTAAGTTTTGTCTGACCTCCTCTGACTACACAGGGGGGAAGGAAAATCAAACTCCATGTCACTCAAGACTGATTCCTATGAGACGGGTCAAATATGTCTCCACTCTCCCATCATCTTCTCAATCCGTACACCAGCCACCCCTCCCACAGCACTCTCAATAGCTTTGCCGGTTCAACGATTCATTACAATGGCTACACACAACTCCTAGACAATTATTCACAATTATGGAGTTTATTGGGGAAGTTAACAGGTTATAATTTGGGATCAGAAATGCTCAAGACACGGTTATTTGCTCAGAACAGCCTCTTCGGAGTCACGCCCCCAGGCATGCCTTTCTGGTCTCCAGCACCCAGTGACATGGCCTCTTGACCTCTGCCCTGCTCAAGCAAGGTTACAAAGCTCTTCCACTGCTGCTGAAAAGGCTATCCACTTTCCCTTATGTACGCTTCAATCCAAGTGTGCTCCGTTCTGACTCAATGGATCAGCAAACCTAGCTCCCCCAAGTAAGCATTCGGAGGCACCCACTCTGCAAGTGGGTCTCCTACTCACTCCAGAAGCCAGGAAATTCACCACTCTGTGCCGTGCTCCATCATCTCTGCTGCTGCTGCTGCTGCTGCTGCCTCTCGGCCGCTCCTTGGGTGTCATGGATCCAGGAGCTTCCAAATGACCCACTCCTATCTCTTCTTCCCTGATAGTAATGAGATTCCTCCCTCCTGCTTCTGAGATTGCTCATTTTATACCCAGCAGGGCAAACTCGACCAATCCTCACATTAGAGTTCCCAGCTTTCAGATTTACAATGAACCCAGTTAACAACCACTCACAATGGAATCTTATAATCTGATCCACATCTCTCCCCACCTTTTCTCACGCAGTTTCATCAGGGCCAAGAGGAAATATACTCTCTCTGCATGGTCCCACCCACTGGTTTTGTGGGAGCTATAAAGACTTTGACTACAGACACTGTGAGCACCACAAACACCCACTCTTATCCATTCTGCTCTGTCTAGAGGAGGAGAAGCTTTTCTTTTTAGGATTTGTACTATTTTATTTTTTAATTAATAATTTTTATTGATTTTACAAATCTTATTACAAATCATCATGCTTCCTCCGGCTGAGGTCATTATAGAGGGCCAGGGTGAGATGCAAGGCCTCAGACCGCGTCCTTGCGTGGTCTGGACATTTAGCATGAACAAGCAATAACCATGTTTTGTGCTGACACACCGGTTCTTTGAGACTGATGAGACTTGAAAGAGACAACTTAATCCATTCTATGACATTCCTAAACATAGCCACCTGTACCACCATGTACTGCCGCCAGCAGGCGTGATCGTAGGTGGCAATCCTGCTCAAAACTCAGTCTTTCTGTCTTAGTACTCTAGTGCATCTATGAGAGAAATATTGCCAGTGGGTGGCCTCAGTAAATAGAATTTATTCTCGCACAATTTAAGAGTCTGGAAGTCAACACTCAGGGTTCTCAATCTTCCTAATGCCACAACCCTGGCATACAGTTCTTCATGTGGTGGTGACGCCCCAACCACAAAATTATTTTCCTTGCTACTGCATCACTGTAATTTTGCTACTGTTATGAATCGGGCGACCCCTGTGAAAGGGTCATTCAACCCCCCACAGGTTGAGAACCGCTGCTCTAGAAGAAGGCTCTGTCAACTCTGAGAGGAAATCTTTTCTGCTCAGCATTCCCTGGAGATCTTCCCATGACATCCTTCTGTCTCCCATTCCTGCTTTCTGTTTCTGTTCATGATCTGCTCCTGGTGTGTGGCAAAATTAACGGGCTTAAAACCTACCCTATACAGTAAATAACACAATAAAGAAAACCCTATTCCCAGATGGAATTACTTCCAGCTCTGTACGAGGTAGGATTTAAACACATATTTGAGGAGAAGGGCACAATTCAATCCACAACACTTTGCTTGTTGGCGTTCTCCTTAGGAAGGCCACCTCCGTGGTTCCATCAGCTAGACAATGATCATGACAGCTGACTCCATTTGTCTGGATTCTTACTGCAAACGTCCTCTGAATGACTGGTCCAAAGATGTTTCAAACTGGAGAAAGAAAACCTTTGGAGGTGGCAGGCTACAGAACATCTTAAATGAAATAAATATTTAGACACTCCTTAGCACTGCCTCCTGCCAGGCTGACTCACTCCGCACCCCACAGACTGCCTACCACAGACGATGCTTTGTGAGTGAGTAGATAAAAGTGAAGTGCTAAATTGAGAGCAAGACAGTGCATGAGACAGGACTGCGGCTCAGGAAGAACAAAGCCTGCTTGTCTGCTGCAGCAGCTCTAGACGCAGGAGCCACGTTTCCGCTGCCTTTCTAACAAGCTGTGAGTAAAGATATTCTCAAGTCGACTCTAGAATCAGGCAAATCCGATCGAAGGACGAAATTTTATGTTCCTGTGGAAATAAAAAGGTAATCCTAAACTTCCAGGGAAGAGCTAGCCCATTTCCAAACTGAGTTTCTGAACATTTCAGGCAAAGGGCTAATGGTCAAAGCCAAAGAGAACTTTATTAAACCATGTGTGCAGCGAAAACTGCCTGAGAGTGGCAGCTGACCTCCTCCCAAGTCATCATTTGGGAGTGTTTGGGCCACGTCAGTGCGCAAGTATTTTGGGGCCGTAGTGCTTTGGCTCAGGTTCAGGGTTGTGACTTCAGTTGAAGGCACCCTTGTGTGTGCCATTCTTGACTCTGCTTACCTGCCTGTGGGTAAGTACTACAGGTGTCTTAGGCTCAGGTCCTGACTAGCCTGTACCTATATGTAAATGAAGGACCCCTTCCTCCCTTGCAGAGGCAGCTATGAGCTGACATCTTCTGCCCAGAGTGTGGAGCACAGACTCCGCTAATCCCCTTGGCCTGACTCAGAGGAACAGGGCACAATCTCACATCTATACTCAGAAAAAATAAGCAAACCAACCCAAGGCTATCTGGCTGAATCTGATTCAGAGTACCCTGTAGAACAAACTAGAACTGCCCCTTAGGTCTTCTGAGATTTGAAATCTTTATGGGATCAGACCACCTCATCTTTTTACTCTAGCAAGTAGTGGGTTTGAACCTCTAGCCTTGTGGTTAGTAGCTCAATATGTAGCTGCCATGCCACTAGGACTCCTTCATGAAGCTCAGGAGCCCTGCCATTTGCTTACTCCCCTTGAATTCTTTCATTGCTCAGCCTGAGCTGTGTGCAATGTATAGTTTGGGACTTTGACACAATTCTCCAAAGAAACTTTGATGCTGATGTGAATAATAGCTACGTTTTTATTACCAGTTGCTCCAGCAAAAAGAAAGAAAAACCTTTAAGTCTCAAATTCCAATATTGAAAGATTCTATGGCAAAATAGTGGATTGTTCCAGAGGGAGCAAAAGAAGATGGAGAAAATACATAATCGGTGTCCCAAAAAGAAGTAATAGACATTCAGCCAATTTAAGAGGCAGCATCTGATCCAGCACCAACAGTACTAAGGAGGGAGTCCAAACCACACTGAAGTTGTTAGCCAAGACCAAGTCTCCAAGAGTTGATGGAACACTGATTGAGATGTTCCAACAAACTGATGAAGCCCTGTAAGCACTCACTGGTCTATGCCAAGAAATCAAGAGATTTGGAAGACCACTACCTGAACAACTGATTGGAAGAGATCCCTATTTGTACCCATCCCAAAGAAAAGTGAGCCAAGATAATGAGCAAGTTATAGAACAATATGATTGATATTACATGAAAGTAATTTCTGCTTAAGATCATTCAACAACAGTTGCAGGAGAACATTGATAGGGAGTTACCAGAAACCGAGGCTGGATTCAGAAGAGGACACGGAATAAGATTATAGCGTTGCTGAGGTCAGATGGATTTTGGCTCAAAGCAGAGGCTACCAGAAGGATGTCTACTCACAGTTCCTTGACTCTGCAGGGGCGTTTGACTGTGTGCACTATAAACCTGAAGGTAGTCTTGAGAAGAATGGGGATTCCAGAACACTTCCTTGTGTCCATGCAAAACCTGTACACAGATCAAGAGGAACTTGTGAGAGCAGAACAAGGGAGTGCTATACGCTTTAAAATCAAGAAAGGTCATGTGTCAGGGTGATATCCTCTCACCATACTTATTCCACTGTATACTGAGCACATAAGCAGATAAACTGGACAATAGGAAGATTTGGGCATCAGGATGGAGGAAGGCTCATTAATAACCTTTGTTATGCAGATGACATGATCTGTCTTACTGAAAATGAAGAGGACTTGAAGTCCTTGCAGGTGAAGAACAAGGCTTCCAAACCTTCTACTTGGATTACAACATAATTCAAAGAAAACAACAATTCTCACCATTGGACCACAGGTAATAGCATGGAAATGGGGGAAACATTGAAGCTGTTAAAGATTTCATTTTGCTGGGATTTATGATCACTGCTCATGGAAGCGGTAGTCAAGAGATCAAAAACACATTGCATTGGATAAATGTGTTGCACAAGACCTCTTTAAAGTGTTGAAGAACAAGAATGTCATTTTGAGGATTAATGTGCCATGATGACCCAACCCATGGTATTTCCAGGGGCCTCATATGTACGTGAAAGTTGGACCTTGAATAAGGAAGGTCCAGGAAAAATCTATGCATTTGAATGATTGTGCCCTCTACGAATTTTGAAAGTACCACGGACTGTCAAAAGTAAAAACAGATCGGTCTCAGAAGAAGTACAGCCAGAAGGCCGTTTAGAAGGGCGGACGGTCAGACTTCATCTCATGTCCTTTGTCCATGTTACCAGGAGCAACCAGTGTCTGGAAAAGACATCGTGCCTGGTGACACAGAGGGGCATCGAAAAAGAGGAGGACCCTCGAAAGGTGGATTGACACCGTGGCTGCAAGAATGGGCTCACACATAACCATTGTGAGGAGGGTACTCCACCAGGCAATGTTTCTGTTGTAGGCAGGGCATCTGTGAGTCAGAACCGATTCAGTGGCACCAACAGCAGCAGCAACATGGTTATTAGGTTTCTACCGTACTCCCAGGAAATGCAATTCAGTTAGTCATGTTGGTGAGTTCTCACGCCAGTAATATTGGCTTAAATTCTCGTCCTATGGACCCAAATGGGAGGGGGAAGAAGAAAGGGAGGGTCAAGCATTAACTCCTATCTTAGGCTACACAGGAGGCCATTACATTAGTGATGTTGAGTTTGGCCATTTTCTTTCTTAACCTCCTTTTACACCTCTTCTGGGGGAAACTGTGGAGCCCAACAACTGATTCCCTACAGGGGGTTAGGAATATCTAAGAAATTTCCATAACTTTGTATCCTGTGGGCTCTACTAAAAGGAGTCCAGTGGGAGCTGTTGGTAAGCGTTGGACTGCTAAACACAAGGTTGACAGTTCAAATCCATTAGCTGCTGCTCAGAATAAAAATGAAGCTATTTGCTCCCCTAAAGTTTTACAGCCTTAAAATCATAATAGGGGCAGTATGAGTCTCAATCAACTCCATGGTGGTAGGATGGAGTAGGTTAGGATGTCCTGTGCTCTCTGTTTACACACACACACACACACACACACACACACATGCGCGCGCACACCTGTCTCATATTCAGAAGTGCCCCATGCTCTAGAATTAACCATTTTTCTTTCTCCAGTAAAACAAAACCCATGTCCTTTGAATAGCTAATTGCTGGAAGAACCTAACAGAACTAATACTTACAGAGAGGACAATGACAGCTAATCGTAATACTTCCCTAATTGTTGTTTCCCCCTTTCTCCTGGTTTTAAAAAAAGTTTCATTGTGAATTATGTGGGGTTTACATTTCAGATCATCAATGATATATTAAACAATTTAAACAACTTATCAAATATCCCAAGAGCTTGCCCGCCCACCCCCCTCACCTCCCCATTTTCCTCTTCTCCCTCTTGTGGAATAGTATCCTCCCCTTCACCCTGGTTAACCACTCTAGTCAGGCCTATTGCTCCCCCTTCCTTCCATTCCCTCCCAACTCATGTACACACCAAAGTATATTTCTTTTTATATGAAAAACTTTTACCTTGTTTTATTTTCTTTTGTAGTAATAATTTCATACAATCTTTATCCTTTGGCAATGCACTAATTTCACTCAGCATAATGTCCTCCAAATCCATCCGTTTCATAGTTTTGACATTATTCTTTGGATACATAATATTCCGTGATGTGTGTGTGACATTTGATTTATCCATTCTTCCGCTGATGGGCATTTAGGTTATTTTCCATCTTCTTGCTATTGTGAATGTACTGTGATGAACATGGTGTGCATGTATATTTGTACTATACAGCTCTCTCTCTCTCTCTCTCTCTCTCTCTCTCTCTCTCTCTCTCTCTCTCGCTCTCGCTCTCGCTCTCGCTCTCGGTATAGACCCAGAAATGGGATTGCAGGCCAGCTGTTGTTATTTCTGTTTTTCAAAAAGAAAAGGACAATGGACAGCCTGGACACACAAAAACCCTCTATTTTTGCATCATGCCTGTTTTTGCAGTGACTTCGCCTTTGGAACCTATGCTGGTGGTAAGGGAGGAGCGGGTGCATAGAGAAAGCTGTGTGCGCCAGAACCCCACAGGATTGCCTTCTTTTGGGTCTTGGAAGTTGTGTGCCTTTAGAGGGTGCACTCTTGCCACTTTTCGGTCTCTCTTTAGTGGGCAATACACATTGAGTAGTGGTGACATGTTGGACTGCTACCCAAAATGTCAGCAGTTTGAACTCACCAGCTTTTCCTCGGAGAAAGAAAAGGCCTTGTACTCCCATAATCACAGTCTCGGAGACAGGCACAGTTCTACTCTGTCCTATAAAGCCACTGTGAGCTGGAATGAACTCAAAGGCAGCGAGTAACAAGCTTCTGCCTTAACGCAACTTCTGGATTTCATAGGTTATACTGATTACAAAAAATCCGCAAAAAACTCCTGGTTTGAAAAGATAAATATTTACTTTCAGACAAAGTTAGACCTTAGCTGCTAAATCATAGTCCTCCTAATTTTCATTATACATTGAAAGTTGCAATATGCCTCCTTATGACAGTGCTGGTAAGCCTCAGGAATACATGCAATTCCACCATATTAATTGAAATGAGTTTCCTCCTGTATTTTTTTAATTACCCAATTACTCAAAGGAAGACATGGAGATGGCCAACTTTTTAATTTGTTCACAGCCTGATTTAAAACTCTGCTAGGTTAAGATGTAATTTGATAATAAGCGTTGCTTATGATTAAACTGGAGTCCCTGAGTGGGGTGAAGGCAGCCGTGGTAGGACCGAAGGTTAAATGGCTGACTGCTAACCTCAGGGATGATAACCTAAACCCACCAGCTTCTCCACAGGAGAAAGATGGGCTGTCTGCTCCCCTACGATTCTATTTCAGAAACTAAGGAGCAGTTATCTGCTGTCTTATGGTTTTTCTATAAGTCAGAACTGACTCAAGAGCAGTGATTTTAAATTTGTTTGTTTAGGTTTGAGTGGTTTTTTGGTTCTATTTGTTTTTCTTGTTTGTTTACTGTGGTTGATTACTGTTTCCTCAGCATTATGGTGCAGTTATCAGTGGTCTTTGAGAAACTGGGTTATTTAAGAGTATTTGGTTCCGACTAGTGACATGAGAGAGGTCAAATTGGAGCCAACAACTAGCAATGGGGAAAGATATGGGTAAGTGGGAAAAGTGGAGGTGAAGAAAAGGGAGAATAATGGGGAAATAGGTGTATGTGCATATATTTATAGGTTTTTTATTAAGGTAGCAGATGGACATTGGGCCTTCACTCAAGTACTCCCTCAATACAAGTACACTTAATTCTATTAAATTGGCATTCCATGATGCTCAGCTTCCTGATATGATCCCTGAAGACAAAGCAGGTACCTAAGCAAATGTGGTGAAGAAAGCTGATGGTGCCCGGCTATCAAAGATATAGCGTCTGGGGTCTTAAAGGCTTGAAGGTAAACAAGCAGCCATCTAGCTGAGAAGCGGCCCACATGGGAGAAAAACACCAGCCTGTGTGATTACGAGGTGTTGAAGGGACCAGGTATCAGGCATCAAAGAACAAAAAAATCATATTATTGTGAATGAGGGGGAGTGCAGATTGGGGACCCAAAGCCCATCTGTAAGCAACCGAACATTCCCTTTCAGAAGGGTCCGTGAGGAGGAGACAAGCCAGTCATGGTGCAGTGTAACAACAATGAAACGTACAACTTTCTTCTGGTTTCTAAATGCTTCCTACCCCACCCCCTACTATCATGATGCCAATTTTACATTATAAATCTGGCTATACCAGAGGATGAACACTGGTACAGATAGGAACTGGAAACAAAGAGAATCCAGGAAAAATGATCCCTACAGGACCAATGGTGAGCGTGGCGATACTCGAAGGGTGGAGGGAAGGTGGGGTAGAACTGATTGCAAGGATCTACATATAACCTCCTCTCTTGGAGAAAGACAACAGAAACATGGGTGAAGGGAGAGACTGGACAGTATAAGACATGACAAAATAATAATATTTTATAAATTATCAAGGGTTCATGAAGCAGGGGATAGTGGGGAGGGAGGGCAAAAATGAGCTGATACCAAGGGCTCAAGTAGAAAGAAAATGTTTTGAGAATGATGTGGGCAAAACATTACAAATGTGCTGACACAATGAATGCATGTATGGATTGTGATAAGAGTTGTATGAGCCTCCAATAAAATGATTTTTTAAAAGAAAAGGGAGAATAAAATAAATATAATGATAGTAATAATAATCAGCCATCTAGATAGACCAACAGATTTGTAAAAATAGGAAAATTAATTTTAAAGAGGACAATCTTTTTTTTAGTCATTTTATTGGGGCTCATACAATTCTTATCACAATCCATACATCCATCCATTGTGTCAAGGACATTTGCACATTTGATGTCATCATCATGCTCAAAACATTTTCTTTCTACTTGACCCTTGGTATCAGCTCCTCATTTCCCCCCTCCCTTCTTACTCCCCCCTCCCTCATGAACCCTTGATAATTTATAAATTACTATTTTGTCATATCTTATATTGTCCAGTGTCTACCTTCACCCACTTTCTGTGGTCCATCCCCCAGGGAGGAGGTTATATGTAGATCCTTGGAATCAGATCCCCGTTTCTACCCTACCTTCTCTCCACCCTCCTGGGATCGTCACTCTCACCACTGATCCTGAAGGGATCATCTGGATTCCCTGTGTTTCCAGTTCCTATATGTACCATTGTACATCCTCTGGTCTAGCCAGATTTGTAAGGTAGAATTGGGATCATGATAGTGTGGGGAGGAAGCATTTAAGAACTAGAGGAAAGTTGTATGTTTCATCATTACTACACTGAACTCTGACTGGCTCATCTTCTTCCCACAACCCTTCTGTAAGGTGGTGTCCGGTTGCCTACGGATGGGCGTTGGGTCTCCACTCTGCACTCACCCTCATTTACAATGATATGATTTTTGTTTTTTGATGCCTAACACCTTATCCCTTTGACACCTGTGGTCACACAGGCTGGTGTGCTTCTTCCATGTTGGCTTTGTTGCTTCTGAGCTAGATGGCTGCTTGTTTATCTTCGAGCCTTTAAGACCCCAGATGCTACATCTTTTGATAGCCAGACACCATTAGCTTTCTTCACCACATTTGCTTATGCACACACTTGTTTTCAGCAATCACATAATGGAGGTGTGCACCCAATGATATGATTTTTTGTTCTTTGATGCCTGATACCTGTTCCCTTCTACACCTTGTGGTCACACAGGCTAGTGTGCTTCTTCCACATGGGCTTTGTTGCTTCTGAGCTAGATAGCTGCTTGTTTATCTTCAAACCTTTAAGATCCCAGACATTATAATCTTTTGATAGCTGGGTACCATCACCTTTCTTCACCACATTTGCTTATGCACACATTTGTCTTCAGCGATCATGTCGGGAAGGTGAGCGTCATAGAATGCCAATTTAATAGAACAAAGTGTTCTTGCATTAAGGAAGTACTTGAGTGGAGGTCCAATGTCCATCTGCTGCCTTAATACTGAAACTATAAATATATGTACATAGATCTATTTCCCTAACATCCTATATAAATATATTTACATATGTGCATGCCTATATTTAGACCTCTACAAATACCCTTGTCTCCTACTTCTTTCCTGTATTTCCTTTTACTTTCCAAAGAGGATAATCTTAATAGATTTCATGGAAATATATTTCATGCAGAAAAGGAGACACAGCAGAAAGGGGTGGGGCAGGAGAAAACTGTAAGCAAATATTCAGACCAGAAGATGAGGTTTTATGTGAGGATAATTGAAAAAGAGAAGAGAAAAATAGAGAAAAGGGAGACAGAAAGAAAAAGAAGGTGTGGTATTTCTCAGGGTGCGATGTAGCACCGATGAAGAATACAGCTTTCCTCCAGTTCCTAAATGCTTCCTCCCCACCAACTACCATGATCCGAATTCTATCTTGCAAGTCTGGATAGAGCAGAGGTTGTACACTGGCGCAGATAGGAGCTGGAGGCACAGGGAATTCAGGGCAGATGATACCTTCAGGACCAGGGGTGTGAAGGGTGATACTGGGAGGGTAGAGGGTGAGTGGGCTGCAAAGAGGGAATCGATTACAAGGATCTACATGTGACCTCCTCCCTGGGGGACGGGCAACAGAAAAGGGAGTGAAGGGAGACGCCGGATAGGGCAAGATATGACAAAATAATAATTTATAAATTATCAAGGTCTCATGAGGGAGGAGGTAGTGGGGAGGGAGGAGAAAAAAGAGGACTTGATGCAAAGGGCTTAAGTGGAGAGCAAATGCTTTGCAAATGATGAGGGCAAAGAATGTACAGATGTGCTTTATACAATTGATGTATGTATGGATTGTGATAAGAGTTGTATGAATCCCTAATAAAATGTTACCCAAAAAAGACAAGGTGAAAAAGAAGGACAAAAACAAATGTGGATGTGTAGAGGAGAGCTACAAGAGACAACAGTGACAGCGACTTGGGTGTGGATGTTGGAGCTCTGTTGCTATGGGAGGGAAAATGTGAGCAGCCCTATGCACTCAGAGGAGAAAGAAAAGGCGTTGATTCAATGCGTGTTCCTGAATCTACGGTCTTGCTTGTTTTTGCCTGGGGGAAATGTGTATCCTCAGATGGTGGTGTCACACAGGAAAACAAAGTTGGAGCAAACAAGAATTAAATAATTATAATATAACAAAAATCCAAAAATCGAAGAAATGAAAAAAAAGTGAAACAGGCTTGTGGGTGGGTATTTCTGCTACTTTCCTTGTGTTAATGTGGGTGCCTGTCTGCCAGATGGTGGAGGGAGAACAGGTGGAGGGCAGGGTACTAGAGGAGCAGGCAGAAAGGGAGGAAGAAAAAATGGCCAAAAGCATAGGTTGGGCACTGAGATCGTCTGCTCCAAGCTGCCCACTCGGTCTGCGACCCACACAGGGGCTTCAGAGGCTATTGAGGTAAGAGGTCCCAGAAGCAGCTCGTGCCACTGGTCAGTGGGAAAGGGGAGACGGCCAGCAGGAATTGCTGCTTTCCCACTTTAAGAACTTTATTCGACTTAGCTTTAAAGTTGATTTTCTCACTGCCAGCAAGTGCAGGCTAGATCTCCTCATCAAACCTCTCCCGTGGTGATGGAGGAGATTGTCCTTTCCACGCTTATAGCTGAAGGTCGTATCCCCTGCCACCCCTCATCTTTGCTTGGGTTGGGCATCAGGGTGACGATCTCTTTAAAATGCGTTTGGGCATTTGCTGTCCTTTTCTACATTCTGGAACAGTTTGTGTAGAACTGTCAGTTCTGTTCCGACACTTGGTAGAGTTCGCTGGTGAAGCCATCTGGCTTTTTGTTTGTTGGAAGTTTTTAATAACCTGATCTATTTTTGTTGTGGGTTTGTTGAGATGTTTCTGCGTTGGTCTGCGTAAATTTGGGTTGCTAGTGCATTTCTAGAAATATGTCCCTTTAATCGAGGTTTTCAGATTGATTGGAGATCATAGTTTGAAGTAGTGTGTTACTATTTTTAAATTTCATCCCTTTAAATTGGATCCGTTTGATGTTACTCCTTTTCCCATTTGGCCTCGACACTTGCATGGTCTCTTTTGTTTGTTGACAGTGGTTTATCAATTTTGTTCCTTCTTTCAAAGAAATACCTTCTTATTGATTTTTATACTACGTTTCTGTTTTCAGATTCATTTATTTCTGCTCTCCTCCTTGTGATTTCCCTTCGCCTGCTGTTGAAGGTTGATTTAGTTGCTTTTGTTCCAGCTGTTGAAGATGCCGAGTGAAGATGTTGGTCTGGGTCCCGTTCTCTTTCTCACGTGTGTGCGTTGATTGCAGTAAATAGCCCTCTGATCCCGGTTTTTGTTGTTTACCAAAGTCTGGGCATGCTGTGTTTTTGTTCTCCTTTGTTCCAAGGAATTTTTCAACTTCATTCCTGGTGTCATCATTTACCCAGTCATTTGAAGCAGCTTGTTGTTCATTTTCCAGGTCTTTGATTTTTTTTTTGCCCTTGCTCTTCCTATTATTGACTTCTAGTTTCTTAGCTTTGTGGTCTGAGAAAATAGATCGTAAAAGCTCCACATTTTCAAATGTATTAAGACTTACGTTGTGTCCTAACATATTGTTATGTTCTAGGATATCTTCTAACATAACGATGCGTTAGGACATATTGTTAGAGCACTCTCCATTCCAGAGAGTGCTCCGTGCACACGGGACGTTGGGTGGTCAGCATATCCCCGGCCACCTGGTCCTTCTTTTGTGCCAATTTTCTTATGATTGTTGCAGAGAGATCCACCTGTGTGTATGTTTAGTTGGTCATCTTGCCCTGGAAGTCCTTACTCAAGTTCTGTTTGTTTTCAAGGGTATGCTTACTAAAATAACACCTACTCCACACTGGATCTTGTTTTTGGAAACAGGATCAAACGGTTCCTGCTGACAATAATTTCTTCTATTTCTCCCTTTATAAACCTCTGGTTGTCCAGATGATTCTCTATGTAAGAGATGCAGGGGCCCCAACAGTCTAGGGAAAGGGGAGCAGATCTGGGGTTTATTTGAGAGCTCCGCATAGGAGGGGACTTCAAAACATTCATGGGGGGAAAATTTCATTATCTTTTAATTCAAATTTTCCATGAAATTTTTAAAAGCCCCCTCACAGGTACCAGAAAGGTTCTCAGATAGACTAGAGTGCCTTATGTGGATAGACATCCACACCCAAACGCAGTGCACACGCCAGGTGCTAAAAGCCTTCAAAGGAACAGTATTTTCTGTAGTAAGTGAGACATGCTCAATTAGATCAAATTCATGAATCAATGCAGAAAATTAGAGCAGTGCAGGATGCATAATATTACTGTCAGTGTATCACTCAACTAATACTGAATTCTTGAGATTTTCTATTATGGGAAATTAACCTTGTAATCAAATGACTTCATGGTGAATAGCACTGCTCTGTTGCAAACACTAAGTGGGCTAATGATGTGTCACTTTAAAACAAAGCATGATCTGGGAAGAGAAAGTTGTGTTTTAATGGATTCCTCAATTCTGCCTGAGTCACTGTTACTGGAGGCTGAGAAAGACAGATTCATTCTTAGAATATTGATCCCACAGTCTGGAGAAAGTACCAGAAACATCATCTTGAAATCTGAGGCAGAAGTGAATATATTGCATGCATTCACATTTCAGGACCTGGTAGGAAACCCCTTCAGTTACACATGTGAAAAGCGTTTTGGTGGTGGGAGTGGGTATTTGCCAAAGTTCCCTCCGTTTCCTGCCTCCTCTTAATTTGCACAAAATATAAAAGCGTGCTGAGGTTTTCACTTTTCTTTTTAAAAACAGAAATGGGAAGAATGCATTGAAAGCATTGTCAATGGCTTTACTCAAGGACCGTTTGGGTGCGGAAGGGCTTACTCAGCAGCACCCCGCTGTCCCGAGAGAGTGAGATCTCAGAGGCTGCTCAGGGGGAGTAGAAGTGCGTCATTCAACAAAGGGACCCAACAGTGGCCGGTTTGTTTTCCGCTTTGCCAAAGAACAAGGCTGAAGAATATGCTACTCATGATTCATTCCGGAGGGGAAAACATTCCATGCAACTGAAATGTTTTCCAAGATTTAAAACAAAACAAACGAATAACAAAATCCTGCAGATTCATGCCCCAGGAGAAGAACTGATACTGATAAGTAGGGTGCTCAGGAGACTGCTACTGCCTCTCATTCTTCCCCAGGCCTCCTAGTCATGGCCAGTACAAGGTCAGCAAAGACTTCCCCTGGACAAACAGTGAGTGGGAAGCATTTGAGCTGAGCACAGGCATAGTTTCAGGGCAGAGGGCAGCTGAGGCTGGAAGACCTTGAATAAATTATTTAACTTTATGGATCTCAATCTTTTAATCTGTCAGGTCAGAAACTGGGCTAACTCAGAGGCTCAGCCTTCACTGTGATACCTTTCTTGACTAGTTCTCCTTAGTGTCCAACACACTAATTCGAATCCCTCAGCTGTGAGGTTCTCTTAGGCTTGACTGTTGTTACATGCATACACACAGATTTGTATTTTATTAGCATCTGTGGACTTCCAGTTCTGATGTCTGTAAATTGGGAAGTCTCTGACTGCTAACTAAAAGGTTGAAGGTTCAACCCCACCCAGAGAAGCCTTAGGAGAAAGGCCCGATCATCTCCAAAGTAAAAACAGAACAAAAAATATACTGCCATAGAATCAATTACAACTCAACGAGACCATGTAGGACAGTAGAACTACCCATGTGGGTTTCCAAAACTGTAAATCTTTACAGGGGCAGAAAGCCTCATCTTTCTCCGGCAGAGTGGCTGATGGTTTCAAACTGCTGACCTTGTGGTTAGCAACCGAATGCACAACGCACTATGCCACTTCCCCCAAACCTAGGACTTTAAAACTCCTATCGGGCCCAGCTCCACTCAGTCACACAACTTTGACGCACATCAATGTGAGTCAAAGTCAACTTGATGGAAATTGGCTTGTTTTGTGAGTTGGTTGATTTTATACAGTAAAATTCTAAGTCGTTCCTACCATTGATAACTAGGGGGACAGAGAAATGGAGGTTGAAAATAGAAAGGGAATTAAGCAAAATAAGGTTTTTGAAATGAAGGACTTGGACAATAAACCTGGCCACCGGAAGTACCTCTTGAGATGCCTGTGAGGAGGACAGGAGGGAGATCATATGCCAACATGGAGTCACCAGGTAGCTCCAGAGCTACAACACCCTGGCTAGTGGAGGAGACCAGTTCTCAAGATTTTCCGTCTCAAGCGTCCACACTTGTCTGGGAGCCAGCACATCCAGGAAGGCGTCAAAGTCTACCTTAAGCTGGGTTCCCCCTAAAATAAACCCTAAAGCAAGTCTTTTGATGTAAGTAGTTCATTTAGGTGCGATCGCAGGAAGTGCCTGTTGGAGACTGAGACAGTGAGATAGGGAAAAGATGGAAGGCAGTGGTGATGTTGCAGAATCAGTGTAAACCCCCCCCCCCTGGGTTGTCTCCTAGAGTGTGAAAGTTGTGCGTGTATCATGAGAGTCAAAACCACGTTCAGCTTATTCCCCACCAACGATGCCCTTCCAGCTGGAAACAGCCTCTAGCAGTGTCACAAATAGCTGAGCAAGAAACCCTTGATGTGAAAAAGGACAACCACACAGAGCTGGAACCACCAGTCATAAAACAAGGCAGAAGTTGATCCTTCTGAGGAGGGCAGCTTCTTCCCGCCCCCAACTGCTATTTTTAGCACTCATGAAAAACAATTTCTAAACAGCTCCTTGAAAGTATATAAAAAAAATCTTCATGTCTTTCTTGCTAGTGAGTTTGAAATAGTGAAGAGTCAAATATCCATGTAGTAGTCACGATTGCTAAATTAAGAGGAACAAAATGTGATGTTTATTTTCGTACAGGAAAACAGAAAGATTTCCAGAGGTTTGCTCCAAACACCATTTCTATTAACCCAGTTTCCACTACAGGTCTCAACTCTGGACCCACAAATCCTTCTGTCCTAGAGTTCAAAAGTACAAAAAAAATAACAAGAGGCCGTGATTGTACATCTTTTTGTTATCTCGTACTTTATGTTGTTTATCCCTTAGAGCAGTGATTCCCAAGCTGTGGGCCGCAACCCCTTTGGGGATCAAATGACTCTTTCACAGGGGTCACCTAAGACCATCAGAGAACACATATTTCCGATGGTCTTAGGAACCGAGACACCGCTCCTCTATCTGTCTCCAGGCAGGTCTGCCCACATGCAGATACGCCCACATAGGAGTACCTGCCGTGAAGCCTGCTACCCATGCTACACCAGGCCTCAAGGCAAAATTTCATTTATTTGTCATTAGAAATAAATATTTCACAACATATAATTACATATTACTTTTATGATGAATCACTATATGTTAATTATGTTCAATTTGTAACAATGAAAATACATCCTGCGTATCAGATTTTTACATGATGATTCATAACAGTAGCAAGATTACAGTTATGAAGTAGCAATGAAAATAATTTTATGGTTGGGGGTCACCACAACCTGAGGAACTATATTAAAGGGTCGAGGCATTAGGAAGATTGAGAACCCCTGTCTTAGAGGCAGAATTCTCACCAGTGATGCAGCTACCTGAACTTCTGGTGGCATCCAGAACTAAGTCTTGTACATAATGGGTTTCCAACAAATACTTGTCAAAGCTAGCCAAGCTTCTATAATAGTTGCACAATTTTATTTCCATGATATATATTTCTAAGAGAAGACTCTCTGAAGAGGGGAAAATGCTCAAAGATATGAACAGCGCACACACAAGAAAGCACAAATAATAAACATGTGAACAATGTTAAACTTCTCTAACGGAGAGCCCTTTCCTATAACACATTCTCTCTGGGGTCTTGCTCTTCCTTCTACTCCAACCAAATGATTCCAGTGAGAACAACTAGTCTGAGTACCAAGTACCTGCCAGTTTATAGGCTTAGCCAGAGTTGGTGAAGCCAAGCAGTCACTGTCAATGTGAAGGGTGGGGACTGCTGGCATCTCGGTTTCCGACTTTGTGGAGACAACCAGACTATAAAACTAAACACAGGGAGAAGCAGACACGGGAGACAGGAGGAGGAACTAAGAAGTGACCCACAACCCGTGCAGAGAGCACCCAAGAGGAGTCATTGGATGTAATGATCCTTGAAGCACACTTGTATCTTTCCCCATGTCATGTTTATTGACCTGATTGACACGTTACGTCAATTATCATTGCCTCAAAAGTCGAGGAGTTTGCTTGAAATATTGGCTGCAAGGCACAAACACTGTTGCCAAAGTCACAGGAAGGTAGGAGGATCAGCAAAGTCTGAGAGTTTGACTGAAAGTTGGAAAGAAGGCTTGCTATGACCTGCAGTGACAGGTTCACAGGTCCAGGCCAGAGGACACAGTGAGGTCGGCATGAGTGCTCCTGGAGAAGGTGGCTTGGCAGGAAGGCTCAGAACCAGGTGGACAGAGACTTGCATGAACTGCTGCCTCTGACTTCGTTGTTTCAATGTCTGGGTCGCCGTCATGAGGGAGGCGGACTCAAAGGTGAAGCCTCAGACAAGCTGCCACTGCTGATTGCTCTTCTCCCAGTGCCCAGCTAACCTGTGGCTATCAGTGGCCAGACCTCCAAAGGCACATAGTGTAGCAACAAGTCCTCACCAAGGTTTGGTTTGGGCCTGAGCCCTGATTACTCTGTGGCTTGGGTTTAGATAATTGAGCCTCACGTGTATCATTCCATCAGGTGCTGCTTGTCAGTGGACTACAAGGTTCTGTGTCCACCTGGAGATATCAGTAAAGGGTTTTCCTATCATTCCCTCAGGTGGTAAATAGCACCTGTGTGTATGTTTTTCTCTTTATGTGAGGAGTCTTTATTATGATTAATATGAAGAGAGTCTTGTTCTTCACACTGTGGATCCAGCAGGCACTGAAGTCTTGCCCCACTCCCACAGTCCCTTCCTAGAAAAGGTTGAGTTTTTGTTACTTGCATCCAAGAGCTCTAGCTATTACATTTCAATGGAAATTGAAATGTGAATAAACATTAGGTAGGATTCTCGTGCCAACAAGCTAATAAAATATCCTAAGAACAACTCGTAGAAGATAGTAAGTACAACAATGTTCACAGATGAAGTTTTGGGAAATCTGATGATTCTATAATTCTTTAAAAATTTTTACAACTATGAGATTGCAACTCCATACTCAAGAGAAATGAGTAAACACTGTGTCCAAGTTATAATAAAGAAGAAAATGAACATGTAGTGAATGTTTAGAATTCAATACATGGATTCTAAACAAAATAGGATTTTAGATAACAATAGTTAACTATGCATTAAGTGCCAACCTATAGGTTTGCATATAATGCATACTTTATCTTATTTAACTTTGGAAAATAGATATGTGTAGAAGAACCAGCTGATAAACAATCCAGAGGAGAAAACAATGGGACTAATGATGGTTCCAGGGGAACATGGGAGATTGGGAGGCAGGGGAAAGAATGGGGGGTGTCAACAAACCCAGAGACAAGGGAACAACAAGTGATCTAAAATCAATGGCAAGGAGGGCGTAGGATGCCTAGTGGGGCTTGATCAAGGGCAATGTAACTGAGAGGAACTACTGAAACCCAAATGAAGCCTGAACATGATAATGGGACATGAGGAAAGTAAAAGGAAATAGAGGAAAGAACTAGGAGGCAAAGGGTGTTTATAGAGGTTTAAATACAGGCATGTACTTATGTAAATATATCTTATATATAATGATTAGGAAATCTATGTACATATATTTATATGTTAAGTATTAAGGTAGCAGATGGACATTGGCCCTCTACTCAAGTACTCCTGCAATGCAAGAACACTTTGTTCTAATAACTCAGCATTCTGTGATGCTCACCTTCCCGACATGATTGCTGAAGAAAAAAATGGGTGCATATGCAAATGTGGTGAAAAAAGTTGATGGTGTCCAGCTATCAAAAGATATAGTGTCTGGAGTCTTAAAGGCTCGAAGATAAACTAGTGGCGATCTAGCTGAGAAGCAAATAAAGTCCATATGGAAGAAGAACACCAGCCTGTGTGAGCCTGTGTGAAGTGGCAGTGGGATCAGATATCAAGCATCAAAGGCTCAGAACAACAACAAAAAAATCATATCAGTGTGAATAAAGGGGAGTGTGGAGTGGAAACCCAAAGCCCATCTGTTGACAATTGGACATCCTTTTATAGAAGGGTCACAAGGAAGAGATGAGCTAGCCACGGTGTGGTGTAGCACTGATGAAACATACAACTTTCCTCTAGTTCTTTAATGCTTCCTTCCCCACTATCATGACCCTGATTCTACCTCAAAAATCTGGCTAGACCAGAGCATGTAGCATGGTACAGAGCAGAGCTGGAAACACAGGGAGTCCAGGACAGATAGACCCCTCAGGACTAATAATGAGAGCAGTGATACCAGGAAGAGAAGGGGAAGGTGTAGGGAGAAAGGGGGAACTGATCACAAAAGATCTATGTATAATCCACTCCCAGGGGATGAACAACAGAAAAGTGGGTGAAGAGAGACAGAGGTTGGTGTAAGACATGAATATATATATATATATATATATATATATATATATATATATATATATATATATGATCAGGTATTCATGAGGGAGGGGGAAATGAGAGGGGAATGAGCTGATAACCAAGGGCTCAAGTAGAAAGAAAATGTTTTTAAAATTATGATGGCAACATATGTACACATATGTTTGATACAATGGATGGATGTATGGATGGTGATAAGAGCTGTACAAGCCCCCAATAAAATGATTTAAAAAAGAGAGAGAGAGAGAACCAGCCAGTATAACTAACAAGCACAAAAAGCCTCAATATCCACCTACAAGGAAGTAGGTAAATAAATATTATAATACATTGACACAATAAAACATTAGATTGCTGGTTTGAAAAATGTCCTGGAGTTGATTCTGACACAGATATTGCTGAGAAGAGTAATAAATCCAAAGAACATAAAAAGGGGTGAAGGCATACAGACAATAGTAGCAGATGACCAAATAAGAACGGACGCGCAGTGTCCAAGAATTTAATTCCTGAAGGTTCAAGAGTTCTAATCCTTCCTCGCGCCCATTATAACCTGCAAGGCAATGTCGCTATGATTCTCTTTTTCCCTTTCTGTCTGCATGATGTGCAGGAATGCTTTGCAAGTTGGAATTGTAAGCTCTTTGAATTCTGGAACTGGATCATAAATTATATACAGATTTTGAGTGACACCAAGCTAAATATTTACCAATATGATTTTATCTGCAATGAGTCCTAAATACCTAATGTTCATAATACCTACTTTTCTGCAAGTGGTCATTTCCTCTACTCTGCCTATTAAGTATATAATTCTCTCTCTCTCACTCTCTTCCCCCCCCCCCCAACACCCCACACAAGTCTTTAAACAAAACAAAACAAAAGAGGGCTTTTTCTTTCTTCATTCTTTCGTTGCTGTAAAAAGTATGGGTAATTGTGAGTTCCTGAACATTGTAATTGAGCTGATGCAAGCTCTGTCTATAGAGTAGGAAGCAGCTGTTGGAATAGAACGAGGAGGTACTTCAGGGTTTCAAATTGGAGTAGGTATTGCCTTCTTTCGCTTGGCTTAGTAACCCTGTCTGGACTGACTCTATGGCACTAAGGTTAGAGGGAGATTCATCAATAGCATCAGATTTGAAGATGGCACAACTTTTCTTGCTGAAAGTGAAGATTACTTGAAGCACTTGCTGATAAAAAAAAACTATTCTATTTTGTGTGGATTGTACCTCAACATAGAAAAAATTAACCCTCCAAACTGGACCAATAAACATTGTCATGATAAGTAACAAAGAAATTGAAGTTGTTAAGAATTTCTTCCTTCTTGGATTGGCAATCAGTGCTCATTGACGCAGCAGCCAAGACACCAATGATATACTACATTGAGCAAATCTGCTTTGAAAACCCTCTTTAAAATACTAAACAGCAAAGATGTCACTGATGACTAAGGTTTTATCCAAGCCATGGTATTTCCAGTGGCCTCACATGCATTCTAAACCTGAACAATGGAAAAAGAAGAGTGAGTAAGAAAATGCCTTCAAACTCTGGTCTTGGTGAAGACTGTTGAATATATCGACTCAGGACCTGAAGTGTGGGTTTTGGCCCAAACCAACCAACCAACAAACAAATACACCTGTCTTGGAGGAGCTAATGCCAAAATATTTGTTAGAAATGAGGATGCTAAAATTCAGTCTTCCTTTTTGTTGACATGTCACCAGAAGGACCAATCACTGGGTCAGTGAGTCAGGGTTGACTCAATGGCAGTGAGTTTGGTGTTGCTGTTGCTTTAGAAACTCACAGGGCAGTTCTACCCGGTCCTGTTTGGTTGGTTGCTATCAGTCAGAGTTGACTTGATGGCAGGCAGTTCCTGAAGTATACCTTTGCCTATTCCAGTTGATTCTTAGAGGTGAAATCATACTATTTGTTATTTCATGATTGACATATTTTACTAAACTTGTTTTCATGGTTCATCCAAGTCATAGAATCTTCTTTAAAGGAATTTTTTCTTTAGGTAATTTTTGGTTTACTGTCTTTCTTTCCTCACTAAAATATAAGTTGTAAGAACATTGTCTATTTTGTTCAACAACTGTATCCCCAAAGCCTAGAAAATGCCTGGTAATAAATATTTTATGTCAAACTTTAGTGGATGAATTACTGTCTAAATGACTAAGTGTTGCTCTCCATTGTGACTTTATAACTAAAGTCTTTTAAATTATATATATATATATATTAACTTGAATACAATATGTGTACATGACTTTTCAGTGACCTTCCCCTTCCCTACCACTCTCTTAATCAGTCTGGCTTTCACTGGATAGAGAAGGAAAATGCTTTGCTGTTACACAGCCTTCTGTGGGGAACTTGGATCACAAAAAGATGTTTGTAATACCAAAGTGCATTTTGTTTGATTAAATCCAGATTGTTGGGTGGAGTCCCTAGCCAAAAGTCACTCTCGGGCAAAATGAATGACTTGTTATTCTCACAAAGAATTTACAGGAAGCAATTTGTAAAGGTTGCCATCAGGCTGAATTCATTGTTGGCACGAGGAACCAGTGTGTCATCCACCTAAGAACAGTCGTTGAATCTGGGTCTGCTCAGAGAATCTCCACCATGCAAGGAAAACGGCATTCTGCTGCCGCAGATTAGAATCACTTTTGATATTATTCCAACTTGATCATGGAGCATCAAGTATTTGACAGATCGCGTTCTCTCCTCCTGCCACGAGTTAGCAATTTTACGTGTGCTTGACATTGGTCTTGTGTTGACCCACTATGTCACAAGTCTTTTTTTTTTTTTTCAGTCCGTTCTCCGTTAGTCTAGTGCTCAGGAAATGCTGTAGTCACAGCTAGGACATGAGTCATTTGTCAGCCTCCTCTGGCTTTTTCAGCCCTGCTGGCTGAGGAATAATAGCTACACACAAAAATAATCTACTCGTTTTGAAGGTACTGTCCTTCAATCTAGTCACTCTAGTGACAAAATGAGCAATTGTTCCAGGTAGGCTGCGGGGACCTTCTCGTGACGATCAGAGAAACACTGGGTTCAGCCATGCAGTGAAGCTAGGCTGTCCTGTGCTCTCTGTTTCTCAAGGAAGAGTTTCCATTCTGCGCTATCTGCGAACGGCTATGAGAAAGATGATACCTTCTCCTCCGGTGAAGATTTCACCTTGGAAACCCACACAGGCCGCTCTACTCTGGCTGAATGGTTGCTAAGAGTCAGAATGGACTCAATCACAGTGTGTTTGAGTTTTAAGATGTTTACAATGAAGGCTCAAAAGCCATTTGGAGAATGAGGGGGGAAGTGCAGAGTGGAGACCCAAAGCCCATTTGTCTGCCACTGGAGATCTCCTCACAGAGGGATCTAGGGGAGGAGATGAATCAGTCAGGGTATGATGTAGCACCAATGAAAAATACAGCTTTCCTCCAGTTCCTAAATGCTTCCTCCCCACCAACTACCATGATCCGAATTCTACCTTGCAAGTCTGAATAGAGCAGAAGATGTATACTGGTGCACATAGGAGCTGGAGGCACAGGGAATCCAGAGCAGATGATACCTTCAGGACCAGGGGTGTGAGGGGCAATGCTGGGAGGGTAGAGGGTGAGTGGGTTGGAAAGAGGGAACCAGTTACAAGGATCCACATGTGACCTCCCTGGGGGACGGACAACAGAAAAGGGGGTGAAGGGAGCCGCCGGACAGGGCAAGATATGACAAAATAATAACTGATAAATTATCAAGGGTACATGAGGGAGGGGGAGCAGAGAGGGAGGGGAAAAAAGAGGACTTGATGCAAAGGGTTGAAGTGGACAGCAAATGCTTTGAAAATGATGAGGGCAAAGAATGTACAGATGTGCTTATACAATTTATGTGTTTATGGATTGTGATAAGAGTTGTATGAGTCCCTAATAAAATGTTTTTTTTAATTTTAACAATTTATTAGGGGCTCATAAAATTCTTATCACAGTATATACATACATCAATTGTATAGAGCACATCTGTACAGTCCCTGCCCTAATCATTTTTTTCTCCTCTTTTCTTTTTTTACATTTTATTAGGGACCCATACAACTCTTATCACCATCCATACATATACATACATCAATTGTATAAAGCACATCCATACATTCCCTGCCCCAATCATTCTCAAAGCATTTGCTCTCCACTTAAGCCCCTTGCATTAGGTCCTCTTTTTTTTTCCCCTCCCTCCCCTTTCCCCCCTCCCTCATGTGCCCTTGGTAATTTATACCTCGTTATTTTGTCATATCTTTCCCTATCCGGAGTCTCCCTTCCCCCCTTCTCTGCCGTCCCTCTCCCAGGGAAGAGGTCACATGTGGATCCTTGTAATCAGTTCCCCACTTCCAACCCACTCACCCTCCACTCTCCCAGCATCGCCCCTCACACCCTTGGTCCTGAAGGTATCATCCACCCTGGATTCCCTGTACCTCCAGCCCTCATATGTACCAGTGTACAGCCTCTGCCCTATCCAGTCCTGCAAGGTAGAATTCAGATCATGGTAGTTGGGGGGAGGAAGCATCCAGGATCTGGGGGAAAGCTGTGTTCTTCATCAGTACTATCTCGCACCCTGATTAACCCATCTCCTCTCCTATACCCCTCTATGAGGGGATCTCCATTGGCCGACACTTGGGCCTTGGGTCTCCACTCTGCACTTCCCCCTTCATTTAATATGGTATATATATACATATACATATACACATATATACACACACTTATATCGTTGTTTTTTTTGCATGATGCCTTATACCTGGTCCCTTGGCACCTCGTGATCGCACTGGCCGGTGTGCTTTTTCCATGTGGGCTTTTTTGCTTCTGAGCTAGATGGCCGCTTGTTCACCTTCAAGCCTTTAAGACCCCAGACACTATCTCTTTTGATAGCCGGGCACCATCAGCTTTCATCACCACATTTGCTTATGCACCCATTTGTCTTCAGCGATCCTATCATGGAGGTGTGCAGTCAATGATATGATTTTTTGTTCTTTGATGCCTGGTAACTGATCCCTTTGGGACCACTCGATCACACAGGCTGGTGTGTTCTTCCATGTGGACTTTGTTGCTTCTGAGCTAGATGGCCGCTTGTTTATCTTCAAGCCTTTAAGACCCCAGTCACTATCTCTTTTGATAGCCGGGCACCATCAGCTTTCTTCACCACATTTACTTGTTCAACCACTTTGGCTCCAGCCGTTGTGTCGGGAGAGTGAGCATCATAGAGTTCCATTTGGAGTCTGCACCTGGATCAAGCCTCCATTGTATCCCTTCTGACCAGTTCCCCTTGATGGTGGTGGGGTGAATTAGTTTTGCCCAAAGGCAGCATGTGGTTGAAAATGGATTACTGCCACTGGGCCTAGTTAGCCCAGGGAGGCTCAGTCCCCCTTTGGGGTTTGCCTGAGTGTGACCTTGATGTAGATTGTGGTCCTGGGGTCACATAGTCATGAGTCATACCCTGACTGTCTTGGATCATATTCCTGCTTGCAGTCCACCGGCAAATGCAATGTATTGATCTGCCACCAATCATGGTTTTGTGACAGTTTCCTTTGTCTTCTCAAGTCCTTCTTAATTGGTCATTTTTCTGTAAATCCTTGGACACAAGGTGGCCGCAGGCTGATGATCTCCCTCATCAGGATGAATTGTCTGTATTCTCTTTAAGACTTAAGAAATGTGTCTCCATAAATTATATTAGAGCTTTTGGAGCCTCTTTATCCCTTACAATGCTCATAGTACATTTTTTAAAAATCAGCCTAGAAAAATAGATGGAAACACTCTAATTCATATCATTAACAAAATGAGGCCAGCTCTCTATGTAAAAACCAAATTGGAAAGTCAGGTCTTCACAAAACCCAAATGATTATCTTTCAGCCATCTAACTGATGCTCAAGTCATGTATTGCTTCATTAAAAAATATATTGATCATGTAATCTAAGCCAACCTCCTAAGCAACAAGGTAGAGACCCTACCTAGCATCCATGAATCATATGAGGGGGTACCTCCTCTAAAAACCAGAATTTTCTCCCAAAGGTTTGACAGGCCAGACTCCATCCCTTCCTCTAGTCGACAGATTATGTAACTGCCACAGCTATGTATTTACATTTTTTTACAAACACCTTTTCACCTTCAAGGCACTCTCCGTGACACTAAATACATGTGTCAAATATGCGATTCCATTCTTGGAAACATTTTTCAAACTCATCTGTTGGAGGCTGACAGCACCTCCCTCATTTTTTCCTTCACCCCTTCTGTCATCAAATTGCTGAACTTTCATGTTTCTCAGCATTAGTAGAAACAAAAAGAAGTCCCACAGAGCAAGGTCAGGTGAGTCAGGGGTGTGGGGCTAGAGAGGCATGCTGGTTGTTGCCAAAAACTGGTGCACTGAGTTGGCTGCATGTGGAGGTACATTGTCGTGGTGGCAAAACCAGTCCTCCGTCTGCCACAAATCAGGCCTTTTTTGTCGCACACTGTTAACACAATCTTTTCAGATGCTTTAAATAGAAAGCTTGATTAACAGTCTGACCTGGTAGAATGAACTCAAAATGCACTATGAGTGGATATTTTCTTCCGTCAACATTTCACCTTTTTTGAAACGAGAAAGTCACTTGTAACTTCAGTTTTACCCATAGTCCTTGTAAGCTGTGTTCAACATCACAACAGTTTCTGAGTCATTTTTCCTTCATAGGAAACAAAATTTCACAGCAGCAAGCTGTTCTCTTAAGTCAGCCATCACAAAAAAAGAAGGTTTGAATGAAACAGCTATTTTGAAAAAAATCGCAGTGACCAAAGAGAACCTTCCCAGGTGACACCACTGGGTGCATTAACTCAGAGTAAGTTGCTTGATGCTTGCTTAGCAGGAAAAATGTGTACTACTATAAAAGCTCCACTCACCAGCACAATTCCCATTTATTTGGAGTTACTCCTTCATATATCACCCCTATATGTACATCTATACATGTATATCTTACAACCACTTTGATAGAGACACCTCAATTTGGCTGGGATCAGTTTTTCGAGATGCAGGTAGAATGAGAAAGCCATTTGGATGCTTCCATACAAAAATATGCTGAACCCCCTCCCCCCCCACACACACAAAATCATATTCACTACCACTGAGTTGACGTGGACTCATAGCATCCCTATACAAGAGGATAGACTATAACTATTTACAGGAGTAGAAAACCTCATCTTTCTCCTGTGGAGTGGAGAGTGGCTTTGCACTGCTCACCTTGTGGTTAGCAGCCCAACATGTAATCTCTACACGACCAGAGCTCCTCCCAATCGTGCTAAGGTAGGGGGATGTAGGAAGCATGTTTCCAAGAAGGCTATTACTTTTCTGTTGGGGTGTAAATTGTGAGAAGAAATCTCCCATTGGTGGGGGGGCGGGACGTTTCACAGGACTTATGCAGAAACCAAGGGGAGAACTGGGGAGCTAATAACAAAGAGCACAAGGAAGAAGAAAATGTTCTAAAATTGATTGTGGAGATTATTGTACAGTTCTTCTTGCTATGATTGAACTATTGATTATATGATATGATTATTATATTGATTATATTATATGATATATGAATCATGTCCCAATAAAACCATTAAAAAAAAAAAGAAGAACCCCATGGGAGAATATGCCCAATGATATGTTTCTTACACTCACTCACTCACTCTCTCACCCACTCATTCTCTCAGTCTCTCTCTCTCACTCTCACTCACCCACTCACTCACTCTCACTCACTCACCCACTCACTCTCTCACTCACTCATTCACTCACTCACTCACTCACTCTCTCTCACACTCACTCACTCACTCACTCTCACAGTCAGTCACTCACTCTCTCTTACTCCCTCTCACAGTCACTCACTCACTCTCTCACTAATTCACTCACTCACTCACTCACCCACTCACTCTCTCACACTCACTCACTCTCTCACTAATTCAACCACTCACTCTCACTAATTCATTCACTCACTCTCACTAATTCACTCACTCTCTCACTAAAAAAAAAAAAAAAGAGATATGTTTCTTAGTGGACACTTTTGACCTAATTTCTATCCAGGCCTTGGTCACCCAGGCCATGCCATAGACTATTGGAACTCTGTTCTTTTAAGGCACACAACGTCCTTCTTAGGCAACACCAAAAGGCTCAATGTGGAAACCCCACTAAGTGAAATGACTTTACCTCAAACCCACAGTTCTTGAATTTAAGACTGAAGCAGATGACTGCTATCCCAAGGTTAGAGAACTCTGGTTCAGCTCTCTTGCCTTGAGGCTGCCCAATGAATAGCATATGGAAACTACTATTTTAATGTCCTCCTTGCTTTATTATGACAAATCCTAGTCTAGTAGGCATGGTTCTGCCTTAGTGGATGAATATTATTGAAAATTTTGCCCTATCACCAACACCCAGTGTGTGTGTAAATAGTGTCTAGTCACTCTTTAATCTGCGCAAGTCAACCATTCACATATTGCAGTCTGAAGGCAGCCTGTGCTTGCATTATTTTCCTTTTTTCAACAGTGTTTTAAACTCTATACCATTGAGTAAGTTAATGGCAGTATCAACGGAATTACCTTAGGCCCCAGGGGGATGAGTGATAATGTTCTCTAACGTAAAATGATAATGAGTCTCTCAAGTGATCTAGAGACATATATAAACTGTAGGTGTATGGATGGCTGTGGGGTTCACACTCAATTTTAGGCCCAATATAAGGAAAATTAGTTTTTATGACAAGGCTCAGCTTGATGTTCACTCTCATGAAGAGATCGCTGAATATATGGGCGCGATAGCAAAGTGAGGTGGAGAAACTGTATGGTGGCCGCTGTCAGAAAGAATAGTGTCTGAGGTCTTCAGGGCTTGTCTTCAAACAAGCAGTCATCTAAGAGAGATGTCAACTGAGTCCACATGGAAGAAGCACACCAGCCTGTGTGGTCCATCCAAGGATTATAAATAATATAATCCAAATCTGAAGGGGGGAATGAAATGGTATCAGAATTTAAATTGTGAGTACCCAAGTTGTAGAAAGCTATGGATGACAGTGAAGCCCCAAATCCCTGTGCAGGGTCCACAGATGGATGAAGCCTCTGGTGAATCCCCTTAGACCACAGGTGAGGGGTGTGAATAGCTTGCTATCAGAAAGAGACCATTGTAAAGTGGCTCTGGCAGATGTACTTAGCTTAAAATGTAATGTCTTGTAATTTTATCTCTCTTTTGACCCATTTTTAAATAGTTTCATTTTAAAAGAATAATAAAGTAAAGGGGAAATACATGTGACTTAAGCTTCTGGTAAATGCCTTTTGACCACAGACCAGACTCCTCTCAGGAACCCTTATTGTACCTGACTCTAGAGGTTCATCAATCCTGGGTTTCATGTACCAAAAAACATATAACAAAAATTCAAGAGAGCTACCCCCAATGACAAAATACATCAGTGCTAAACCCCAATATGAAGTTAAAGGGGTGGGCGACACATAAAATGTTGAAAACCTTATCAGGTCTAACATGTATGGGAGGGATCAACTGCCAAGGTTTTAACTGTTCATGTCAGGTTTAACATTTTGATCTTCCAAAGTCACCTCTCAATTCTACTCTGTTTTACAACCAGTTCATTTCCATCTCTCCGTTAGGTATAGAGGGAAGTCACTGGAGGCTTATTTCCTGTGTAGATCCTGTATAGCTCTCACAAATGTATCCTTGGCTCCCACTCTCATCCATCGCCTTCTTCAAACCAGAATCTCACAGTGTAGGCTCTGGTACCATTTGCTCCTTCTGCTTTGGATTATATGATTTGCAGTTGTTTGGTCAGTGATGTTGGTGTGCTTTTTCTATGTGGGCTTAGTTGACATCTCACTTAGATGGCTGTTTGTTTGGAAACAAGCCTTTAAGACTCCAGATGGGAGACTTCTGGGAAGATGGCGGACCAACATACTCTGAGAGCTCTTTGGAACAAGGAACAAAGCGGGTTTGGTGTCCAGGCAGCAGAGTGGTAGGAGTCTGGTGAGTTAAATATCCCCCCGGAATAGCACCCCACCCCCACCCCATGCATTTGTCCTGAGCTGAGGCCTCAGTGATCTAGGACCCGATTCGTGGTATGTCTGAGGTATGTATTTTATATATATATATAATATATATATTAAATATATATATTTAAATTGTTCCCCCTTCTTTTCCCTCCTAGTTCTAGCAATGCCTAATAGAAGATATATATATCTTTTATCTCTTGCTGGTTTTTCTCCTTTTTTTCTTTTACTTTTTGTGTTTTCTTCTCTCTCTCTTCCTCCGTTTTCATTATTGCTAGTACTTCCTTCTGCCACTTTTCTTTAGGTTTCCTTCTATTTTTTTGCTCCTTCCACTTTCACTGTTATCACTTCTCTCTCTTTTATAGTTTCTCCTTCTTTCTCTCTCCATTTTTTCTTTATCCTCCCAAATTTTTAAAAATTATTTTTTAACTTAAAAAACATTTTTTTTTCTTACTAAAAAAAGGGGGGGGGCTGTTAAGGGTACCTTGACAGACCAGATCAAAGCAGCCTGGGTATACTCACTGAGGCTTCAGCCCCCACTCCAGTCGCTGAAACATCTCACCACTGCTGGTCACTAAACCTTCAGGGAACTCTGCCTACACAGCAGTCTGATACATCCTTATAGTAGGTCATAGGGAGCCGCCTGAAAGAATCCTTAACAGTAACACAGATAAGGTTCTCCTGGCCTCCCACAAACATGGACCTATGAAAGGATTGAAGAAAAATCAACAGACCGCATCACTCCCAACAAGAAAAACAGAGAGACAAAACATAGTAGCAGAGCTAACATCTCTCATAGAAGAAACAGATGCAGATCTGCCACCGAAGGAAATCTTCAGAAGTCTGCTCTCAGTAATACAGGAGCTGAGGGAAGCAACCCAGAATGCGGATGCAATGATAGAGGAGATGAAGTTCACAATAGAGGGGATGAAGCCCACCCATCGAAGGGAACTGCAGGAGCTAAAAGAGGAAGTTGCAGAAGCCACACACAAGGTTACAGAATTTACGATTAGGCTTGAGGAGGCAGAGAACTGTATCAGTGATCTCGAGGCACTCAAACAGACCTAAGGAAGCAAGAAAGACAGTCAGATAGGAAAATTAAAAAACAGAAGATAGCCTGAGATCAGTGACAGATGCTTTGAAGAGGAATAATATTCTAATAATCGGTCTACTTGAACACAACACAACACACAAGTCAACAGCCAAGATAGCAAAGGAATTTCTGGAAGTAAACTTTCCCACTCTAACAAGGGAGAACCAGGCATTCATACAGGAAGCAGAAAGGATGCCAGCTAGACTTAACCCCAAGAAGAACACTCCAAGATATATAATAGTAAAAATATTCTGCTTCAAGGAAAAAGAGAAGATTTTACAGGCAGCAAGAGAAAGGAAGACAGTAATATACAAAGGAGTGCAGGTAAGAATATGCCCAGACCTATCATCAGATACCATGAAGAGGAGGAGAAAATGAAGCAACATCTTCCAAAAGCTGAAAGAAAAAAATGCCTCCCGCAGAATCCGGTACGCTGTCAAGATATCCATTAAGATAGATGGCGAGATAAGGGTCTTCCAGAACAAGGAATGACTCAAAGAATATACTGCAAGTCACTCAACCCTGTGAAAGATACTGGCTAACTCACTATGGCCAGAGGATCAACCTCCACCAAGAACAAACAAAAGACCACCATATAGCCCATCTCCATCTAGAAGCCAACATGCCAGCAACAATTATCAGGACAACAAGGTCTCAGTTGGAAAAGAAGACAAGATAGAAACTCTCCACTCAAACAAAGCACACTGATATGAATTGAGATAGGTAAAGACCCCAGAACACAAAACAGGGTATGACAACTCTGAATCCACAGATAGTGATAATAACTCTGAATTCCAATGGACTCAATTCATACATTAAAAGAAAAAGGTTTGAGGACTGGCTCAGAAAACATAATCCATCAATCTGTTCCTTACAAGAGACATATCTTCAGCACACAGACAAGAATATGCTAATAAAGGGTTGGCAGAAAGTTTACCAATCAAATTGTAACTCAAAAAAGGCAGGGGTGGCTTTCTTAATCTCCGACAAAATGGACTTCAAGAACGAAATCATAAAAAGAGACAAAGAGGGACACTACATAATACACAAAGGTTCAGTAAACCAAGAAGCACTTAGCATATTGAATATTTATGTTCCTAATAATGGTGCAGAGAATTTCATCAAAAAAGCTATTAAAAAGATGAAAAAAGATATCACAGACGCAACAATCACAGTAGGTGACTTTAACACTCCACTATCAGAGAAAGACAGATCACTGGGAAAGAAGCTCAGCAAAGAGGCCATAGAGATGAACAATGTAATTAGGCAACAGGGCCTGATAGACACTTATAGAGCTTTTCATCCAAATGCAAAGGATTTCACATTCTTCTCAAGTCCACATGGATCTTTTTCAAGAATAGACCACATGCTGGGACATAAGTCAAGCCTGAGTAAATTCAAACACATAGATATTATCCAGACATCTTTCTCAGATCACCATGCCATAAAACTGGAGATTAATAAGAGGATGTCCGGAAAAGCAAGGGCAACCAATTGGAGGATGAACAATGTTTTTCTGCAACATAATTGGCTACAGGCCCAGATTAGAGAGGATATTAGGAAGTTTCTAGAAACTAACGACAATGAGAATAAATGTATCAAAACGTATGGGCAGTTAGCAGAAGTAGCTTGATATCATTAAATGTATATATGAAAAAAGAAGAGAGGTGTATGACAGATACATTAACACAAAACCTCCAACAACTAGAACAGAGTCAGCAGAACAACCCCTCCAATAACAAGAGAAAAGAAATAATAAAAATCAGGGCGGAGTTAAACCAGTGGGAAGACAAGAGAACAATGCAAAATATAAATGCAGTTAAAACTGGTTCTACAAAAGAATTAACAAAATTGACAGTCCTCTGGAAAAGCTTACCAAGGATAGAAAGGAGAAAACATCAATAGCCAGGATGAGGGATGAAACAGGTGCAATAACAACAGACCCTAATGAGATTAAAAGGATAATCACAAAGTACTATGAAGTTCCCTATTCTAATGAATTCAGAAACATGGAAGACATGGATAAATATTTGGAAAAACAGTCTCTTCCTAGATTATCTCAGACAGAGATCAGGAACCTCAACAAACCCATAGTGAAAGAAAAAACAGAGAGGATCATCAAGAACCTACCAACAAAAAATCCCCAGGGCCAGATGGTTTCACAGCAGAATTCTACCAAAGCATTCAGGGAAGAGTTGACACTTATCCTCCACAAAGTATTCCATAACATAGAAGAGGATGGCAAACTCCCAAACTCATTTTATGAAGCCAGCATTACTTTGATACCCAAATAGGGCAAAGATGCCACAGGTATAGAGAATTACAGACCAATATCTCTAATGAACATAGATGCAAAAATCCTTAACAAAATATCGGCCATTACAATGCAAAAGTATGTAAAACATATCATCCACCACGACCAGGTAGGATTCATCCCAGGGTTGTAGGGATGGTTTAACATCCAAAAATCCATCAGTATTATACACCACATCGAGAAGAAAAAGGATAAAAATCATATGATAATATCCATAGATTCAGAAAAAGCATTTGACAACATCCAACACCTATTCCTAAGCAAGACACTCATGAAGATAGGATTGGAAGGTAAGTTCCTCAACCTTATACAAGCTATTTATGAAAGACCAACAGCCAACATCATACTCAATGGAGAAAAGACAAAAACAATCCCACTGAAAAAGGGTACAAGACAAGGATGCTCCCTGTCCCCACTTCTACTCAATATAATTTTGGAGGCTCTGGCTAACAACATAAGACAGCGGAAGGACATGAAAGGGATCCAAATGGGAGAGGAGGAGGTGAAACTATCACTATTTGTAGACGACATGATCCTGTACATTAACCCCAAAAGCTTACAGTGATAGAGGAATGTGGAAGAGTGGCAGGATACAAGATGAATAAACAGAAGTTGGTAGGTTTGCTATACACATCGGACAGGACCATGGAAGAGGGGATTAAGAAGGAAGTAGCCTTCACAGTAGCTAAGAACAAACTGAAATACCTAGGAATATATTTAACAAAAAATACTAAAGACCTATATAAGGAAAACTATAAGACCCTACTACAGGAAACCAAAACCACATCCCCTCTCGTGCATTGGAAGGCTTAACATAGTAAAGATGACAATCCTACCTAAAGCACTTTACAAGTTCAATGCTATACCAATACAAATACCATCAACCTTCTTCAAAGAATTGGAAAAACTGACTACCAATTTCATATGGAGAGGGAAGAAACCCAGAATTCGCAGAGAACTCCTCAAGAAGAAGGAAACACTTGGAGGACTCACCATACCTGATTTTAATGCCTATTACACAGCTACAGTGGTCAAAACAGCATGGTACTGGCACAATGACAGACACTCACACCAGTGGGAAAGAATAGAAAGCCCAAGAATAAAACCATCAGCATATAGATAACTGATCTTCGTCAAGAGTCCCAAAACCATCAAGCAGGAAGCGGATGCCCTTTTTAACAAGTGGTGCTGGAAACAATGGATATCCACATTTAGAAAGATGAAACAAGATGTTTACCTCACCCCATGCACAAGAATAAACTCAAGGTGGATCACAGACCTAGAAGCTAAACGTCAAACCATCAGAACCATCAAGGAGGGAATTGAGACTAACCTCAGAGCACTGGCCCAGGGAACTCATAGGCTCACTGCAATAGGGAAGAGTACACACACAGGTGAACTGGAAATCAACAAATGGGATCTAATAGGAATAAAGCACCTGTGCACCTCGAAAGACTTCACCAAGAGGGTGACAAGACAACCCACAGACTGGGAGAGAATTTTTAGTAATGACACATCGGACAAAGGGCTCATTACTAAAATCTACAACACCATCATGACTCACAAAAAAGAGGAAAACAGTTAACCCCATAGGGAAGTGGGAAAAAGAACTGAAAAGTACTTTCACTAGGGAGGAGACCCATATGGCCAATAAGCATATGAGAAAGTGTTCCAGGTCATTAGCCATAAGATAAATGCAAATCAAAATAACCATGAGATACCACCTAACACCCCTGAGGCTAGCCCAAATCAGCAAATGAGAGAGCAACAAGTGTTGGAGGGGCTGTGGTGAAGTAGGAACTCTCCTCCACTGATGGTGGTCATGTAGATTTGTAGAGCCACTGTGGAAAGCAATCTGGAGATACTTAAAGAAAATGGAAATTGATATACCTTATGACCCAATCATCCCTCTACTGGGCATATACCCAGTAGAAGCAACAAATAAAACACAACCAGTCATCTGCGCTCCAATGTTTATTGCGGCACAATTCACAATTGCAAAGACTTGGAAACAGCCTAAGTTTCTATTGATAGATGAGTGGATTAGTAAATTCTGGCACGTACATACAATGGAGTACTATGCAGCACTGAAAAGCACGGACAATCACATGAAACACGTTGTTTCGTGGGAAGAGCTGGAAGGAATCATGTTAAGCGAGGTAAGCCAAACTCAAAATGCAAGGTATAACATGAGTCCCCTGAGGTAAGTACAATCAGCATGCCAGGAATAGAAGAATAAACACCTATCTCACAAGAAACAGGTGGAAGCATAGATAGTTGGAGGGAGGGCAGGTCACACCTAGGGAGGTACATGAGAGGCCAACATAAAGAAGGGGAAGGGGGGCAGGTAGAGGGAGAAGCCAGGTGGAGAGAAACTGAGTTGATGGCACAGGGGGAACAGGTCACTAACCCACCCGGGGGAAGAGTATTGGTTGTGTCCCCACAGAACTGAAACGTGCATACAGACCCCACCATGACACGCCAAACCAGGAGGGCAAAGTAATGCATGGATGAATCCAAAAAGAGACTGGACCATACGCCAGCCCTAACCAGAATTAGTCCAACCCCCACCATGGAAGGGAGTACCACAGAAAATGAAAATAGTTCCTCTGGTGTGGGAAAGGAACTGACCTACCACACCACACCCAGAAGGAAGCTGAAAAAAAGGAAGGAGGAAGAACGGAGCAGAGCACACCTGGCCCACCCAGCTCAGAGGATGATAGCCCGGTTCAGAGGGCCCAATGTACAGAAAGGACCACATAGCCGGCCCCATGGCGAGATGCAACATCCTGCACTGACCCATGGCCCTACACGGGACAGCACCTGAGACACAGTGTGGGATGTGCGACTGAGCTACCCCTCGACACTGAGGCAAAACACTGGGGGTGTGCAATGGAGTGGCGGGGGAAGCAGAGCAAGGAGGTCCCAAGGGAGTATAAAAGATGGACTTTGGGGACAGGACATGACACCCCATTAGACTCGTCCAGAAAACACTCCTAAAGGTCAACAAACAGACCTTGAACTAACAGGCTTTGTTTTTTTTCTGTCCTTTTTTTTGCTCTTCTTTTAAATTTTGTATGTCAGTGGCTTTTTTGTTGGTTAGCTTGTCGGTGTTGCTGCCGTTGTCGTCATGTTCTTATGTGCCACTTTGGTGTTGTCAAAGCCATCCCCATTTTTATGCACATATTACTATATCTTCAGGTCCACCTAGATAAGATAGGCTGGACAAACAATGTGAGAAGAAAATAATGGGACCACAGGAGAGTATGGGAGGTAGGGGAAGGGAGGAGGTGTTGGCCAACCCAGGGACAAGGGAACAACGAGTGGTTCAAAACCAGTGTAGGGAGGGGATGAGAGGACTGGTAGGGAGTGACCAAGGGCAAGGTAACTGAAAGGAATTACTGAAACCAGAATGAAGGCTGAACATGGTCATGGGACAGGAGGAAAGCGTAAGGAAATAGAGGAAAGGAGTAGGAGATAAAGGACATGCATAGAAGCCTAAATATAGACATGTTCTTATGTAAATATATTTATGATTATGGGGGAAATAAACCTATGGGCATATATTTATAGGTTCAGTAGTAGGGTAACAGGTGGACATTGGGCCTCCTCGCGCGCATTCCCTCAATGCAAGAGCACCTTGCTCAGCTAAACGGTCATTTCATGATACCCACCTTCCCAACATAATTGCTGAAGACAGATGTGTGCATAAGCAAACGTGATGAAGAAAGCTGATGGTGCCCAGCTATCAAAAGATATAGTGTCTGGGGTCTTAAAGGCTTGAAGGCAAACAAGCAACCATCTAGCTCAGAAGCAACAAATCCCACAGAGAAGAAGCACAGAAGCCTGTGTGAACACGAGGTGTTGAAGGGATCATGTACCAGACACCAAAGGACAAAAACCATCATTGTGTGATCACCTTCCCCACATAAACACTGAAGATGAATGTGTGCATAAGTGTGGTGAAGAAGGCTGATGGTGCCCAGCTGTAGAGAGATAGCACACCAACATGTGTGATCATGAAGGGCGGAGGGGACCAGGTTTCAAGCACCAAAGACGGGGAGAAAAATCATATCATCGTGCATGAGGGAAGCGCGTGATGGGGACCCAATGTCCATATGTAGACAACTGGACATCACTTGTAGAGGGGTTGTGGGGAGGAGATGAGTCACTCAGGGTTCAGTGTAGCAATAATGAAACTCACAACCTTCCTCTAGTTCTTAAACGGTTCCTCCCCGCAATTGTCAAGACCCCAATTCTACCTTGCAAACTTGGTTAGACCAGGGGATGCACAGCGGTACAGATTTGAACTGCAAACACAGGGAATCCAGGACAGTTGAACCCCTCAGGACCAGCAGTGAGAGTGGCGATACTGGGAGGGAAGATGGGGTAGAAAGGGGGAAGTGATCACAAGGATCTACATATAACCTCCTCTCTGGCGGATGGGCAACAGAAAAGTGGGTGAAAGGAGATGCCGGGTAGTGTAAGATAAGATAAAATAATAATTTATAAATTATTAAGGGTTCATGAGGGAGGGGGGGAGTGGGGAGGGAGGGGGAAGGGAAAAGGGGAAATGAGCTGATGCTGGGAACCCAAATGAAAAGCAAATTTTGAGAATGATGAGGGCAACTAATGTATAAGTGTGCTTTATACAATTAATGTATATATGGATTGTGATAAGAGTTGTATGAGCCCAATAAAATGATTTTTTTTAAAACTCCAGGTGCTGTTTTATTTGCTAACTGGGCAACATCTAATTGCTTTACCACTCTTTGCTGTAGCGACAATATCTTCTGTGTTTCCTTCCTGAGCGCGAGTATCAAGCAGGGCCATGATGTAAGAACCAGCTGTTCTTAAATTGAGCTAGGATTCAGTGTGAGACCCAAATCCATTCCTACAACTGAATCTTATTTTATTTGCCTTTGTTGTTTTAAAATTGCTTTAATATTTTAGTCAAATAAAAAAATTTAAGTATGATCCATAGCCTTCTGCAAAGCAGAATCTCACAATTTAGGCTCTGGTACCATTTCCTCCTTCAGTTTAGGATTATATGGTTTGCAATCCTTTGGTCAATGATGTTGGTGTGCTTCTTCCTTGATCCCTTCTTTTGTAATTTCATCTGTTGCTTCACTTTATAGATACATATAGTTACTTAAGTAGCTGGAGTATGCTTTGGTGTGTTTGATCTAAAATAATTTAATTTAAAGTTCTAATAAACCATTCCAATAATATGTATTTTAAATTATTTTCTATTGTTTGGTCTTGCACTTGGTCATTTATTTAATTTTCATACACAAGGGAGCTGCAAAAATGGAAGAGATACTTAAGCTGGGATTTCTCTTCTGTTTCACTTATATTTCTGTTGTACATCTTCATTTTTTTTCCTTTTATTGAGAACATTTTTATTCTCCTCATCTCTTTATTTTTCTAAATGGGTCTTACAGCATTGTTCCTAAATTCCAGAGAGACACTCATGTGATTTTGGTCGGATTGCATTAGCTTTTTTTTAAAGAGAAAAATTTCAACATTGACATCTTTACACTATTGTATTCATCTTGCCCAATAACTATTACTTTTTATTTAGATAATTAAACACTTCTTAAATTTTCTCTTCTTTTATCTATTTTATTGCAATTGTGAATTGGGCTGTGTATTGGATCTATTATAAACTAGACATTTATAGCCTGTAATAGGTATTCAAATGTTTTCATGAATTTCCTATATTATACCTGGCCATTTACTATCCTATTAAGTCTAAAGATTTTAGTTGATTTCTTGGGCATTTTGAGGAACCGTGGTGGTGTAGTGGGTTTACAAACTGAGATGATAACTGAACTGTCAGTAGTTCAATGCCACCAGCCCCTCCATTAGAGAAAGATGAGACTACTTTCTCCCATGAAGATTTACAACCTCAAGAAACTCCTCAAGGGGCATTTCTACTTTATCACATCAGGTCTCTGTGTGAGTCAAAACCGACTTGATGACAGTTGACTTTATTTTTGGTTTTGGCTTTTAGACAGTTTATTAGATACATATCATCCTCAAATAGCGATATTTTTGTTTCTTCCATTATTTATGTCAGTTGGAATTGTTAAATAGCTCTTACTACATTGGTACTAATGCTTAAAATATATAATAAATCAAAATAATTGTAGAGGACATGCCTCTTGTAACCGAATCTTAACAAATTCTCCTCCTGCCTTCGGCGAACTGGCACAACTGAGTGGGCAAAGGGGAATGCCAGAGAGCCTGGAATGGAAACTAAGTCCGAGTGAAAACCTTAGTCTTCCACAAATTAAATAAATAGGATGAACATATGCTTCTTAGTCTTTTGGGAAACAGCTAGTAATTATGTTATTGAGGTGTTATTAGTTAAGGTAAATCAGAAGCTAGCAATATGCTGTGTCATGACTTGCAGCCTCATTCTTCTTTATTTATTATTTTTTAATATTATATCTTTTAATACATTGTTGTTCTTGGCTTTGATTTTTTTAAATCATTTTATTGAGGGTTTATACAACTCTTATTACAATCCATACATACATACATACATTGTGTCAAGCACATCTATATACCTGTTGCCATCATCATTCTCTAAACATTTGCTTTCTGCTTGAGCCCTTGGTATCAGCTCCTCATTTCCACCCCCTCCCGCCTCCCTTCCCTCCTGAAACCTTGATAATTTATAAATTGATCATTTATAAATTCTTATTATTCTGTCATATCTTACACTGTCCAATGTCTCCCTTCATCCACTTTTCTGCTGTCCATCCCCCAGGGAGGAGGCTATACGTAGATCCTTGTAATCAGTTCCCCCTTTCCACTTCACCCTCCCTCCACCCTCTTGACATCCCCACACTCAGCACTGGTCCTGAAGGGTTCATCTGTCCTGGATTCCCTGTGTTTCCAGTTCCTGTCTGGATGTACACCCGTGTACATCCTCTGGTGTAGCTAGATTTGTAAGGTAGAATTGGGATCATGATAGCGGGGAGGGAGGAAGTATTTAGGAACTAGAGGAAAGCTGTATGTTTCATCGTTGCTACACTGCACCCTGACTGGCTCATCTCCTCCCCGCAACCCTTCTGTAAGGGGATGTCCAGTAGCCTACAGATGGGTTTTGGGTCTTCATTCCGCACTCCCCCTCATTCACAATGATTTGATTCTTTTGTTCTTTGATGCCTGATACTCGATCCCTTTGACAACTTGTGATCACACAGGCTGGTGTGCTTCTTCTATGTGGGCTTTGTTGCTTCTGAGCTAGATGGCCGCTTGTTCACCTTCTGTAGCCTCACTCTAAAACCTCAAGTTGTTGTCATGCTACTGCTGTAAGATTGGAGTCAGTTCTGACTGATAGTGCTGCTATGCCCAACAGAAGGAAACTCCACTCAGTCCCGGAACATTCGCTGAATCCGTCCTACATTTGAGTCCATGGTTGCAGCCACTGTGCCAAGTCGTCTCATCGAGGGCTTTCCTCTTTCCCACTGACCCTCTCCTTTGCCGACCATGATGTTCTTTTCCAGGAGCTGGTCCCTCTGGTCACATTTCTGAAGTCTCACCATCTAAGAATTATCCTGACTGCATTCCTTCCAACACAGAATTGTCCATTTGTCCAGCAGCCCGTGCTGTATTTAATATTCTTCACCAACACCATAATTCAGAGGAATGGATTTTTCTCCAGTTTTTCTTACCTAATGCCCAACTATCTCATATATGTGAGGTGGTTAAAAATACCATAGCTCAGAGAAGGCATACCTTTGTCCTCAGAGTGACTGACATCTTTTCAGTTTAACACTTTCAGCAGACTTGTCCAACAGAATGTATCAATTGATTTCTTGATCTTTGAGCATTGATTGTGGATTTCAGTAAGATGAAATCCTTGACAACTTAAATTTTCTCCATTTATCATGATGTCACCTCTCAGTCCAGTTGTCGGGACTGTTGTTTTCTTTACAGCGAGTTGCACCACACACTGAAGGCTGCAACCCTTGGTCTTCATCTGCAAATCCTTCAAGTCCGACTCACTTTCAGCAAACAAGGTTGTGTCATCTGCCTATCGCAGATTGTCAGTGCACCTTCCCCCAATCCTAATGCCACATTCATCTGCCTCCAGTTCCGTTTCCTAGATTATGTGCTCAGCATACAGATTGAGAAAGTGTGGCGAGGGTGTGCAACCCTGACACACACTTTTTCTGACTTGAAACTCTACAAGATGCCCTTGTTCTGTTTGAACAACTGCCTCTTGTCTGGGTACAAGCTCTGCATGAGCACAATTAAGTATTCTGAGATTCTCATTCTTTGCAGTGTTATCCATAATTTGTAATGCTTCACACAGTTGAATGCCTTTTTATAGACAATGAAACACAAGTAAATATCTTTCTGGTGTCCTCTGCTTTCAGCCAAGAGCTGTCTGACATCAGCAGTGATCAGGAGTAGCTGGTGGTTTTGAACAGCGGACCTTGTGGTTAGCAGCCCAACATGTAACCACGACGCCAGCAGGGCTCCTCAAATCAGGATACATATAACCAATATTCTGGAAGAGAACTGTAATTAGTGAAAGCTGGAGAAGCCTGTTTACCCAAGTTTAACAAAAGTATTCCACTGTGTTTTGAGCATTGCCCCCCCTCGCATGCAGTGCACTCGATGTAACCCAACTGACACCCAAACCTTCTCCATTTCTCACCAACTTCCCCGAACATGTTGCTTCTCAGGGTCTGCCTGCAGGGCTGCTAAGGCTAGAAATGTTGAAAGGAAAAGGGCAATTCAGGAAAAAAGGATGGAGCATTCTCAGTCTGTAGCCATTTTCCTTCTCATGCTTCAAGGGAGGAAAGGTGGGAGCCCAGACCGAGGAGTCAGGTCTGTCTTGCACTTGTGTGGCTTTCGGCTGATGTGTATCTTGGTCGGACAGTAATATTCTGTGCTGGGCTGGAGAATGACTTTTGTGAATGTGTTGATTGATTTTTGTTTTTCATTTCTACTTTTCCCCTTAGCTTAGTGACCGCCAAAATGTGCTCTGGTGGAGCGGTGATTTGCAAAGGTAGTCAGTCAAAGCCGCCAGCCACTTCACAGGATTAAGACAGGCTTTCCAGCCCCTTAAGGAGTTGCCGTCTCAGAAACACATGCTTCTCAGTGCTACCTTGCTCTAGAGCAGTGGTTCTCAACCTGTGGGTCGTGACCCCTTGGGGAGTAAAATGACCCTTTCACAGGGGTCGCCTGGTTCATAACAGTAGCAAAATTACAGTGATGAAGTAGCCACAAAATAATTTTATTGTTGGGGGTCAGTGCAACACGGGGAGCTGTATGGAAGAGTGAGCATTCGGAAGGTTGAGAGCCACTGCTGCTGAATAGGGCCACTGTGAGTCGTTGCCACTGGACGGCAGTGAGCTTGGTACTGTAGTGGTCACCACATATATACATATCTTATTATAAATCAAGACCCCAAATGCTGCTTCAAAATGGAAGAAATAAAATGAGTCTTCTTAATAATCACGTAATCCCTGTCTTAATTGTATAGCACTCTACATTCCTATGTGAAGGCTTTTAAGGTATACCCAAAAAGAATTCTTCTCGTTTTTAAACCTTCTTTCAAGATGCGTGGGTTTCCATCATAAAACTGTTTTTCCTCTCCGGCTCTTAATCTTAAGGACCTTAAGTGCCCGGTCGCTAAATATAATTAGTTTGGAGAGTTTAGAAAATGTAAAACCCTTTTAGTTGCTAACTTGCTTTGTAGGGAAGCAAATTCAACAGGGTTTTCTACCTGATAATGGGCTGGTGAAGATTTACTGTCTCAGTCATTTCAGGAGCTGAACCTTGGTTTTCTGTGCCTTCCTAAACTAGTTACTCGGCTGAACTTTGAATTAACAAAATAAAAACCATCAGCAGTATAAAGAGAAAGCTGCTGTAATATCCTCTTATCAGGGAAAAAATGAGACAAGGCATAAAATCTTTGGCTTTAGGAACAAATAGTAAATCATTTATGCAAGAGAGATTTGGGAGAGGAAATGTGGCATGGGACAAAATAAATAAAACACTGACAGAGCACTATTAAAATGAATGTAGCCAGCATTTACTGAGGAGTGAAAATAGCCGGGTGTGAGCTTCAGACTCGTTGAAGAGTGCATTTCCTTAGTAGGCTTGTCATGCCAACCTACAGACAGAATCCTCCTGTCAATTCCGTTTCATAGGCTGTCCCTGAGAAACACTGTCAAGTTTTACATGAGCCAAGATCATGGTTCAAGATGTTGGGGATACACATCAATGCACAGGAAACATAAAAGATTACAAAGAATGGTCAGACACAAAGGGTAAGATTTGTCTGCCCATGTTCTTTCTTGACAGCTGCTCCCTGGTGCCCACACTGTAAAACACCCCTTCTTTCTTCTCTTGTCTGAACTAGTGCCCTTGAGAGCTCAAGTCTAAACCTTCATCTTTCCCTGACAAATAAGCTTGACAGGTCCCCCCAACCTTGTCAGCCCAACAGGGCCTTTCTCTCTTGCTTTTGCATTTTACTTTAGTAATAAGTACCTCATGTATTTGCTAAGTAATCTTAATGCACTGACTTGTCATTTTTATTTCAATTTTTAATTTCCTTTTTGTCTTGCTGTTGTTGGGCACATACACGGATTCAACAGTTCTTTATGTATAATTCAGAAACTTGTATTCTTCCTTGGGTGGTGCAACCAGTCTTATCTTCCGTTTCCAGGTTGTTCTTCATTCAGTAACAAGCGTACATCCTCATAAGGTTTCTGTGTTTGTTTTTGAGTTGCTGTTATCAACTTGATCCGACATAGATAGTTTTTAAAAGGACGTAATGCTCTAAGCAGGCAGTTTTTACTGGTGAAACTAAACTGTCACTTGGTTTTAAGAAGTCTTCAGGTTGTATTATTGGCTTAGTGTTTAATGATTATCTCAGGGTAATAGATTCAAGTGTTCATTCAGTATCTGTGGCTCAAGACGGTTTAAAGTCCATGAGAAGCTGACATTGCGTTTACATTTGATCCTTCTATAGAATCTTCAATACAAAAGTTCATTCATGGTAGTGGGGTACCATCCAGTTCTTCTGGTCTCATGACAAAGGAGGCAGTTGCTCATGGAGGCCAGGAGCCACATGTTCAAGGTCCTCCTCTTATTGATGATTCTCCTTTCTCTGCCAGGAGCCTTGGTTGTACAGTGCCTTGGACTGCAGTCCACAAGGTCCAAAGTTTGAAACTACTTGCTGCTCTGTGGAGAAAGAAGGGACTTTCTACTCTCATAAGCAGTTACCATCTCAGAAACTCACATGGGCAGTTCTACCCTGTCCTATGGGGTCACTATGAGTCAGCACCGACTCCATGCCAGTGAGTTTGCTGGTGTTTGTTAATTTTTCCTCGGTTGCTTCAGGGAAGTAGAAACTTTTGTGCCGTGGATGGCTACTTGCAAGTTTTAAAGATCCCAGGTCACCATACAATGAACTAGGAAGTATAACAGAAGCACTAAACATGATATTAGGCCCATTAACTGGGCTATCCCATGAAACTATGACCCTTAAACTAAAAACCAAAGAATCAGATCCCACGAGGTAATTGGTTGTGTATAAGCAGCCCCAGCAATTTTTTTTCATTTTTATAACTGTATCTATCACACAATTTTTTCCAATTCTACTTTTTACAAACGTGCAGCTTATTGACAGCATTTACAGCGATTTGGTTGTACAACCCTACACCTAGTGCAACTTTTGACTTTTTTTAATTTGACAATTATTCACTGGCTATTTTCTGTTATTGAGATCTTATCATTTATGTTTAATCATTCATATTCTTTGGTAAGTTTCTTTTTCTTTTTTAAGAACTTTTGTTGTGAATTAGGTAAAGGTTTAAGGGCTGATTATTGGTTTTTCATTCAGTAATTCATACACACTTTGTTTCACTTCCTCCGTTGTAATCCCCTCAAGGAACCAGAAGCAATCTCACTTCCTCCCTGTGTTTCCTGTTCTCATCCCCTTCTTTCCTCATCCTCTGAATTTTGACCTTGCGTAAATGCTACCCTTTCATATAGTTTCCCATTTGGCCCGAACCAGGCCAGAGCAAGAGTGGCTTCCCAGAATGATACAGATGGTCATAGACAAATAGCTGTTTATTTTAAGTGGGTGGGGGGACTGATTTCCATTCCAGACCTGAAAGGTGACTAAGAGCCACCATTTTAGAGGTCTCACAAATTATTTTGTAAGGCATCAGTCTTCTGTGCAAATGTGTGCATAAGAAAGTGTTCTCTTGCCCTATCCGGAGTCTCCCCCTTCTCTGCTGTCCCTCTCCCAGGGAAGAGGTCACATGTGGATCCTTGTAATCAGTTCCCCCTTTCCAACCCACCCACCCTCCACTCTCCCAGCATCGTCCCTCACACCCTTGGTCCTGAAGGTATCATCCACCCTGGATTCCCTGTACCTCCAACCCTCATATGCACCAGTGTACAGCCTCTGTCCTATCCAGCCCTGCAAGGTAGAATTCGGATCATGGTAGTTGGGGGGAGGAAGCATCCAGGATCTGGGGGATAGGGCAAGATATGACAAAATAACGATGTATAAATTACCAAGGGCACATGAGGGAGGGGGGAAAGGGGAGGGAGGGGAAAAAAAAGAGGACCTGATGCAAGGGGCTTAAGTGGAGAGCAAATGCTTTGAGAATGATTGGGGCAGGGAATGTATGGATGTGCTTTATACAATTGATGTATGTATATGTATGAACTGTGATAAGAATTGTATGAGCCCCAATAAATTGTTTAAAAAAAAAGAAAGAAAGAAAAATTATGCCTAGAAGAAAGCTGATGGGCCCGGCTATCAAAAGAGATAGCGTCTGGGGTCTTAAAGGCTTGAAGGTGAACAAGCAGCCATCTAGCTCAGAAGCAAAAAAGCCCACATGGAAGAATCACACCAGCCAGTGTGATCACGAGGTGCCAAAGGGACCAGGTATAAGGCATCATGCAAAAAAAATATATATATATATGTATATATATACGTGTGTGTGTGTGTATACCATATTGAATGAAGGGGGAAGTGCAGAGTGGAGACCCAAGGCCCAAGTGTCGGCCACTGGAGATCCCCTCATAGAGGGGTTTAGGAGAGGAGATGGGTCAGTCAGGGTGCGAGGTAGTACCGATGAAGAACACAGCTTTCCCCCAGATCTTGGATGCGTCCTCCTCCCAACTACCATGATCCGAATTCTACCTTGCAGGGCTGGATAGGGCAGAGGTTGTACACTGGTGCATATGGGGGCTGGAGGCACAGGGAATCCAGGGTGGATGATACCTTCAGGACCAAGGGTGTGAGGTGCGATGCTGGGAGAGTAGAGGGTGAGTGGGTTGGAAAGGGGAAACTGATTACAAGGATCCACATGTGACCTCCTCCCTGGGAAATGGATGGCAGAGAAGGAGGGGAAGGGAGACTCCGGATAGGGGAAGATATGACAAAACAACGATGTATAAATTACCAAGGGCACATGAGGGAGGGGGGAGTGGGGAGGGAGGGGGATAAAAAGAGGACCTGATGCAAAGGGCTTAAGTGGAGAGCAAATGCTTTGAGAATGACTGAAGCAGGGAATGTGCGGATGTGCTTTATACAACTGATTTATGTATATGTATGGATTGTGATAAGAGTTGTATGAGCCAGCTGATGGTGCCCGGCTATCAAAAGAGATAGTGTCTGGGGTCTTAAAGGCTTGAAGGTGAACAAGCGGCCATCTAGCTCAGAAGCAAATAAGCCCAAATGGAAAAAGCACACCGGCCAGTGCGATCACAAGGTGCCCAAGGGACCATGTATAAGGCATCATGCCAAAAAAAAAAAAAGATATAAGTGTGTGTATGTATGTGTATATATGTGTATATGTATATATGTATGTATATATATGTATATATATATCATATTAAATGAAGGGGGAAGTGCAGAGTGGAGACCCAAGGCCCAAGTGTCGACCAATGGAGATCCCCTCATAGAGGGGTTTAGGAGAGGAGATGGGTTAATTAGGGTGTGAGGTAGTATCGATGAAGAACACAGCTTTCCCCCGGATCCTGGATGCTTCCTCCCCCCAACTACCATGATCCGAATTCTACCTTGCAGGGCTGGATAGGACAGAGGCTGTACACTGGTACATATGAGGGCTGGAGGTACAGGGAATCCAGGGGGGATGATACCTTCAGGACCAAGGGTGTGAGGGACGATGCTGGGAGAGTGGAGGGTGAGTGGGTTGGAAAGGGGGAACTGATTATAGGGATCCACCTGTGACCTCTTCCCTGGGAGAGGGACAGCAGAGAAGGGGGGAAGGGAGACTCCGGATAGGGCAAGATATGACAAAACAACGATGTATAAATTGCCAAGGGCATATGAGGGAGGGGGGAAGGGGGAGGGAGGAGGGGAAAAAAAAGAGGACCTGATGCAAGGGGCTTAAGTGGAGAGCAAATGCCTTGAGAATGATTGGGGCAGGGAATGTATAGATGTGCTTTATACAATTGATGTATGTATATGTATGGATTGTGGTAAGAGTTGTATGAGTCCCTTATAAAATGTAAAAGAAGAAAAGAGAAAAAAATGATTAGGGCAAAGACTGTACAGATGTGCTTTATACAATTGATGTATGTATATATATGAACTGTGAAAAGAATTGTATGAGCCCCAATAAATTGTTAAAATAAAAAAAACAAACAAAAAAAACAACAACAAAAAAAAAAGAGTTGTATGAGCCCCTAATAAAATGTAAAAAAAAAGAAAATGATTAGGGCAAAGAATGTACAGATGTGCTTTATATAATTGATGTATGTATATGTATGGATTGTGATAAGAGTTGTATGAGTCCCTACCTAATAAAATGTTTAAAAAAATAAAATTAAAATATGCCTAAATAAAAACATTTTTTATTTCATCATCAAAAAAAAAAAAGTGTTCTCTCGCTGCAGTTCTTGCAGCCTCAGCAAGCGGACATCCCCCAAGGGATGGGCGGCCCCAAAGGGCACTATGAACTTGCAATTCGCTCTCTCGCACTCTCTGTTCCAGCTGCCGATTCTCTACAACCTTTCAGAGGGAATCACATTCCTTCTGCCAGGACTCCAGGTTTACCGTCAGACCATCTCACATCTGGTCTGGCCTTTCCACTGGCCCTCACACACGCTCCTCTTGCAGGTTTGGTCTAGTGGCTTCTCTCTGTCCCAGGCTTTCCAGTGGAAGCCTGCAGGCCGCCTGCGTCTTGTCCAGCAAGCTTTCCAGCTCAGTCATTCTCTCTCTGACATTTCTTTTTCAGATTATTTATGTGTTTATCACAACCCTTGACTCTCTCGTCCTGCTTCTTCCCCTCTTCTGAATGCTTCTGCAGTGCTACTTGGGGGAGGGGAGAAGGGTGGGGAGAGGGAGGGGGAGGAGGAGGAGGAGGATATCTTTCAGTCCAGTATACATTTTCCAACAAAATTAACCTAAACGCAAAATGCTAACTATACAGCTTCTGGAAAACAGCATCGCAAGAAAGGCTAGGTAACTTTGGGTTTGGTAAGGACTCTTCAAATAAAACCCCAAAAGCACAATTCATAAAAAGAAAATTGGATAATCGTTCTGGGTTGAAATGAATAAGTTCTGCACTGCTAAACCCATCATTAGGAAAATGAAAATACAGTTTACAGACTGGAAGAAAATATTTGCAAAAGGGACATGTAATAAAGGGCTTGCATTTCCCCCACTACCCCCACCAAAAAAAACCTCTTAAAACTCAACCATAAGGAAAAAATTACAAAACAAGCCAATGATCTACATAGAAACCTCACCAAATAAGATACATAGAGAGCAAAATAAATATAAAAAGTCTGAGAGTGGTCGCAGCACCATGTCTCCATGAGGCTTCCGTGTTCCTCAGGGATGTGCCTCGCTCCCCATGCAGCATATGAAAAAGTGTTCAACATTATATACCGCTGGGGGTATTGCAAACCAAAGATTTCTGAAATAGCATTACACCCCTATTAGAATGACTACGATGTGAAAACCAGAGAACTTCTCATATGGGCAAGGATGTGCAGCTGCAGAAACTCCCGTTCCTGCTGTGGACTGCAAATTGTTGTTGTTCTTCTGGGTCATTCAATCAGCTCCTACCCACAGCAACCGTTGGCCTAACAGTGCGGAGCACTGCCCAGCCCTAGGCAGTCTGCACCATTGTTCCTGTGCTTGACCCCATTGTTGCCATTACTGTGTCAATCCAGCTCTTTGAGGGCCGTCCACGCCACTCCTCCCCACCCCGTCCATGCACCCACTTGGCAAGCATGATGCCCTTCTCTAGGGACTCATGTCTCCTGGCAACATGTCTAAATATGTTCGACAAAGTCTCACTGCCACCCTTGCCTCGAAGGAGCACGCTGGCCCTGTTTCCCCGAGGACAGATCCGGTTGTCCTTTCGGTCGGCCCTGGTGCTTTCTACAGTCTTCTTCAGCACCGCGATTCGAGCACATTCATTCTTCTTCAGACTTCTTTATTCAATGTCCAACTTTCACATACATATGAGACGACTGAAAGTACTATGGCTTGGGTCAGACGCACCTCATTTCTCTAATAAAACAGCCATGCTTTTCAACACTCTGAAGAAGTCTTGTGTACCAGATTTATCCAATGAAACAAGTCTTTTTAAAAAATCATTTTATTGGGGGCTCATACAACTCTTATCACAATCCATACATACATCCATTGTGTCAAGCACATTTTCACATTTGTTGCCCTCATCATTCTCAAAATATTTGTTCTCCACTTTACCCTTGGTATCAGCTCCTGAAACAAGTCTTATGATCTCTTAACTGCTGCTTCCATAAGCCTTGATTGTGGATGTAAGCAAGATGAACTCCTTGACAATTCAATCTTTCCTCCATTCATCATCATGCTACCTATGGTCCCATTGTGCAGATTTGGGTCTTTTTTCGATTGAGCCATAATTCACACTGAAGGCTGCGATCCTGGATCTTCATCAAGAAGGGCTTCCAGGCCTCCTCACTGGCAACAAGCAAGGTTATGTCATCTACATAATGAGGGTTGTTAATAAGCCTTCCTCTAATCCCGATATCACATTCTTCTTCATATAATCCAGCTTCTCTAACAATTTGCTCAGCATGTAGATTGAGAAAGTATGGTGAAAGGATACAGCCCTGACACACCATTCCTGACTTTAAACCACACAATATTCCCTGGTTCTGTTCGCACAACTGCCCCTTGATGCATGTACATGTTCTGAATGAACAAAATGAAGGATTGTGGAATTACATTCTTCTCAAGCTCATCCACAATGTGTTCTCATCCACACATTTGAATGCCTTGACAAGTCAATAAAACATACACACCTTCCTGGCATTCTCAGCTTTGAACCAATATCCATCTGTTGTCAACACCAATATCCCTTGTTGTTTATCCTCTCGTGAATTCAGCTCGAACCTCTGGCAGCTCCCTGTCAATGTATTGCTGCAACTGTTGTTGGATGATCCAACCATTGTTTTACAACCAAAATTTTACTTGCATGTGATTTCAGTGATATTGTTCTATAATTTGAGCATTCTGTTGGGTCACTTTTCTTTGGAATGGGTCCAAATATGGATCTCTTCCAGTAAATTGGCCAAGTAGCAGTCTTCCAAATTTCCTGACATAGATGAGTAAGTGCTTCCAGTGCTTCATCAGCTTGTTGAAACATTTCAGTTGGTATGCCACTAATTCCAGGAGCCTTGTTTTTGGCTAATGCTTTCAGTGTAGCTTGAATTTCTTCTTTTAGAACCGTTGGTTCTTGTTCATATACCATTGCGTCATTACCATTGGGTCATGTCTCCTTTTGACATGATGGAGTGTAGATTAGGTCTTTGGGGACAGTGACTCTAAGTGTTCTCTCCACCTTCCTTTGATGCTCCCTGCATCATTCAATATTTTGCCTTTAGAATCTTTCAATATTGAAACTTGATGCTTAAAGCTTTCCTCTCCTGTACTTTCAATGTAAGACATGCTGAGTGCATTCTTCCTTTTCGGTTCGCTAGCTCTAGGCTTTCACAGCCACCCATAAGCCACCACAGGACAACAAACTTACTGACAAGGGGTGGGGACTACAACATAGCACAGTCCACTTCAATTCAGACCAAACCAAAGCCAACTCAGTGCCATCAAGTCCATGCCAACTCACAGAACCCACAAGACAGAACGGAACCACCCCTATGGGTTTCTGAGACTGTTAATCATCACGGGAGCAGAAAGCCTCGTCTTTCTCAGACAGAAGTCCCAGTGGGTTTGAACTGCTGACCTAGCAGCTAGCAGGCTAACGTGTAATCCACTATGATATTAGGGCTCCTATTTCCAAATTATAAGACACAAAACCTTTCCCAAAGTGTGGCTGGTGGGTTTGAACCACTGGTCTTGCAGTTAGCAGTCCGATGTTTGTAGGTATTTACCCATATGACCTAAAAATGTGTACCTACTCACACGATGCCTCCTCATTGACCCACAATGCTACGAGGCCAGCACTAGAGACATAGTATGGGAATTGTGTCTGTCTGACCCCCACCTCCACCCCCTATCCCCGCCCCCCGCCCACACACACACACACACTGGACAAAACATGAAGGGAATACAACAGAGCAACAGCAAGGGACAAAGCAATGAGGTCCTCAAGGAATTCTGAATATGGACTTCTGACTGAGGGGGACAGGGCTTTGGCATTTCATCAGACCCAATTAGAAAACATTCATAAGGGTCAGCACACAAACCTGGAACTATTTACAGGTTTTCTCTTTTCTTTGAGTCTATCTATATAAGATGGTCAGGATGAACAATACTGAGGAGAAAACAATGGGACTGATGGCTCTGGGGGGACATAGCAGAGGATGAAGAGGGGCAAATGGAGGAGGAACCAACAAACTCAGGGACAAGGGAACAACAAGGATCAAAAATCGATGGAGAGGAAGATGTAGAATGCCTGGTGGGGTTTGAGCAAATGTAATGGAGCCTGAGGAATTACTGAGAGCCGAATGAAGGTAGAACAGGATAGTGGAATAGGAGGAAAGTAAAAGGAAACAGAAAAGAATTAGGAGGCAAAAGACATTTATAGAAGTATCAATATAGATGTGTGTATATACATAAATATACTAATATATAGTGATAGGTATATAGGTCTATGTACATCTAGATAAGTTAGGTATTAAGGTAGCAGATGGGCCTCCATTCAAGTCCTCCCTCAACACAAGAACCCTTTGTTCTAATAACCTGGCATTCTTTAATGCTCACCTTCTTTTTCCTCTGAAAGATGCTTTTATTTATTTACTTACTTAGTTTTATCATTATACTGGGGGCTTGTACAAGCCTTATCACCATCCATACATAAATACATTGTGTCAAGCACATTTGTACATTTGTTGCCACCATCATTTTCAAATCATTTGCTTTCTATTTGAGCCCTTGAGCCCTCATTTTTCCCCTCCCCTCTCCCACCTCCCTCATGAACCCTTCATAATTTATAAATTATTATTATTTTGTCATATCTTATACTATCCAACATCTCCCTTCACCCACTTTTCTGTTGTCCATCCCCCAGGGAGGAGGTTATATGTAGATCCTTGTAATCAGTTTCCCTCTTCTCCCCGCACCTTCCCATTACCCTCCTGGTATCACCACTCTCAACATTGGTCCTGAAGGGATCATCTGTCCTGGATTCCCTGTGTTTCCAGTTCCTATCTGTACCAGTATACATCCTCTGGTCTAGCTGGATTTGTAAGGTAGAACTGGGATCATGATAGTGGGGGTGGAGGTGAGATGGGGAGGAAGCATTTAGGAACTAGAGGAAAGTTGTATGTTTCTTTTTTGGTACACTGCACCCTGACTGGCTTGTCTCCTCCTCGCGGTCCTTCTGTAAGGGGATTTTCCATTGCCTACAGTTGGGTCTTGGGTCCCCAATCTGCATTCCCCCTCATTCACAATAATTTGATTTTTTCCTTTGATGCCTGATACCTGTTCCCTTCAATACCTCATGATCACACAGGCTTGTGTGCTTCTTCCATGTGGGTTTTGTTGCTTCTGGGCTGCTAGATGGCCGCTTGTTTACCTTCAAGCTTTTAAGACCCCAGACGCTATATCTTTTGATAGCCAGGCACCATTAGCTGTCTTCACCACATTTTCTTATGCGCCCATTTTTCTTCAGTGATCATGTTGGGAAGGTGAGCATCATGGAATGTCACTGTAATAGAACAAAGTATTCTTTCATTGAGGGAATAGTTGAGTGGGGCCCCAATGTCCATCTGCTACCTTAATACTAAACCTATAAATATATGCACATAGATTTATTTCTCCATCCTCATATATAAATATATTTACATATGTACAGGCCTGTATTTAGACCTCTATAAATGTCCTTTGCCTCCTAGTTCTTTCCTCTATTTCCTTTTACTTCCCTCTTCTCCCACTATCATGCTCAGCCTTCATTTGGGTTTCAGTAATTCCTCTCAGTTACCTTACCCTACCTGGTTACAATCCCTACCAGGCCTCCTACACCCTCCTCCACCGATTTTGGATCACTTGTTGTTCCCTTGTCCCTGGGTTTGTTACCACCACTTCCTTTCCCCCCTCCCCCTCCCCCAGGAACCATCGATCCCATTGAGTTCTCCTCCAGATTGTTTATCCAGCCTATCTTATCTAGACAGACCTAGAGAAATAATAACATGCAACAAGATAGAGCAAAACAAAGCAACAAAAGAAAACAAAAGAACAGCAAACAATGACAAAAAAAGAAAAGCCTGAAAACTTTTTGTTGGTCTTTAGAAGTATTTTCTAGTGGAGTCTGATGGTGTGCCACTTCCTGGTCCCAAAGTCTATTTTTGGTACTCCCTCAGGACTTCATTGCTGTTCCCCTTGCTGTTCTGTTGAATGGTGTAGTGTTTTGCCTCGGTGTGGTGTGCCTCAGATCAGGGATAATTCCTACCCTGTGTCTCCAGTGTTGTCCCCTGTAGGGCTGTGTGTCAGTGAGGGATGTTGTGTCTCATAGTGGGGTTGGCCATGTGGTCTTCTGTGTTGATTGGCTGCTCTGAGTGGGGATATCGTCCTGAAGGCTTGGTGGGCCAGGATGTGCTCCACTTTTTCTTCGCCGCCTTTCATTTGCTCCTGAATGCTCTGATCAGACATGTCCCTCTTCCTGAGCTGTAGCTTCAGTGTGTCCTCTGAAGTAAATTCTTCTGGGGGGAGGGGCAGCTGTCCATGTAGTTGGAATTGGGGCCAGCCCCTCAGACCTCTCTACTAGTTTCCTACTTCATGCAGGTATGTTGCATTCACATCTTGGAGCACCGGGTTGAAGTCTGGTCCCTCTTTCACTGTGGAGCTATAAAGAATTACCTCCCCTTGGGTGGGTTAGTGTCCTGTTTCCCTGCTACTCATTTTTCCCCCTTTTTAGTTGTATCCCTGGATTTGGTCTGGCCCCTGTCATACTACCTGGACCTCACCCCAGGAATGTTTGTATACAGTAGCCTTTCCCCTATGTTCCATATATATATTAAGCTTACTCATGTTGTACTTGCCCTTTTGTGCTTGGCTTACTTTGCTTAGCATAACTTCCTCCAGTTCTTCCCATGCGGCGATGTGCTTCATACGTTCATCGCTGCTTTTTGATGCTCACCTTCTTTACACGATTGCAGAAGACAAAGTGGGTGCATAAGCAAATGTGGTAAAGAAAGCTGATGGTGCCCAGCTAAAGGCTTGAAGTTAAACAAGCAGCCATGTAGCAGAAAACCAACAAGGTCCACATGGAAGAAGCACACCAGCCTGTGTGATCGTGAGTTGTTGACAGAATCAGGTATCAGGCATCAGAAGATCCAAAACAATCGTATGGATGTGAACAAGGGGGATCGGAGTGGAGACTGAAAGTCCATTGGTAGACAATTGGACATCCCCTCACAGAAGGGTCACAAAGAAGAATGAGTTAGCCAGGGTGCAGTATAGCACTGACGAAACACACAACATTCCTCTAGTTCTTCTCAATCCTACTAGACCGGAGCATGTACACTGTTACAGATAAGAGCTTTTGACACATGGAATCCAGGACAGATAATAACCGATGGCCACCCCCCTTGCCCCAGGGAGTAGCGATACCATGAGGATAGAGGGAAGGTGGGGGAGATGGGGGTGGGGGGAGGAACTGATTGCAATGATTGTTGTATTAATACCCCACCCTCACCCCAGGGGGATGAACAACAAAAACATGAGTAAAGGGAGACAGTGGATGGTGTAAGATATGAACATAATAATAATCTATAATTTATCAAGGATTCATGAGGAGGGGAGGGAGGGAGGGAGAAAAGAGGAGCTGATAACAAGGGCTCAAGTTGAAAGAAAATATTTTGAAAATGATGATGGCATTGTATGTTCAAATGTGCTTGACACAATGGATGTATGGATTGTTATAAGAGCTGTAAGAGCCCCTAATAAAATGATTTATATAAAGAAAAATGCATACTCACATAAAAGCTGCACACAAATATTTATCACAGCTTTCCTCATCATTACTAATAATTAAAGGCAATGAAAAAAGAGGTCCTTTAAGAGGTAAATGGATAAATTGTGATACAGTCTAATGAACACTGGCAAAAAGAGATGATCTATCAAGCTGGGAAAAAGATATGGAGAAACTTTACATTTGGGAAAAAACAACAAACAAAAGGTTTCAAATAGTTCATGGAAAAATTGCACTTATCTTTCAATTCCAGTTTTCCATGAACTTTTAGAAGCCCCTTGTATGATTCCACCCACATGACAGTCTGGAAAAGGCAAAACTACAAAGGCAGGGAATGGAAAAAAGAAAAAGAAAGAAAGAAAGATAGATAGATAGATAGATAGATAGATAGATAGATAGATAGATTGATTATTGATTGGTTGCCAGGGGCGCAGGGCAGGGAGATAACTATCTAGCACACAGGCCAAGTTTAGGATAGTGGGGCAATCCTGTTTACTGGCTGTGTTACATGATACATCTACAAAGTCCATAGAGCCAGACAACACACATTATGGGCTCTCAAGTAAACTATCAGTTTTCCCTAAAAATTATGTGCCATTGTTGGTTCATCAATGGAAACAAATACATCACAGGAATGTAAAATCTTACGAAGATGAATCACTGTGTGTCAATGAAAAGGGGTATACAGGAACTCTGTGTACATTCTACACCCATTTCTGTATCTTAAAGACCGTTGTGAACAAGAAAATCCCTTGTTAAAGGTGGAATGGAGCATTAGGGAAGGGCAGTCAGGCAGAGGAGCAGACCTACTGCAGATTGCAGGGGAGGTGACGCAGGCCCAGGGCGGGGCGTGTGAGCAGATGGGAGGGCAGTCTAGGGAAGCGTCAAATACAGAGATGGGAGCAGGGTCTCTTCATGCACTTGCCTGGACCACCTTGGATTTTAAAAAGCAAAGATAAAACCAACACATCAGAACTGCAAGCATCAGTTTAGGGTTCCAGACAAACTGTCCCTCACCATCTGCAAGCTCTGAGGCCTTCACCAATAATAAAATCTGCCCCTGAACATGGGCTTCTCTCGGTTCAGGTACCCCTTACTAGGCATCAGTACCAAGCAACTCATCTGAGCCCTTGCACGTCAGAGGAGGTGTTTCAATGGTTGGTTTTCCACAAATAGATCATCAGACCTTTCTTCTGTGCTGCCTGTGGGTACACTTGAACTGCCAACCTTTCATTTAGCAGTCAAGTGCATTGACTGTTTGTACCACCCAAAGATTCTACTTATTAGGAAACGTCCCTTTTTCTTTTTCTGTAAGGAGTCTTCATGGCACTGTGAGTTGGGTACTGGGCTGCTAACTACAAGGCTAGTGGTTCAAACCCATCAGCCACTACTTCCCACAACCTTCCACTGCCTAGCACCTGGGACTGGTCCTGTCTCATTCCAACCCCCTCCACTTTTCACACTGTGGATTTTGTTCATCTGCACAGCATACCCTGACCTTATCTGGATGCTCCCTCCGGTCTCCTCCACACTCAGGCTGCCAACATGAATTCCCTACGGCCAAGAGCTGCATTCTCTTGCCCCGTGAGGCTTCCCGTTTCTGATTGTCTTAGCATGGGTTTGCAATATCAGTGCCTGGAGTGGCAATAAAGCCTTCTTCGCAGAAAATGCTAGGTCAGACTCCTACCCGCACTTCTATTATTCCAATCCTTTGGGCTATTTGAAAGAGCTTTATCTGTCCCCCCACTTTCTCCAGCATTAGCCGTGTGCCCATTTCCCCTGGCTATTTCAGTAGAGTGTGTACCTGTTTGGTCTGTTTGAACAGGAATTAGGAAGTCCTGTTGATGGTAGCTTACAGGGGTCTGTACAGACTTGCTGGTTCTCAGATTATTTATACAATTTATTGTCTACATTCTCTTACCTCTTTATCTCTAAACTCTATCTTAATGCAATACAGCCCTTAGTGCCAAACCAATTTTTTCTAATGCGTGTTTTCCCTAAAGCCCCAATACCTTCATTCCTTTGTTCTGATTGATTGCTGCTGCCTAACCACAGCTACAAGGCAGAAGAAAATAATAATAAAAATTTTAAAACCCTGGTAACAAGTACATCAGGATTAACATGCTAGGTCTATGTTAAACCATCCAACAATGAACTAACTCATCTTTAATTTATTAGCCTGATTCTGATATAAATGCTGAATCAAAAGTAAAAGGTTGTGTAGATTAATAATATTAAAGTTGCGAAACAAACCCCCCAAAAGTAGGAAATATTAAGCAAAGGAAACTGTGCCATCCATAATTCATGGCTCTGGTTCCTAGGTAATTCCTGTGTGCTGGATGCAAGCTCACAGATGCTTTGTAAAAAGGCAGTACTCAAACTGCCAATGTGAGGTAGAAGCAGCACAACATCTAACTCCAAACTTTAGGACCTGCTCTCTGTATATCCTGCGACAATGGCATTAAGAACATGCCACAACACACGCATTTTAGAGGCAAAAATTACAGGTCCAGTAGTCGATAAATCCCACGTGGCCTAAAAAGGCGCTGGCTAGCATCCAGAGTACTCTACCTGCAGTGGGGGCCTGGTGGGCTGAGCGATCTAAATGAACAGGTCCAGAATGAAGCAGAACCTCGCTGCCATGTAACTTGGGCGTTCTCAGGCCCTAGGAATCAAGCCTTGTTCAGTGAACCTGATTGAAAAGATCCGCCTGAATTTGTGAGAGGAGCGCAACACCAACAGTGCCTGGATCATTTAATCGATGGATTCCTTGCCAGCAAGAGTTGGGTAGTTTAGCTGAAGCTGCCAATACTCCCAAACTGGGGTTCGGTTTCTCCTGCTAGAACTGACCAGGAAAGATGAAATTGACATGCTAGCTCCATGATACTAGAGCATTCTGATAAATGGTTTAGTTAATAATTAGCTTAGCCATTCTCCCTTCAGTATGTACCTTAGCAGGTCTCAACAGGACCCAACGTGTGTTGCAACCACCCTGAAACAGATCATCGCCGATGTAGCAAACTGCCAACGATTAACCTTTCCAATCAACTAGGGAAGCGTTGAGGTGATCATATCACGGTCACACATTCGCAGGAACGTTACTGTCACATGTTCTTTTACTATTATCTTCTTGAGATGATGAGATTTCTCCTATGAAGTCAGCAATTGCACTCAGAGTCATATTGCTCATGCTAACATTAGTCTTGTAGTCACAGAACAGAGAGAGAGAGAGAATATTAATGCCTTATGTGATCAAGTGTCCCGTGCTGCTCTCAGTTGTCATCAAGTCTATTCCATCTCACAGTCACCCCATCTTCGGAGACAACTCCTGAACAGAGTTCTCGTGGCTGTGACCTTTCAGAAGCATATTATCAGGCCTGTCTACTGAGGTGCCTGCAGGTGGGTTCGAAGCCCCATCCTTTTAGCTAGAAGTAGAATACTTAATCATTTGTGTCAACCAGTCACCTTCAATTTCCTTAAACTCTTTTTATCATATAGAAGTAAAACTAACCCTTATTGATTCAAATTTCTAATTGTAGGTGATGGGAGGAATTGATGAAGTTTTGCTTACACCCTGGCCCAACATAGTGCAAAGATGGCTTTTGGAGATTGACTTCCCACCAGCATGCTACTTGGGTAAGTGCTCAGCTGCCAACTGAATATGGATGGTTTGGATCCACCAACCACTTCTCAGGAGAAAGATTTGGCAATTTGACTTCTTAAAGATTTGCAGCCTTGGGACAGTACTGCTCTGTCCAGTAGGATTGGGAGTTGACTTTGATTGGGAGTTGACTTAACCACAATGGCTAGCAGTGGCAGTGAGCTCTTGAGTATTATATGGAATGAGATAGGGAAGAGGAGTGTATAACCTGGAAAAACACTGGCATCACATCAGGTATCAGGCGTTAAAGACCCAGAACAACAACAAAAAAATCATATCAATGTGAACAAGGGGGGGTGTGGAACGGAGACCCAAAGTCCATCTGTAGACAATTCCACTCACAGAAGGGTCACAAGGAAGAGATGAGGCAGGGTACAGTGTAGCACCGATGAAACATACAACTTTCCTCTAGTTCTTTAATGCTTCCTCCCCTGCACTATTATGACCCCAGTTCTGCCTTACAAACCCGGCTAGACCAGAGCATGTACACTGGTACAGATAAGAGCTGGAAACACAGGGAATCCAGGACAGGTAAACCCCTTAGGGCCAATAATGAGAGTAGCGATATCAGGAGGGTAAGGGGAAGGTGGGGGACAAAGGGGGAACAGATCACAATGATCTATGTATAAGCCCCTCCCAGGGGGACAGACAACAGAAAAGTGGGTAAAGGGAGACATTGGTCAATGTAAGACAAGAAAAAAACAAACACATTATCAAGGGTTCATGAGGGAGGCAGGGTGGGGGATGGGGGAAATGAGCTGATACCGAGGCTCAAGGAGAAAGAAAATGTTCTGAAAATGATGATGATGACAACAATGTACAAATGTGCTTGACACAATGGATGGATGGATTGTGATAGGAGCTGTACAGTCCCCAATAAAATGATTTTTAAAAATTAAAATAGTAACCAAGAGCTAAACAAACACTAGCACCACCTTGGTGAGGCTGTCTCAGGTCAGACTTAGGCTTTCAGGTTCAAAAACTTGACTTTGTCAGGTTTGAACAGGGGCAGACTAAGAGCTGACTAGAACCATCAAGGGAATGCCTTATAAGCCAGATGCTATTCATTTACAATGGGAAATCTCTCTTTCATTGAGCAAGGCTACTTCACTCTTGGTCTCGTGACACCTAAAGGCTAAATTTGGTTCCAAGTTGGCTGTGTTGTGAGTTGGATTGTGTGCCACCAAAACCCGCATTGAAATCCTGCCACTGTGTTTGTGGAAGTCATCCCATTTGGAAACAAGGTGGGTTTGTCATGCTAATTTATGTCCTCTAGTGTTGGTCCTAAACCTAAACACTTCTGAGTGCAAAAGGAAGAGAAGAGGAGGAGAATAGACACAAGGGAAGGCAGGTGGCATGTGAGGATAGTCTACAAGCCAAGGAAAGCCAAGGAGCCAAGAAATACCTGCTTACCAACAAGTAAGAAATTGACATGCTGCGACCCTGCTTTGAGACTTCAGAGTTTGAGCCTCCAAATTAATTTTCCATTCTTTAAAGCCACCTGCTTGTACTATTTTTTATTATAGCAATACTAGAAGACTAAGCCAGCCAGAAAGCGTGGAATCAGAGGGGAAAATGTGCTCCTAGGAATATCCTTAAGACACAAGGAGTCCTGAAGAATTATTTTTGTGCCAGAATAAAAAATACAAACACTGACTGTGTCTGGCTCTTTGAGTTTGCCTCTCTAGGCCTTCTGAGGCCTTCCCATTCAGGTAATTCATTCAGTTCTCAAATATTTCTTGAACACTTAGGCTTCTGTGGTTATATATAACAGAAAGTAAATTCCGCTAACTTGAGCACAAAAATGGAAAGTGTTGGAAGGAGCTGAAAATTCTTGGACAATTAAATAAGAACCAGAGCTCCCAGGTCCCCGAAAAGACCCCTGATGCTGCCACAGGGGTGTTATTAAGTGTGTTTGTGGTATTAAAGCGATACAGGTGGGCCCCAACATAGTAGTTACTAACAAATCACTTACAGCTCTTTGATGTGTGCTACATACAATTTTGCAATGCCTAATTTGCTGATGTTAACATTCTCAGATGTTCACTCTCATATTTACAAAGATACTGGCAATAATAATGAAAAAAAATTTTAAGTAAAGAGGGATTCTGCATCTGTTGGAACCTATTGAGTAGGTGTAGTTAGAATGGAGCCAGCCATACATCTCAGACTACCTGTATACTCAAATTAATAGGAATTACAGAGGGAGAAATGGTCAAATGTTTCGTAAGTAGGAGTAGTGGTGAAGTTGGAAGTAAGCAAACACTTATAATAGGGAGGGTGAGATTTGATCTAATTAAAGGTAAATCGGTGTTTCCTTGGTAGTAAAAGAAAAAATGGTCATTCAAGGTCAAACACACAAGGTGTGAGAGAGTATGGCACGTTTAAGAACATGGGTGTTGTGGCAGTTACATAGTCTCGTGTCAAATTGAGGGTATTATGAGTAAAGGGGTGGAGTCTAGCCTGTCAATCAGGTCATAGCCAATGATGCCTCCGTGTGGGTGTGGCCTTCTCCTAAAGATTCTGGGCTTACTTCTCTTCCTCCCTGGAGGTGGGACACACTCTTTCTTGCTTCACCTTCCTGTGGACGAGCCAGACAGAACCATGCTGATGGCAGCCAGATCCCTGGGGATGCTTCTACCACCACTGGACCCACTGGCCTGTGATTTGCCTGCATTCAGCATCACTGCATGTGCTGCGTGAATCTGAAGAGAAATTCATGGGCTAATATCAGACTTATGGACTAATATCGAACCTAGGGACTTGGTTTGGACTGGGCTGGGATGTTTCCCTGATGTTTCGTGATATAAAGTTCTCTCTCAGACATGTATGAGTGCCACTGGATTTGTTTCTCTAGTCAGCCCGCACTGACACAGATGCCATGTGCCTGCCTTCAGCATGAAGCGGTGCTAAGAGGGGAAATGTAGGGAGAGCAGCATTGAGCGTGGAGAGGAGGCGGTGGGTGGACTGACGGTGAAGAACCATGTTGTAATAAACTGATCACCGGAGAGTGGGATCGAATCCAAAATTCAGTTTCATGTGTAAAACTTGTGTCAACCACAAACTTTATGAAATACACTGCTGGCAGGGGTTTTCTGTCGCCTCTCCTCTGGGTCCCTGATTCCCCGCCCCCGCCCCCGGCATAGATCTATAGTGTTCCATATCATTTCATGCCCACTGGAGCTGTTTGTTAAAACTTAGACTAGGACAAACCTTGGGAGGTAATTTTATACAGATTAAATTGGCTTCATCCCTTTGGGGATCATTATCTGAAAATCCTGCCCTCTCAGTAGAACCCCTTGACAACAAATTGAGCAATTTCAAGGAGATCCTCTCCCTAGGTAAGGAAATATATTGAACCCGCTTTTCTAATCCATCCCTGGCCTTCAGCTACGCTCAACTAGTTCCTCCAGCTGGGGATATGGAGAATAATTCATAGAGCCACAGCGGAGTATCAGCCGATTCTGGACTCTTTTTCCATCTGTCCTTATGGCTGTGCTAATATATCCTATGCAGACATACATACGCCTTGATAGGGAAAGATTCTAAAGGGTCTTATCCATTCTGGGCATAAGAAGCTTGACCATCATACTCCACTTGTGTCCATTTAACTCAGGCACCTAGAAAATAACTAAACTGGGAAGGAACCTTTTTTACTTGGGAATTTATGAAGGCCATCAATGTGAGAGTGACTACATTCTTATTCTGAAATGATTAGAGTGAAATGTTTTATAACATGTACTTGAAGGAAACAGAGGAAGGATCTAGGAAGCAAAGCTATAGATAGAGGTATTAACAGAGGTGTGTACTTATGTAAATACATAAATCCATAAAAATAGAGGCATTGGCATTGGCATATAGTTAGGAGGCAATACACTGAGGCTGTGGGTGGGCCTTGGGCACCAGCTCATACTCTCCCTCATTACAAGAGCACTTTAACAAAATGACATTTTATGATGCTCACCCCCCACACGATCGCTGAAGACAAAGCGGGTGCATAAGCAGATGTGGTGAAGACAGAGGATGGTGCCCAGCTATATGTCTGGGGTCTTAAAGGCTTAAAGTTAAATAAGCAGCCATTCAACAGTGAAGCAACAAGCCCACATCGAAGAAGCACACTAGCTGGTGTGATCATGAGGTGTTATCGGGACCAGGTAACAGGCATCAGAAGATTCATAACAAACTTCAAACAAACAAAAATGCATTGGTGAGAATGAGGGGGGTCAGAGCAGAGACCCAAATCCCATCTGCAGACAATGGACCATCTCCCCACAGAGGGGTTGCAGGGAAGGGATAAGTAAATCAGGGTGCAGCAGAGCACCGATGGATCACGCAATATACCTCTGATTCCTTGAGGCTTCCTCACCCCACCCCACCCCCACTATCATCACCCCAGTGCTGCTTCCCACTCTGGACTGGACCAGAACATGTACCTAGGTATAGGCAAGAGATAAAGCTCAGAACATGCAGAACCCAAGAACAGGAATGGGATTAGCGATACCAAAAGAGTAGGGGGAAGGGGTCGAAGAGTGTGCTGAGCACAATGAACAGCACCTAAGCCCACACCCCCATCCAGGGGGAAGAACAGCAAGAGCAGAAGGGAAGGGAGACGGCAGTCGGTGTGAGATATGAACATAACCATCTATTTTCTATCAAGGGGCCACGAGGGTGAGGGGGTGTGGAAGAGAAGCTGATCCCAAGGGCTCAATAGAAAATAAATGTCGAGAAAAGAATGAAGGCCGTATATGTACTAAGATGTCTGCTAAATTTGATGTACAGATTGTAAAAAGAGTTGTAAGAGCCCCCAATAAAATGATCTTAAAAGAAAAGCACTTGAATACAGTAGAAGATATTCTGCAGTTAATATAGCCTTTGTGAAGATTCGGCTAGCTAGTACCCTTCCTTCCTAAAAGCTGGACTAAACCCCAAGAACTGTCTCTGTTTGGGTTCTTTATTAATGGTTTTGTCTCGACTCCCTGGGTTGGGATCCCACTTCTCTTTGCAGGACCCTGATTTCTAACAGTGGTTTTGCAGGCTTGGCTTATACATCCCTCAACGTACAGCCTTGATGCATTTGCCAAATGGTTGCTACAGAAGGTTTTGCTTTCCATGAAAAAGCCCTGTAAAAGGCTGGCTGCGCCCTTGATTGCTTAGCAGGAATGGCTGCATGTTGTTGCAGCTGTGGGTCTGTCTAACCTGAGTGCTTCATGACCCCCTTTCACGCGGGCCCTGCTCTGTGATGGCAGAAAACTTTGGAGCCAGGTGCTGTATTTTGATGCCATTATGCTTCTGACTTGCCCTCTTCCCTACCCTGGAGTAACAACTCAGAGGGTTTCCATCCAACATGACGTAACATTAGTGTCCCTGCCAGTAGAAAAGATGCAGAGATAAGACCATTTTCAATCTGATACGAGATCACAAGTAAACTCTCTAATGAGGAAGGGCGTTTTAAGAAAGCCCTAAGATTATTTATAAATATCGATTCTCCCTGTCATCTCCGTTCCTTATTACCCTAGTGGTTTTCAACCCTGGCAGATGGAATTTTCCAAAGAGGAATGTAACAATCTCATCCCGTATGCTCTCCTGCAATGTGACAATGCTAACATCCCATCTTTACTCCCTTGAATCTGGGGGGTCCCTGTGAATGCTTTGATAATAGACTATGGTGGAAGTGACGTTGTCCCAATTTCAAGCCACTGCCTGGCATGACAGTTTCAATTCTTGCCTCTTGAAAAAACGACTGCTAAATAAAAATCCTAACTGACCTGAGACCACGCTAAGAATCTCCGACTACATGGAGAGGCCCTTCAGGACGAGTTGCTACGCAGAGAGAGAGAAACCAAGGAACAGTGAAGGAACCATCTTCAACAAAGAAACCCTTCAGATGACTGTATGTCGATAATTGCATGAGAGAGCTCAAGCAACACATTTCCAGCTTAGCTTAATCAGCCCACAAGACTGTGAGAGATAATAAAGCTTTGCATTGAGCTACTGTGTCCTGGAATGGTTTATTAAGCCACAGTAGATATCTTGGAACAAACCCCATGCTGACCATAAAAGGGAGTAGAGAAAATACTATTCCCAAACTTGAAGTGGAAAAGCTCTGCTTTTTTTCTTACTTTATATCCTGGGGTCCTTCCTAAGAAATTATTTGTGAAAACCTCACAAAACCATTTGACTGTTTACTGCCACAAATAAATAAGTGTTGGCTAAATAAACATGAGCATCATAGAAAACAGAACGTAGCTTCAGACCTCCTCTGACCAGGTTCTTTCAGATATCAACATATATAAAGCCATGCTCAAAGAATGCATATGTGTCCAATTCCTAAAGTACCTGACTGCTGCTGCTTCTGGTCAGGCTGTCAAATCCATTTCAGCTCATAGCAACCCCAGGGACAGAGTAGACGCTCCCGTGGGATTTTTCAAAGCTGTAACTTATTTTTTATGTGACAAAGAATCTTTAAGTGATCACTTGTATATTAAGTAATAACAAGTAACACTTTCTCTTTTTTGTTTTGCACTTTCTTATATTTTAATATCTAGTAACTTCTATTAAGAAAAACTAAATGCAGTCCAAACTAAACTAGTGCAGGTGGTCCCTGCTTTCCCAAAGTTCACTGTACGTCACTTGGCATTTCTGAAAGACTTACATTGGTGCCTGCTTTCATTATTGGAAAGAAACCCAGAGAATTTTTGTTTTTATATAGAAGGGGCAGGGAGGGGTAAGCAACGCAAGCATTCAGAGTTTTACAGCCAGCCTTAGAAGAGGCAGCGGCACCCCAAGGAGCAAAGGGCTGTCGCCAAAACCAAGCTCATTCCCGACCACTCCACTCTGCATCTAGCATCAAGCTGCCACAGCTTTGAACAGTGTCTGGGAGCACTCTGTGTTCATTTTATTTTGGGGTTTATGTGTTGTTCGATAGGTTGTTTTTTAGTAACACTCAAAAATATTTCCCAAATAAATCAATGGTAATTGCTTCTTTGCTTTATGCCATCTCAGCTTAGGAAAGCTTCCACAAGGTTGCTGTACTTTCAGTTAGGAACACTGGGTGGGGGGCAGGGAGGACCTTTGGTCGTGACTCTAACCCTTACACAGAAGGATTCCTTTAAGTGTGGTTGCTAGTCACAAGATTACAAAATAACAACTTACCACTTTTACATTGATAAAGCCCCTGACCTTGGAGGAAAAAAAAATTGTAATCTTTACAGACGGACTGCCAGATCCTTCTCCTGCAGGGTGGGTTTGAACCACCAACTTTTTGGTTAGCCACCAGTGCTCCTTAAAGTCTCTTCTAGAGGGATCCAAGGCCAATGCCTAGCAGTCATCATCATTAGGAAGTTCTTTTTCACTCAGAGCATCATAGACTACAAGCTGTGCTCCACTCACCCCCGACCCTTGTTTGAGTTCAGGAGCAGGACTGGGGGCATCTCTCTTGGGATCGGGACTGTAGCTCTTGGAAATGAGCAAAAACCAATTTCCTTGGTCCCTTGTCCTGGGTCCGGCACAGGCTGGTGGGAAAATGCATCTCCTCCTTCTTAGAAATGACTGTTTCTTGACCCTTGCACATCCTATGGCCTTGAGCTTGACTGGAGCAAAGCTGTGTGTAGAAGGAGCTCTTTAACCATGCCCAGCATGCTCAGCTAAGCACAGTGTCGCGTCTTGCTAGACTAGTGCTGGTTCCTTTTATCATTCCGGCCATCTGTGATGAAGTCCGTTTTGTCAGCTCAGAAAACCTCAACTTTGGTAAGGCTTGCAGATGAGGCATTAGCATATTTTTGTGGATTGTGCTACCATTATGGTTTGGAGACTTCTCATCTTTGTTATTAAAAAGAAAAATCCTGCCATCTAAGCTTCCCATAGGAAACTATTTTTACATTCATAATCTTTAAAGATGCTTATGGAAAGAAGTGCTTTGAACTCTTTCAGTAAGATCTTCGCTCAGCCCGAAGCTTAACAATAATGTAATTTGAGTGAGGGTGTCTGATCCCCACCTGTCATAGATATTGCAGAAAGATACATAAATCACAGCCAGAATCTCATCTGAAGCCAGTTTAAAAATTCATGTGAATAATAGTCGTTCCTCCCCCCCCCCCCCCCAACTACCATGATCCGAATTCTACCTTGCAGGGCTGGATAGGGCAGAGGTTGTACACTGGTACATATGAGGGCTGGAGGCACAGGGAATCCAGGGTGGATGATACCTTCAGGACCAGGGGTGTGAGGAGCGATACTGGGAGAGTAGAGGGTGAGGGGTTTGGAAAGAGGGAACTGACTACAAGGATCCAGATGTGACCTCCTCCCTGGGGGATGGACAACAGAGAAGGGGGGGAAGGGAGACTCCAGATAGGGCAAGATATGACAAAATAATAATCTATAAATTATCAAGGGCTCATGAGGGAGGGGAAGCGGGGAGGGAGGGGAAAAAAAGAGGACCTGAAGCAAAGGGCTTAAGTGGAGAGCAAATGCTTTGAGAATGATTAGGCCAAGGAATGTACAGATGTGCCTTATATAATTGATGTATGTATATGTATGGATTGTGATAAGAGTTGTATGAGCCACTAATAAAATGTTTTTAAAAAATAGTCGTTCCTGTGTGACCTGGCTTCATAATACCATATTACACACGGAATGCTGGGATTTCAGAGCTGGACGCAACGTGGAAATTATTCATGCAGCCCATTGGTGCTACAGATAAGTTAACTGAGGCCACGAGTTCTGGAGCAGTGCTCACTCTTTTCTCTCAAAGGGTGCTTCCTGGACCAACTACATCACGTGGAAGCTTAGCGACACAGGACCTCAGGTCTCGCCCCAGACTTACTGCATCAGAATCTCGACTTTTACAAGACTTCAAAGCAATTCACAGCACATTCCGATTTGAAAAAATGCTGCTTTGCACCATGTTGTTTCCCAAGAGAAGTGCACGTCTTTAGAATCGGATTGGTCTGGATTCAAACTCCAGACTGTCCCCTGAGGGATGGACAACAGAAAAGTGGGTGAAGGGAGACATCTGACAGTGTAGGATATGACAAAATAATAATAAATTATAAATTATCAAGGGCTCATGAGCAAGGAGGGAACAGGGAGGGAGGGGAACATATGAGGAGCCAATACCAAGGGCTCAAGTAGAAAGCAAATGTTTTGAGAATGATGATGGCAACAAATGAACAGTGATTGACACAATGGATGGATGTCTGGATTGTGATGAGACTTGTACGAGGCCCCAATAAAATGATTTTTTTAAATCCAGACTGTCCACATACTAGTAAGTGGCTTTGAGAAAATCCCTTACCCTCGCTTGCCCTATCTCCTCAGTAGTTAAAATAGGACAACAGTAAGTACAAGGAAAGAACATCATGGGGATTAAATTAGATAATATTTGTAGGGTTTCCGGTCAATTTCCTGGGCAAGGGAAGCCCTGGTGGCCTAGAGGATTACTCATTGGGTTGCTAACCTCAAGGTCAGCAGTTTGAAGCCACAGCCACTTCGTGGGAGCAAGAGGAAGCTCTCTATGCCTGTAAAGAATGGCCGTTGCCGAAACCCACAGAGGCCTTTCTCCCCTGTGCCATAGAATCGCTATGAATCAGAACTGCTGGATGGTGGTGGGTTTGTTTTGGGGTTTGGAGGTCTGCAAAAAATGGAAATTGCCACCACTAGTACTACTGTTGCTCTTGCTGCTATGTCTGCTGCTGCTGCTATAATTACCGCTATTGAACTGCTGCTGCCACCGGGGCTCCGGCCGACTGCTGCAGCGACAGCTACTGATGCTCTACCACGACGCTGACTCCTGCTACTTCTGCTGCTACCACCTGCACCGCCACCGCCAACTCCACCAACACCGCCACCAACTCCACCAACACCGCCACCAACTCCAACACCGCCACCAACTCCACCAACACCGCCACCAACTCCACCAACACCGCCACCAACTCCAACACCGCCACCAAGTCCACCAACTCCGCCAACACCGCCACCAACTCCACCGCCACCGCCACCGCCACCAACTCCACCGCCACCGCCACCGCCACCAACTCCACTGACACCGCCACCAACTCCACGAACACGCCACCAACTCCACCAACACCGCCACCAACTCCAACACCACCACCAACTCCGCCAACACCGCCACCACTGCCACCGCCAACTCCACCAACACCGCCACCAACTCCAACACCGCCACCAAGTCCGCCAACTCCGCCAACACCGCCACCAACTCCACCGACACCGCCACCAACTCCACCGCCACCGCCACCAACTCCACCGACACCGACACCAACTCCACCAACACCGCCACCAACTCCAACACCACCAACTCCGCCAACACCGCCACCACTGCCACTGCCAACTCCACCAACACCGCCACCAACTCCGCTAACACCGCCACCACTGCCACCGCCAACTCCACCAACACCTCCACCAACTCCAACACCTCCACCCTCCACCAACACCGCCATCAACTCCACCAACACCGCCACCAACTCCACCAACACCGGGGTGACTCATCCCTCAAAGAAAGGAACCTGTCACACATGCGCTAGTGACCAAAGTGAAAATGGAGCCAGGTCTTCTGTTTACTATTCTAACGCATTGTTTCCCATGTAGCTTACAACTCCCCTTTTCTTTTAAGTACAGTGAACTGTTTTTGTTTGTTTTTTAATAAATCATTTTATTGGAGGCTCTTATATCAATCCATATATCCATTGTATCAAGCACATTTGTACGTATATTGCCATCATCATTTTCAAACATTTTCTTTCAACTTGAGCCCTTGGTATCAGCTCCTCTTTTTCCCCTCTCTCCCCCACCCTCTCAACCTTGGGAACCCTTGATAAATTATATGTTATTATTATTATTTTACTATCTTACACCATCTGCTGTACCCTTTGCTCTCCCTTCTTCCCCTACCCTCATGTTATCACCACTCCTATTATTGTTCCTGAGGGGTTATCTGTCCTGGATTCTGTGTGTGCAGAGTTCTTATCTGTACCAGTGTTCACGCTCAGGTCTAGCCGGATTTGTAAGGTAGAACTGGGTCATGATAGTGGGGTGGAGGTGGGGTGGGGAAGAAGCATTTAGGAACTAGAGGAAAGTTGTGTGTTTCGTCGGGGCTATACTGCACCCTGCCTGGCTTGTCCCTTCCTTGTGACCGTTCTGTGGGGGGGTGAATTGTTAAAGTCAGCATTCTTGTTCCAGACCTCTTCAATTCTTGGAATAGGAAGTAGAAAAAGGAGCTCTCCCATTTCAGGTTTCCATAACCTCCAGGAACAATAAAACCAATTGGCCCACTTCTGTGCTTTCTCCGACTATTGTTGCTTCAGCTGGATCTGAGTGTCGGCACACATGGCTGCTCCTCTCTCTTTCAAGAGTGAAATGCTGCCTTTCAGTAAGGAGTCCAGCTTGAATCTAATTTTGCTTCTGTCCTCCAAACGTTTTTCCACAGAAAGTTTTAGTGAATGTAGTAGCACATTAATTTTCTTGCAAAACAGGACATGTGTTAAACTCTTGAGTTACTTTGATTTTAAAATAATAATCAAATTTAAATTCAGCCTTACATGGTAGAACTTCACTTTTTCAGATATGTAACTCCACATTGAAAATTTTTATTCAAAGGGGGATTTTGCTGGTTTTCAAGTTAAAATAGGTCTTGAGAAAAAAATTTTAAATTCTTACATCAGCTAAAAATAAAAACAAAACACCCCAAAACTTTTGAGACACAACATAAAGAGTGCTCAGAGGAAAATCGATAGCAATAGTTGTGCCAATAAAAGAAGAGCCAAAATCAATAGCTTAAGCCTACAATTTGAACAAATAGAATAGGACCGGCAAAAGAAATTCAGTCACCAGGAAATAGGAAATCATAAGGAGTAGAGCAGAAATAAGTGAGACAGAAAACAGAATAATAATATGATCCAGTTGGTTTTGATCAGCATAGTCAAAGCTTTTGAATAATCAATAAAACATAAGTATACATTTTTCTGGTGTTCTCCATTTTCAGCCAAGGTCAGTTTGATGTCAACAGTGATTCCCTGTTCCTCAGCTGCTCCTGAATCCAACTCGAATTCCTCACACTCCCTGTCAATGTATGGCTGCAACTGTGTTTCAATTATCTTCAACAAAATTTTACTTGCATGTGATATTAATAATATTGTGTGATTATTTCCACAATCTGTTGGGACATCATTATTTGGAATGAATAGACACAGATATGGACAGCTATGGATCCCTTCCAGTCAGTTGGCCAGGTGTCTGTACTCCAAATTTCTTGGCATAAACAAGTGGGTGCTTGCAGTATTTCATGTGCTTGTTGAAGCATTTCAATTGGCTTACCATCAATTTCGCTAATAACTTCAGTGGTGCTTAGACCTCTGCCTTCAGTATTACTGGTTCTTGGTCATATGCTACCTCTTGAAATGGTTGAATGTCAACAAATTATTTTCGGTGCAGTGACTCTATGTATTCCTTCCATTTTCTTTTGTTGCCTCCTGCATCATCCACTATTTTGACCACAGAAGCATTCGATATTGCAACTAGAGCAGTGGTCCTCAACCTTCCTAAATCCATGACCCTTTAATACAGTTCCTCATGTTGTGGTGACGTCCCCCCAACCATAAATTATTTTTGTTGCTACTTTATAACTATAATTTTGCCACTGTTATGAATCGGTTTACTCCTGTGAAAGGCTTGTTCGACCCCCAAAAGGGTCGCGACCCACAGGTTGAGAATTGCTGAACTAGAGGCTTGTTTTTTGTTTGTTTGTGTTAGTGTTTAGTCCTTTCAGCTGAAGATTTATTGGGCATGTCCTTCATTTTTAGTTTTCTAGTTCCAGGTCTTTGTATATTTCATTACAATACACTGTCTTCTTGACCCACCTTTTGAAAATTTCTGTGTCACTCTTTTACTTTGTCATTTCTTCCATGTGCTTCAGCTACTCTTTGTTCAAGAGTAAATTTCAGAGTTTCTCCTGATATCTGCTTTGATCTTTTCTTTCCAGTTTTTTTCAGTGACCTGTTGCTTTCTTCATGCATAATGTTCTTGATATCGGACCACAGCTCATCAAGTTGTCTGTTATTAGTGTTTAATGAACCAAATCTAGACTCAAGATGTTCTTGAAAATCAGATGGGATATACTCAAAGTTGAATTTTTGCTCTGTGGGCTTGGTTTTGTTTCTTCATTAGACATTAGGGAGATGCCAATCAAGACTACCATGAGATACCACCTCACCTTTGCAAAAATGGCAGTAGTTGAAATAAAAGCAGATAAGAACAATATAGGATTATTGCTGGTAGTGAAATGTCTTGCCCCCTATTCCTCCTGAGCTGCGTCATTTGATCCTCAGGAGGATAGCACTCACCATGAAGTGAACCCCGTCAACAGTCGCTCCCAACTGAATTCTGTCACTGTCTCCCCGCACCATCTACCCAGATTTATCAGTAATGGGTCTTTGGTAGGAGTAACAAACCCCCAGCTAAAAAAAAATTACTTAAAAAATTCATCGCACTGCACCTAGATATTGCTGGTGAGATTACAAAATGATTCAACCACTATGGAAATGTGTGTGCTTTCAAGAATGTGCTTACTTGGAAGAAGAGAACTCACATTACCACGTGATCCAGCAACCCCGCTCCTGGGTATACATTCTCAAGATGTTAGTGTATGCCACAAATAGACATACACACATCTAAATTAATTACAGCAGCATTATTTGCAATGGGAAAATGATGAAAACCACCTATGCTTACCAAGAGATGACTAGATAAACAAATGATGATATATACATACAATGGAATATTGCACAATTATAAAGAATAACAAGGAATCTTCGAAACATAACATAGGTGAATCTGGTGGCCATTATGCTGAGATAAACACAGGTATTGTATGGTTCCAATGCTATAAAATATAAAGGGGGAGGTGTTATTTGATGGTCACCAGAAATGGCAAGATGGTGGAGGAGTAGATTCCTTTTTAGAGTGGAGACTTATTACTTTTGATGATGGGAAAGGCAAATCCCTAATATGGATTAAGTCATCACAACTTGACCAAGGTAAATAAAGGCACTAAGAAGGACATAAAAAGGGATAATTTTGGTAAATGCATACAATGTTGCAACAATGGTAAGAAAAAGTTTTCATGGTTATGTAGATAGATGTAGAGCATACATATGTAGACATATGATACAAAACCAACTATATGGTAAACATATAGCATATGTTTACTTGAAAGGATAGAAATAGAAATATGATGAGAGTAATCCCACCACTCAGTATATATTCTGCTTATATGTATGTGTAGGTAAGCACATATGAATAAAGGCACATGCTTACATGGTTATGTCCACAGGCATATGTACATACTCATTTGTGTGTGCTACATATAGAGCCACATATATACAAAACCACATAGGGGACACAGTTATGGAGGTTTCCTAGACATCAACAAGCAAGTCACAAAATTGGCCTACTATTTCCCAGATGTTTGGGACCACAGTCTTAAGGACAACTCAGTTAATCAGCATGAAATAATTCACAAAGATAATGTTCTGTATCCCAGTTTGTTGAGTAATGTCTGGGGTCATGAAAGCCTGCAAGCAGCTATCTAAGATACAACTATTGGTTTCTATTTATATGGAGCAAAAAATAATAAAGTCAATCAAAATTCAAAGAAGAATCTAATTCATAGGATTAGCATAGACTTTTCAAATCTAATATGAAAAGTACTAGCTAGCTATCAAAAGATATAGGATCTGGGGTCTTAGAGGCTTGAAGTTAAACAAGCGGCCATCTAGCAGGGAAGCAACAAGACCATATGGAAGAAACACACCTGTCAGTGTGATAATTAGGTGTTTACAGGATCAGGTATCAGGGATCAGAAGACCTGAAACAAAACAATAAAACATATTGTTGAGGACAAAGGGGGTCAGAACAGAGACCCAAAACCCATCTATAGATAATAGGGCATACCCTCACAGAAGAGTTACAAGGAAGGGATGAGTTAACCAGGTACAAGATCGCACCAATGAAACACACAATATTCCTCTGGTTCTTTGAGGCTTCCTCACCCCTCAGTATCATGCCCCCAGTCCTTCATTTCAATTCTGGCTAGACCGGAGCATGTGCACTGGTACAGCTACTACACATGGAATCCAGGTCGGATAAACCCCAGAGAAATCAGAGGAGCAATCCCATGAGGGTGGGAGGAAAGTGGGGGCAAAGGGGAGGAAGAGGGAACCGATTGCAATCAACAACGAATACCACCCCCCAGAGGGGGACAAACAACAGAGGCATAGGTGAAGGGAGACAGTGGTCATTGTAAGATATGAAAATAATAATAATTTACAATTTACCAAGGGTTCATGAGGGTGGGAAGGTGAGGCAAGGAGTGGGAAAAAAGGAGCTGATACCAAGGACTCAAATAGAAAGTAAATGTTTAGAAAATGATGATGGCAACCTATGTACAAATATACTTGATACAATGGATGTATGGATTGTTATAAGAGCTGTAAGAACCCCCAATAAAATGATTTATTTAAATAAAATAAAAATACTAGATGGTGCCCAGCTATCACAACCCACCATTCTGACACATTTTGAAAAAGTATCACATAAAATAGGAGACAATTATAGAATGAAACTCAAGTTCCTCCACCACCACCCCCTTCAACAACAAAAAAAGAGTTAGACCTACATGATCGATTGAAGCTAGAGGACAGATACTCTAAACTTGGAATTTAAGCTCTTTCTACAAGTCACCTTTCAGGAAAATAATAGATTGACTTATAAAATAAATAATTTCATCAGTGAGTCATGAACTCCCATAAATAATATGAGGTCCAAACTGTTCAACATTCCCAAAAAACAAAGATGAGAAGGCAAGGAGAGGAAGGGAAGCTACATCAATGGAAACAGGACCCCCAAAAAATGGAAATAATGAGATTGTTGACACATTGTAAAAATTGTAGCCAATGGCACAGAACAACTTGTATCAAAATTGTTACTGAAAACCAAACCAATTTCATTGCCATTGAGTAGATTCTGACGCACAATGACCCCGTGAGACAGAGTGGAACTGCTGCCGCTCGTGCATTTAAGGCTGTGAGTCTTCTTAAAGCAGACAAACGCCTCTTTCTCCCAGGGAGCAGTTGGTGGTTTGAAACCTCAGACCTTGTGGTTAGAAGCCCACAAGTGAAATTTAAAAGGGAACTTAATTTATTGTATAAACTTTCACCTAAAACACAATAAACTATTATTAAATTTATGATGTAGTAAATGTTTTATCTCCCTGCATTGAATCGATGTGACCCGTAGCAACCTCCCTGTGGGTTTCTGAGGCTGTATGTGTTCTCAGGAGTAGAAAGCGCTGTCTTCTGCAGAGAAGCTGGTGGTTTTGAACTGCCAGCCTTTTGGACCGCAGTTCAACTCCTACTACTATACGACCAGGACTCCTATGTTACACAGTAATGATAATAATAAAATAGACCTTGCTAGCTTTCTTTAAAGCCACAGAATGACTTCTAGTCTATGTTCTTAGAACCGTGTGCCTGAGACTTAAAAGCCAGGGCTATATTGTTAAGCCCTAGATAGGCTGGGTTCCAAAGAATAATAGATCCTTTGGGTGGAGAAATGGCATATTTGGTTGAAAAACATCCTATCATCTGTACAAGATATGTAAAAGCCCTTTACAACCATTGGTACTTAACAGCAAACACCCCCTCACACTTTTAACTAAGGAAGTGTAAACAATGAACCAAGGCCAGTTCCAGGCTGGTCCTAACGCAGTGGATCATGCAATTCCATACTCTGTAAGGAATCATGGTTTGAAACCATCTTCCAGGGGGCCCTGTAAAATTGGAGATGGTTTGTGAGGAGTTGCTGAAGGAGGAGACTTAAGAGGCAATCTGAGAATTGGTAACCTATCTGTGTGGAGGTGACAGGTCCCAAAGCTTTGGGGTCCCAACAAAGAGGACCTGGCTTGACACACCCCAGAGACAGGTGACAGAATACATCTGATCCCTTTGCAGAACACTTCTGGCATCTCTGGCCACCTGTCAGAGCAAGTTTTCTTTCTTTTTCTCTCCTCCAGCACTTGGGATTTGGGGGGACTTGTACATTAACAACTGTGGGAAGACTGGTTACTCTTGACTACTGAAGGTATTTGCTTTCCCCTCCGTAGGCTCAGAGACCCTAGAGAGACTAGTCAACAAATCTGCTAGCTCCCAGATCTCCTGACTGGAGCTGAGGCCATTTTCAGAATCACACACATCTGAACATACATTTAACTAGGGCACTGGCGATGTTAGATGATTCATGATTTCCACCCTGTTGTTTCTTAAGCTTAAACTAGTCATGTGCTTATTTCATCATTAAAATATTTGAGCCTCATAAGCACTGTGTCTTGTGCTTCCAACAAACATGAAAGCATTTGTAGGGATTCAAATGATCAGAAGACCCTGTGTAAATGTCTCAAACACTCCCCCAGTCAAACAAGCTACATGAATCAGACTCAAGAAGCCTGAAGCATGACTCCCAATGAGTTATAAGCCAGAGATATAATAAGTAACAAGTTCAGTGTTCCTTAAGTGGGAATATACTGTATATACTCTTGTATAAGCTGAGTTTTTCAGCATAAAAAATGTGCTGAAAAACTGGGGTTCAGCTTATACAAAGGTCAGTGGTACCCCAGCGAGGTGTAACATCTCACTGGGGCCCCTCTGAGGTAACAGGACAAGCACCCATTCTCTTGCAGGTGATTGCTATTTCTCTGCTGTTCATTCAAAGCCCCGCTGACACTGCAGGGCTTTGAATGTTTGTTTACTCACGTCTAACCAATCAGATCCGTCCTATGATGTGTATCTTTGAATAAGCCCTTTAAAGACCATGTGCGAAGGATGTGGCATGAATGGATGTCATCTGGTCAAGCCTGACTAACAAAAGGAGGAAACCTCATGAAGCCTGACATAGAGTTAATAGCAAAGTGGGTTCGAGATGCATGGGAAGATATTCCAGAAGACATTGTGCGACGTGCCTTCCAGAAATGTAGTATTAGTCATGCTATGGATGGCAGTGAAGACTGCGCTTTGTATGAAAATGACAGCAGTGATGGTGATGACGGCGATCCCAGTGAGGACAGCGTCTATGATGACCTCACACCAGCTGAAGCTCTGCATTGGGATACGGATGATGATGAGGAATCCAGTTTTGAAGGATTTTAACTCTTTACATTTTAGCCTGGTTGCTGATTGAGCTCAGGGAATAGTACTCTTAAGGTATCATTGTTGATACCTTCTTGTTTTTGTTGAACCGATTTTCCACTTACTGTGCTGGTTTACTAATGTTAAGTGACTTGTTGTCCTTTTATTTAAAATAAATATTTAAGTACATTACCCCACTGATGTCTCAATTTTTAGTAATTTTATTTTAGTAATTTTGTTTTGATTATTGAAACTCGTCAATAGCTTCTACATTTTCCACCCTAGGCTTATACTCGAGTCAATCAGTTTTTCTGGTTTCCCAGGTAATAATTAGGTACCTCTGCTTATACTCGTGTCGGCTTATATTCGAGTATTTTCAGTAGGTCATTCTAAAAGTGGTATTTCCCAGAATCTTAAAAGTGAGGTAAACTTGCTTGTTTCTTTTCTTTTTTATTTTTAAACACTACATAGGACACTTCTAATCACTTTACAAAATTAAACAAATACCTATAACTAGCTTCTCCTCATTTTACATATGAGAAAATGAGAGCAACAGAGATGGTAAGTAACTTGCCTTTGTGCCTGGGCCACTCCAGCACCGGCCCGAAGCGTTGTCATGGCGCCAGGGAACCAACTCCGGGGCTGATTTCAATAAGGAACAGCTGCTCACTTCAGAGAGCAAAACAAAAGGGAAACAAAAAATCCAGGGTGGCAGCCCCATTCTGAATGAGTGTTTTTCCCTGGGTTTCGACCTGACCTGAATATTGTTTTCTCATTGGGCTTCCTTTTATTTATTTATTTTTAGATATCAACTTTCCCTCTCATCTGCAGTTGGCAGGATTTCAGACTTCTTTTTCCTTCGGTAGAAAATGTATTTTCTCTTTAGCAGTACCTGAGGATTTCCCTGTGCCTCGTTCCCCCCACGTTCACACACACACACACACACACACACATACACACACACATTCGTTATATGAAAACCTGGATCAAATCCTGGGAGTTTATTGATCTCCCCAAAGTGTGAAGACACTAGTGATGAGAGAGAAAAACAAAGTAAAGCAAAACACTACACGCCTTACCCAGCCCTGGACATAGTTATCTGCCATGGGGAAGCTGGGAGTTAAATTAGAAGCTATGACCCTGCCCTCAATTATTCTGGCTAAAATCACAGACTCCATCTTTAATCTTATCACATTCTCACTTCACAGTTGATTAGCAGCTGGCTCTTGTTTTGCTCTGCTTTGCTTCTCCTTTGTTTACGTGTTGGCAAAGTGTGAGGAATATAAAAATGTCCACCACTCCTGACACTCTCACAAGAGGTTGCCGAAAGACTGTTCTTGAGACGTGCCAGCTCTGCTGTGTTGTGATGGATTTGCCTCTCTAGCTGGTAAGGAGTCCTGAATCATTTGGAAATGAGGTTTGTGTTGCTGCTGATTTTTTTTTTAAATAAGCTTGAAACAATTTGTTTACAAGTTGTGACTAAAGGCTGTCAGAGAAAAATGTTTGTGGACATTGGTATCTGAAAGGCTGACAGAACCCAGAACTTGCTTGGTATTCAAATGCGAGCCCATCCACCAGGACCGTGCCCAGGGTGGAGTTACTTGCATGTCAGGAGCCAAAAGGGGGACGCAAGCCTTTGAGTGTGTGTTTATACTGACGATCTTGAGAAGCAAAACGATTCTGCAGCACTCTGCATCCTCGGCATCTGGGAATAATGAGTTTGCTTGTTCTGTGTTATAGCATGGAGTGGATAGAGTTGTCTGTAGAAAAAAAGGGGGGGGCATTCTTTGAAACCCTGTATTTAGGCCATTTGCCTTCGAGCTTGCTGTTTTAGGGTGTACTGTGGCTAATTTTAGTAAATCTTTTTAAATTTTCATCCAAAAATGCTGTGCCAAGGAAGAACCTTCTGCCTAGGGTTTCTTGATGTTTCCTCTTGGTTTTTATTCCCCGTGTGTTCTGGAAGCTGCCACTCACCAACCCCCTTCTCCACTATCCCCATCCCCTTAATACCCCACACTCCCCCTGGCCTCAGCAGGGGCAAAGCCCTCTTGAAAGTCAAGGCCCTGCAGACTGGAACAGGGTCTCGTCTCTCTTTTTTTTTTCTTCTTCCTGTAAACACATATTTGAGCTCTGAAGACTTGCTGTGGAATGTAGAATGTGTTTTTATCCCATTTCACCAAAGTTAGGGCTTTATCACATGAGGTTTTCAAACTTTGCCTAGCACTGTGACAGTATTGAGGTTTCCATTAGGCACAATGTTACCTTAATTGCCTTGTGCAGAAAGGAGGCTAGGGCATTATCTATGCAACGACCCCTCCCTGGACCAGAACAGGTCAGCATAGTACAGGGGGATTAGATGCCCCTGGGGATTCTGCTCCAATTTCTCACTGAGGAATGCTCAAAGGAGACACCAACTGTTCTCTGACCTGAGCTTGTTGAATGCAGGATCGCAGCATAAGAGCAAGGGTCTGGGTTTTGTTGGCTGAGCGCTCTGATCACGTAGCACTGCTGAACGTGTTCTGCAGCACTTTCCAAAGCTCCTGTTTTACAGCATCTAGCTATTTTCTCTTGCATCTTGGTGAGAAACAAACTGAGGAACTTCTGAAATCTAGCCAACCTTCGACTCTGTTCTTGTCCTCCCTCTCCCAGGGCTAATCCCCACACATTGACAACTGTTTCAAATTGCTGTGCCCTACATTTCAGGGTTCTGTGTACTGAATATGTGCCATTGTCCTTGAGGGTCAACGATGACCACGTTCAGAAGGATTTCTCTGTGTGGGGGAGCTGTACCCACAAAGAGACCCAGTCCTCGGGCTGGCACAATCGCTGCTTCCAGAGCTAGGGGAGATGCTCAAGAGCTGTTTTTGCTTACCTGCCTCTACACTCTCTACCTATGCACAATACGTCACCTCTGCCTTCCCACATTTAGGGCTTAGAAGCAAGAATTGGACCTGACTTCAGGGACTAAGTCCTCTTAAGGAATAGCTACTAAAGGCCAGTGGCTGGATTTGCATGAATCTATGACTAAGAAAACCACACTGATTGAGTCAATTCTGACTCATAACAACCACACAGAATTGGGTAGAACTGTGTTTCCAAGAGTAGAAAGCCCATCTTTCTCCTCAGAGTGCCTGGTGGTTTTGAACCTCTCTCTGGCTTTGTGGTTAGCAGCGCAATGCTCATGGACAGTGCAGTCGAGAGATCAAAAGACACGTGGCATTGGGCAAATGTGCTGCACAAGACATCTATTAAGTATTGAAGAACAAGAAGGTCACTTTGAAGACTGAAGTGCACGTGTCCCCAAACCTGGCATGTTCAAGGCCCTCATCTGCTTGTGAAAGTTGAACAATGACTAAAGAAAACCAGACAAAAATGGATCCATTTGAGTTATGTTGTGGGTGGAGAATGTTGAAAGTACTATGGACTGCCAGAAAAACAAATAAATCTGTCTTGGAAGAAGTACAGCCAACATGTTCCTTAGAAGCAAAGATGGCAAAATTCATCTCATGTACTTTGGACATGTTATCAGGAGCGACCAATCCCTAGAAAAGGACATCGTGCTTGGTAAAGTGGAAAGTCAGTGAAAAAGAGAAAGACCAGCACGGACATGGACTGACACCGTGGCTGCAACAATGGGCATGGCACAGGTCTGGGTAGTATTTCCTTCCATTGTACTGAGGGTCACGACGAGTCAGGACAGACTCGATGGTACCTAACAACCACAGCTATCAGTCTGATTCTTGTTTTTGTTTATGAGTTTATATTATGGGCTGCATGTTTCCTCTTCCTCTGTCCAGTCAATTTTATTGTGATCTGGGTCAGACTGGTTATTAGTGGTAACCAAGAGCTATCTAGTTATTTTGACTTCAGACTTGTGGAGGCTTGGTTCATGCGGTTGTAAGAGCTATAAGACACTACCACCCCTCCCCCACAATAAAATGATTTATTAAAAAAAAACTATGGACAGCCTTGAGAAGAATGGGAATTCCAGAACATGGGATTATGCTGATGTGGAACCCATACATATTTCAAGAGACAGTCTTGCCAAGAGAATACCGGCTGGTTTAAAATCAGAAAAGATGAGTGTCAGAGTTATAGCCTTTCACCACACTTATTCAATCTGTATTCTGAGCAGATCATCAGAGAAGCTGGATTCTAAGAAGAATGTGACATCGGGATTGGAGGAAGGCTTATTAACATCTTGAGATATGCGATGACGCAACCTTTTTAAAAAATCATTTGATTAGGGGCTCATACAACTCTTATCACAATCCATACAAACATCAACTGTGTAAAGCACATTTGTACATTCATTGCCCTCATCATTCTCAAAACATTTGCTCTCCACTTAAGCCCCTGACACCAGCTCCTCATTTTTCCCCTCGGCCTCCCTCCTCACTGCCCCCTCTGTCATGAACCCTTGATAATTTATAAATTATTATTTTGTCATCTCTTGCACTGTCCCACGTCTCCCTTCGCCCACTTTTCTGTTGTCCGTCCCCCAGGAAGGACGTTATATGGAGATCCTTGTAATTGGTTTCCCCTTTCCACCCCACCCTCCCGGTATCACCACTCTCACCACTGGTCCTGAAGGGATCATCTGCCCTAGATTCCCTGTGTTTCCAGTTACCAGTGTACATCCTCTGGTCTAGTCAGATTTGTAAGGTAGAATTGGGATCATGATAGTGGGGGAAAGGAAGCATTTAGGAGCTAGAGGAAAGTTGTATGTTTCATTGTTGCTACACTGCACCCTGACGGGCTTGTCTCCTCCCTGTAACCCTTCTGTAAGGGGATGTCCAATTGCCTACAGATGGGCTTTGGGTCTCTACTCCGCACTCCCCCTCATTCACAATGATATGATTTTTGTTCTTTGATGCCTTATACCTGATCCCTTCAACACCTCGTGATCGCACAAGCGGGTGTGCTTCTTCCATATGGGCTTTGTTGCTTCTGAGATAGATGGCCGCTTGTTTACCTTCAACCCTTTAAGACCCCCAGATGCTACATTTTTTGATAGCCGGGCACCATCAGCTTTCTTTGCCACATTTGCTTATGCACCAATTTGTCTTCAGTGATTGTAAAAGGGAGGTGAGCACACAATGATATGATTTTTTGTTCTTTTATGCCTGATAACTGAGCCCTTCAACACTTCGTGATCACTCTGGCTGGTGTGCTTCTTCCATGTGGACTTGGTTGCTTCTGAGCTAGATGGCCGCTTGTTTACCTTCAAGCCTTTAAGACCCCAGACACTATATCTTTTGATAGCCGGGCACCATCAGCTTTCTTCACCACATTTGCTTACATACCTGCTTTTTCTACAGCGATTGTGTCAGGAAGGTGAGCATCATAGAATGCCAGTTTAATAGAATAAAGTATTCTTGCATTTAAGGAGTACTTGAATGGAGACCCAATGTCCATCTGCCACCTTAATACTAAACCTATACATATATTGACATAGATCTATTTCCACATCCTCACATATAAATATATTTACATATGTACATGCCTGTATTTAGACCTCTATAAATGCCCTTTGCCTCCTAGCTCTTTCCTCTATTTCCTTTTACTTTTCTCTTGTCCCAGTATCATGTTCAGCCCTCATTAGGGTTTCAGTAATGCCTCTTGGTTACATTACCCTTGGTCATGCCCTACCAGGCCTCCTACACCCTCCTCACCACCGATTTGGACCACTTGTTGTTCCCTTGTCCCTGGGTTTGTTAATACCACTTGCTTTCCACCCACCTCCCCCCTCCCATGTCCCGCTGGAACTGTTGGTCCCGTTGTTTTCTCCTCCAGATTGTTCATCCAGCCTATCTTATTTAGACAGACCTGCGGAGATAATAACATGCACAAAAACAAGAGGGAACAAAACCAAGCAACAAAAGAAAACAAAACAACAAGCCAGTGATAAAAACAACCCCACAACAACAAGAAAGAAAAGTTTGTAGTTAGTTCAAGGAGTTTGTTGACTTTTAGGAGTGTTTTCTAATCGAGTGTGTTGGAGTGCCAAGCCCTGGCCCCAAAGTATATTTATGGTATTCCCTGGGGATTTTGTTGCTCTGTTCCGCTTGCTGTTCTGTTGCACACCCTTAGTGTTTTGCCTCGGTGTGGTGGGATCAGATCGAGTAGAATTCCCACACTGTGTCTCCAGTGTTGTCCTCAGTAGGGCTATGACACAACCTTACTTGCTTATGAAGATCAATGATTGCAGCCTTCAGTATGGATTAAATAAAACTAAAATCAAAGACCAAAATCCTCACAATTGGACCAACTGGTTACATCATGATAAATAGAAAACCGGTTGAAATTGTCCAAAGTTTTGACTTGCTTGGATTCACAATCAATGCTCACGAAAGTACTAGTCGAGATCAAAAGACGGTTGCATTGGGTAAATTTGCTGCACAAGGCCTCTCTAAAATGTTGAAAAGCAAGGATGTTACCTTGAGGACTAAGGTGTACCTGACTTAAGCTATGGTCTTTTCCATTGCCTTATATTCATGAGAAAGTTGGATACTGTGAGATAATTGAATAAAGAACACCAAAGAAGAATGATGCTGGTGATCAAAGAATCTGGATTGCGGTGCTGATGAAAAATGTTGTTGAAAGAACCTGGACTGCCCCAAAACCAAACAACCCTGTCTTAGAATAAGTGAAACCGGAATGCTTCTTGGAAGCAAGGATGGTGAAACTTCGTCTCACCTGTTTTGGACATGATGTTGGGGGAGACCAGTGTCTAGAAAAGGACCCCATGCTTGGTGAAGTAAAGGGGCAGTGAAAAAGAGGCAGGACCTCAGCAAGATGGATGCTGGGGCTGCAGTTTGGGGCTTGACCAGAGCAACACTGTGAGGTTGGCTCAGGGCCAGGCTGTACTTCTGTACTTCTTTCTGTTATGCAGAAAGTAGCTGTGAGTGGGAACAGACTCCACAGCACCTAACAACTAGGACAAAGAATGAATGTGAGCATTTCTTAGTGTCTGTGCTGGTTGCAGGAGCGTCTCTTTGATGACATGCCTGTTCGTGTCCTTTGCCCATTTTTCAATTGAGTGGCACTTGGTTGTTGAGATGTAAGGTGAGTTTTCTGTAAGTCCCTTGCCAGATGTGTCATGGCCAAACATTTTTTTACCTTTCTGTAAGTTATCTTTTTACTCTTTTGGAGACGTCTTTTGATGTGCATATCAGTATTTAGGTTTTAAGAGGCCCCAGTTGTCTAATTTATCTTCTGCTAGTTGTGCACTTTTAGTCATGTTTCATAGACTATTTCCTTAGGGCCCTTAGATTTGCCACTGTTTGTTCCTCTGTAACTTTACAGTTTCAGATTTTACATTTAGGACTTTGATTCATCTTAAACTCATTTTGGTGCATTGTACGCAGGGTGGAGCCTTTTCATTTTATCTCGTTTTGAGAGCATCATTTATTAAAAAGACTATTTCATCCCCATTTAATGGATTTGGGTCCTTTGTCAAAAACCAACTGTCCATAGGTGGATGAATTTCCCTCCAAGTTCTCCATCTGGCTGCATTGGCCAGTATGTCCAGTGTACCAGTGCCCACATATTTTTACTACCGTGCTAGATTTCAGAACCAGATGACTATACCTTTAACTGCTCAGTTTTTTTCTTCTATAAGAAAGATTCCCATCACACCTTGGCATACACTCTTATGAATCTTTCATAAATTAATAGATCTGTTGTTGAGTTCAATGTATTTTTGTTTAACTATAAGAAACAAATATATTGAGTTAGAAGTTTTGTAGCAGAGAAGCCTACTTTATTTCAAGTGTCCGGCTTTATTAATGCATCTTTGACCTTGATGTAGAGATTCTAACACATCAAACTCATTAAAATAGTCCTTTTCTAATGGTAATCGCCACAATAACCAAAGATATGTTCCCTGTGCTTAACTCCAAGATGTCTCATTCTGAAGAGTGAAAAGTTGATGAACTTGTCAATATGTGTACATCTAAAGCACTTAGTAGAATACCATACATCAATTGTTAATAAATCAGTTATTTTGATTGTTTTTGCTGTTCAAGAAAGCCAAACTGTGATTTTTGCCTAAATATAACATATTAAAAGTATTGTACTTCACTGGGCTCTCTAGAGAAACAAAACCATATATACTGACTAGTTGAGAGAAACATTTACATAAGAAAATTACTCAGGCAAATTTAGAAGTGGTCGAATCCAGTATGGCTGTAGTCTGTTGGTCAGATGCAAAGCGGACGCTCGCCTGACTCATGTAGCTGTGGCGACTGATGAACCTGGAAACGAGAAGACCAATCAGGAAGCAAGAAGGCAAAGCAGAAGGACCACAGACTGGTGGAAGCAGGTGGTCAGCATGTCATGTGGCAGGTCAAGTGGCAGGCTACGAACGACTCTCTAGGACAGCAGGCAATATAATGAGTCCTTGGCTCAAGTCCCCCAAATCAAAGGTTGATGAGCCAAATGCAGGATCCAGACCAGCCAGGAGCACTTTAGCTTCCCCCCAGTGTTAATTTATACAGGAAGCTGGCCACCTCCCTGAGGAAATTGCATCAGAGCTGGGACTGAAGTAAGGGGGTTGCACCCCATCCTAAATGTCCCGCAGCTGCGTTGCAGCTCACCGCAGAGTCCATCAGGGAGTTGATCGCATTCGAGGTCACATCCTGTGGGAAGCCTCAACTTGGTCCAGCCATGTTGACTCAAAACCTAATTATCACAAGTATCCATTCTTTTATAACACTCTATCAGTTTCCACCTTCTTTCCTCTGATTCTACCTTATTTAAAGTCTCAAAAACAAAACAAACAAACAAAATTGTCCTGCCATTGAGTCCCGACTGATTCACAGTGAACCTTTAGAGCAGGGTGGAACGGGCCCCTGTGAGTTTCTAAGACTATAACTCTTTATGAAAGTAAAAAATGCCTCCTCTTTCTCTCCCGAAGCTGCTGGTGATTTCAAACTGCTAACCTTGAGGATTGCAATCTGGCTTGTAACTACTATGCTACCAGAGCTCCTGCCAGAGTCTCAAAGGAGTGTCTGATGATGATCCCCATTCCTGCCTCTGGCCCACCTTTTGGTAAGCTTGACATGAAGTCAGTCTCCCCTAGACCCGGTTGTCTACTGGAGTGAGTAAGCTGTCAGATTGAGCCCATCATTCTGGAATTCAAGGTCCACGGATGAGTTTTGAACATCCACAAAATAACTGTAGTTCATTTGCCTCTACTGAGCATTCGCCATGTGTCAGGCATTGACTTAGTCAAGTTTATGATCTCACAAGGGAAAGAGCCCCATAAATAGATGTAACACAATGTGGTCAGTCAAGTGCAGTTGATGCTGTGGGAGTATGGAAGAAGGATTGTATTATAATGATTTAAACTCTAGTCTTGAAGAATACAGAGTTAACCAAAGAAGACGGTGAAAGGTGTGCAAAGATACTTCAGGTAAATGGAATATCATGAGTAAAGGCATAGTGGTGGGGAAATAATGGATGATTCGGGAATTTACAAGCATGTCAGTGCTGCTGAGTATAAAATGTGTGAAGAGAAACGGGAGATGAGGCTGGCTAGAGAAGAGTCCAATCTTGCCATCCTAACCATTATCTCCGTGATGGGGCGCCAGGGAAGTAGAATAATCTGAGACAGGACAGAGTTTCCCCAAAACAGGTTAAACTTCATGAGCTGACCATAGTGTCAAGTAGGCCGCCTAGGTACCTTAGGGCCCCTTTATCTGTCTAATAAGATGAAGCCTTTGACCCCTGAAAATCGCGTCTTTTAAACCCCCAGTGGTACCTGGAATACTGGTTTAATTTAGTCAACAAAGTCAGAGAAGGCAGCCTTGCCCCCTGGAAAATCTGAAATTGGGGCAGACTGTGGGCAAGGCCTAGGAGAAAAGTCCACGGTGACTGCCAACTCTGACATTCCAGGAGTTGTTCTAAAAGATGACCCTCTCTACAAAACATCCCCAAGGCACTCAAGCTCACATGACTGCTGGATGCAATTAAAAAGAGGTTTTAAAAAAGGGTTAAAACACACCATATACAGCAACCGTTTGAATAAATGCCAGTCTGGAGTCTGCTGACAAGTTGCCGCCGCTGTTAGCTGACGTCCCACTGTGACCGCATGTGCCCAGAGCAGAACTGCACTGTAGGACTGTCAAGGCTGCGGCCTTTCAGCAGCTGATACTCAAATCTGGCTTCTGAAGTACCCACAGCTGGGTCGGAAAGGCCGCCTTTGGGCAGCTTGTACAGCATCTAATCGTCTCTGCCACCCAGGGGCTCTTTAAAAGTTAGTCGAGTACAAACAGACTTTATAGCCCATATTTATGGAGAGGCGCTCTCCTAAATATCCTGTATCCTTGAAGAGTATAGACACATCATTCAATCCTCAGAGCAGCCCTAGAGGTAGAGGTTTACTTTTCGGCATTTTCTTGATGGAGAATCCCAAGCTCCCAGAGCGTCTAGACCAGGCCAAGTAGGTTACTAGTAAGTGGCAGAGCAGAGTTCAAGTCCTTGTCTCTGCTGATTTCTAGGACCACGGGTTCCCTAAAAGACTGAAACCGCTGTTGCATCTGTTTTGTCCAATATCTCGCTGCTCATCGACATCACTTCAGCGCAAAGGTTAGTCTTGTTTCCAGACTCTAGGTCAGCCTAGGTGCAGCCTGGGGGGTGGGGGGGTGGGTGGGATCTCTGGCAGGGCCCGGTTCTACCAGAGAGCTCCCTCCCACGCAGGCAGCAGACAACTGCCAAGCCCCGAGCACTGGGCGTTATCTGGCAAACATTACATTCCTGCTAAGCGCCCCAGCAAGACACATTCCTCACTGGGTGGAGGGAAGAATTCTTCACATTCTTCAGCCTCTGTCCTACCAGAAACTCCTAATCCTGAGTGGGATGGTGGTTAAAAAAAAAAAGTTCATTTCTAACGTTCAGAGTTGTTTTAAGTTCTCATCTCCAAGTCTTGACACAGAGCAAAGTGGGATTTGGGAGCGTTGAGACGTGCTCCTACTGCTGAGCTTCAGGATGTGCAGCCCTGCAGGAACCCACCGGGGAGAGACCAGCCCCTGGGGAAGGGACGGGCGTCATGCCTGGTACAGCAGAGGGGCAGCCCAAAAGAGGTCGACCCTCTCTGACGGACTGACACAGTAGCTGAGACGATGGCTCAAGCTTAAGGACAAGTGTGAGGATGGCGCAGGCCCGGCAGTGTTTCCTTCTTGTCTCAGAATGGACTCAGCTGTACCCACCAATCACAACGCTCGAAGGTTCTCAGGAGCCCTGGTGGCCCAGTGGCTGGTGCAGTGACCCGCGAACGAAGCGCACATTCAGAACCACCTACTGCTGCTCGCGAGAACGAGAAGGCTCTCTACTCCTGTCAAGAATTACAGTGCTCACTTCGGCAGTACACATATTAAAATTGGAACGAGACAGAAATTAGCACGGTCCCTGGCAAGGATGACACGAAAATTCGTGAAGCGTCCCGTATTTTTGCCTGGCGTGGGGAGAATAAGAGTGACAGTCTCAGCAACTCACAGGGGCAGTTTTATGAGTCTGAATCGACTGAATGGCAAAGAGTTTGAATTTTTCTTTTGAGTCCAAAGCTAGTTGACTAGTTCTTTCCCAGGATAGTAATTCTTCTTCTTTTTAAAAATCATTTTATTTGGAGCTCTTACAGATTTTATAACAATCCATAATTCAATTAGATCAAGCATAATTGTACAATTGCTGCCACCATCAGTTTCAAAGCATTTTTTTTCTTCTTGAACTCTTTGATATCAGTTCTCCTTAATTCCCTCCCGCTGCCACCCTACCCCCCGGGAACCCTTATTATATTACATATTGTTATTATTTTGCCATATCTTACACCATCCACTGTATACATTCACCTACAATTCTGTTCTCCGTGCCACTTGAGTGGGGTTATACAGTTATCATTGCTTACTGTTTCTGAAGGGTTTATCTGTCTTGGATTTCATACATCAAACTATCTTAAATATACCAATGAACATACACAGGCCTCACAAGATTAATGAGGTAAAACTCAGACCATAATAGTAAGAGGAAGAAATATTAAAGAACTGAATTATAGCTATGTGTTTCAAAGCGTTATACTGCACCCTGGCTCTATCATCCCTTCCATGTGACCCTTCTGTGAGGGACTGTCCAATTATCTTACAGGTGGGCTTTGGGTCTCCACTTTGTCTATGCTCCTGCATGTCCATTGGATTGATTTTGAATTTCTATAATCTATTCCCATCAACACCTCATGATCACCCAGGCTGGGGTGGTTCTTCCCTGAGGGCCCGGCATAGTAATTCTAATGTCAATAATTGTGCATTGTAAACAGAGCAGCTTAGATGTTTGCGTTATCTCTCTGCAACAATTACACTTTGATAAATTTATACTTCACAATCTTCGCATGGCATTATGCCATTTGATTTTTTCAAGAAAATGATCTGATTGGCATGATTATTTCCACCGTAGAGGGGAGAGATCTGAGCTTAGAAATGAGGTAACTTGTTTGTTGGCAAACAGCTGTCCGAGGTAGAGGCGGCCTGCAAGCTGGTCTTCTGAACTCCTTCCAGCCTGTCTCGCTCAAGGCCTCCCATTGTGACATCACATACTGGTGGCACCTAGGAGGCAGCTACCTTAGAGGATCCTCCCTCCCAGACAAGGGGCACTCTGGGAATTTAGAGAACCAGGCCAGTTGGGTAGGGCACAAAGCCAGGATGCCCCTTCATCAGCACAGCACCACACAGGAAAGGTGATCCAGTGCTTGAGAAGCTTAACCAAAAATCCAAGTCAACTATCTAACCCAGGGATTTTCCAGGTATGGAGCACAGCAGACTGGTAGGCCATGAACATCTCCTCGATGTTCCAAATTGACCCTAAAATAGAAATTGCGTTTTCCTTTAGATCTGAGCAGAAAATGAACCCTGAGTATCTCCATGTTCACTTGTGTATGTGCATGTGTAGCTAAGGACTGATTATTAATATACAAAGGACTGGGGTTAGTATACTTTGGTATTTACAAAATAACACATAACCATAGTTTACTGAGAATTTAACTGAATATTCACCTGACTAGTAAGCAATGCCTGGCAATCTTTGCACAGCACCCTCAATTTTCTGGAAGACACCTTTGTTACCAGTATCATTGAGGTCTTGAATTAGTTGAAGCTTTCCAATGACTACCACTTCTGCTCTTCAGTTATACTTATCCCTTATCTATATCCATGACCATCTATTTCATTCAGAGTGGATTACTGGGGCGACCCTACCATGGGACAGTGATGCTGTTGGTCATAGTGGTTCCAAGCATGATGAAATGCTTGGCTACTTGGAAGTTTTCTCCATGTATCATGATGTATCTATTGGGCCCATTGTAAGGACTTTGGTTTTCTTTATAGCGACTTGAAATTCACACTGAAACTTGAAATAGTTGATCCTTGTCAGCAAGTGCTCCAAGTCCCCTGACTTTCATCAAGCAAGGTGTGTCATCTGCATATCCCAGGTGTTCATTAGCCCTCCCCCAGTCCTGATGTCATGTTCTTCTTCATATCGTCCAGCTTTTCAGATTGATTGCTCAGTGTACAGATTGAATAAGTATGGTGAGAGGATACATTTCCTGATTTTAAATCATGCAATATTCTCTTGTTCTGGTCAAATAACTGCTTGTTGGTCCATGTTCAGGTTCTACACGAGCACCATGAAGTGTTCTGATATCCCATTCTTCTCATTTTGATTCATAATGTGTTACGATCCAGTTGAATGCCTTTATTTAGTCAGCAAAACAAGTAGACAGCTTTCTGATTTGCTTTGCTCTCAGCTAAGATCCATCTGACATCAGCCATGATATCGCATGTTCCATGTCCTATTCTGGACCCAGCTTGAACTTTCTATAGCTCCTTGCTGATGAACTGCTGCAATCTTTATTGAACTATCTTCAGCAAAGTTTTACTTGCATGAAATATTGATGATGATGTACTATAATTCCTGCATTCTGTTGTATCCCTTGTGTTTGGAATAAGCACCAATACAGATCTCTTCCAGTTGACTGGCCAGGTAGCTGTCTTCCAAGTTTCCTGTCCTAGATGAGAAAGTGCTTTCAGTGTTTCCTCTTCTTTGGATGCTTCCTGCATCGGTCGACATATTTCCCAGAGAATCTTTCACTATGCTGTTAAAAATTGAAAGCTTGAGTTTTTTGTTCAGGTCTTTCAGCTTCAGCTATGCTGAGTATGTTCTTCCAGTTTCATTTTCTAGTCCTGGACCTTTGCACATTTTATCATAATACTTTACTTATTCTTTACTCAACTTTCACATGCACATGCCACTGAAAGCACCATGACTTGGGTTCAGAGCACCTTAGTCTTCCAACTGGCATCTTCGCTCTCTAATCCGTTTAAAGAGATCTTTTGCAGCAGATTTGCCCAATGCAGTAAGTCTCTACATAGGAGAAAAATTACTTAAAAACGGCCATCTAGAAGAAACACACCTATGGAGAAATGTCTTATTACCCTGACGACCCTTGAGTTGAAATAGAAGAAAGAAGAAATTATTTGGTTACTATTAAGAATCAAAAACTCTTTAAATGAAGCTGGTAACATTTTCAAAAGGCAACCGTTTTCAAGAAGCACATTATAAAGCTACCCTGGAGTATAATTTTGTGGAATTTTATTGTAAACTTTACACTACGGTCACTCATTCTACATGTTCCATGTCATAAGGTAATATCTGTCTTCCAGGAAGTATTCCAACCTAAGACTAAAATGAAATAATACCAAAAAATCCAACCAAATTTGCTGTCATCCAGTTGATTCTAACTCATAGCAACCCTATTGGATCGACTAGAACTGCCCAGGTGGGTTCTGAAGTTCTAACTCTGACTTTACTCTGTGCCTTTAATGATAGTTTTTATTCTTCTAGAATAATTACTTGATGGAACCTAGCGGCACCATCGGTTATTTATTGGACTGCTAATTGTAAGGTCAGCAGTCGACACCACCATCAACGTTGATGGGAAAAAGATAAGGTTTTGTATTACGGTTTAATGGTAAGGTTTGAGGAAGCCGCTGTACAGCGAGTTCTACTCTGTCCTATAGGGTCACTACGAGTCAGAGTCGATTTGATGGCAGTGAGTTTTGAAGTTTTTAAATCTATATAGGAGCAGATTGCCTCATTTTTCTCCTGCCCAGCAGCTGGTGGGTTTGAGCTTCCAATCTTTCAATCAGTCGTGGGTTAGCCCAAGGGCAACCCACTACACCACAGGGGCCCTTCTAGTAAATGCTAGGTAAGAGTAAACGCTATCATTAAAGACACAGAGTAAATAATATTTAGACGGGGTCCTAAAAAGTACTCTTCTTGGTTCCTTGTCTACTGAGAGATGAACTAACATACTTCACAAAGAGTTTGCTGACTGACTTGCCATGGTCTTCCTAGAACTTGCAACACTTCAAAGGTGGTCAATGCTACCATTGCAGTTTACCAGTGAGAACCTTCCTTTGATTGACTCTAGTTGATTCTTTGTTTTGTGTGAATGAAGCTGAGGGTTAGCGCATGTCTCTGACACACCAGCCATGATCCTGTGAGACAGTGTGGCTGGGAAATTCCCAGTAGGGGTTCATGAATTGTGTGGAACCCATTGTGTATGTTTTCTAGTGGTTTGTCAACACAGAGGAACACAAGCCATTGTTTTGTTGAAAGAGCAGGCAGAAACCACAGTACTGTAAAAGCCAAAAAGCTGAGGCAAAGCAAAACAAAACATGGTTCCCCAACTGTGTCCAGTGGGCTTTAAATTCCTAGCAGCTATGGCCATCACTCATAAATTGCTCTCTTAAGTTCCGGGTGGCCAAACTTAAGACATTCATTGCTTTTCTCGATTTTGAACAGGAGTTTAGGTCTACAGACATTACGGAAAGGAGGGTAAAGCTATAGTCACGTTGGATGATGATTTTCGTAGACGTGTATGTTCTCAGTAAGGGACATACAGTAGCATTCACTTCTACCACCCCCTCCCCAAGGCATTGCCGGGTACCCGGTTTTCTTTCTCCTTTTGATTTGTAACCAGCATTGGAGAATAATAAAAATAACAACTAACCCTTTAGAATTTATAAACATCATTAGTATACATTAGCTTATTTGAGTTCTAAACTCGCCATAATTATTAGACTTGTTTTAATTCAAAGAAAACTGAGTCTAGAGAAGAGGCTAATTGACTTACCTAGTTGGTTCAGCTAATCAGATGCAGCCTGGAGTCCAAACCACATCTTCTGACTCGAAAGCCTGTGCTTTGCGTTTTACCAGAAGCTAAGGCAGATGGTGGCCCTCTTTTATTTGACCTCCCACAAAAATTCAAACTGGTTGAATCAATCCCTCAAATAATGGGAAATTGACCAACGATTACCTCAATATACATTTACCTGTTGCTTGAAGAATCCAGAAACCTCTTGTCTGAGTCTGCTATTTTTATAACTCTGTAAGCACGAAAAGCTACACAATAACATAATTTCTCAAGAAAACCAAGGTGACATTGACCTTAATATCAGAGGCTTTTTACTTATGGACTGCAAATTTTGTATCAGGTCTACATGTACTAATATATTTTAGGCATTTGCCATTCCTTCACTCACTCCTTGAATTCCTCTAGCATCCGCATTATTATTTTGGATTATTTCTATGTTACATCTGTTTTATATATTTCCCCCTATGACTGGCTTCTCCTAACTCTCTAATGTCTTATTCTAAGGTCCTAGTGAGTAGCTAGTACATGAAGCAAGGGTTTGGGGAAATTTCATACCTTCTGACTATTGAAAAACAAATTTTGAAAATCTTAACACAAACATTTTACATATTCAAAGGTCAACAATGAACTCAAGAGAAGATTCTCAGTATAAAGTCTGAAAGTTGCATTGGCAAAAATATAATTTTTAAATCATAAAATGGTATCAGTTATACTTATACATGCAAGTATTTAGATCATTAAATTGTAGAACAACTTGATTTCAGGGGTAAATCCCAAACCATCACCAATAAAGTATGTTTTCCCACATACACAGAGGCCTGGAATTAAAGCCCAAACTAAGCCAAGTCCTGGATTATATTTCAGGCCTGGCAGGCCCCAGGTAAGAGGACAAAGTATGCTTTGCCTAGAGCACACTGAGCATTATATTGATCAAGAACAAAACATCCTCTTTGACCTTCCCTGTCCAAATTAAAGTAAAAGAACTTGGGAAACTTTTGATGCCAACTGTTATATCCAAGTGACGAATTAGCCCTTACACTAATTGGATTCTCATTTTCAGGGCTCCTTGATAGCTCTCTGGAGCCTTTTTGGTCCTGTGGGTTAGGTAGTCCTTTGGCTGCTAACTCAATGTTAGTAGTTCAACCCCCCAGCTATTCCAAGGGAGAGAATTGAGACTCTGCTTTTGTAAGGGTTGACAGTCTTTGACATCCAGTACAGGGTCACTGTGCATTGAAATCAACTCGATGGCATGGCTTCTAGGTTCACTGTGTCGAAGACCGTTGTGCCCTCTCATTCTTCACGTTGTTGGATATGTGGGGGTCAGTGAATGACACTGAAAGCAAAGGAGAAAGGGAGCGAGGACAGGTCCCGATTTTACAGAGAGTCCCACAGATTTCTCATGGCTAATTTATTACTGAAAACGAGTTTTCCCTTTCTTACAGCATTTGTCAGATTACTCACTTGCTTTACAAAAGGAGCATGGGTGGGAGAAAGAGGACAGGTGGACATACAAAATCTATTGCTTCCAACATTACTAGTGCACTTATTGATTTCAGAATGGGGTTTAGGAAAACAGAAGGGTGGGATGGAATGCCTGGGGGTGTGGTCTATGCTGTCTTGGGGAATGAGAGGTGATTGAGTGGTGAAGAAGAGCCGTCTGAACATCAAGACTTGGGGCTCAAGCCCTACCTCAACCAGAACCAATTATAATGGGGAGGAGGCACTGAGCTGCCCTGCAACCAGGAAGAAATGAGCATAGTTCCCGGCTTTCCAGGGTGGCTGTGACTATGAAATAAGATCCTGTTTATGAATGCAGTTTTACAAGTATAAACACATGATAGTGAACACATGTCAGCACCACTGAAATGCAGCATTGGTCGAAGTAACCTCTAAAGTGCCTTCAACCTGAACAATTCTCTGCTATTGACAGGCTTGATGACCTAATCTCTGCTGAATTTATGTGGAGAAAAGCTGGCCTTAACGGAAATTTGGCCAGGCCATTATAGGCAGTCTTGTTGTGCCAGGGAGCCTATAGCGGTTCAGAGCATGGAATACTGAGAAGAGGGGCTTTGTTTCTTTTCCTTTGCACCTGGATGGAAATGTCTGGCATATGCTTGAAAACGAGGAGATAAAAGATTAAGGAAGACTGCCATTTCCCCGGGGGAGGCAAAGGGAAGGAAATTAGGGTAGTGTCTAAGAGAACCTTGGCAAGAATCAGAAAGAGGAGGAGCACCTGAGCATATTTATCCCAGAGGGGGGAAATATTAGAAGAGGTCGAATACTGTCATAATGTTGGTGGGGGAGGAATCACACAGGAAAAAAACATTACAAAGGAGATGACCAGATGTACTATTTATAGAAGGCAAATTACTGGATACAAAATGAAGTTGTTGATTGAATGGTCTCTAACTTCTACTAAATAAAATTTTGGTGTTCCAAAGTTAGAGAGAAAGATTGTGGCTCAAAACAAGGAACTGCCCCATAACCAAGAGCTCTCCTTCCATGGGCAGAGCTGCACGATCCCTACAGAGGTTTTGATATTAGGAGAGAGCTGCCTGCAGTGCCATCCAACCAAGATTGACTAGTTTGTTGGATTTTGAAATGATTTGCTGCTGAGAAGCCAGGAGGATCACTTCCCTCTGCCTTTGCTAAATCAAGGAGGGTATGAGAAATCATGCGCTGATTTGAGAATAAACTGGAAGGATTATCTTGGCTGGGCCACTTAGAAACAAGAATCGAAGAGAAATAATTGGAAATGGACTCTTGCCCTGGAATGATATTGACAATTAAAACTGATATGTTTAGAAGAAGAAGAAGAAGAAGAAGAAGAAGAAGAAGAAGAAGAAGAAGAAGAAGAAGAAGAAGAAGAAGAAGAAGAAGAAGAAGAAGAAGAAGAAGGGAAGGAAGGAAGGAAGGAAGGAAGGAAGGAAGGAAGGAAGGAAGGAAGGAAGGAAGGAAGGAAGGAAGGAAGGGGCTGAATTGCCATTCAGGAAGGATGTGGAGGGAATGCCTACATTCTGAGTGACATCGAGGGTCATAACAGCAGAAGCGCCTTTAATTCTGTTATTTTATTCTTTAGTAGGATGTTCCATTAACAACAAAAACAAACAAACAAAATACAATCAAACCTGTTGCTGTGAAGTCAGTTGCAGCTCACAGAGACTCTAGGACAGGGTAGAACTGACTCACAGGGTGTTGTGAGACCATGCTCTTACGGAAGCAGACTGCCACGTCTTTCTTCTCGGGTTTGAACTGCTGACCTTTGGGTCAGCAGGCAAGCACTTAGCCATGCACTGCCAGGGCTCCTTGAATGTGCTGTAGAAGTGCTCAAGAAGGGGTCTCTGTGTTCTTCCTTGTCAGCAGGGGTGGGGGGCTGTCCATGTGGTGATTGTTGTTATTCTTTGCTCCCTTTCTTGGCAATTGCTAAGAAGCAGCTTTTTCAGTGCCTTTGAATCAATAGCTGTATTTTTCCACTTTGCTTTTGTTGTTTGTTGTCGTTTATTGTAACCATCTGTGCACAGTTGCTTTTATTACAGCTGGGACACTAAAGTCATGTACTAGCTTTGCACCAAGATGATCCCGTTCTCAGCATGGAATGAGAACGTCATCGCAGTCATGTTTGCAGATATCATGTGATAAGCTGATTGACAAAGTCCCGAGATAAATTAAGAAGACCATCCTGGCATTTAGGAATCTGACAGACAGATGGTTTCAGCATGGCGTCGAGCTCTTAACTAGGTCACGGTCTATAATGAGTTATGATATTCTCTGACTCAGGCAGCAACTGACTCTAGGGTAAAACGTTGCTGGATTGGGGGAAACAATTGCCTCTCCATTAACTATTAAGCCCCCAAGTGGAAGAATATGGTTGGCAACAGCAAAGTCGTGGAACACTTTATTCAGTGACATTGACGTGAAACTCACCCTAACACAGTTATGAGGGAATTAAACATGTAAATATAATGCAAAAGAATGAAAGAACTATTGTACACTTAGTTAAAAAAAAAAGACAGGAAGAAGGCCAAAAGAGACAATGGATATATTAAAAAAAAAAGAGAGACAATGGATATATTAAGTTGCAAATACCAGAAAATTAATTTCAAACTGGCTTAAGCCTAATTAAAGGGGATGTATTGGCATACATAATGAAAGCTAAGGGTTGGCTGTACTCAAGGATGCAAATACTGTCAAGACAGTGGTTTTCTCCCACCCGCGGCTCTAGACTGCCCGTCCTGGCTTCATTCTCAAGAGACTCCGTTCTTACTGGACCTCAGAAGCTCCCAGCTTACACTCTCCTTACTACAAGTCCAATAGGAAGAGGTAGCATCTCTTTCCCATAAGTGCCAGCAGAAGGCCCAGAAGTTGGTTTTGTTGGTGTGATTTGGCTTATGTGCCCTGCTGTCAGCGGACGGTGGAGGTAGAAAGATGAGAAAGTAAGGCACACCAAAGCCACCTGGCAGAACATTGGAAGACTAGGGAAGAAACGGAAATGAATGTTGGGAAACAAAACCAACAAATGTCCACTCTCCTAACCAAGAGCTCCAAGCCAGGCGATAATATAACAAATGGCTGCAAAATGACTACAGTCGAGAGACTTATGTGATTGGAATTCCTGTGTTTGTCCTTTTATGAACAGAGGCTTCTGATCCACCATGCATGAGGATACAGTAAAATCCCAGGCAAGTTCAGGGATGTGGATGGTGGTGTAGTGGTTAGGAGTTGGGCTGCTAACTGCAAGGTCAGCAGTTTGAAATCACTAGCCATTCCTGGGGTGGGTTGGGGATGGGGGAAGATGAGGCTTTCTACTTTCATAAAGAATTACAGTCTCGATCACAAGGATCAACCTAGAAACCCCCCCCAGGGGGGCGAATAATGGAAAAGTGAGTGAGGGGTGACAGAGGACAATGTAAGATATGGAAAAATAATCTATAACTTATCAAGTGTTTGTGAGGGAGGGTGGGGGGAAGGGAGGGGAAGAAATGGGGAGCGGATCAAGTGGAAGAGAATGCTTTGAAAATGATGGTGGCACATGTGCAAATGTGCTTCACACACTGGAGGAATGTATGGATTGTGATAAGAGATGCAAAAACCCCTAACAAAAGTATTTAAAAAACAAACAAACTAATAAATGACTTTTAGGAATAAAGAAATAAAAGAATGACAGTCTCAAAAACCCGCAGGGGAGTTCTAGCCTGTCCTGCAGGGTTGCTTTGGGTCAGACTGATTCAGTGGCAGTGCGTTTGGGAAGTGTTAGTGGAGGAATAGGCAGGTATGAGGTACAGGTGGCATAAGAAGATGCGATGTTCTCAGATGATCCTTGACATGCATTAGAGACTCTTATTCTGCATGTGTCACTTATGAAATAGGTATGTGAGGGCATGTGGATAGGCAGAGATGTTCATTCTGATGCAAGTGCCATTTGCTTTTGATAATGTGTCATTGATAGAGACGCCCTTGTCCGACCATGGTTCTGGATGTTCATCCTTCACGTAGAAACAGGTAGGAAAGGGAGACGATAGGGGGCAGTAAGTCCTAGAGTTGGCTCCTGTGGGAGCGTCTCTGTGTGTGTAAATCTTTGGAACAGAAAGTGGAAAAGAGTGAGAAAGAGTGTGACACTGCTGACGCTTCATTTTGGAGATGGGTGGACAAGCCTGGATGGAGCACACCTTTCTTGGAAATTGAACAATGGATTCTTCAGTCAAGGAAGGGAAAAGCCACGGTGGGAGAAACAAGGAAAAGACAAGTTCTCTGATGACCTAAAATGAGTCATTATACGTTGGGAGCAATGGGTTTGAATTTCAATATGGGGAGAAGGCACCGGCATATCTGCCCATTGGGGCACCCCTTGGAGTTTACTGCTGAAAAACTTCCGTCATTGCTGGGTGTGGCTACACTTTCAGACAAGCATTCATTGTTCTTGGTGCTAAGGAAGATATTAAACCTTATCAATGGCTTAAAAAGAAATCTTATGTTCAGTTTTTCCAGCCTCCTTTTCCATGAAGTTTACCAAAAAGTCAGAAGAAAAAAACAACAACACAGAAAGAATTAAAGACAGAAAGAAAATCTGTAATCCTCTCTAATGTCCATGTAATTACAAGCGGCTATATCTTTTGGGCCTGCATTGGAATTCTAGCTCTATAAATATGCTCATTCCTATGATGGGGGAAGGGAAGGGAAGCTGTAGAGATCCCTCTCTTTCCCTTCATGGAAATCGTGATGTAGGCAGAAGCATATGAGACTAGATTCTTCTAGCTTGAAGGAATTATACAATCTTTGGTGGCAAAAGATTGGAGGAAAATCAAAACTTTTGTATTAAGAGACTGATTCTTTGACTTTCCACAAGGAGAAGGCGACCTTTGTCATTTTACTTTCAATAGGACAAGCTGAATACAGTGCTCCCTCCAGTCCTCGCCCCAAGAAGTGGGCACTGGAAGGGGGTTGGTGAATTCCTCCTTTGGCTTTCTAGCGCAACTTTGATTGCTCTTACAAACAAACGAAGCAATGTCAACTCTAAATCCCCCCGTTGCCCAAGCTCAGTGGGGACCCCCACTTTTTGTGATGATGGGGGAAAAAAGACAGTCCTTTATTGAACCACAGTCAGATAATTCCTGGGACAGACACAAAACATGTATGGTTGCAACCTATAAATAAAACACTTCATCTCAGCTGTGTTTTTCCCTACTCTTAAGACAGAAAAGGTTATTCCCGGCCATTCCAGGTTCCTCCTGAACTTCCAACTCCAGAGCCAAGTCTTGCAGGGAGTGGCAGTTCCCCACACCTCTTCCTCTCTCTCTGTTTTCAGTCCAGCCAAGCATAAAGAAGTGCGCCATTCCTACCCCGATCACTGAAGCACTAAAGATAGGGCGCTGAACTACCCAAGTGAGGAAGACGTGCCACGTGGGGCCAACGGCAAGTCCTGATGGAAACCATCTCCGTCTGCTTTCTGCATTGCAGATACACAGTCCCTGGTGTCAGCTCTTTGTGCTGAGCTGTGTGTATCTGAAAACAGCTAAAAATCACTGAGACACATGGAACATTTAACTCCATCCAAAAAGGCTTGGGTATTGCTCGTATTTCATGGGTTTTGAATAAAACATTATTTGGTGTTGCACACAATTTGTTGCTTTTGGAATTTCCTATTTTAAACAAATGTTTGACTCCATCTGGCCAGTTGTGTTCATAGTGCAGTGCAGGGTGCAAGCACTGGAACCAGAAGGCCTTGCTTGGGATTCCTGTGCTGACAATAATGTTGTTGTTTTAATCATTTTATTAGGGGCTTGTACAACTCATCATAATCCGTACATCCATTCATAGTGTCAAGCACATTTGTACATATGTTACCATCATCATTCTCAAAACATTTGCTTTCTACTTTGTATCAGCTCCTCATTTCCCCCCCCTCCCCGCTCCCTCCTCCCCTATGAACCCTTGATCATTCATAACTGACAATAATGGTTGTCAAGCACTTCCTGTGTGTCAGCAATCCTTCTGGACCTTAACCCTTCACGACAACTCTGGAAGACAGGTGCCAGTATCCCCATTTGATACCTGAGGAAATGCAAGCCATTCAACTCGTAAATAGATGAGCTGGATTCGAATCCTCTCTCTCTCTCTCTCTCTCTCTCTCTCTCTCTCTCTCTCTCTCTCTCTCTCTCTGCCCCCCCCTGTGTGTGTGTGTGTGTGTGTGTGTGTCTAATTCTGAAGTGAGGAAACAGAATGAAACAGAATGAAATACTCTCTAAGATCCCTTCTGATTTCAAAGAGCATCTTTCTGTCGTCACACCCTCTTTATCACAATGCTGCCTTCTTCAAAGTCCAAAGACCACCATCCTGTGCCCGTGAGGCTTCTCCCTCGTTTCAAAGATTAGAAATCAAACAGTTTATAAATAGTTTTGCCTTGGGGGCCATCTTCTTGTTGACGTATGTGTGCTCTTCCAGTAGTGCAAAAGGGAGACGGGAAATCCCAGCTGTCTGAGCAGAGGTCCTGGAGATCTCAGACAATGTCTAAGTGAGCAGAGTGTGATTGACAGGTTCCCCTCTGTGGAGAAGGACAGACGACTGAAGCAACTCCAGGTAGCCCATTATATTATTATTATTATTATTTTGCCTAGCTTCCTTGGTTTTCCTACCCAGCTTCAATAGTTGAACTTCCCCCTCACTGAACTTCCCCTCAAGTTTTCTTCTTCTGTAGATTGATGTGCCAATCGAAATGCACAAGTCCGGCCAGGCTCTGTGAGGCAAAGGTTCCAGTAAAAAGAAAACAGATCTGCCTTCAGAGGCCCGTTTAGAGGGCTCCAGCGACCGCGCACACAGGCTATGGATGGAAAGGTCAAGAAGACAAGAGTTGGCATGTCGTTATAAAATTTGAGACTGAGGAGACTCAGAAATGATACGAAGAGGGAGGCAGTCGCAAAGCAGTTATTGAAGTTTTTAAATGCACTGTGCTGATAGATGGCGCCTTTTCTGGAATGAATAAGTAGACAGTCTTATATGAGCCTATTTTTGTAAGAAGAGAGAATTTCATAGGAAAAATGAATCTGAAAAAAGATTCTTTTTTTCAATGGAGCATCATTCATTTTTATTTTAGAACATTTTATTCATTTTTTAAAAAAATAAATCATTTTATTGGGGGCTTAGACCACTCTTATCACAATCCATCCATCCATCCATCGTGTCAAGCACATTTGTACATTTGTTGCCATCATCATTCTCAAGACATTTTCTTCTACTTGAGTCCTTGATATCAGGCTCCTCATTTTCCCCCTCCCTCTCTCATGAACTCCTGATAATTTATAAATTATTATTTTTCATGTCTTCCTTTACCCACTTTTCTGTTGTCCATCACCCTAGGAGAGGGTTATAAGTCGATCATTGTGATTGACTTCCCCTTTTTCCCCCTACCCTTCCCTTCTCCTCCTGATATGATTACTCTCAATATTGGTCCCGAGGGATTTATCTGTCCTGGGTTCCCTGTGTTTCCAGCTCGTATCTGTACCCATGTACATGCTCTGGTCTAGCCTGATTTGTAAGGTAGAATTGGGGTCATAAAAGTTGGGGTGGTGGGGCAGGAAGCATTAAAGAACTAGAGGAATGCTGTATGTTTCATCGGTGTTACACTGCACCCTGACTGGCCTGTCTCCTCCCCGTGACCCTTCTGTAAGGAGATGATTGGAGCGTCATTCTAACAAAAGATGTGAAGTGGCATATTCAGTAATGCAGAGAAAAAAATTCTTTTAGGATCTGGGCTTTCTTAAAAGCTGAGTGAGAGCTATTGAAGAATTATCTATTATTAGACTCATAGAGTGAATATTCCACAACCATGGGTGATCAACACCATGTCATTTCTTATGCATTAGTTTAATCAATAAAATTATATAATATATGTGCCCTGCAGAAGGAACATAAGCCAAGGAAACCAGCCGTTATTAAGTACCTTTTATGTATCAGACACATCATTTTAGTTTCTCCATCTCCTAACCCAAAAGCCAAAACCAAACCACCACCACCTAGTGCATTCTAATACACAGCAACCTTACAGGACAGAGTGGAAGGACAGAGGTTCCATAGGGTTTCCAAGGCTATAATCTTTATGGAAGCTGACTGTCACGTCTTTATCCCAAGGAGCAGCTGGTGAGTTGGAATCACAGATCCTTTTGGTTAGCAGCTAAGCGTTTTAACCACTTAGCCACTAGACATGCCCTCCCCCTCTTTCCTCCTACTTGGACCTAACTATTCAGAAAGTATAACAAGTCACACACTTCTGAAATGGACCAATCATTTTGAAATGGACCAAGATTGAAGCAGAGCTAGGTGCAAGTTATACAATGGCTATTCTGCTGGGAGTCAGGGAGGATCCTGGTGTGCACACTGAAAAGGCCGGTTTATACAACCTCACGAGAGGATGCGGCTACCTGGGACTCAGGACTCTCGGGGCCACAAATCACATCTGCATCACTCGAGCTGGTATTTTCTAGCAGTCATTAAGCCAACCCAAATATTTTGAAATTCAAAAGCATTTTCAGAGTTTATATTTTTTCTTTTTAAATCAAAAGTGACTCTTAAATGCAATAAAAATCAAGCCAGCCTCACTGAAACAAAAAAGTCTCTGCCTTCTCAGTGGAAATAAGAAGTATCAGTACATGTAATGTCACCAATGAAAAAGCACCGTGTGATAGGTATAAGGTTTAGTTCCAAGTTAATCTTTTGTATATTTTTCTAAGACAGTCTCTGCTACAATTAAACTAATTTTTAAAAAATTCCAAGTGTCTATTTTCATTAGGAAGAGCCTACTCTTCCTGGCTGTATTTTGATAAACATTAATATAAAATCCTGACTAACGTCGTTAAGTCGCTTTATTAAATGCTTGTTTGTCCTTATGTTCAGAATGAGGTTTTAGTCTTTAATGTATGAGGGGTACAGTACACACAGTATATTTAATAATTCCTAAAAAGACTAGATTTGGTACCTTCAGGAAGTGAATAAGATAGCTATCAAGATTCTCTGGCCTTTACTATTTCTTCATGCAGCCGAATTGGATGTATAGATGTTATAGTAATCACTAGCGATACACATGATAAGCATGCTTGGCTGCTAACCAAACGTTTGTAGGTTTCAGTTCATCCAGCTGCACCTCAGAAGAAAGGCCTGACAACTCACACCCCAAGTATCAGCCACTGAAAACTGTGTGGTGCATAGTTCTCTTCTGACACACTCGGGCTTGCCATGAGTTGGAAGACTGAACCGGAGCTGGTTATCGATGGATAAAGGCTGCTTTAAAAATATGACACAACAGGATTATGGTAAAATACTGGTTTTGTCCATAATGGTTGAAATTTTGGGGATACCTTTCCAGGAAGAGGTATCTCTTAATAATCTAGGAAGTTACAAAGTCATCTGGTTAGAACCATTACCTGCAGCACAGGTACCTCCAGGTGCCGCCTTTGGGGTAGTGGGAAAAGTTCCAGCTGAAATGATAACAACAGGATCACGTATTGAATATGACTGTAATGAGACGCTGACTGGTTCTAAAGCCAAGTGGAGGCTCTAGCTGCGTGGAATGCATGGTCCTTGACTTTTGTCGCTACTGGAGGCTGCTCCCAAGTCCCCCAGGCAATATCAACCTAACCACGTGGGTGCAGTCAATGTCGGGAAACTGGGCTAAACTGACAAAGAAGTGAGAATCCCCCTGGAAGCCTTCAAAGGGAATTTTCTGCCCTCTGCCTACTAAGGAATCACATCTGAATCCGGCACTTGGAATTTTCTGGCTCATCTGGGCTGGGAGGAAAATGTCGGGGAGAAGAAGCAGGTGCAGGGATGATAAATAGATTTGTAAGGTTCTACATTGTAGGCAAGCTTTTGGAAGAGCAAACCAAAAACCCTTACGTGCTCTCAGTTTAATTTAGAAAGTTGTTGCAGCCAGAAAGAGGGCTGAACGTTCTTAAAGAGTTAACTCTCCTTCTTCTAGCGTGTCCTGTGTGCCTTTCCTCTTTATTCTTCATGAACCCAGTGTATTCGTTAAGATTAATTACCTGTGCATTAAAAAGAAAAAAACAAAAGCGATCGACGGCATGTCTGATGATCTCTGTCTCAGATGAAGGAAGTCTGCGGTGGGCCGTTAAGAGGCAGGTGCGGTGGTCCTGCACGTCGGTGAGGAACTCAGGCTGCCTTCAGCTTGCCATTTTGCCATCTTTCATCCTCATTTCCACAATCGCTGCTGAGTTCCACACGCACTGACATCTCGTTGAAATGAGGAAAAACATCCTTTCTCCTCTTTGAGGACACTTCCTGGAAGCTGAACACAAGATGTGACCAATCCCTAGGCGCATAGCCACTTGAGCTGCAAAGGAGGCTGGGCATCTTTGGCTGAGCAGAAATGTCTAGGCTAAAAACTAGAGCTTTATTACTAGAGAAGGGAGAATGGATATTGAAAGACAACTAGGTATCTTTGCTTCCAAACATCCTAAATTCTTCCTTCAACTGAGGAGCCTCTAATCTAGTGCCTTGATTTTTTTCTTGTCGCCAGATGAATAAAAGTACAGCGTTAAACCTAATGGGCTTATCCCAAGTTGCACAGGTAGCTGGAGTTCAGGGGAAAACGTAGGACTCGGATTTCCTAAATCCACATGTAGTGCACTCTTACATTTCTACTTTGCTTTAAAATTTTTTTTAAAGTTTGTTGAGTTTTGCAAAATATTCAGTTGTCATACCTTTTGATGAAACACAGCTTGTAGAATAACATGACTGCTGTGTACCATTGGTCAATGGTATATTACAATATTCTTTCCCCCCTTAATATAATTTTATTGAAATAAAATTCATAGGCCATAAAGGACACCATTTAAAAAATCATTTTATTGGGGCTCAAGGACACCATTTTAAAATATACAATTCAGTGATTTTTTAATATATTCATAAAGTTTAGCAATGATCACTGTATTAGGCCAAATTGACTAGAGAAACAAATCCAGAGACACTCATATGTGTATAAGAAAGAGCTTTGTGTTAAAGAGCAGTGTATATTGAGAAAACATCCTAGCCCAGTCCAGGTCAAGGCCATAGTCTGATATTAGCCCATATGCCCAACGCAAGCCAATACATTCTTCTTCAGACTCACACAGTGCATGCAATGATGCCAAATGCAGGTGGGTCCAATGGCAGTAAAAGCATCTCCAGGGCTCAGTGTGACTCCATGTAGCTTGTCAACATGAATGTGAAGCAGAGAGAGCGTGTATCCCGCCTCCAGGGAGAAACAGAGGAGAACTCCCAGAATCCCCATGAGAAAGCCATACCCCCAAGGAGGCATCAATCAAGCTGTGACCTGGTTGTCAGGCTAGACTCCACCCCTGTAACCTATTTATCAGGTTGACATGAAATTGTGTAACTACCACAATCATCAATATTTAATTTTAGCACACTTGCATCATCCCCCAAACAATTCCAGATCCCCTGTAATCATCCTGATTTTCCCCTTCCCTAACTCATCACCTGACTACCTCTAATCTATTTCTGTTGCTATGACCTGTCTGTTCTAGAAACTTCTCATAAATGGAATCATATAATATATGACTAGTTTATTTCACGCAATATGCTATTTTAAAGGCTTCTCGTTGATCATTCCTTTATAGTGATGAATATTATTCCATTGTTTTCTTTGGAATGAGACTGAAGACCTCTTAGTGAGAAAGGAACACATCATACATGTATACAGTACCAGAATTTATTATGAGGATGTAGGACATAACGTTCCCCAAACTCTACCCAAAGCAAAATAAAAGCCTACAAATAAAGAAGAAAACTCAACGGTGAGCTGCCTTAAGAAAAGGAGGAGGGAGTGGCAGGGAGGGGATGTCCTGTTGTCTGAATGCAGTGTTTTCATCAGTCTCTAGAATTGCTTTGTGTTGCAAGAGTCCTGGATTATTCTGGACACGTTGTGTTAGCTCTGGCTTGTTCTGGACATGAATTTAAGGTTAGCTGTTAGGGGTAAATATCTTATCTCAGCCAGCTGTACATTCCAGGCTTCTTTGAAACCTGTCCACTAAGACCCAGCTTGAATGTCATGTTCTATGTTGGGTCTTTCTCCATTCTAATATCTCTGTGAGTCAGGAACACTTAACTGGGATCACCTTTAGCAGGACCGACCCCCTACAATGTCAGCTCACAAGCTCCTTCAGAGCAGGGACATGATTTTATTCACATGCTCAACACTTAGTGCACACATAGTAAGTGTTGGGTCAATATTTGTTTTGATATTCCACTAAGCTTCTGCTCACACAATGACTTGAAAAAGAAACTGGCATTCCATGATGCTCACCTTTCTGACATGATCGCTGAAGACCAAGCAGGAGCATAAGCAAATGTGAAGAAAGCTGATGGTGCCCGGCTATCAAAAGATATAGCATCTGGGGTCTTAAAGGCTTGGGGGTAAACAAGCAGCTTTCTAACTGAGAAGCAGCAAAGTCCACATGGAAGAAGCACACCAGCCTGTGTGATCACAAGTTGTCAATGGGATCAGGTATCAGGCATCAAAGAATAAAAAATCCTATCATTTGAATGATGGGGAGCACAGAGTGGAGACCCAAAGCCCATTTATAGGCAACTGGGCATCCCCTTACAGAAGGGTCGTGGGGAGAAGAGCCAGTCAGAAACATACAACTTTCCTCTAGTTCTTCTCAGGTTTTTTACTTAAAAAAAAAAAATTCGATCTCATAGTTTGTTGGGAAGGAATACATGAAAGTATTTTAGCACAAGGCCCAGAGGCTAGAAGTGGTGTGTGTGTGTGTGTGTGTGTACGTGTGTACAGCAAACAACCATATACGCATACATATTTTTTCCCTCCACCCAGAGAAGCTAAGCGCTCCCTGGATGACAATTGAAAGTAGTGGAGCTGCGAAAGCAGCCCAGTTCTCTAGACTTCGGCCTCCCCCGTGCACTGTGCTCTTCATCACAAAGAGCTGGAGTCTATCCAGACTACAGAACAGCAGCGGGGCTCTTACTTTCCTTTTAGACCACTACCTGACTATTTTTATAGGTTATTAGTTTTGTCATAGTTTTATTTTTTTTATTATGCATTCCCGCCCCCTCCCCCACTCCAAAATAAGGTTAAATTGCTTGAGGTCTACAACTGTGGCTTTAAACTTTCATTATGATTCAACACCTTTTGCACATAATAGGCACTTGGTCATGACTTGCTTATTGGAGCCACTTGATTGGCTCTTGAAGAACAGAGTGTGCTATACAGCACAAGAAAATTGGAATGGGGCCAAACATGAGTGAGGAATTAGGGGATGATGGAAAACATGCCCAATAGAAAATGCATGGTCCTCAATCTAAATAAATCAAACCCAGCACATGAAAAGTACCAATACAAACATACCCTCATACTCTTCTTGCTCAGATAAAATACAGAAGCTATTCCCAGGGATAGAATGTTCTGTGAAAGAAACATTCTTTGCTCAATTTTGAAACACAGGTGTGGTGATGGGCAGAATGGATCCAGAATAAGAACACATCTCATGTGCTAGAAATGAATTTGTTGTGGGGAAGAGTTTCCATTTTCATTCATTAGACATGATTTATAATCAGAAGTGATGGATACAAAGCTTTCAGAAACCGATAGGACACTTTAAAGATTACACAGTATTGTGATTGTACACCGTCTTCCACCTAAAACCACGATTAGGCAATTTTAGTTACTTTCCTTTGTAAAAATAAACCTGACAACAGAAAAGGAGGGATGAAAAAAAAAGTAACATCGCTTATAATTCTTACACTCTGACGTACTCCCATCAGGAGTTACAGTCTCGGGAACTCACAGGGGCACTTCTACCCTGTCCTATATGGTTGCTGAGGGTTGGCATCGACTCGATGGCAGTGAGCTTTTTGGTTTTCATTCTTTTATGTATTCTTACTTTTGTTCACCATAGAAAATATTCAAGATAAAAACCTGGTTCTAATGAGTTTACCTCAAAGAAGATCTAAGAATAGAACTAAAATATTTCTGAGAAAATGGGGATGGAAACAGACTGTCGACTTTTAAGTATATTCTGAAAATTATTTTAAGTAATCAGAAAGGAGATCAAAAAGATTGGCATGTGTTTCATAAAATGCTGTCACATTCTTATTAGCCATCCTATTCCTAAAAGCTGCACGTGAGCGACAAGGAATGCATTGATCAGATTGCCTTGGCTGACATTTAGCAGATTGTAGAGCTCTCTTGGACAATGTGATTTCAATGTTGGCCCTTGTTAATGTTGCCTTTTTGCATCTAATGATGTCACCTTGTATCCCTGTTAACCACCCAGCTGCTAACCAAGAGGTCAGTGATTCAGAAGAGAGGCCTGGGGTTGAGCTTCAGTCAAGATGACTCACGCTTTGACACCTGTGTCCTCCTTTGTCGCCTCAGTCCTTCTGAGTCAATAGGGACTTAACAGTTCCTCATAGCAGTTACGTGTGTGTAACTTTTAAAAACAAGGGGGCAGGGGAAGGGGGGAGGGGATGGAGAATCAGTGTTAAAAAAATGGTTTGATGAATCATCAAAACGATCAAAGAATCCATTGAGATTTTTCTTGTTCGTACCAGTGACTCCTGGCAGCTCCCCCGTGTGTCAGGGTGGTACTGTGCCCAGAGGGCTTACAGGGGCTGATGTTTCTGAAGTAGTTAATCAGTCCTTTCTTCTGAGGTGCCCCTGGGTGGATTAAAATCTCCAACTTTAAGTTGTAGATGACTCTGACTTCAAATAGAGACTTAAACATGGACTGTACACAGGACCCCAATGTAAACATAGACTGTGAGTCGCTGACATCTATCTATGATTTCCTACAGTCAGTCACTGAAACAAGAAATGCAAACACAATAAACGTCCGAAAATGGCATTTGCGTAGTTGATTGTCCTCAGCACATCATCACAACACTTTTCTCGGTAGGGATTTGGGTCTTTGTCTTGCAACGTACAATCTCATCCATTGAGATTTTCTTAAGCAAATGCCAGATGATGGTTTCAAGGGGACAGGAATCAATTGAGATTTGGCAACTCCGTGTGCGCCAGGGTAGTACTGTGCTCCTCAGGGCATGTTTCCAGGGCTGATGTTTCTGAAGTACATCACCAGTCTTCTCTTCTGGGCAGGTCAAACCTCTGACCTTTGGCCTACCCAGGGGCTCAGAGATGTTCTAAAGCAAACACTAAATAATGATTTCTAGTGACGAGGAATTGAAACTTGATGAGTATAGAGATTTTGTCCCTTTCTGATCTGCTGCATTCCCAGAGAAGGCGCTCAGGGGGCGTCGCTTATGACACAGCGAGCTGCTAACCACACCCACCCGCCTTTCTGCTCTTGTAAGGAGCCTGGCTGCATAGTGGACTGCTCATTGAAGTGCTAACTCCAAGGCCAGTGGTTCAAAACCATCAATTGCTCTGTGGGTGAAAAGGTGGGGTTATATGCTCCTGTAAAGTTTTGTTTTGTTTTAAAGTCTCAGAAACCCAATGAGGTAGTTCTACTTTATCTTAGAAGTTACCATGAGTCAGAATGGATTAAATAGCAGTGGGTTTGGGCTTTTTTTCTGCTTCCATAAGAGTTTATAGCATTCCAGACAAAGATTACCAAAGAAGCAAGATAAGTGTATACTTAAGGCATCTGTAAAATAGGGCACCACTGTCCAATACAAAGACCCACTGATGCCAAGATGCCAAGTAGACTGGATACAAGGAAAAGTGATCCCACTGCAGAAGGGAACTCGCAAAGGGACTCAATTAAATAGATCCCATTCAATAAATTCTGTATATGATAATAAAAAATACACATCCCCCCCTTTATTTTTCATTTTGGACCAATGGATTAGAACCTTATATTCAGTTCTCTCTTTTGAACCACAGAAAAATGTGCCAGAGGCACCAAACTCATGAGACTTAGGATGAATCTACCTTTTGCCTTGGAGATCACGAAAACTCATGCCAACCCTGTCAGAGAGTAGCAGCTGATGCGCTGAATTGCAGACCTCGTGGTGAAGCTCCAGGGCAAAGCTAGGGAAATCGTATCTTCAGAGTGAACGTTTGCAGTATTTGTATCATGCTCTTTGTTAATTCTTTCTTCCTTGGCCCCGTCCAGTATCAGCAGTGGTCCAGTGAACTACAAAGGTTCCTGATAGAAAGTTGAGTGCACAAGTTTTAAAAGTATTCTCTCAATACTAGTAAAAATCTTTGAAGGGCCAGCCAACAGACATCGTATGACAGACGCATGAAATGATTTCCAACTGGTTCCTAAGTACTATTTCTTTTGAGCATCTCAGATCTAATTTTCTTTTTAAAAAATCATTTTGTTGGGTGCTCATACAACTCTTTTTTTTTAAAGATCATTTTATTGGGGACTCATAGAACTCTTATCACAATCCATACATGCATCCATTGTGTCAAGCAAATTTGTACATTTGTTGCCATCATCATTTTCAAAGCATTTTCTTTCTACTTGAGCCCTTGGTATCAGCTCCTCATTTTCCCTCCTCCCTCCATCATGAACCCTTGATAATTTATAAATTATTATTATTATTTTTTCAGATCTTACACAAAGTCTCCCTTCACCCACTTTTCTGTTGTCCATCCCCCTGGGAGGGGGTTATATGTAGATTATTGTGATAGGTTCCGCCTTTCTCCTCCCACTTTACCCTTACCCTCTTGGTATTGCTACTCTCATTATTGGTTCTGAGGAGTTTGTTTGTTTTTTTAACATTTTATTAGGGACTCATACAACTCTAATCACAATCCATACATACATACATTCTGTCAAGCACATTTGTACATTTGTTGCCATCATCATTCTCAAAACATTTGCTCTCCACTTAAGCCCCTGGCATCAGCTCCTAATTTTTCCCCTCCCTCCCCACTCCCCCTTCCCTCATGAATCCTTGATAATTTATAAATTATTATTTTTTCATATCTTGCACCGTCCAACGTCTCCCCTCAGGGAGGAGGTTATATGTAGATCCTTGTAATCGGTTCACCCTTTCCACCCCACCTTCGCTCCACCTTCCTGGTATCACCACTCTCACCACTGGTCCTGAAGGGATCATCGGCCCTGGATTCCCTGTGTTTCCAGTTCCTATCTGTACCAGTGTACATCCTCTGGTCTAGTCAGATTTGTAGGGTAGAATTGGGACCATGATAGGGAGGTGGGGGGAGGAAGCATTTAGGAACTAGAGGAAAGTTGTATGTTTTATTGCTGCTACAGTGCACCCTGGCTGTCTCGTCTCCTCCCTGCAACCCTTCTGTAAGGGGTCCAATTGCCTACAGATGGGCTTTGGGTCTCCACTCCACACTTCCCCTCATTCACAATGATATGATTTTTTTGTTCTCATGGTGCCTGATACCTCATCGCTTCGACACCTCGTGATCGCACAGGCTGGTGTGTTTCTTCCATGTGGGCTTTGTTGCTTCTGAGCTAGATGGCCGCTTGTTTAACTCAAGCCTTTAAGACCCCAGACGCTATATCTTCTGGTAGCTGGGCACCATCAGCTTTCTTCACCACATTTGCTTATGCACCCATTTGTCTTCAGTGATTGTGTCGGGAAGGTGAGCATCATGGAATTCCAGTTTAATAGAACAACGTGTTCTTGCATTGAGGGAGTACTTGAGTGGAGGCCCAATGTCCATCAGATCTAATTTTCAAATTTAGATTTTTGTGGTGGCAGCCAAAGGAAAAACTCAAAGAGGGTAAGAAGAAAATGATTTGTAAATCCTCAAGATTTTACTTGTGTCAGTAGTGCTTAAATGACTACTAGCAACATAATAAATATAACAGAATTTCCTCAAAATTCTGCATCCATTCCTTGCTATGAACCCCCCCCCACAAAAATTAATAGCATAGAAAGTTACACTACTTTATAATCTGAAATTGTCACACCTGCAGGCCTCATGAAAAAAACCAAACCAAACCCCTAGCCATCGAGTTTATGGTGACTCACAGCAAGCCTGTGAGACAAGGTCAAACTGCCCCTGAGTTTCTGAGACTAACTTGTTAGGGGAGTAGAAAACCTGTCTGCTACTGAGAGCAATTGGTGGTTTTGAATTGCTGTCCTTGAAGTTTGCAGCCCAATGCATAACCATTATGCCTCCAGGTCTCCTGGGTTAAAAAAACAGAAATTTGTAGAATTTTTTCCCCCTAAGGATATAAATTATTGGATTGCAAATTTCTGGATGGTAATCACACAAACTTCTACAGCCAGATTTTCTTTCCTTTTTTTTAAAGTATTTTTATCTTATTTTTGTTTTTTTAATCATTTTGTTGGGGCCTCATACATCTCTTATCACAATCCATCCATCCACCCATTGTTGTCATATGTAAAACAAAGACCTAGTTTGGGAGCTCAAATGAAGGAAGGACAAGAACCTTGGAAAGCAGTTTTTGCGGTGTGTGGTTGTTGTCGTTATATGCTAATCACTAAATGTGGGCAGAAATGACTGTTTGGAAATTGGGGGCATTAGCAGGTTTAGCATGTTTTCAGACAAAACATGTGAACACAGGAAAGGGCAATCTTACTGTGTCTACAGCACCATGCGAAGAATGACTGCAGTTCATAAGTGATAAAGTTAGATCAACTGTTTTCAGTAAAATTGGTGTCTCTCAATATTTCAGTTTCTAAATTCTGCTCCAAACCTTCCTCATCCAGATCAGCAGAGTCTTATTGTAAGCTACATGTCACCAATGGGCGAAAAACCTGTGGAGCAATTGATCACATTACTAGCTTAGAAACGTACACTGGTAAAGACATGCAAACGAAGTACTTTATTCTTTATTTGAAGTTTGCAAGATTGATTTTTCCTAGTGCTGAGGCCTGCCCCACGGCAATCCTGCCCATCTGTTAAGGTGTTCTAAAGGCACGCGGCAGACAATTTTAGTGCATCATAAATACGCCCTTTTCGCACCATGTGCTGTTTTTACTTACTCTTGTAGGATGTAGTAGCCCAGTTGATTTTCATCTGCAAGCAGTTTCCCTACTATTCCATTACTGCACACATTTTGATAGTGTTCTCAGGTTGGACAGCGATCAGTCAGGTCGGCAGTTCAAAACCACCAGCCCCTCTGCAGGAAAGATGATGCCTTGTATTCTTGTAAAGAGCCCATCTTGGAAACTCACAGGGGCAGTTCAATGCTGTCCTATGGGCTGCCATGAATCAGTATCGACGTGATGGTAGGGAGTTGAGTTGAACTACTTAGTAATGGACGACTTTTTCTTTCTAGTTTTGAATGTGTATGAACTACTTATTAATCATCCATCTTCTTGGACACACCCATCGGTTGACCACAGTTGCCAGTGGGCTTGGTACGCTGGCCTTGAACCTGAAGGTCTCAGAAGTGGCGCAGCCTTCAGTGGGACCAGAACTTTCTCAGTGCTCCGGCTCTTCATGGAGCTGGTTGTGCCAGACCTTTGGCCAGACCCTTACAGATTCTCTATGCTTCACGCCCTTCGGTCTGTTCAAAAACCAGTCTAGAATCTTGTACTGGAGTGGATTCTGCTTAATGGTTGTCACCTGCTGCACCTCATCCTCAGTGAGTGCCCGGACCCCTTGGTGAGGCCCATGTCTGCTTTGCTCAGCATCCCCTGAGCACATCATCACCTTAATGACAGCGATGGCAAAGGCTATTTTCCACTGACTGACCCTTGGTGTTAGGGCTGAGTACTCGCAAAACGTACCAGGACACCTGATCGCCAGAAATATATCCACAGCGGTGGCATCTAGGCCTCCTGTGGAAGAAAGAGCACACGTGACAGATTACATTTATAACCAGTGGACAGTTCTGAAGCATATTTCTGCAATTATTGAATATCAAAGTGCCCTGCTAGAACATGCCGGGAAGTACATGCTGTAGCAACAAGTATAATCCTGAACTATACAGTCAGATTACAGCCACTCCGGGAAATATTGCCGAAGGCCAAATACAAAAAGAGAGCTGCCAGAAACATTGGTGAAGGAAGATGGCAGACAGTATAAGATATGAAAATAATAGTTTATAATTTTTCAAGGGGTCATGAAAGTGGGAGGGTGCAGGAGGGAGGGGCAAAAAGAGGAGCTGATACCAAGGGCTCAAGTAGAAAGAAAATGATGATGGCAACATATACACAAATGTGCTTGATACAATTGATGTATGGATTGTTTTAAGAGCTGTAAGAGGCCCTGGTAAAATGATTTATTAAAAAAAAAAGAGAGAGAGAGAGCGAAAGCGATACCAATAGAAGAACCTCATCCCCGAGGGGTAGACAGCAGAGAAGAGGGGCGGGGGAAGATGTCAGACAGTGTAAAATATGACAAAATAATACTAATTTGTTCATGAGGTCGGGGGAGTGGGGAGGGAGGGGGAAGATGAGCAGCAGATATTAAGGGCTCAAGTAGAAGGCAAATGTTTTGATAATGATGATGGCAACAAATGTACATATGTTCTTGATACAATGTATGTATGTATGGATTGTGATAAGAATTGTACGAGCCCCAATAAAATGATTTTTTTAAAAAAGAAAAGCTGAAAGCATTGTCAACAAAATGTAAATACTCGAACATGTATTTTGATTATTTCAGCATTTTCATTGGGTGAGTCAAACTCTTCAAGTTTCCAATGTAAACTTTAAGAGGTGCATAAATCTCTACCAGTTCACAGGGTATTTACAGAATTGAAGACACGCACATACACATGATAGATTCATGTCTCTAGATCTCTCTCAAACAGCCTGTTCAACTGCATGAGTGAGCAGAGGAGGGGACACCATATATCACCAGAGTTAAGGCCTCACATGCCCAAACCTGTGCATTCTCGATATGTAAATCAATGACTTGAGCTTAGTAGTTCTTCACTATACCCACTGCCATGGGATTGATTCTGATTCCTAGAGACCTTGAAGGAGTGAGTAGTACTGCCCCCATAGAGTTTATGGGGGATAAATCTTTATGGAAGCAGACATCTGCCTCCCACGAAGTGGTTGGTAGATTTGAACCACTGACATTTTGGTTGGTAGCTGAGCACTTTAATGAATCACTATGCCTCCAGAATTCCTTATTCACTAAATTGTTTTAAATAAATGAATGAGTATCTCATTCAAAAGTGTTATCAGAGAAAATAACAGCTGCAAAGATGTCCTGCAAGGTTATATGCTTTGTACCAAAATTATAGAAGCCCACAAAATCAGCTGAATGTATTATTGAGAAATTAAAAAAAGAAACCAGAATTGGTGATTGTCATGGTTGTTGGTCCCATGGCATCCCTGTGCATTGCAGATAGACATGGCATGTAGGTGGAAGAGGGTTACTATCACACAGGTGTGAGGGCAAAGTACTCAACAAGTCTGGCGGTTATTGCTAAGTGGGACTTTGGTAATTGGTATTTTCTGAGCTTTGATGTAGGCTGGAGAAGCGTCATTGGGAGCAAACCCCTGGGTCCAGGAAGCTTGGTGAGTTCCTAGGAAGAAGAGGACATCATTTTTAAAAGAATAAAGAAGATGAGCGGCCAACCACCTGCCTCCTGTTCTTTCTTGCTTTGGTTGCTCAAGGAGAAAGAACATTTTAAAAGGAATCAAAAGTTGCCCTCTAACTGTACATCTGCTCATCGCACGCTGTGTATGGGATCAGGCCCGAGGACCACGCACTCCCTTTCTGCATGGAAGCATGCTGCTTACTGAGGGACAGGTGCACTCAGAGTCCTTTGTTTTAACCTCGTGCTGTGTTTTGGGTGAAAGTTAACAGAATGCAGTTGTTTTTCCTATTCAGTGGTTTATCCATGTTTTGTATTGTGATTTGTATCAGTTGCAATCCCTTCAATGAAACAGCACTTTCCCCACGTACTCCCTGGGTTTTCTGTCTCTGTGTGTCCATTTTGCCTACTTCTCCCTGCCCTCTGACCTTTGCTTTTGGACAAATGCTGCCATTTTGGTCTCTTGGACCTGACTGTTGTGAGGAAGATGGCCCTCGTGTGTGAGATAGTTCAATATACTGGTGTGTCCATTATTTGACTGAAAGGTGACTCCAGGAGGTGGTGGGTTCGGTTCCAGGTCTGAAGGGTCTCTAGGGGCTATAATCTTAGGAGGAGGGCGCACATACATTTTTGAAGTGAGAAATTGTCCTTTGACAATGCCAGATAATGATTTCAAGAAGCTTTCTCAATAGGTGTAGCTCTGTACTGTAGTCCTAAGATAGACTAAACTTATCATTTAGTGAATAACATATATATAATATATACTAATATATATAATATATTAAAATACAAAATGTGAAGGGATGTCCAATTGTCTACAGATAAGCATTGGGTCTCCACTCCATGTCTTCCCCCCTCACCTCCATTCACATTGGGTTTGATTTTGTTCTGGGTCTTAGATGCCTGATACCTGATCCCATTGACACTTCATGATCACACAGGCTGGTATGCCTCTTCCATGTGGGCTTTGTTGCTTCTGAGCTAGGTGGCCGCTCGTTTATCTTCAAGCCTTTAAGAAGACAAGGATTTCTTTAGAAGATTGAAATATGGTGCAAAAGCTAGACTCTTGCACAGTCCTTACATTTGCCCTTGGAGAAAGAGATCATTGATACACTATCGAGGATATTTTAAAATAGCATTAAACGTTGCAACAGAATATGAAGAAATATCCAGCAGCTCATGGCGACGCCCTTGCAGCTTAACAGGCTCTATTCTTCCCAGTCACTAATTGAACCCATATTATAGGTTTCTCTGGATCCCACGCTATTGTTTTACCCTGGCTTTCCAGCCCCCTCCACTTGACTGGGCTTTGTAGATTACCCACATGTTCACGAGTTAGTCCAGCTTTCTGAAAGCTCAGTTGATTTTCAAACTCCATTCCTCTGGGGCAAGTTTCTGCGATGGGGCTACTTGGCCTTGGCCCTGGCCCAGATCTCTTGTAAGTGGGGCTCTGCCTGATTTCAGCTTGCCGCTCATCCTTGCACTGTTTGAAATAGAAGCACTTTGATTTAACACTATATGGGCGGTATTCAGTGCCCTCCAGGGTCGTGAATTCCTACTGTATCTTTGCCTTTTCTGTCTAGCCTTATTATTTCAGAAGATGTTAATAATATTATCATGTTCATGGTAAATAAAGTAACCCAGGTGTCACTCAGGAACACACTAGCTCGATGCTGTATTGGGTTATCTGGAATTTCTTCCAATTATTAAAAACATAAAAGATAGGAAGCAAAAGTCAATCTATCCTTCATAATTTGTCCAAAGCTCTTTACATTTCATGTGAAATGATCAATAAACCTTGGTCAAGAATAACTAATAATTTTGAGGGAGATGAATTGATAGGTTGTGGCAAAGACTTTCTCAGAACAAGCTCCTAATTCCAACTCAAACCTTTGTTATAATAATCCCAGCATTTGATGGTGGCAGCGGTTGTACACCTTATGCTTCATCTCATTGAATCATGGATTGTTATATCTGTAAGAGCTTCCAATAAAATGATTTAAAAAATAATCCCAGCATCTGTCCATGTATTTGCAATGTGTAAACTTCTTCCAACAACTGCATTTACCTTGACATTTGCGGCATGGGGCTTTACAAGGCGGAAGTTATCTTGGATTCCTTGAAGAGTCAGACGGAGGGGATCGTGCAGGCTGCTAATGGTGCCGTGGTCAAGGCTGGTCTTCGGTCGGTCCACAGTAGGACTAACCAAGTTTATAATAATATTCAGATGACATTACTAGATGAGATCATAATGGATGTAGGTTTACGGCTAGTATCCATTGTAACTGCTTGGTGCCCAGGCTGTATCTCCCTTGCCTGTAATAGACTCTGGAAGATGTTTTTTAGGCTTTAATTAATCACGATGGTGATCCAGATGAACAGGACACAGTCCTGCTGAATCATGAATGGATGGTGTTTGTAAGCCGGTTTCTGAGTCTCTCTGAGTTTCAAGGCATGGTGGGTAGTCCTCTCTCTCCACCAACAAGGCCCAGGTTGGCCTTCTGGAAACAGAGGAGCTAGTCCACGTGGAGCTTTTAGGATATAACTGAGGCCCTGAGATCAATGCCATGTCAGGTTCAGTGTGCAAAAGTTCACTGCGACTAACTTCAAGGAAGAACTGAAATAGAAGCAGTTACACACACACACACACACACACACACACAGACATTCTATTTTTGGTGGAAAGATGATTTGGCTCTTCTCAGCGTTCATTTCTAACAAAGGTGTGTGACGAGGTAAGGGGACAAACCCACTGCCATCAAGTCAATTCCATTTCATAGGAACCCTATTCGAATTTTTTAAATTATAAAACATCGTTGAAGCAGATTGCCTCCTCTCTCTCCAGTGACCAGAGAATTCGCCACTTTAAACAAACAAAACATGCATTTAATAATGATTTTGTTGGAGTCGTCAGGTATAAATAGAAGTATAAAGCTATTCTGGCTTACAAGAATCATAATTTTATTTTTTATAACTCAATCTAACTCCTATTCAAGCTAAGATTTCACCAGGGCTGGCAGGCACTTAATCATAGTCATGGTGTGGACAGCCTCTTCATTGAGAGGAGCTTACATAGTGGGTTACCTTTCATGTAGGCCAAAGGTTGATTCTGGGGAAAAGGGCTTCATGCACAGTTACTACCCATCTGACTTGTGTGTTGCTATGACACTGGATCGTTTTTTGTGGGTGGATCTTCCAGACAGAGAGACCAGGAAGACAGACCTGGTGATCTACTACTGAAAATAAGTCAACTGATCATGGGGCTAACACACGATTGCCCAACGTTTTGTTCTGTTGTATAAGACGCCACTATGAGTCAGGGGCCAACTGGCGGGTAACTAACAACAACCACCTCCCTACCAAGTGACATTGTGCATTGCAACTTGGAGTGCTAACCTCAGGGTCAGCAGTTTGAAATCACTAGCCACTCACTGGGAGAAAGATGAAGCTTTCTGTTTCTGTAAAAATGTACAGTCTCAGAAATGGACAAAGGGAGTGTTACTCTGTCCTATAGGGTTGCTATGAGTCAGGAACGACTTGATGGCAGTAGTTATTTTTAGTTCTCTTTACCTACCATGCTGGCATCCCCTGAGAGCTCCAACACCCATCTCTCCTCAGTGGCCCCCAGCCTCAAAGATTGCTACTGCATCGTTCTTGCCTGTCAGCACGGCCCCTTGAGGCCGGTGGCGCTCTACTCTCTGTTGGGTGTCGGGGAATCCTTGTGCCAGGCTACCAGAGTCTCCACGGTACTACTTAAGGTTGCACTGATGAGACGGTAGCTTAGCTACCATCCACATGTGACAATTTACATTTAAATGAAATAAAACTAAAACTCCAGCCTCAGGTATATATCTACATTGCAAATGTTTCATAGCCCCAAGTGACTACTGGCTGCTGTATTTAATGGCCAAATACAGAACTTTTATTCATCACAAGCGTTCTATTGGCCTATGCAGCGCTGAGGTGCTGTTTGGCCTGGATATAAGCCCAGCTTTTCCTAAAAGGCCTTCCCTCACCTCTAGGACTCTTACGAGAAAAAAGGATGTACGTTTTCTCACTTGTCCCTCCAAGCCCATAAATAGATCCTGCCATTTCAGTTGGCCCTTACTAGAGCTTGTGCTCGAAGGAGGTGAGAACAGGACAATAAGGACCCAGCAGCATCTGGCCTCTCAGTATCTGTCTTCCAACTCCCTCCTTCCCCTTCCAGTGCATGAAATTCATTTCTCATCTCGTGAAAGGAAGCCGTACTATTGTCCATGCCAGCCTTGTCTAACAAGACTATCATGTGAGTCCAATATGTAACCTAACATTTTTTACAAGCCATCACAACAATGAAAGACATAGGTGAAATTAATTTTTCTAACATTTATTTAACCTAGTATGCCCCAACCAGTCTCATTTTCATATGTAAAAGGTAGGTAAGAACGTCAACATGTAAAACTTTTCAAAAAGATGAATAAGCTATTTGACGTCCTTTTTTTAATAGACAAAGATCTATTTCAAGATCCGGCGTGTGTTTGATATTTACTTCTTCAGTGGCACTAGCCACATGTCGCATGGTCCGCCAGTGGCCGTGACGGGGCGGCCACACTGAACAGCGAAGGTTTCTACTTTGACTGTAGTACATTGCTCCCACTTGAAGCTGTAGAATCAAGAAAAGATGGCCTGTTTCTCTCCCTTCTGTTAGGTTCCTTTCCTGAAACACACTAAGGTTAGGGTTGGTATGACACCGAGATATCTTGGAGGTAGGAATACAGGAAAAATGTCCGAATAAAAGGAACTACTTGGAAAAACAACTTGTACTCCAAAACACCCTATCAATATTTCAAAAACATATTTCAAGAAGCTGTCATAGTGAGCTTTTAAGAACATAAATATTACTATCAAACTATTGGGAGTAAATTTGTTTGCTAAGGGTTTAAGACATACAGTTTCATTAGGAGTTAAAATGGCAGTAATATTGTAGAATACAAGTATCACTGTTATGTTAAATGAACACATGATGTAAAAACTTCAGTGTTATGACAGGGAATAAATCTTATTACTGTGACTGAGGCACAAATAAATTCCATTAGCTGTTTAATCCTGTGATAATACCACTGAAAATTTATATTGAAAAAATCATAAAACCAAAACATGAGAATTTTATCACTGGTAAAGATAACTCCATCCTATAATTGTATTTCACAGACTAGAGTCTCCATTTTTTATGGGTTTTTGAAACAGTGACTAGAAATACTTTTCATTGAAAATAGTTTCTGTCGTTTTGAAAACTGTAGCAGAGAAGATTTGGGGGCAATATTTCCCACTTCCTTGTTTCATGTCTCACTTAAGTTTTTGTGTTAGGCTGGGTTTAATATATATGCATACATACATAAATATATTATACATGTGTGTGTATATATATATATGTGAAAGAACTTTGTATCAAGAATTAATTTTAGATCAAGAAGTCCTCCCAGTCCAGTCATGGGTGCAATGCTGGCCGGCCCCCTGGGCTGCTGCTGTAGGGTTAGGAGCCAGAAAGGGTTTGTGCGAAGCAGGGCCATCATGGCCTTGTGGGTGTGGATGCAGTGGATCCCAGGTTGTTGGAAACATAGCGGGTACTGGCAGCTCCCTAGATTGGCAGCCCACATGGGGCCACCCCTAGAGACAGACACAGAGTGCCAGCAAGGAAGAAGGTAAAGAGTGAGCATGGTTCTCTTCTAGTCTCTGGGAGCAGCAGGAATCGGTGCACACATGGCCAAGTCCAAGAATGACACCCGGCACAACCCCTCTCGGAAATGGTACAGGTATGGCACCAAGAAACCCCCACCACAACACTGGGAATCGCTTAAGGGAGTTGACCCCAAGTTCCTGAGGAGCATGTGCTTTGTCAAGACGCACTACAAGAAGGGCCTGAAGCAAATGCAGTCCAACAATGCCAAGGTTGCAGATGGTCCCGCCAAGGCTATCAAACTCTTGTGAAGTCCACAGAGGTCAAGGCTCAGATCCCACTAGGTGTCAACTGCGAGCTCAGTTGACTGGTCTACACAAGCTTGGCAAGCAGGCTCAGGTACATATTGCCAAGGGTCTGAGGCTGTTGTGGCCCAAAGCCAAGGCACCAAGTAAGGCTGATGGCTCAAGCTAAGGCCTTGACTCCAGCTCAAGCTCCCAAAGGTGTCCAGGCCCTAGGTTAAGCCCCCAAAGGTGCCCAGGCTTCCACAAAGTAGAATTCTCCATCTAAGGACGAGGGGAACTGGGATGACCACTGGGCTGTCATCTGCAGGGCACTGGTGTCCTGCACTGTTTGATCAAATAAGCCTACGTGGGCATTGAAGAAAAAAAAAAAAAGAGCAAGAGAGGAAGGAGACATTCCCAGCATCTCTCTTTTATTAAGGCCACACCTCCAAGGAGACATCACTGGGCTACAACTGGATTGATAGGTTGGATTCCACCCCTACACTTTGACATAGATGCAAGTTGACATAAAAAAAAAATCTAACCGCCATCATACTTTTAGGCAACATCTAAATGATCTCAACTGTTGAATCCTCTTTTAAGTAAACCATCTATAGAAAGTTTATGGCTAACAACCTGGGTGAAATAGACAGGTCAATTAGAGTCACTTGCATCAACAGATCTGTTATATCAAGATTAAGGCTGGAACAGCAGAACTCATAAATCAAAACTTGAGTAAGAAGAGGATTAAGAAACAGGCAGACACATGGTGGATCCACTCTGGAAGCGCAGAGGGCTGGATGAGCTATCCAGGCTGGTAGGCAGGGAGGAAGGGAGCTCAATGGAAGGTCAGCAGTGGGAACTCACCAGCTGCTCAGCTCAGGGGGAGCAAAGACCTGGCGATGTTCTGTGAAAATGACAGGCTTGGAAACCACAGGGCTCAGTTCTACTCTGTCACCAGGGCCACAAAGAGTAGAACTGACTACACAGCACACGGCAACAGGTAGGGAAAATGGTCTAAAGCACAATTAAAGTATGCCAGAAGATCTCAGTTAATAGAGATGGCATGCCAGATGGCTGGAAGATAGATGGCTTGGAAGATATATTCTTGCAGGTAGTCATGAGGGTGGAGGGGAAGTGAATTCTGAAGTAATTATTATAAAATCCAAGACCACCTAAATTTGTTGCTGGTTTACTCTGTGGCACCTACTGAGTCAAGGGAAGAGACGTAATGTTAACTCCCTTGTGCCCTGCCAGATTCCTCAGTGCTGAGGCAGGGACCCACATGTTCTTGAAGATCTGTTTTTCTTTCCTTGTCTGCTTTTAACTGTTAACAAGTGCAGACACGGCATTATTTATTTATAACACACCATTTATTGACTATGTACTGTGTGATTGGCAGTTTACATGCACATCTTCGATCTTCTCAACATCCCAGAAATTTTCAAAGTGGTTGTTAATTGTGTTAATTGTGACTCAGGATGACCCCATGTGTGTGTCAGAGTAGAGCTGTTCTGTGTAAGGTTTTCAGTGGTTAAGACACAGAGAACAAGGCCTTTCTTCCTCAGGTGCCTCTGGGGGGACTCGAACCTCCAGCAAGCGCTTAAACCGTTTGCACTCAGAAAAGTAGGCCTGATTATTTGTTTTCCATAATAGGAAGCTGAGATGCAAACAGGCTGAACGATATGTGTTCCTTTCTTGAATGGGTGCGACACATTTTAGCATATGTCAGTGACTGTTTCTACCAACCTTGAGGAACAGGGACTATACCTTTCAGATTCTATTAATAGTATTTCATATAATGAATACTCGGTTTTAATAATTAGCAGCTAAGCAGGCGATAAATCTTAAAATATTCTCAAGTGAAGGTTCAGAATCAATGTCAAGGTCTACTTTTATTTCTCTCACTCATTCAATGAACAAATCTAGCCTAGGTATTTTCTTAGCTACCTCAATGGCAAAAATGAAAACAAATTTGCATCCAAATCTCCGCCCCCGCCAAAAAAAGAGAGCTCTGCCTTGGAAGAAACTCTTGCCAGTCTCTTGAAATTATCTAGAACTTGTGAAAGATTCCCTAAGGGTCCTTCTTCCTTCTTAAGAAAGACACTCATTATTTGACATTCATGGAGCTTAAGATCATTCTTTATAATAAAGTTTCTCTTTCTCTTCTGGATAATGGGGGGGAAACGGAGGAAAAGAAAGTGGGATGGCCGCATGGAAAAGTCTGAGAAATCTTGAAGAACAATAGTAAGTAGGATGTGTTTGCAACCTCCTGATCATCCTGCGGCTTGCTCCCCAAGGACAAGTTGGCGTCGAATACATCGTTGATGACCACTTGTATAAATTAGCCATTTAAGAAAAGACTATACATTTAAAGTCTATTAATGCTTTGCAATATATGCATATTACTATCTGTGAGATGAGATGGTTGTTGTTGACTATATAGTGATGGAGTAAACCACTCAAGAGGACATCCGAGGATACTAAGATGTATACAATGTAAGAAATCAATTTAATTATTATCTTCATATTTTAAAATTGGGATTTGAGAAAAATAAATGAAATCAGTGCCATTTTCTGTAAAATGTGCTGTGTTCGTGTGATATTAGGTCATGCTCTTTACTGAAAATGGAAATAGAATTAGATATTGGATTCAAATCATCGTTTATCTTCCCATCTCTCCTACTTTAGTATCTGTTTTCTGGTCCTTTCCATGTCTTCTGGTGTACTTAAGTGTCACCCATCACCCACCTTTCTGTCCCTCAAAGAATCCATCCCTAATAATGTCCATGCACCCTGTTCTCCATGCTTAGAAAGAACATCCTGTTCTGTCCAGATATTAGCTTCTCTCTTCAAAATAAATTTCCATAGCTTGTTGAGGATCGTCTCCTACTTCTCTGACCATTCTTCCTCATTCCCTTGCCCGTGTTACTTATTCCTTTCCCAGATTTTTTCTTTCCTTCTTTCCTGACTTCTTTTTCTATACCAGAGGTCTGGGAGCCACCTAAAATTGTAAACAGATTTCAGTGTTTTGTGAGAGCGCACTCCCCTCTCAACTCCCACTTGGGAAAAATGCCTATAACTTTCATTCTAGCTGTGGAAATTCCTCGGCTGTTTTAATAAGGCCGAGCACCCCTGCCTGCTCACACAGTCTTTAGGTTATTTCTTCCTCTCCTTTGCCTTTAGTCACCCTTTTAAATTGGCCAGCCCCTGCCAAATCTGTCTATAGTTTTTACCAGGGGAAAGAGAGATTGACCCTGAAGAAGAGAAATCACAATGAAACAAACAAACAAACACAACATGTTGAAGATTCAGAACAAGAAAAAACCGCACTCCAAATATTGTGTATCTAGCTTAGCTTAGTGAATCCCACTGAGGACCAGTAGGCTTTTTTGAGAGGGGGCGTGGCAAATTTATTATTTCAGCTTGTCATAAAAAGGGGGGCTGTGCACAATACCCTAGTTGCTGAGGGGACTGTGCCCCCTATTCTCGGGGTGGGGGGGCGGCGGGGAAACCAGAGAGAGAACCAGGGTAGGCGCACTGCCCATAGCCAGCGCACCGCCGCAAACTCTGCTACCGCGCCTGCAGCCAGAACCCCACCCAGCGCAACGGCGGCGCCCACGTCAGGCAGCCACCTTTTCCAGGCACCTTCTAACCCCCCGGAAACGCTCCGAACGCTTCCCGCCGCGTTGGGCCTTCGAAGTACAACCAGCATGCTCCAGAGACGCTAGGTCCGATGCACTTTGACTCTTGCACTTTGGACGTGTTATCCGGAGAAACCAAGCTTCGGGAAAAGGACGTCGTGCTCGGTCACGTAGAGGGTTAGCGAACAAGGGGAAGCCCCTCATGGAGATGGATTGACACAGTGGCTTGCAACAATGGGCTCGAACCGAACAATTGTGAGGCTGGCGCAGGACCGAGCAGGGCTCCGGTTCGCTTGTACTGAGGGTCGCTGCGAGTCGGAAACGACTCCTTGGCACCTAACAACAACAGCGTCTCCCTCTCCAAGCCAATCAGAGGGATGGGCGGGGCCGTCCTTCCTGAGTTTCAATTTAAAAAAAAAAGAAGGGTAGACTTTGCGCCGCGTTCGGGGAGGGAGCTCCATCCGAGTGGGGGCTGGACTTCCTGTGACGGGCACGCGGCTCCACCAATGGGCGCCCTCAGTCGCTCGAGGGGCGGGGCGACTAGGTGGGCGGGGCGCACGCGAGGCCCGGCCAATGGCGGCGGGGCGGACGGAGGTTGAGCCGCCGTGGGTAGGGTTAGTGTGAGAGGAGCGGCGGGGGAGGTAATGATGATGGTGGCGGAGGAGGAAGGCGGGGGAGGGGGTGCTGGGCGCTGAGCGGCGGCTCTGGCAGGGTCTCGTAGGGTGGGGGTGGGGGGCGGTTGCGGGCGCCTCCGTCCGGGAGGGGGGCGGGCGTGAGGGGCGCCGTCCGCCCGAGGGGCTGGAGACCCCGGCTACCGCGAGCGCCGCGGCTGGCTCGGCTGTTCCATGTGGCTCCGCTGGGGATGGAGGACTCTGTGGCGGCGGCGGCGGCGGCTGCTGCTGCGGCGGCGATGGAGGAGCGGCGCTGAGGAGGGAGCGGGGCCAGACTCTGCCCGGCAGCGGGATCAGAGGTGTGCGGGGGAGGCGGGAGTGGACGTGCAGCGGGGCAGGGGCTCGGGCTTCGGGCTGGGGTCCGCTGGCATCGCCGGGATGACAGGGGCTGCGGGGGGCCTCCGCCTGCCTGCGCTGGGGGCCAGGGGTCGAGCCGGCTGTCCCCCTGAGGATGGGGGAGGGAGGCACGGACCCCGCACCGAGCGCCGGCCACCGCCCCCGCCGGTCGGGGCTTCCACGCCCAGCAGGACTTTGCGGTTGGCATCGAAGGTGAAGGGGAGCCCAAGTGGCCTGGTCGGGACATTGCCCTCCCTGTGCCTTGAGATTTCCCTCCACTCCTCGTTCCGCATCCTTTTCCCTCCGGACGGAACCACAGCATTCCGCCCGCTCCCTCATTTGTTCCAAGCACGTAGTCGGGGACTCAAGGCTATTAATTATCGACTGAAAAATAAAGTTTATTTAAAAATGCCCCCCTCCCCTTCTCTGACTGGCCATGGGCACGAAACAGCATCCCTTGACTTTCCCGCTCTGCTCGCCCTCCGGTGATGCTGGGAGGGCGAATTGGGCCCTGACTGGCGGCCCTCCGCTGTTGTTGATGATGCTCACCACCTGAGGTGTTGCTCCAAGTCTTCTGGGTGACTTATCATTTCTTCCCTGGTGTCTTGCATCCTTGATGTTACTGGCATTTGAGGTTGGGCGTTTTGTTTCATTGTTTGGAAAAACAGGTGAAGAACTGGGGCTGTCTGTTGCCGTGTTATTTAACATGGGTGGGCAGTCCTTCTCATGCTTCTCTCATTTCCTTGCTCTCTCTCTCTTTTTTTGTCTTTGTTTTTGCTCTTCAGCCCTCCAGAATATACGTCACACAGCCCCGGAGCGGGAATGATGATGTCTCCATGAGGGAAGGCCCTCGGCTTAGTCTTATCATGAGCACCACACCTTCTTGACTGGGCCATTCATCTAAGAGGGGATTGACCCTGGGAACCGGGAGAAGACTTATGGACTTCAAACATCATTTCAGGTTTTAGTTGAGTTTCTTAAAAGTACAGACATACATGCGAAGCTCATTTGCTTTGGACCCTGTGCTTTCCTGAAGCGGCTGTGTTGCTAACCTAGAACGGCTCCCATATATTGACTGATCATCATGGCTTCAGTTTGGAAGAGACTGCAGCGTGTGGGAAAACATGCATCCAAGTTCCAGTTTGTGGCCTCCTACCAGGAGCTGATGGTTGAGTGTACTAAGAAATGGTAAGGCGGGCTTGGGGGTAGAGTTTTCTCCTGTGCTGTGGCCTAACTCACTGTGGCCTCCACTCTGCCTCTACTGATGGCAGCTTTACCTGGCTGTGATGCACACGTGTGTAGAAGCTGGGCGGGATTTAGATTCTTCTACAAGTACTGTGGTGTACACAGTTGCTGCTGGACCATTTCTATGGGTTGTAGTTAGTGCACTTGAACATGGCTCAAGGAAGGGAGCTGGGAGAGCACAAGTGCAGGAGACTTGGTTTTGAATCTTTTGTCCTTAGTGCGAGAGTAACTTTGAGTCTCTCTTTTAAGGGGACGCAAGGAATGGCTTTTGAAATGCTGTGACTGTTTAGTGCTGTAGACGTCTACTTGTCTTGTGGGGTAGTGGCAAGCTTGATCTTGAATTTTCATTTTCTTAGCTTATGATGCAGGTTTTCTCATTGTTTGAATAGTGGAATGCTAGTTTATGAAATCTTAGAAATTCTTTTGCTGTGTCAGGCAGCTAACTGTGTTTTAATTTAATTGTATGAGAGATATTTCTTGGCTGGGCTTACAGACGCAATTAGTAGAACTGGTTTCTGATTTGCTTCTTTCCATTTGAGCAAAGTAGATTTAGGAGTTCTCTTTTTAAAATACTGTCATGAATAATAAGCAGGAAGATTTTTTATTTAGTTAAGGAAAAAAAGTTAATCTTCAGTAAATGTACCTTTTGGTTTTTACTTACAATGATTAAGCAGTATTGCAAATATGCCCATTTCATTGTCCACAAGGTCTGTAATATCCGCTTTTGGACATCCTTTTATTACATGAAAAAATAGCTGACTTTATTCTAAAACTCCTATTAAATATTTATTTGGAAATAGCCTCTGAATGCCTTTCTCTCGAACTTGTAAGGAATGTTATTTTATATACAACTCAGCCAATGCATGCATCCATTGCCTATTTTATACCAGGCACTGTTTACGCAGAACTGAAAATGGCATATCCCTGCCCTCAAAGAGCTCATTCTCCAGCAGGGAGATATTTATGTAAATAAATTCATTCTGCTTGGTGCAATAATACAAATATGTAAACGAGGAGTTAGAATCTCCTTTGGGGCAGATTATTTAGCTTCTCTGATCCAGCTTCTATGTTGACGAAGGTACTTGTGGTAGCACTTCTTTAGGAAAGGCCTATTGATGAAGATGAAATGAGTTAATATATGTAAAATGCTTACTACAATGTCAGGCTCCTCCTTAGTGCCCAGTAAATTGTACCTGTTATATACAAAATTGACAGAGGAGAAGATAACTAACTTTATAGGAGTAGGGGGCGTCAGGCGGCTAACTTCTTGGAATCTGAGCTGGGTTGAAAAATTCATAGTAATATGCTGAGACTGAAGCCACAATGTATGCAAAAGCATGGAGCTATTAAACAGCATGGGCACGCTATACGAGCTGCTAAGTGGCGCAGTTTAAAGTTGGTGGAACTTAAAGTGCAAGAAGATGGAAGCATAGTGGGACGTGAGCTTTGAGAGACAGGCAGGACTCAACCATGGGAAGTGAAGTGTTGATTACTAAAGTGTTGATTATTTAAGCTAATAACATGCACACATATGGCAGTGTGCACTGGAAATCAATATACTATGGATCTACACAGTGTAAATAATATTGTATAACATGCTTTATTTGCCTAAAATATAGAATTCTGTGATTGACAGGGACATAATGAAAGGTTTCAGAGAAAGGGACATCAAATTTGCATTTTGGAAAGTCCCTTAGGTGTTAATATGGGAAAGGATCACAATGGACAGTGTGCCTAGAGACAACGAGGTTAGACTTGCAGTACCAAAAACCTGCTGTTGAGTTGATTCTAACTCATAATGATCCTCTATAAAGTTTCCAAGACTAGAGCTTTACAGCAGCAGATCGTCTGTCACCCTTCCTCAGAGTGGCTCATAATGACCTGTAATTTCCAAGACTAAAGCTTTATCGGAGCAGATCGCCTCATCACTCTATCTCAGAAGTGACTGGTGGGTCTAAACCACCAACATTGTGGTTAGCAGTTCAATGCTTAACCCACACCACCACCAGGGCCCCTTAGTCTTGTAATAGGCAAGGTGGGAAAAAAAATCAGCCTGTGGCAGTGACAGAGGCAATGGAGAGGACAGATTGAAATGATACTTAGGACGCTAAATGGATAGGACTTTGTGGAAGTTTCTCCTGGGGACCAGGAAATGGTCGAGCTGAAGGAACGGAAAAGGTCTAAGTGACACTTAGTTATCGATAGTGCTGCCATGACAGACGTACCACAAGTGGATGGCTTATACAAACAAAACTGTAAAAGGCTAGGAGTCTGAAATGGGGGCGCCAGCTCTAGGGGAAGGATTTCTCCTTCTGTGTACTTTTCCTCCAAAATGTCTTATCGCGCTTGAGTTTCTGCTCCTGGGTGATTTTCATGTGTCTTGGCATCTATCTTCCTCTTCTCTGCTCTGTTAACTTGTTTGATCTTATTTCTATTTTAAGAGATTGACTCAAGATACACCCTTTACTCATACTGCCTCATTAACATAACAAAGATAACACATTCCTAAATATGATTATAACCACAGGCATAGACATTAGCATTTATGACACATGTTTTGGAGGCACATAATTCCATCCACAACAACACTCAAGTTTCTGGCTTGGGAGACCAGGTGTATTTTTTATGAAGGTAGGAAATACATGAGGAAGAGCCTGATTACATGTATTTCTAGCATTGGGAACGCCAACTGTAAGATAATTAAATTTGAATCTCTTTTGAGAAGAATATATTAGGTGATTCTTCAGTCACAAAATCAGTTTTTTCCCCGCAATCTGCAACATCCTTGGAATTTTTTCCCCATTGAGTAATATGAAAGTTATTGTTAATATGTCTCAAGGTGAAAGCAAAAGTGGGAAATTGACTCAATTGCAGTTGAATGGATGGCTTGATTACATTTAGGGATCCATTATTTTAAATTAGAACTTTACAATAGGATATGACCTGAACACCAATAGCATGTACATGTTCTAGAATTTTCAAGCATATAGTTTTAAACATCTAAAATTGTTTTGCTCTCATTAAAACTATGCTTCAAAGCTTACAAAGTGACAATACCCAAAGAGTAACATATTTGTTAAGTATGCTAGGATTTATTGTAAAGACTATTGCTCAGATTATATAGATCCTTCAACAGAGTTTACAAATCTTTTCATCATGTAAAAATATGTTGTCATGATTTTTATTTAGTATGCCTACACTTTTATTACTATCTCATAATCCAAAATTTCACATTTACAACAATTTACTATTCAGCTATTTTGTACATTAACAGCATCTGCCTGACAGTAATAAACACTGAGGTGGAAGCAAGAGTAACACTGGTTGTGATGGTTAAGGGTATGTGTCATCCTCTCTGGACCATGATTCTCTGGTTTGACAGTTATATAATGATGTAGTTTGGTTGTTAGGGTGTAATCTGGCTATTATGTAATTTGGTAGTTATAATGTTGTAGTTATCCTCCATTTTCACATAATGCTGATTTTTGCATTATGACTTGATCTTTGGAACCTAGCCTTGTCAGTCAGGGAGAGGGACGTATATTTCTTTTCCCTTCCTTTGCATAGAGTCCTTGTGATAGATAGTGGTCAGACCCAGTTTATACTGTTCTGTACTGTAGTTTTCTATTTTCATTCATTTGATCCCTGCAAGAAGTCTCAAATTATTGGATGTCAGTGTGCGGACTTAGGATCTACTTAAAGGAGATAAAAATAGAAATAGTATATATACACACACACACATATATATAATCAACTGCTTTTACATTTTAGGTATGAAAAAATAAAAAATAAAAGGGAGGAAGGAAATTTAGAGAATATTAGAGATAAAGCCTTAGTAATACTATTAAAGAAGAGTTTCGGGAGATGATGAGCCAGTCAGGGTGCAGGGTAGCAACATTGAAACCATACAACTTTCCTCTAGTTCCTAAATGCTTCCTCCCCACCCACTATCATGATCCCAATTCTACCTTACAAATCTGGCTATATCAGAGAATATACACTGATATAGATAGGAATTGGAAACACAGGGAATCCAGGACAATAATCCCTTTAGGAACAGTGGTGAGAGGTGATACTGTGAGGGTGGGGTAGAAAGGGGGAACTGATTACAGGGATCTACATATAACCTCCTCCCTGGGGACAGACAACGGAAGGGTGGGCGAGGGGAGGCGTCAGACAGTGTAAGATATGACAAAATAATGATTTATAAATTATCAAGGGTTCCTGAGGGAGTGAGGAGTGGGGAGGGAGGGGCAAAAACGAGGAGCTGATGCCAGGGGTTTATGTGGAGAGTGCGGGTGTTTTGAGAATGATGAGGGTAATGAATGTACAAATGTGCTTTATACAATTGATGTTTGTATGGATTATGGTAAGAGTTGTATGAGCCCGCAATAAAAGCATTTAAAGAAAAGAGTTGTAAATATTAAGGTGATAAGAAAGTGGATCTGGTATCAACTAGAGAAGCATTCCATTGGGATTGTGCCTTTGGAAGTAACCTGTGTATGTGGTTACTTTTACAGCTTGACTACTGAGGGTTTTCTGAGCAGCTGGAGCATTGGCCATGCCTGGAAACCTGTTAGCATGGCAGACTCTCAATTCACACCTTGTTTTGTGCCATTCAGTTGATTCTAAGTCATGGTGGCCCCGGTGGCAGTGTAGAACTGCCCCGTAGGGTTTCCAAAGCTGTAATCTTTACAGGAGTGGCTCTCGATTGCCTCTCGTGTGCAGTTACTGTGTGCATTCAGACTGCCAGCATTCTCTTTAGCAGCCAAGTGTTTAGCCACTGTGCCACCAAAACCCCTTAAAAACCAAACCTACTGCCATCCAGTGAATTCTAAATTATAGCCACTCTGTATAGGATTTCCAAGACTTTATAAATCTTTACAGGAGCAGACAGCTTGCTCTTTGTACTGTGGCACAGATGGTAGGTTTGAACTGCCCACATGTGGGTAGCAGGTCAGCGCCTAACCCATAGCATTAGGGTTGACATTAGGGCAGTTAATTATTAATCTTACTTAGCTGATGTAGGTTGCCAGGCAGAACGCACTGGCTGGCTGCTGGCTGGGGAGACTAGATGCTGGAGCTGAGTATGAGAGAAAGAACTATGCTGTTTTCCTCTCTTAGTTTACTTCCTATCCTGCTCTTTTGTTAGCTGTAGACCTTTCAGTTTCTGAAAAAAATCGTAACTGTCCAAGCTCAGTAGTTGCAGGGAACTACTTGAAAGTTGGGTAGTTGTAGTTATGATGAGAATTTAACCAGGTAATATAATTAAATTCTGGTAGGAACTGCTTAATAAATGATATGAACGATTATGTATGTTATTGTAACCTATGTGTGTCTGTGTCTACACTATGTACAGATAGGAACCTATTATATATATACATACATACACAAACATGCTTTGATTTCCTCTATCTAATTCTTTGTTTACCATTCATTTATTTAAAACATTTTATTAGGGACTCATACAACTCTTTTATCACAATCCATACATACATCAATTGTGTAAAGCACATACTGTACATTCTTTGCCCTCATCATTTTCAAAGCATTTGCTCTCCACTTAAGCCCTTTGCATCAATTCCTCTTTTTTCCCCTCCCTCCCCACTCCCTCTCCCTCATGCACCCTCGATAATTTATAAATTACTATTTTGTCATATCTTGCCCAGGAGGAGGTCACATGTAGATCTTTGTAGTCGGTTCTCTCTTTCCAACCCACTCACCCCCTACCCTCCCAGTATCGCCCCTCACACCTCTGGTCCTGAAGGTATCATGCAGCCTGGATTCCCTGTGCCTCCAGCTCCTATCTGCACCAGTGTACATCCTCTGCTCTATCCAGTCTTGCAAGGTAGAATTCAGATCATGGTAGTTGGTGGGGAGGAAGCATTTAGGAACTGGAGGAAAGCTATATTCTTCATCGGTGCTACATCGCATCCTGACTGACTCATCTCCTCCCCTAGACCCCTCTGCAAGGGGGTCTCCAGCAGCCGAAAAGTGGGCTTTGGGTCTCCACTCTGCACTTCCCCCTGCATTCACTCCCATCTCATTCTTATAGAAGCAGGGCTCAAAGTATTCAGTGTTACAAGTTTCTAGCTGAAAGATGCACATTTATACCAACTTTAGTTTTTTGACATGAAGAAATTCTCCCTTCGTTAAAAAAATATAATTTAAATTTATTTTTAGATAATACAATCATTCAAAATTCTAACAAAACAAAATAACTCCTTATTTTGCCATTTCTCCACATATCTTTGCAAACCTTGGGACCTCAGGATTATGAAAAGTAAAAAACAGCTCTTTCTAGAGTTTAAGTTTGTGATCCTGGCCTATTAGATAAATATAAACCCTAATCTGATGTTCCAGGCTTTCTGTAACTGATCCCAGTTTCACTTTCCAATCAGACATGATAAGGCTAACATACACCTTAGAATGTGTTCACATGAGTTTATGAAGGCCAAGCTGCATTAAGAAATATTCATTTCAGACTTACTTCTTTGGGTGACTTCAGTAAGCATTTCTCAGTTGACCATCTAATGGAATGATGCAGAGGTATAGGAGCCTTAAGATAAAGAATCTAATTTTGCAATAAATAGAAAGGGTAATTAATTGACATTAAACTTGGGGCATTTCAGCAGCATCTACAAGGTGATTGTGCATGTAGTATAGTGAACAAGGAATAAAATGATAAGAGATCTGAGAGGTAGGTAGAGGGACAAGGTCATGTAGAACTTTGAGACCATGTTGGATTTTAAGTGTGATAGGAAGCCACTCGAGGGAATTAACAGGAAAATGGATATAATTTAATTTATGTTTAAAAATACACTGAGGACTCTAGACTCTTGTGGGTGAAAGTGGGAAACCAATGAGGAGGATATTACAGTCGCCCAAACGAGCTGGTCAGAGGTGTTGGAGGGAATGCTCATGCACACACACACACCCACTACGCCTTATTGAGCTAAAGCTTGCACTCACCTACAATCAAATTAACTATTTTAATGTCTGGCACAGTGAATTTAGACAAACGTATGTATACATGTACCTAGAAAATAACTTTTTTGATGGTACCCATGATAGCACTTACCAATTGATTAGATATATTATGAAGGGAAAAAGATGAATCCATAATGACAGTATGATTTTGACTTGAGCAATTGGGTAAAATATTTATTTACAGAGAAAGAGAACAGAGAGGGAAAGGTTTGGTGTGAGGGAGAAATCTAGAGTTCTCATTTTGCTTTTCTTAAAGTTTGGGATATACAAGTGGATATCTTAATTAAACCATCAATTATCAAAACCTCACACTCAGGGGAGATAGGAGGCTGGGGCCTCTTCAGTGAATCGTTGGTTTTCATGACCATGGGACTATAGGAAGTTTCCTATGGCGTTCATATAGTTAGAGAAGAGGACCGAGCCTTGGGGCACTTCAGTATTTAGAGGAAGAGGAACCTGCACAGGAAACGGAAAAGGAGCAGTATTGAGGCAGGAAGGGGATTGAGAGTGTGCTTTCCAAGAAATCACGTATAAAAGGTCCATCAAGACAGGGATGTTCATCCGTGTCAAATACGGCTGCAGTTGGGAAAGATGACCATTGCATTTGGCAAGATGGAAATGGTTTCAGTGGAGTAGTGGGATGTAAACTTGATCATAGTGGGTTAGAAGAAAGAAAGCGAACAGTGTAGAGCGAAGCAACTGTAGTTGGAGAGAGAAGGCTCAAGGTTTGGCTTCGGAATGGCAGGCATGACAGCATATGTGAATGCTGGTGGAAGTGGTCTGTTAAAAACAACAACAACAAAAAAACCCAAACTGATGACCTGGTGGGACAGGAGGTTACCACAGGAGAAAAGCCTGTGAGAAAAAGGAAATAGGACCCGGTACACAAGTGGAAAGGTTGAAGTTACGTCAGAGTAGGGTGAATTCACTGCTGTTAGGAGGGAAACCAGAGTACATGGGTTCAGAAGCAGATAGGTCAGTGGCTTTGGTGAGGGAGGACATGGAAGTTCTCTTCTATTAGCTTCTCTATTCTCAAGGAAATAATGTGAGAGGCCATCAGCTGGGAGAGCGATGACAGAAGCCTTGAAGGCTTGATGACAGGAGTGGAGGATTGTCAAAGTGAGAGTAGATTGAGTAAAGAGGACCTTCTTTACATGTGTGACCATAAATTTAAAGTGAATCGGCCAGCAAGTTTGCATATTTTAATCCAGCTATTTTCCTTGGGTACAGGCATGAAATAGGCTGAGTTGGATTTTGTCAGTATTGATCTTTGCCAGGAGTAGGCAACTGAGGGAAAGAGGGGGAACAGAAATTGAGAATGAGTGCACAGAGGTGGTTATAGGGATGAACCAGAGAATAGTTCATAAGCTGAAAAAGAGAAAAGTAAGGACAAGCGACGCAGGATGGTCAGTGAAAAGGATAATGACTGAGCAATCTCAAAGCATTTGAAGAATTGTTGGGCTTGGAGTAGGGACAATTCATTGTTCGGATACTAGAGTGAATGGATTGGACAAATGAGGGGTTGGACTGAAATGCTTAATTTTCGAGAGTGTGCTTAATGGTAATGATAAGATGTGTAAATAGTAGTCTCTTTGGATCACAAAGCTTATCAGTTAAAATAGCACACATCCTAATATATTAAAAATTAAGTTGATACATTAAATATAAACATACTTTAGTTTTTTTGTCTGTTTTTTAAAACAACCAGAAGTTCTACAAATTTCTTTTTGTATTTGAACGGGTCATTTTTGCACCCCCAAGTACAACAGGGATCTCTTTTTGATTCTGTGCATAACAGAATAACCATAGTTCTGCCCTTATAAGCTTGCTTATGTTTGAGCCTACTGTTGGAACTACTGCTTCAGTCCATCTCACTGAGGGTCTTCTACTTCCCCAAGCATAATGTCCTTTTCCAGGGATTGATCCTTTTAATGACTTGTTAAAGTATTTGAGACAAAGTCTCGTAATCCTCACTCCTAAGACAGACACTAAGTGGTGATACTGCTTTAAAGACAGATCCGTTTGTTTATCTGGCAGTCTATCCTATATATCAGTACTCTTCACCAACATCATACTTCAAAGGCCTCAGTCATTCTTCCATCTTCCTTATTCATGGTCTACCTCTCTCATACATATGAGATGATTGAAAATATCCTGGCTTGGGTCAGACACATATTAGTCCTCAAAGTGACATTTTGCTCCTAAACATTTAAAGAAAGAGGTCTTTTGCAGCAGAATTGTCTGATGCAGTATATCCTTTAATTCCTTCCATGGGCGTTGGTTGTAAAATGCAACCTCAATCACGTCAATCTTTTCTCTGCTTATCATTATAATATCTGTTGGGCCAGTTGTGAGGCTTTTTTGACATGCAATGCATACTAAAGGCTTGATGCCCCTTTATGACAAAATTTGCCAACCTTTGCTCTAAGGCAGTGGTTCTCAACCTTCCTAACGCTGCGAACCTTTTATATGCAGTTCCTCATGTTGTGGTGACCTCTCAACCATACAATTATTTTTGGTGCTACTTCATAACTATAGTTTTGCAGTGCGTGATTCCTGGTGAAAGGGTCATTTGACCTCCAAAAGGGTGTGACCCACAGATTGAGAACTGCTGCTCTGAGCCATTGGAGTTACTTGAAGCTAGTATTTGTGGATGCTATAGTCTAGTAACTTTTTGTCTTCTTTAGGCCCAGCCTCCAAACTACTATTTTAGTCTTTATCTTGTCTAATTGCATCATCAATAGAGGGGAACCCATTATTATTATTATTGGTGTGAAGGTCTTTATTACTATTTTTAATACTGTATATACTCGTATATAAGCTGAGTTTTTCAGCACATTTTTAATGCCGTTTTTGTGGTAAAAATAAGTGCCTTGGCTGATATTCGGGTCAGCTTATACTCAAGTATATACTGTAATCATTTTATTGGGGGGCTCATACAAATCTTATAATAACCTGCCATTCAATTGTATTAAGACACTTGTACATATGTTGCCATCAACATTTCCAAAACATTTTCTTTCTATTTGAGCTCTTGGTATCAGCTCCTCTTTTTTCCTCTCCTTCCCCCACATTCCCACCCTCATGAATCCCTATTATATATTGTTGTTATTTTCATGTTTTACACTGTCTATTGTTTCCCTTCACCCACATATCTGTTATTTGCCCCTCTGGGGGGTGGGCTGTATATCCAAATGTGTTATGGGTTCCCCTTTTCTCCCTCTTCCCTAGCCCCCCCCACCCCCCCACCATCTCTTTACTCTCAGGATATCACTACCCCCGCTACTGTTACTGTTCCTGAGGGGTTTATCTGTCTTGAATTCCATGTGTCCAGAGCTCTTATCTGTACCATTGTGTGTACTCAGGTTTAGCTGGATTTGTAAGGTAGAACTGCGTCATGGTGGGGGAGGGTAGGAAGCATTCAGGAACTAGAGGAATGATATGTGTTTTGTTGGTGCTATACTACACCCTGGTTGAATCGTCCCTTCCTTGTGACCCTTCGATGGGGGGGATGTCCAGTTGTCTATAGATGAGCTTTGGGTTTCCACTCCAACTCCACTTGTTCGTATTGACAGAATTGTTTGTTATGGATCTTTTGATACCTGATCCCATCAACACATCATGATCACAAGGGCTGGTGTGGTTCTTCCCATGTGGGCTTAGTTGCTTTCCTGCTAGAAGTTTGTTTAACTGCAAATCTTTAAGACCCTAGATGCTATATCTTTTGATAGCCGGGCACCTTTAAGACCCTAGATGCTTTGTCTTTTGATTGCTGGGCACCATCTACTTTTTTCACTACATTTGCTTATGCACCCATTTTGTCTTCAGTGATTATGGATCATGTCGGGAAGGTGAGTATCAAAGAGTGCTAGGTTCTTAGAACAAAGTGTTCTTGTGTTTAGGGAGGCCTTGAGTAGAGGCCCAAAGTCCATCTGCTATCTTAATACTTCATATATAAATATGTGTACATTGGCTGCTATGCCTTTCATTATAGATTAATATATTTACATATATACATGCCTTTAGCTCTACCTCTATAAAAGGCTTTTGCCTTCTTTCCTCTATTTCCTTTCCCCTTTCTCCTGTCCCACTGTCATGCTCACCCTTCATTTGGCTCTCAGTAATTCCTCTCAGATACATTGCACTTGATCAAACCCCACCAGGCATTATACTCCCTCCTCACCATCAATTTTAGATTTCTTATTGTTTCCTTGTCCCTGAGTTTGTTGGCTCCACGCTCCCCTTGCCCGCCCCCTCCTCTCCCATGTCCTCCCAGGACCACCGGTCCCATTGTTGTTTTCTCTGGGATTGTTTGCCCTGCCTAGATAGACATAGGGCAAAAGAAAAAACCCCTGTCTCCTGATTTTTGTGAGTGTTTTCCAATTGGGTCTGATGAGGTGCCAAGCTCTGTCCCCCAAGTCAGAAGTCTATTTTCAGGATTCAATGGGGCCTTACTTTGCTCCCCTTGCTCCTGTTGCATTCCCTTTGCGTTTCTTCCTGCTGTGCATGGGGCAGACCAGGCACACATTCTGCAGTGTCTCCAGTGCTGTCCCCTGTAGTTCTATGGGTCAGTGAGGGAACATGATGTGGTGGGGCTGGCCCTGTGGTTCTCTTTATGCATTGGCTGTTTCAAGCAGGGATGTAGTCTCTGGGGCTTGTTGGGCTATGATGAGGTCTACTCTTTTTCTCTTAGTTCAGGAGTAGTTTTGAGGAGCATTTGCGTCAAGGTACATAAAAACACACACACACACACATACTTACATACATACATACATACACACATACACATATCTACATGTATGTATGTATGTATATATGTGGTGGCCAAATACATAATCCACTGTACTACCAGGGCTCTTTGACATATATATACAATGTGACCTTGGACTTAACCTCTTAGTACCTCATCTATAAAATAAAGATGAAAAGAACTGCTTTTCTATGAGCTATTTTGATGAGTAACCTCACTGGCAGTAATCCCGAGTGTAGCTTGGGGTAAATGTTAACTATCAGAAGTTTATCATACCTGGAATGTCTACTAGAGAGATTAAAATGAGTAATTTCTTAAGAATCACAGGCCTACAATATAAAACAACAAATTTTATGCAAAACAATGTACCGCTTTGGGCACAAAATTACATAACTAGACCGCCAGATAAGACCCGTAGCCGCCATCTAAGTGAGGAGTCAACTAAATTCATATGGAAGAAGCACACCAGCCTGTGTGATCCAAAGATGACAATAACAAGATCCAAATATGAGGAAGGGAAAAGTATCAGAGCTTAAATTGTGAACACCCTTTTTTTTTTTTTGAGGACAGTGGGAGCCCAAAACCCATTTGCAGAGTATCTAGTCCAGGGGTACTCAATACATGGATCGGTATCTATTAGTTGATCGCACATGTAGTGTGGGTAGATCACATGGCATTAAAAAAATAGAAGCCTCTCATCTTCAATCCCGTCACTTAACTGATATACCGCGCAGCCAATCAGATGCAATCTTAGGTGTTAAACGCATGCGCAAACAACTGCACTAAGTGTTGCAAAACTGACAAGCTTAAGTTATTACCAATTTTTAGACCTTGTTTTTTTTTCTCTTAAATGTAAGAAAGGGTATTAAAATGAGTGGGGAAACTGGACCAAGTAAGAAGACAAAAAAGTATCACTTTCATACAGAATGGGAGATTTTGACACTACAAGCCAACATTCAGCTAAAGTCCAGAGCGCAGGAACAGTTCTGGAGCTTACTTGCAGAGGGAAAGTACCCAAACATGAGAAAATGTGCTACCTCCTTGACTACATGATTCGGCTCTACTTATTGATGTGAGTCAGCCTTTTCCCACATTAAGATCATTAAGTCCAAGTACCGTTCCACCATGACTGATGATCATTTGGAAGTGTGCTTGAGGCTGGCTGTCAGCAGCTACTGTCTGGACTACGCATCCCTGGCTCATTCCATTCAGTGCAAGTCATCAGAGTCAACTCAGGTCATGACAAAAAATGTACATAGTTAATTGTGCTGTGTTGTGCAATATGAGCTCAATGTATTTATGAATAAATGTAATATATGTTTGCATTTTTGTAGTTGGTAGATCATTTTGACTTGATCATTTTATAAGTAGCTCGCATGCTGAAAATGCATGAGCACCCTGATCTAGTCAGATTAAGCCTCTGACAGATCCCTTCTAGTACAGACAGGGACTCAAACAGCTTCACTATCAGACAAAGATCATTATAAACTTGATTATGCTGGATCAAACTGGATACTTGGTTAGGGGACTTCCTTCTTGACCCAACCTGAATTTGTTCTAGGCTCAAGTATTTTTTGCTTGTTTTATGACAAAAATTTCTTTCCTGGCTTTTTAATTATTGATGGTGGTCTTTCGTTTTTACTCGTTATTTGTATTTTTATTCTTACAGAGAGAGATATAAGACCTGTAAAGTGCTTGCAACAGTGCCTGACACATAATAACATATAATGACTCAGAGTTACTCAGTAAGCTAGAACTGCTTCTGTGAGTTTCCAAGACTGTCATTCTTTACAAGAGTAGACAGCCTCATTTCTCTCTCTCCGAGAGACTGGTGATGTCAAACTGCTGACCTTGAGATTAGCGGCCCAGTGCATACGCCACTACACTGCCAGGGCTCCTTGACATACAAAACACATTCAATAAATGTTACTAAGTGTCATTACTGTCTTTGTCTGATGTAAGCAATAAGCACTAGGAGAACTACCTAGAGAGGAAGCAGAAGGAGATGAGAAAAGGACTGGAACGCTGGAACATTGCAGAGCGGAGCAGAAAGATAAACCAGCGTAGACGCTTGAAGTGGCCAGGGAGGGTGAGGGCTCACAGAGGCATTGGACTAAACATTAACTAAGCTTGGAAAATGCGTTCGTTAGCTTTTTTGGGAGAGGAAACATTTTTGCTTTTAGAAGGCACTGATGTGTATGATTTTGTAGCCTTCTTTTTATATATTCACTTTAAGTAAGTATCTGCTGCCAGCCAGTTGACTCTTACTCATAGCAACTCCACATCGGGTTTGTGCAGCTGTAAGTCTTTATGGTAGCAACAGCCTTATCTTGGAGTTGCTGGTGAGTTTGAACCACCAGCTTTGTGCTTAGTAGACCAACACTTACCTGACAGTGCCACTGGGCTCCTTTCGAATAAGTGTAGGACTAAGCAAAATAACTCAATTTTTCCAAAGTAAAATTAATTTACTAGGATTTGTATATGTTTGTATGTTTTATTGGTGACCATTTATGATATTTATAATGTATTCAAAGTACTCTCTTACATTTTTCCCTGTCACTTTTAAGAAATGAATTCATGGAGTAAATGGTATCTTTTCATGGTATATTTATGTTATTTTAGTAATAAGCCCTGTTTTTATGTTATTTTAATAATAAGTTCTCATTTACATGTTTTAAAAGTTGAATTTAAAGATAAAATTTTATTAGATTATGTAAAGAAAGTTCTACTCTATGATTTAGTTAGTTTCACATTAGGTTTGCAATTAGATGCTCAGGGAACCTAAAATTAGGCCTTTCTAGAAATGTGCTATTGATACACAAAATGTGTTAGTTCTAATTTTGTGGGGGAATTTCAACAAAAGAGCCACTGAAGTAGTGTATTGCATGATATAAAAATAGTCCAGTCTGCTATAAAGGAAAAATTGCACAAGCATTTTAACCTGAATGTTCAATGGGACTGCCCATATTTTGCAGTAGGTCTTTGGTGTGTTTTTTAAAAGGACAAGCACTGAGTTTGTGAAATGTGGCAGTGAGTTACTGCAGGATGTTAGTGACATTTTAGGCAGTTTTACTAAAGGCACCTTGAGATTTTCTTGCATACTTTTAAACCCTTAACCTCACTATTGTTATTTTAAAAATAATTTTAAATAATACATATTTAAAATTTGGCTTTTATGCATTGAGTTTATCACTTAATACCCTAGTTATTTCCAAAAGACTGTGAGCTTAAAATTTTTAAATAACACTATGTTGACTAATTTAGGCGTATAATTAGAACAATGATAGTCTTAGAGAAGCAGAAAGTATGCACGTGTTACTAGGCACTTGAGAGAAGTTAATTGTTACCAGTATGTACTGAATTCAATTCTAAGTTTACTGGCAGCTGAGGCAAAAAGGGAAACACATTGGCTCATGTAATATTCTTTCTGGCTTAAAAAAGTTTCCATATTTGTTTTCAGGGACGTTTCTTCGAATGTAATTCAAAGAGAATTTTCATTCTGGGGGGGAAAAAGGCGTTGGGTCCAGTCTTCAACTACAAGAGATTCAGAACCACTGTGAAATTGGGTAATGCTTATATTGATCCTTTGTGAGAAAATATGATCAAGAAACCTAATTTCTTGATCATCTAATGCCAACCAAAGGTACAACATGGAAAACTTAGAAGAATGGGTATTTAATGTAAGTTAGCCAGTGTTGTTGTTATGCAATGTAGGACATAATCATGAGGCCTAGTGGCCTAGTGGTTACACATTGGGCTGCTAATTATGAGTTCAGCATTTCAAACTTACCAGCCCTCCATGGGAGAATGGAGGCTTTTTACAATTGTAAAGAGGTACTCAGAAACCCACAGGTACAGTTCTACCCTGCTTTATAGGGGCTCCTTGAGTTAGTGTTTTCATTTACACAGAATTTAGGAACCACGGGTGACTGGTTCTATCTAAATTTACATGAATTGAAATAAAATTTCATTAAGAATTCAGTTTTTTTTTTTTTTAACCATAATAGCTACATTTCAGGTGCTCACTAGCCAAATGTGACTCCTTGGTGCTAGTAGATTTTAACTCAAGTGATCCTGAGAATTGACAATATTAATTTGGAAAGAGACCTCTTTACAGTATTAACAAGCAAAAATGTCACTTTGAAGGCTAAGATATGTTGATCCAAATCATGGTATTTTTAGTTGCCTCATGTGCATGTAAATGGTGGACAGTGAATTAGGAAGAGGGAAGAAAAGGATGCTTTGGATTAGTGTGTTGGCAAAGAATATTGGTTATGGCATAGACTGCCAGAGAATGAACGAACTTATGTTGGAAGAAGTACAGCCAAGAGCATATTCCTTAGAAGTGAAGATAGCGTAGACCTCACCTCACTTAATGTGGATGTGGTATCAGGAGGGACCCGGTCCCTGGAGAGGAAACTCATGCTTGTAAAGTACAAGATCTCTGGGCCTGGAGGGGGTGGTAGGGGGAATAGGAGGAACTTGATGACTAGACAGCTCTTCTTTTTGTTTTATATGGAGCTTGAGCCCTTGATATCAGCTCCTCATTACCCCCCTCACGATCCCCTCCCTCATGAACGCTTGATAATCTATGTAAATTATTATTTTGTCATGTCTTGCACTGTCCGACATCTCCCTTCACCCACTTTTCTGTTGACTATCCCCCAGGTAGGGGGTTATATGTAGATCCTTGTAATCGCTTCCCCATTTTAAATCCACCTTCCCTCCACCCTCCTGGTATTGCCACTCTCACCACTGGTCCTGAAGGGTTCAACTGTCCTGGATTCCCTGTGTTTCCAGTTCCTATCTCTCTCAATGTGCATCCTCTTGGCCAGTTGGATTTGTAAGGTAGAATTGGGATCACGATAGTGGGGCGGGGAGGAAGCATTTAAGAATTAGAGGAAAGTTTTATGTTTCATCGTTGCTACTGACTGGCTCATCTCTTCCCCCTGACACCTTCTGTAAGGGGAAGTCCAGTTGTCTACAGATGGGCTTTGGGTTCCCAATCTGCACTCCCCCCTCATTTGCAATGATATGATTTTTGTTCTTTGATGCCTGCTGCCTGATCCCTTCGATACCTGGTGATCACACAGGCTGGTGTGTTTCTTCCATGTGGGTTTTGTTGCTTCTGAGTGTAACAGTTTTCTCTCTCCGGGAGAGTGACTGGTCAGTTTGGGTTGTAAACCTTTTGGTTAGCAGCTGAGTGCCTAACTACTGCACCACCAGACTGCAGATATGGAACATTTCTGTTGTTGTGGAAAGTTTCATTAGACAGTTTTCATTTCGTTAGTGTTTCCCAAACTAGTCAATCTTTGGAATTGCTGGGGAACTTTATAAATATGGGGGATTTCTATGCCTTTGAAGGTTCTGATTCCATAACTCTGGCATGGTATTGGCAAATCTCCCATTTTAGAGTCTCAGTTGCTTAATGCTTAACATCCAGCTAGATTTTGAATGACCAAATTTGATTCTGTCTTAAGTGTTTGTCTCAAGTAAAACTTTAGCTGTATGCTAAGTGAAAATTCCCATTGATACTCCAGAAATGTTTATTGGGTTGAAAATTTGAGTGAAATTTTCCTTCTATGATTAGGCTATTTTGTGATTTTGTTTTTAAGAGTGAGAGCATTATATGTTAGCCGGGCAACATATAGCTCTATCTTAATTAATATAAACATTTGAACAGGTTCATTTATTTATTTAAGGAAATAACTATATCCACTCCTCACTTATTGATATGATTAGGTTCCAAACACCAGGTTATGTAAAAATGGAGTATGACCACATCAGATCACACAATGGAGGATAACGACATTGTTACATAAATGCCGAAATTGGTACTTGTCAAAGATCATGGCCAAGCCAAATTGACACATAATCTTAACTCTCACAGCCATCCTTCCTCTTGCCTTGCACCTCGGTGTTAGTTACTGTCAGTCATATGTTAATGTATGCTAACACAGACAATTAATTAATAGCTTTTTTCCTATAATAAACGTGAAATGTCAGGCACTGAGATGGTTAATAAATGAGGAATAGATATAGTGTGTTCCCTTCCTTTTTATGTAAGGATTATTGGGGAATATAGATAAAGATAGAATAACTTTCTTCTTGAAGAAAAGTTTTAAAATTTCTCAGGCACTATCACAGTTATTGTATTTCATTCTTCTACGCAATACTGTTGAATCTGTTCATTTTTTTTCTCTGAAGTATGGCTTACTTCTCTCTGATTTTCTGTTGCCATTGCTGTCTTTTGACAAGGCTCATGGTTCCTAGCCTGTGTTCCCCAGAGGTACTACTGAGAACTCAGAGGAGTGCCAAGTGAAGTTTTAAAATTAGAAGGACACTCAGCAACATCATACTTAAGTGACAATAACTCCTAGTTTGAGGTAGTTCCGTCTTAAAATACATTGCTACATTCTTTTCAGTGACACTGTATTTTTTTTTGCAAAGCAACTTTTTTTGGCTTACTGTGATAATGAACCACTACTACATGAACATCTGTGTGGAACAGGAAATGAAAGAAGTAGTATCTGCTGGGATTCTAAAGTTTGGGAAGTTGTGCGGTGCACAATATATGTTGTGAGTTGTCAGGACAGACGTACTTCCTAAGTTGTTTGGATCTAATTATTTAATAAACAGTGATTGTTTTCATTTGGGTTGGGGGAGGGTGTTTGTCAAAAAATTACCAATGGACCTTATAAACAACTGAACCAACCTACGAAGGGCTACTAGTACAGGCTTAGGAGCTTTGTGGCAGAGTGGTTAAGGCCTTGGCTGCTACAGGCAGTGGGAACCCCCAGGCTCTCCTGGAGAGAAATATGTGGCATTCTGTAAAGAGTACAGCCGTGGCAGTCCTATGGGGGCAGTTCTAATCTTCCCTTTAGGACCACTGTGAGTTGGAAGCTACTTGAAAGTAATGAGTTTAGTGTAAGCTCTTGTGATAGTCTTTGAATGATTTTCTAGCATATTTTACCTCTTGGTCTATATTATGGCCATGGATATATTTCTAAAACGAATCCTTCATGATTCTCCTTTATAAGATATGATTAATGTGATCATTTATCTGTCTCTGTTCTGTTGTATGAATCTTCTTCCAGTCATTTCTCTTAGGCTTCCAAAATCTTATTTCCATAAGTTTATATTTACATAAGCAAGTGGTTTCTGTCAAACTTTATCTTTTATTTTCCCTCTCCCCTTCAAAAATCATTAAGCACAGAGAGCTTAATATAACTTACCGTATATACTTGAATATAAGCCGACCCGAGTATAAGCCGAGGTACCTAATTATTACCTGGGAAACCAGAAAAACCGATTGACTTGAATATAAGCCTAGGGTGAGAAACGCAGGATGTGAATTAACACAGAGACCAGAGGGGAGAGACGGTGCGCAGCCACAGGCACATCCTTACCAGTTCAGCTGCTGGCATAAGTGAATCACTACGGGTGCTTCTGCGAATTGGAGCTGTCCCAGTCATAGGATGGCTCTGATTGGTTAGATGTGAGTAAACAAACATTCAAAACCCTGCAGTGTCAGCGGGGCTTTGAATGAACAGTGGAGGAATGGTAATCACCCATGAGATGTTACACCTCGCTGGGGTACCACTGACTTGTGTATAAACTGAACCCCAGTTTTTCAGCACTTTTTTATGCTGAAGAACTTGGCTTATACATGAGTATATATGGTAATTGAAATTGGGCTTATTCAGGCAGTAAGGGGGTATAGTAATATAATTTAATTGGTTTGCCTTTAATATGAAGAATGTTCTTTAATTTCTAAAACCTTGCTTTTAATGGTTAAATCTTTGATTTAATGTTTCAATCTTGGAATTTTAGATTTGTGAATATGGTGTGGAGAGTTCTTGCATATCTTTCAACTACTCTCCTTTGGGTAAAGTGAGGGTAAATAAACTTACCTGTTCATCAAAATAATAAGTACAATCCTGAGCTGCAGAGGAAATTTCATCAGTTTTCCCACTAGTACCCTTTTGTTGTTCCAGGATACAGGGTAGGCGACCACATTGCATTTACTTGGCACATTGCCTTAGTCTTCTCCAATCTGTGACAGCTTCTCAAACTTGCCTTAATTTTTATGATTTTGATAGTTTAGAGCGGTTCTGGTCAAGTATTTTGTAGAATATCCCAGAAATTGGATTTGTTTGATGTTTTCCTAATGATGAGACTGACAACACATGCCCTCCTGGTACCATATCGGAAGAAACGTGGTGTCATCGGGACTCATTACTGATGATGCTCCCTTCAGTTATTTGGTTAAAGTGGTGTCTGCCAGACCTTTTATCGCTAAAGTTTTTCCCTTTCAATACTCTGTTTGTTATGAGTCCAGCCCACGATCCAGAGAATGGAAGATAAGCTTCCACCCCTGGAGGGAAGAGTACCCAAAATTTGTGGACACAAGTTAAAAAACCATCACAGAACTAATATATATTTTGGGGAATCAAAGTTATGTAAATATTCAGTTCATTTACATTTCAGCTCCTAGTTTTAAATTCATTAATAGATTCTGCCTTCATCAATTATTACTGCATTCTAAGGATGATTTTCCATCTTACTCATTTGTTCTACATCTGTTCATTGAAATTCTGGAAGGAAGATTTGTCCTTTCTTCCACATTTATTATTTATTCATTTATTCATATGACTATAGATTTATGAAGAGTTGTAAAATAATCTTTTGATTGTCATTATTACCTCAGGCTCTGGCAATGAGGTACATTGTGGGAACATGACCTTTTATTTTCAAATAAGTTGAGTCGTACAGAAAAGTTGCAAAAGAGTACAGAGAGTTCCTATGTAAATCGTTCATCTAAACTTCCCAATTGGTAACATTTTGTTAGATTTCTTGATCCTTCTATCTTGCTCTTGCTCTCTATATAATTTTTTCTGAACTTTTGAGAATAAGTTATGATGTCTCTTTACCCATAAGCACTTCGGGATATTTTTCTTGAAAATAGGGAGATTTCCTTACATAGTCATAATATTCCACTGCCATTGATTCCATCGTTTCTGACTCATAGATCCCCATAGGACAGAGTAGAACTACCCCATAGGGTGTCTAAGACTGTAAATCTTTATGGGAGCCAACTACCTTATCTCTACCCTGGGGAGTTTGAACCACTAACTTTTGGATTAGCAGCTGAATGCTTCATCACTGCACCATCAGTGTACCTAACAAAGTGCAATTTATCAAATCATACAATTAAATTATCCACTTACTTAGTCTATTGATCAAACTCGCATTTTGCCATTTATCACAATACCTTTTATAGCAAACAAATACTTTTTTTTCCCTTTTGTGTATTTGCTTTCTATATCTCTTTCGTCTCTTTTAATCTGGTACAGTCCCTAGGTCTTTGTGTTTCATGACCCTGATACTTGTGAAGACTATTCTGCAATTTGGGCTTGTCTGATATTTTCTCTTGATTAGGTTCAGCTTATGGGTTTCAGACAGGAATACTCTGTTCTCAGTGCCTCGTTTCAGGAGACTCATGACAGCTATTGGTCGCACTAGTGAGGCTAATGTTAATCACGTTGTTAAGGTGTTATCTGTCAAGTAGTTTCTTCACTGTAAAGTTTTTATTGTTTACATATGCAGCAAGATACTTTAAGACTATGTGTCTTTTTAAAAAAACATTTTATTAGGGGCTTATACAACTCTTAACACAATCCACACATCCATCCATTGCGTCAAGCACATTTATACATTTGTTGCCCTCATCATTCTCAAGACATTTGCTTTTTACTTGGATCCTTGGTGTCAGCTCCACGTTTTTTCACCATTCTCCCTGCTCCCCCATCCCTCATGAACCTTTGACAATTTATAAATTATTATTATTTTGTCATAACATACTGTGTTAGGGTTCTCTAGAGAGATAAAACTAGGTTGCTGATAATTTTATATATATTTATAAAAGATAGATATATAATACAAGAAATGAACAGTTAAATTATAAAGCAGTACAAATGGCTCAGTGCGACTCACTCCGTGAGAGAATTGTGAGACACTAGCAGTCCTTCAAGTCTTGAGGGCCGCCAGGTAGTTCTCTGAAGAGAGAGAGAGAGCTAGGCTATTCCAGCACAGGCAGCAAAAAGCAAGGCAGGTCACTAACCTTCAGCCAGGTCACCAACTGTCAGTCCTCAGCTCCGGAGATGTAAATTTCATTCGCGTGGTCTTAAAGGGACCTCAACTTACAACGACACACTCCACAGGCTAGGTGTCCCACAGGTAGTGTGCCCTTTAAATGGAGGAAAAGACCAAGCAAGGCAGCTGCACACTGGTCCAATGATTAAAGAGGGAGAGACAAGAAAGGCGAGGTTCACGAAGCCACTTATTTCTCCACCCTTCAATTAATCCCACTTGTGTTTATTGGCCAGACTGGCACAATAAACTATCTCACATACTGTCCGATGTCTCCCTTCACCCACTTTTCTGCTGTCCATCCTCCAGGGAGGAGATTATATGTAATTCCTTGTAATCAGTTCCCCCTTTCTACCCCACCTTCCCTCCACCCTCCCGGTATTGCCACTCTCATCACTGGTCCTGAAGAGTTCAACTGTCCTGGGTTCCCTGTGTTTCCAATTCCTATCTCTATCAATGTCATCCTTTGGGCCAGTTGGATTTGTAAGGTAGAATTGGGATCATGATATTTGGGGGGAGGAAGCATTTAAGAACTAGAGTAAAGTTTTATGTTTCATTGTTGCTACTGACTGGCTCATCTCTTCCCCCTGACACCTTCTGTAAGGGGATGTCCAGTTGCCTACAGATGGGCTTTGGGTCCCCAATTTGCACTCCCCCCTCATTCACAATGATAGATTTTTTGTTCTTTGATGCCTGCTACCTGATCTCTTCGACACCTGGTGATCGCACAGGCTGGTATGCTTCTTCCATGTGGGCTTTGTTGCTTCTGTGCTAGATGGCCGCTTGTTTATCTTCAAGCCTTTAAGACCCCAGATACTATGTCTTTTTGATAGCTGGGCACCATCAGCTTTCTTCACCACATTTGCTTATGCACCCATTTGTCTTCAGTGATCGTGTTGGGAAGGTGAGCATCATGGCATGCCAGTTTAATAGAACAAAGTGTTCTTGCATTGAGGGAGTACTTGAGTGGAGGCCCAATGTCCATCTGCTACCTTAATACTAAACCTATAAATATGTGCTTATAGATTGTTTTCATTTGCATCAAGATGCTTTGAGACTATATAAATGTCTTATTTTTTATCATGCTTTTTAGCCACTAGTTCTTAGTTATGTTTTGAAGAAGCAAGTTCACTCATTTTTATTTATTTTGAAGTTGATTGAATTTTTAATTACTAAATTAGAAAAACTTTAATGTGTCTTCCCAAGTCAGAAGTACTTTTATTGAAGGTGTATCTTCACCATCACTTCTAGCGTGTTCTCTTTCCCCGTTTCTTTCCCACATTGTCCTCTTCACACCCAGTCCCTGAAGTAAACTTTAAAAACAGCCACATTGAGATAATAGTTTACATGCTATAAAATTAACCATTTTAAAGTCGCAATTCAGTGAATTGTTTTTAGAATATTCTGAATTCTTTAATAATTATCACTTGCTAATTTTAGAACATTGTAATCATCCCCCAAAGAAAGTCAATGTTAACTGTTACTTCCTACTTTTTAAATTTTTTCATTTCCTACTTATTCATAATTTTCTACAATCTCCCTGTCCACTGCCCCCAGCTCTAGGTTACCACTAATCTTTTTTTGTCTCCATAAAGTCAATTCTGATTCATAGCGATCCTTTTGGACAGGGTAAAATTGCCCCTGTGGGTTTCTGAGACTAACTCTATGGGAGTAGAAAACCTCTTATTTCTCTCAAGGAGTGACAGGTGGTTTTGAATTGATGACCTGGCAGTTACCTGCCCAACATGTAACCCACTAACTCACCAGGGTTCTCTGTGGATTTGTCTATTTGCACATTGGATGTAAGTGGAATTGGGTAACTAATCTTTTTCACTTGGCGTAATGATTGCCTTTATATGGTATAACTGAGTAATGTTCTATTATATGATATAACCTAAACAAACCAAACTGATTTCTGAGACTGAAATCCCTCCTGAGACTGTACATTTGAGTATTTTCTACTTTTTGACTAACCTGGTAGATATTGTTATGAACATTAATATCTTGAGGCTATAGCTAGGAATGTATGCTGAGTCATATGGTCACTTTTTGTTTCAATCTTTTGAAGAATTACCAAACTTTTCAAGGTGCTGGTGATGGCTAAGGTTGTGTTTCATCTTGGCCTGCCCTGTGATTCTCAGTGGTTTGACAATAAGGATTCTCGGTGGTTTGACATACTTTGGCAGTTATGTAATGATGTAGTCATACCCCTTGGTAAAAACAGCAACAGACAACAAGCTCACTGCCATCGGGTCAATTCTGATTCTTGGCTATCCCATAATTGGAGACTGTATAATGTAATCATGTCCATGATATCTGTTAGGAGGAGTTGAGCAGTTAAAAGGGAGTTTCTTAGGCATGTGGCCTGCATTCCGTATGTCTGTGGGCATGCTAGCAAAACTTGCTGGCATTTTGCTTGCTCGAGCCTGCCTGCATGTGGATTGCCATCACCTGGTGATTTTTTATGTGTTTGTTTTGATGAAGCAACTGGTGAAAAAGTTTTTCTTGTTGTTTTATTTTGAAGAATAAACAGTGGGAGTGGAAGAGCTTTAGGGTAGGAAACCTGGGGATAGGCAAATGTAGTTATTGTATGGCAGAATTTCAAGCTACAGGCTAGACAAGCCACTCTTGAGCACCAGGGAAGATTCTGAAACATGACAAAAATGTGTCATAAGAAAAAAGTCTTGTTAGATTAAATTGTTTTCATATTTTTAACAGATCTAGTTTGAGAGTTGAAGCAAAGTGACAAACATTACATTCAGTAAAGTATTTTTTAAGTTCCAGGATGATATTATTAAGAATTTCAAGAACATGAACTGGGAACTAGATAATTTATGATTTTATATCTAAGGGGACATTTCTACAGTCTTACCTCAGGACTGTGCACTCCCCCCCCCCCCGGTTTTTTATTACTGTATATACGTGAGTATAAACCAACCCGAATATCAGCCAAGGCACCTAATTTTACCACAAAAAAACTGCATTAAAAATGTGCTGAAAAACTCAACTTATACATGAGTATATACGTCAGTTACTTGTTTGCAGTGTAAAAGACATACTTCTCATGGGGAGCTATGACAATAGTGCGTGCATGAATTGAGAATGAGGCTCCTCCAAAAGATACAGCTGGCCAGAATGATGTGCTAACTTAAAAAAGATTTCATTGAATGGGATGAATACAAAGTCATGTCCTGTAGTCTAAAACCATCTTGCCATATACGTGTATAGTGAGAGAGATTTGACTGTTTCTAAGTTTAAGATTTTTAGTCAATGGTAAGCCCCTTAGGCGTCTAATGTGAAGTGGCTGTCAAAAGAACAAAGCAAAACAAACAAATGCAGTCTTAAGCTGCATTAAGAGAAGTAAGTCTCTAAGAAAGAGACTTGATGGTTCTCCTCTGATCAGACCTACTTGGAGCATTATGTTCAATTCTGGGCATTCTACTTTAAGATAATTATAAGCAAGTTGGAATGTGTTCAGAGGTAAGTGACTAGGAAGAATTGTATCAAAACTATAAATGTCTAGGTTTAAAAGGGCTTGGGGATATTTAGCTAGTGAAAATACAGTATGGATGACTGAAGTGGAATGAGTTGTGTTCTACTTGGCACTAAGAGGCTGACTTGGGTCAGTAATCCAAAGACAAGTTTTCCTTGTCATGGGGAAGGATTGTCAGTTGTCTGAGGGTAGCCTGGGCAGTCTGCGTGGAATAAATAAACTCTTTATTGCAGGAGGGTACTGAGCATCTTCTTGGCAGGCATATCATAGAGGGAATTGATGTTTCTAACTACCGTATATACTCGAGTATAAGCCAACCAGAATAGCAACCGAGGTACCTAATTTTACCACAAAACTGCATTAAAAAATGTGCTGAAAAACTCAGCTTATACTTGAGTGTATACGTAAGTGTTTTGAACTGGGTACATGATCTTCTAAATCCTTTCCAAGTCTGTAGCTTTAGGATTCAGTAAAATGACAGAGGCTGGCTGGAGCATGCAATTCAAGACTGTTTTCTTTACATAAGCAAGACTTGCAAAACCAGGAGCCTTAGTTTTCAGTCTGGTCTTGTTGCTGTCCAGTTCAGCTCAGCTGTAAAGGGGGAAAAAAGATCATAAAAGACCTCAGAGCTAACTTTCAGCTCTGGGTTTTTGTGACATTGACAGCCCAGTGTTTTAAGAGAAAAGAAGATTGGTATAAGGTCTTACAAAGCTCCAGACTCGGTACAGGGTACAGCATGGCAGGCTGTGAGCCAGTTGGATGAACGTTATATGGAAAGGACAGAGGTGCTTCCTTTTCTGATCTTCATTGGCTCAAGTGTCTGACCTTTAAAAAGCTTTGACATAGGATATATACCATTTCCCCCACCACCTGGGAAAAAAACGATAGGTTCTTTTCTTGTAATTTATTTAATTCAGGAACTGCTGGGTTTGTTTGTTTGTTTGTTTTTTAATCTCTGGCCTTTCAAATATTTTATTTAAATGTTTTTTTAGGCTATATTTTATTTATGACTAAAATTTTGACACAAAAGGATTGTAGAGCAGAGTTAAAAGGCTTTAAGACAGTGGTTCTCAACTTTCCCAATGCCACTACCCTTTAGTACAGTTTCCCGTGTTGTGGTGACCCCCCTCAAACATAAAATTATTTTCATTGCTACTTCATAACTATAATTTTGCTACTTTTATGAATCAGGCAACCCCTGTGAAAGGGGTCACGGCCCACAGGTGCTTTAAAACACTAAACACTTTAAAGGCAGAATCTTAAATATTACTCTTGATTGTATGAGAAGGTATATGGCAGTAGCTGTATTTTTAACTATATTGATTGTGACTTCTTTTTGGAAATATTTGCATATTTTATTTTTTGGAATAATGTATTGCTTTCAATACTAATTTTTCATGAATAAAACCACAATGGTGTTATATTATTTATTGGTTTTGCTTCTGCTGAGCTATAAGTTCAGAAAACTGTAGACCCTGGTTGTGTGTAAGCTGCATTTGGCATGGAGAGCAGGTCACCATGAAGTGGAAGTCATCTAAATAAAAAAGAAAACACAAAAACTAAACCCTTGGAAGAACAGCAGTGGTAACATGCACTCTGTTCACGTGTTGTCATGCGATTTTTAAATATTCTGCTTCCTCATTCTTGCAGTGCTCTTCACTAGAATAATGGATGCAGAAACAAAAGTTAATACACCAAAGTCTGTTTGCTTCTGGACTTCGCTTTGTTCTCCTAGAACCTTTCTACCTTTTAACTCCTCCTTTCACATGGGCAGAATTGTCAAAACTAAAAGTGGGGCAGTAAATGTACTTGATGTTTTTCCCCCAAGCTTCACAGTAGAACTAACACACACACACACACACACACACACACACACACACACACACACTTATTGTTTTTTAAATGACAAGCCCAAATCTTCAACTTCCCCCAAGTCATCACAACACTCAGCCAGCATAATTAATCCTTGGTGAGAACTAGAGTAAGAGATAACCTTTCCTGTTAGTGAGTTATTAAGGAACATTTGTAGCCCTGCCCTGAACAGGGGGCTACTCATACACACTTAGACATAGCCTACCCATTGCCCCCTTTTAAAGCTTAAGTGAAATATTAAGACACTTGTGTGTAAATTTGATAGGAAAATGACCAGTGGGAGGTAAGAATAAGTGTCCCTATAGAAAGGGTAGTTTGCTGCCCAAAGACTTGCTAGGATTGCTTTGGTGTTTACTTAAAGTGTAAGTAGCAATTGTGTTTAATTTGAGACTGAGCTTGGAAGGAAATTCACCCAAATGTTAATTACCATTAGTCATATAATGGGACTAGAGGATTAAATTTTCTAGTCTTGACTGATATTCATCATTGCCTAACAATTTGCCACATTTGCTTGATCATTTTCTTTCTTTCTACATATTTATTACAATTTCTCTTCTGGAACAATTTGAGAATAAATCAGAACTGTTCCTCCTTTACTCTTAAGTACTCCAGTGTGTGTTCTAGATCTCTATCATTGTATTAAAAACAACGACAACAACAACAAAAACCTCAGAATTCAATGGTGTAAACCAAGGCTCCCACTTTTCATTTACTAATTGTATGGCCCGCAAACTAAGAATGACTTGTGCAGTCTTAAATGTTTGGAAAAAATAATGAAAAGAAGAATAATATTGCATAACTTGAAGGTTTTATGAAACTCTAACTTCTAGGCCCATAAATAGCAATTTGTTGAAAAACAGCCCACCCATTTATAAACTGTCTGTGGCTACACCCAGAAAACTCCTTAGAAGGGAGAATGGCCTGACTTGGTTTCATAGACATTGGAGATGTTCAGAGGAGGGACCAATCCCTGGAGCATGACATTGTGCTTGATAAAATACAGGATTGGAGAAAAAGAGGTAGCCCCTCAATGAGATGGGTCAACACAGTGGCTCCAACAGTGGACTCACGTAGAAGAAAACTCCTGAGGATGCTGCAGATCAGGGCTGTTTCATTCTGTTGTATGTAAGGCTGCTATGAGTTGGAACTGACTCGCTGGCACTTAGCAACAACCACCTAGCTATTTTTGCATGGTTGAACCAGAGTTAAGGAGGTTATTGATTGTATGTTTATATGAGTAATTATATGTTCCTCAAATCCTGAAATGCTTGCTATTTGGTTTTGACTCACAGCAACCCTAGATTGAATTTCCAAGACTGTATATCTGTAGGGGAGCAGATAGACTCATCTTTCTCCCATGGAGCAGCTGGTGGGTTTGAACGCTCAGCCTTGTAGTCAGCAGCCCAGTGCCTAACCCACCGTGCCAAGTGGTAATCTCAAGAATGTGATAGGGCTTTCATTGGTTTAGATATTATTTTGAGTGCTCAGGAAGATTTTGTCATTTTCTTTATCTTCCCGATGATAGGAAAAATGTTGTGTTCAAAATGAGGGGAAAGGAGATGTATTTCATGCAGCACATCATCGTTGTGATCGTCAACTTGAAATCTAGATAACATTGAATATATTCTTGGAGGAATCTATCAATAAATTCTGCTGTGTGCCATTGAGTCAGTCCGACTCACAGCGACCCTGTGTACACCAGAATGAAACACTTACCACTCCTGCGCCATCCTCACGTATATGCATGTTTGAGCCCATTGTTGCAGTTGGGGAAGTTCATAACAGAAAAGTTGTGAAAGAAATATAATCTATTGTCATTTTCACAACCTATAGTGAACAAAGAGCAATTGACTTTTGAGGAAAAGTAACCTTTCCTAACCAAGGGAATCCTCAGAGTTTGCTAATTAGTGTTCGTAAAGATGTGTGAAAATATTGCTTCATGAAATATAGCCAGGTAATTGTGGAGGGGAATTAAAAAAAAAAAAAGAAGCCAAGAAAAACAGGAGCCATCAGAGTATAAAAAAGACTATTTGGAAATTTAAAATGTTATTTCCAATGTGAAAAATTTAAAGTAAGACAGCAAGAAGTCATTTCATGAAGTGAAACAAAAATACAAAGATAAGAATATTTAAGGAATAATTAAGAGTAAAGTTGAGATCTAAGAAGAATTCAGGATAAATAGGAAAAAGCAAAACCAAAAAACCCAATGGGACTTTATTTACTTTATTATTTTTAGATTAGGTAGCCCAACTGAAAGCTGAAAGGATAATTGTTAGGGACCCACAGTTTACATCATTCTTGTGAAGTTTTGAAACATAAATGGTTCTTAAAATTTCCAGAGAGAAAGAATCTATAAAGGAAAGAGAGCAGGTGGGCATTTAAAACTTGATGAGCAACATTGAACGACAGAAGATAAAGGAGTACATTACTTTAAAATTATAAGGAAAAGTAATTTGGAGCCTAGAATTTTGTCTCTAAGCTTTAAAATGTCAGTACTATGCTGATTCTTTAGCTATTGTTTTTCAGCTCCAAATTCACCACCATTCTACATTCTGCTTTGTGATGCTGTGTTAAAGTGTGTTTGCCAGACTATAATGTTAGCTGGCTTCCTGTTAGATTCTACCATTAAGAGGCAGGCAGGAAGAAAGTAGCTTCCTTCCTGTGTTCTTGATACTCTAGTCAATGTTATCCAGCACTAGCAGTTCATCCCAGCAAGCAGCATCAGTGTGTACCATTTCCAGCTTCTTTTGAAATGGCTAGAATGATCTTCATTTGGATACTTCTGAGTTACCAGAAGTAGTTGAGCAGTATCCCTCAGCTTCCTCACCCCGCTCCTCCCTGCCTCCTCATTGCTCTCAGGAACTGCTTACTGCACTTGATATGTTTGGGTTGCTTTTTTGTTGTTTCCTTTCATGTTGTATAGGCAATTATTATTTTTTAGTTTCCTCTGTAAATATAACCTAGTGGGGCTTATTTATTCCTGACTGGATTGTAAATGCTAAAAACCTCCACTCTCACTTCCTAAAAGAATTACTTGAGAATACACATCAGAAAAACATTTTTTAATAAGCAAATGAAAGTTCAAGGTTCCAGGAAATGGGGTAGAAAAGAGAATACAAGCAAATAACTCAAAAAACAAAACAAAAACAAAGCAACTATCCCCTAAACAATAACCATAGATCCAGCAGACATTGTTAAGAAGTAAATATTCTTAGGATGATTTAAAGGTGTCAAGAGGAATGTCTATAAGGAAAAAATTGATTCTTTAAAGCAAGCACATATTTAATACTGAATCTTAAAAAGAATATTGCCTGTTGCTTTTTCCTCTATTATTAATCTATTTTTGTCTTAATATAGTAGAGATTTAGCAATATATATCCATCTCTTCTCTATATTTTCAAATGATGTTTGTTTCTGAATGAAAAATAATACCTTAAACAGTTGTTTTGTTTTAAAATTATTAGCCCAAACATGAAGAACTTCATTGTACTTAATAACAACACACAATGTCAAGGCCATAAATCCTGTAAATGTGAAAATAATGATAAAGACCTAGAGGTTGGAATATCAAGGAGAGGAAGAAGATACTCCATGAAACTGGACCATGAAATTGCATGCTTTATGCTAAGAAGGCAGTAGATGGACCAAGAAAGAGAGTAGTATCTTAGTATATTACTGTCATAGGTATGTACTATTTTATAATAATAATAATATATTTAATTTAGGTGGGTAGAATGTTTCAAAATGTCAATGAGGTCAAATTAGTGGATGTTGTTATTGTTAGGTACCATCCCAGGAAGAAACACTGCCTGATTCTGCACCATGTGCCCAATTGTTATGTTTGAGCCTATTGTTGCAGCATTGTGTCAGTCCATCTCCTTGAGGGTCGTCCTTTTTATTTTTTTCCTGTCTTCCCCCTTTACCTAGCATGATGTCTGTATTAGGCTGGGTTGGCTGGAGAAATAAAACCAGTGACATAATCTATGTCTAAGAAAGAACTTTATATCAAGAAGTAACTTAATATTATGAAAGTGTCCCAGTCCAGTTGTTCTCAAGTCCAGGGGTTTGGTGCTAGCCAGAGCCCTTTTCAGACTCATATAGAAAAAGACTGATGAAGCAGAAAGGTGAATGGGATGCAAGGAGGTCAGAGGGTGGAGGGTGCAAAGGCATGTGGATCCAAGGTTGGTGGAAACATGACAGGGTGCGGGGGCCCACAAGGGACTGTCCCTGGAGGGCATCACATAGTCCCAGCAAGGGTGAAGATGAAGGGCAAGAGAAGTGGTTCTCGCTCTCTGTCTTTTTAAAAATTATTATTATTAATCATTTTATGGGGGCTCTTGCAAATCTTATAATAATCCATCATTCAGTTGTATTATGCACACTTGTACATATGTTGCCATCAACATTTCCAAAGCATTTTTCTTGAGTCCTTTGGTACCAGCTCCTATTTTTACCACCTCCCTCCCTGTACCCTCTCACCCACATGAATTCTTGATCAATTATATATTATTATTGCTATTTCATATCTTACACTGTCTGTTCTCTCCCTTCATGCACTTATCTGTATTGGTCCCCCTGGGCACTGGAGGGAGGCTATATATCCAACCTTGTGATGGTCCCCCCCCCCCCACTATCCCCCTACCCTCGTGATATCGCTACTCCCACTACTGTTCCTGAGAGGTTTATCTGTCCTGAATTCCATATATCAAGAGCTCTTATCTGTACCAATGTGTGTACTCCTGTCTAGCCAGATGTTGTAAGGTAGAACTGGGTCATGGTAGTGGGAGGTAGGAAGCATTCAGGAACTAGAGGAATGATGTGTGTTTCATCGGTGCTGTACTGCATGCACCCTGGTTGAATTGTCCCTTCCTTGTAACCCTTATGTGGGGGGGGGGGGATGGGCTTCAGATAGGCTTCAGGTCTTCAGATGGGCTTCAAATCTTCACTCCAACCCCTGTTGTTCACATTGATAGAATTGTTTGTTTGAGATCTTTTGATACCTGATACCTGATCCCATCAGCACCCCTTGATCACACAGGCTGGTGCACTTCTTCCATATGGTGCTTCCCTGCTAGATGGCTGTTTGCTTATTAACTTCAGGTCTTTTAAGACCCCAGATGCTGTATCTTTTGATAGCCAGGCACCATCCACTTTCTTTACCACATTTGCTTATACACCCATTTTGTCTTCAGTCATCGTGGATCATGTTGGAAAGATGAGTGTCAAAGAATGCCAGGTTCTTAGAACAAAGTGTTCTTGTGTTTAGGGAGGCTTTAAGTAGAGGCCCAAAGTACATATGCTGTCTTAATATTTAACATATAAATATATGTACATTGACCTCTATCCTTCTCATTATAAATTAATATGTTTATATGGCTATAGCTATACCTCTATAAATAGATTTTACCTTCTACTTCTTTCTTTTATTTCCTTTCACCTTCCTCCTGTCCCATTATCCTGTTCACCCTTCATTTGGCTCTCAGTAATTCCTCTCAGATACATTGCACTTGATCAAACCCCACCAGATCTCTTATTGTTCCCTTGTCCCTGAGTTGTTGGGTACTCTACTTCCCCTCCCCACCCATGTCCCCTGGAACCACTGGTCCTTTGTTTTCTCCCCAGGATTGTTTGTCCTGCCTATCTCATATTAATAGACATAGGGCAAAAAGAAAAAAGAAGCCCCCCCTCCCAACTTATAAATAGTTCCAAGTCTGTTGACCCTTATGAATGTTTTCCGATCAGATCTTATGACGTGCCAAACCCGGTCCCCTGAGTCGGAAGTCTATTTTCAGGATTCCTCTAGGACTTTCTTGCTTTGCCCTTTTGCATTCCCTTTGTGTTCTGCTCCACGGTGTGTGGGGCTCACTGGGCACACTTTCCCCACAGTTTCTCCAGTGCTGCTCCCTGTAGCACTATGGGTCAGTGAGAGGATGTCCAGGTCTTGTGGTGGGGCTCGCCCTACGGTCCTCACTGTGCATTGGCTGCTCTGAGCAGGGATGTCATCCCTGGGGCTTAGTGGGCCTTGCTGAGGGTTTTTTTCTCTCTCTGTCTCAGTTTGTGCCTGTGTGGTCTGCCACTTTCTCCGGGCTATAATGTCAGTCACTGTCTGTCTTGTAGAAAAGGACACCCCCCCCCCTCCCCAAGTAGGCTTCCTCAGGCTGTGACCTGATAGGTTGGACTCCACTCCTATATTTTCATACAAATTTAACATAAAATCTACCTACCATAATGCCTTTTCCCAGATTCTAGTCTTTCCTGATAATATATCTTAAGTATATAGATTAAGTCCCTCTTTCTTTGCTTCTAAAGAGAATTCTGGATGAACTTCTTCCAAAACAGATTTGTTTGCTCTTCTGGCAGTCCATGTACTTTCAGTCTTCTCAAACATCATAATTCAGATGTATCAAATCTTCTTCAGTTTCCTTATTCATTGTCCAGCTTTCTCATGCATATGAGGCAATTGAAAATACCATGACTTGGGTCAGGCACACCTTAGTTCTCAAAGTGACATCCTTGTTCTTCAGTACTTTAAAGGGGTTGAGGTATACTTGATTCATGCGTCTCTTCTAGCCAAAATCCCTTATGTGATATATAATAATTTTGGATTTCATATGCCTGTTGCTGCGGTCCCATTTTTGAGGGAATTATCTGCTAACAAACAGGAATGGGTTGAGATTGAGTTCTGACCTTAGTGGAGAGTGTGAATTCAACTACAATCCTCGTTTCATGGTTATTTTAGTTAATATTACTTAACATGGATGTAAGAAAGTATATACTGCAGCAGGGAGAAGAAAAGCTTTCTAAAGTGGCCTGGAGAAAAGTCATGGCTGGTGAAGATTAGTAGGAGGCTCATGCCTCCTGGACACATTTTGCCAGAGATCCCAGATCATATGTGGATACATAAGACACAGCCCAGGGGTAGAGAATAGATTATTACATTTGGGTGAAATTTGATTGCACCATGTAACGCCTACCAAATGACCTTTCTCTGCATGGTAAGAAGGTGAAGAACTATACTGGTAGGATTTATCAGTGAGTAATTGTGAACAGGATTCCCTGCAAGGCCATCTTGCTGTGTATATAAAATGAGCCCTCTAAGGTGTAGGGGGTGTAGAGTGCATCCCAGCTTCTGGCTTACCCGTGCTTGACCCTTGGGATTTGGGCTGAACTGTACCTACCACCATGTGAGACATTTCCTTGAACATTTATGACTAATGTGGGCACTGCAGGGATTCACAGAACCCACAGTCATGAGAGAATATACTCAAGGGAGGAGTGGGGGAAAGATGGAGCAAACTATCATCTTGCCAAGTGTTGGACTTTTTGAACTTTTTCAGTCTCCGTCTTCTTGGGACTGGTTTGGTATTCTTATGAAATAAATTATTACAGGGTCTTGTGCAATAGATTTGCTTAATGTATTGCTTAAGTTCTTGAGTGTTGCTTCCATGTGCATTGGTTGTGGATCCAAGTAAAATGAAATCCTTGAGAACTTTTTTTTAATTAGTTGATGTTGCTAAGGTCTACTACATGCATTCTGATTTCCGGTCTACTTTTGCTATCAATTGTGAGAGAGGACTATTGCAAAATTTGACTGTAATTATTGTCTTTTCAGCTCCATATAGTTCTACCAGCTTTTTACTTCTTGTATTTTGACATTCTGTTATTAAAGACATAAATGTTATGATTATTAGGTTGTCTTGATGACTGCTTTATCATTATGCAAAAACGTTTTCTATCCCTGGTAAAATTCTATGCCCCCAAAGTACTGTGATGTTAATTTAGCCACTCCAGCTTCCCTTTTACTAGCATAGTATAGCCTTACCATTCTTTTTCTTTTAATATTTGTATATATTTACATTTCAAGTATATGGCTTAAAGGCAACCTATAGCTGGGTCTTAAAAAGACTTATTTTGACATTCTTTGCTTTTTAATTAACATGTTTAAACTATAATTACATCTGGTGGCACAGTGGATTATGCATTGGGCTACTAATCATATGTTGAGCCATGTGAAACTGTGAGCCACTTCCTGGGAGAAAGATGAGATTTTCTATTCTCATAAAGATTTACAATCTTGGAAGCTCACAGGGGCAGTTCTACCTTATCGTCAGAATCTACTTGATGGCAGTGCATGTCGGCTGTGAAGGAAGGTCCTGGTCTCTTTAACATCTGTGGGTCTGATGTTCTTGGGAGATCTCCATATGTTTTGGCATCAGTCTCCTCCTGAATTTAGGAAGTTGTCAGCATAGGAACACCTGGTCTAAACAATATTCTCCGCCCCAGCTCTTCTTTCATGGTGATATTGAAGTCCCCTCTTTGCTCACTTCTCTTCTTTTACATCATTTAAGATGAAAGGCAAAGCAGGCTACGCCCCCAGAATGACTCCCCTTATAGGGGAATAGGTCAGGGCTATGACCCTAGTAAGGTGTTGCATCCCATCCCAATCTTGCCTCATTAACATAACAAACATAACCTAATCCTCATTCCAGTAACCTTATCATGCTTTACTAACTCATGCTATTAGGTATGCCACTGACTCCTACCCATGAGTCCCACCCCAAAAAGCCTAAACTCATTGTCATTGAGTAGATGCTAACTCATGGTGACCCTATAAGACAGGGTAGAACTGTCCCTGTGGGTTTCCAAGGCTGTAGAAAGCCTGTCTTTCTCCCTAGGACCTAGCTGTTCATGGTTTTAAACTGCTGACCAACGTGTAACCACTACGCCACCAGGCTCAGGACAAAACATGATCTAGTCCTCTGACATCCTCACATTTGTTGCCATGTTTGACCCTGGATTTACAGTGACTGTATCAGTCTACCTCACTGCCCTGTACCAAGCATTATGTCCTTTTCCAGGCACTGGTGCCTTCTGATAACATGTCCAAAGCCTATGAGTCTTTCCATCTCATGTCTGAGGAACATTCTGGCTGTCCCCTTTCCAAGCCACATTTGTTCTTCAGGCCAGTGTAAAAAACCAAGCTCACTACCATCCAGTCAATTCCTGTAAGACAGTAGAACTGCCCTTTTGGGTTTCCAGGCCTGTAACTCTTGCCGGAGCAGAATGCCTCATCTTTCCTCTGCAGAGCAGTTGGTGGGTTAGAATTGTTGACCTTATGGTTAGCAGCCCAATGTATAACCCTCACCAGGACTTTTATGGTTCATGGTGATTTCAATATTCATTGCCAATACCATGATCCAAATGAATCAGTTCTTCTTCAGTCATCCTTATTCATTGTACAGCGTTTCCCCCCTCTTTTTAAATACTTTTATCGATGCCTTTTATATCTCTTACCACAATCCATACATTCTTCCAGTGTATTAAGCACATTTGCACATATGCCGCCATCATCATTTTCAAAGCATTCTCTTCCCACTTGAGCCCCTGATATCAGCTCCCCATTTCTTCCCCCTCCCTCCTTCATCCTTCCTCACAAACCTTCATAAGTTATAGATTATTTTTTTCCTATCTTACATTGTCCTCCATCGCCCCACACCCACTTTTCAATTATTTGCCCCCCCTAGGTTATATAGGTTGATCCTTGTGATCAATTTCCACCTTTCTCCCCCCACCCTCCTCTAATCCTCTGAAGCGTTTATCTATTCTGTATTACCTATGTTTCAGGCTCTTATCTGTAGCAGTGTGCTTGCTCTGGTCTAATCCGATTTGTAAGGTGGAATAGAAGTCATGATAGTAGGGGAAGGAAGCACCAAAGAGCTAGAGAAAATTGTGCGTTTCATCGATGCTATACTGCACCTTGACTGGCTCATCTCTTCCCTGTGACCCCTCTGGGAGGGGATGTCCATTTGCCTCACCCCATTCACCTTGGGTGTGGTTTTATTCTGGGTATTAGATGCCTGATGCCTGATCCCATTGACACCTTGTGATCACACAGACTGGTGTGCTTCTTCTATGTGGGCTTTGTTGCTTCTGAGCGAGATAGCCTCTTGTTTATCTTCAAACCTATAAGATCCCAGATGCTATATCTTTTGATAGTCGGGCACCAGTAGTTTTCTTTACCACATTTGCTTATGCACCCATTTTTGTCTTCAGCAATCATGTAGGGAAGGTGAACATCACAGAATGCTGGATTGTTAGAACAAAGTGTTCTTGTGTTAACAGAGTACTTGAGTTGAGGCCCAGTGTCCATCTGCAACCTTAATTCTACAGATGTATACATGAGTCCATATTTATATTCCCTATATTCATTATATATGTATATTTATATTTATACATTCCTGTATTTAGGCCTTTATAAATTCCCTTTGCCTCCTGGTTCTTTCCTCTATTTTCTTTTTACTTCCCTCGTCCCATCATCATGTTTGCCCTTCATTTGGGTTTAGTTATTCCTCGCAGCTGCATTGCCCTTGATTGAGCCCAACTAGGCATCCATCCTATTACCTTTCTTCCATTGATTTTAGTTCACTTGCTGTTCCCTCGTCCCTGCGTTGGTCCCACCTCCACCCCCACCTGTCCTTTCTCCCACATCCCCTTCCTCTTGTATCACCGGGAACCATTGGCTCCGTTCTTTTCATATCCGAATTGTTTATCCCACCCATCTATCTTATCTAGATACACATGCAGATACATTAATAAGTGGCAAAACTAGGCAAAGCCAAATAAAACAATAAAGGAAGTCAAAACCAACAAAACAATAACAGCAGAAAGCAAGAACAAAATAACAATTACAAAAAGAAAGCCACTGACAAAAATGAAAAAGCCTATAAATAGTTCAAGGTCTATTTGTTGGCCTTTATGGGTGTTTTCCAGTCGAGTCTGTTGGGGTGCCACACTCTGTATCCAAAGTCTAATTTTGGTGTTCCCCAGGGGTTTCATGACTCTGCTCCCCCAGCTGCTCTGCTGCTTGCCCTCAGTGCCTCGCCCCAGCGTGATGGAGCCTGACCTGTACTATTGTCTCACCGTGTCTCCAGTGCTGTCCCCTACAGCATCATGGTTCAGTGAGGGATGCTGCTGTGTCCCGTGGTGGGGCCAGCGCTATGGTCCTCCCTGTGCATTGTCTGCTCCGAGCAGGAACATCGTCCTCGGGGCTTGGTGGGCCAGGATGTCCTCTCCTCCCTCTCCATCCCTTTATGTTTCTCCCATGTGCTTTAATCCAACACACCCATCAAACTTTAGTCCCAGTGCTGCCCTCTGAAGTACATTCTTCTGAGGGGTAGGGGGTGTCTACATAGTCAGGAATGTACAGCTTGTATACACATATTAGATAATTAGAAATATCATTGTTTGGATCAGGTGCACATTAGTCTCAAAGTGATAGCTTTACTGGCTAGTACTTTAAAGAAGTATTTTGCAGTAGATTTGCTCAATGCAATATATTGTTTGATTACAGTGTTAATTGTGGACCTAAGTAAAATGAAATCCTTGACAATTTCAATTTTTGTCTCCATTTATCATGATGATGCTCATTGGTTCTGTTTTGAGGAATTTTTGTTTTCTTTACAATAGGGTGTAATCCATACTGAAGGCTGTATTCTTTGATCATCAGTAATTGCTTCAAGCCCGCTTTGCTTTCAGCAAGCACGGTTGTATCAACTCCATATCACAGGTTGTCAGTGAGCTTTCCTTCGATCCTGACCCCAGGTTCCTTTCACATAGTCCAAGATCTTGAATTATTTGCACAGCATACAGATCGAATAATAGTCACAATACTGATGTTCACTTTTCTTTGTTATATTGTTTCCTCATTGTATCGAGATTTGTATCCTTTTACCATACTTATTTAAATGGTATGTATTTTCAGAAGCTGGTCTCTATGAAGAATGAGGTACAAAGCTTAGAAGAAAAGTTATTAATAACCAGGAATATGTAGATTCTAGAGCCTTTCTTGTTGAAAGGGATTTGAATCATTAGCACCTAAGATTTACAACACAGCACACGTGGAAGCTAATTGCATCATATCACATGGGGTATTATGAATCCTACAACTGCTAGCTTACATCAGACACAGTGGCCATGTGGACAGTTTTGGGGGTGGGAAGGACACAATTCAGTCTGTACTAGTTCTTTCAGCTTTGTGGGTATATCAAAAGCAGTACTTATGTCTAGAACTAATTTTTTCTCATTACCAAGGCAAGAACTTCCTTAGTATTATACCCGAACCTTGAAATTCAGAGATTTTTCGAGCCTGGTTGGTTGAAACATGCACTGTTCCTGGCCCTATGTGACTCCTTTCAGTTGATTCTGACCCTCGCCTCCAGTTAACGTCTTCACATGCTTGTACTGATCATACTTCACTAAAAATTCAAGAGGGACTCATTTCAGATACCTATGTTTCTCTTCGTGTATCTTATCTCTCTCTTGTTTGCTAATTACACTTGCCTTGGTCTCCCCAGATTCTCAGCTTTGTCTTTTAATTTTAGAGATCTACAAGTCTTTGCCTAAGTTTTTTCCTCATTGTGAGGTAGCCTAAGAACTGTCTTAAGTCAGCAAGCAGGGACATTGTAGGACTCACCCACCTCAGCTCATTGTCCTTGTTTTAGGGTGTAATGTCTTTCCTTACCTGATGTTCAGTATCTTGGAAATAACGTTTCATATGTTTTCCCGTGCTATGTTTTTCTATATTTTGTTTCAGAGTAGGTAAATCTGCTCCCTGTAATTGCATCTTGGCCAGAAGCAGAAGTTTCCTACCATGTGATTTAAAGGACTCTTTCTACTCCAGGTCATTATAGTTGAATCGTTTGGTTAAACAGGAAGTCTTCCTTTATTGAGATTAGTAACATATACTCATGAAGGGCGTGTTGAAGTCTTAAGACTCTGACTTGTTTTTTATTGTGCCATTTTATGGGAGAAAAATAATAAGCTTAGTCTACATTAATTTATTAATACGATTTCCTTAGAGTTTAGTTTTTATTTAGCATTGGCTTCATGTGAGAAGTAATAAAAAGTATAGTGCTTTTATTTATTTGATCCTTGTAATTTTCTGCTGAAGTAGATGAGTAGGTATCATGACCCTGTTTTTATAGGTAAGGTAGAAAAGTGGTTAGAATTATCTGTGTGCATTGTTAGAACTACAACCCAAATCCAGCCCATTGCAGGGGTGATTCTGACTCTCCAACCCTGTAGGGCAGTGAGCTGCTTCATAGGGTTTTCAAGGCTATATCTTTATGGAAGGAGACTGCCACACCTTTTCCCATGGAGGGTCTGGCAGATTCAAACTGTGGACCTTTCGGATAGCAGTCAAGTACTCTAACGAGTGTGCCACCAGGGCTCCTCCTCACCCCCAACTGTGGTCATAAATATTTGTGTACTCTCAAGTTCAAGTTTACTTTTATGACTGTAATCAGAAATCTACTTTATAGATTCCAAAAGTTGAAAATCAATAAAATACTTATAATTTGTGAAAATACTGCTTGATTCAAAAGCTGATAATGTACCAGGACTACATTTTCTTTCGTCTGTTCCTTGTTTTTCCTAGTACAGTTGTTAGTTTCTGAGTTTTGTATTATGGAAGAGCCAGGGAAAATGTTCAGGTGTTGTGTTATTGTTTCTTGGCCTGTGTATATGTGTTTCTTTGAAGGAAATTCTTATTTATGAATTCTAGAACTAGAAGAAATCTCAATGTAAGTTGTTTGTTGTCCTTTTTACCTTTTTTTGTTGTCCCTTTTCATCAGCATCTATGCAACTGATGTTTTTTGGAGACAAGATAATTTTATCTTTTGTAGCCTGTGGCTGTTGATTTATGAAGACACATTTCTGTGCTTACTCTGAATTGATTTAGCACTTATAATCCGTTTTTCCCCTATATCTTTTCCTTGTAGTAATTATGTACGGTTTATGCAAATATTTTGATTATATAATAAAAATAAAATGTTCTTGGCAGTGTTTTCACTAGGTAAGTTTATTGTTCCTTTTCTCAACTCCTAGTTGTTTCCCAATTTCCCCACTTTTTTTCTTTCCAATTTCTCTACATTGACTTAAAACATATACTGCCTGAAAGATATAGTGTCCATAGTTTCTTTTATTAAAATATCTAGTTTATATCAGAATTTGGAATAACAACACTCCCCCTCCCTTTACCACTTGTGTACCTGCTGGCATTGGATCCTGGTCTGTTTCTGCTGGGTTATGATTAGTCTATATTTGTTTTCTTATTTTCTTTGCCTTTAGTACACTTGCATTCACTGAACTTCTCCCGTGTCACAAATAGCTTTTGACCATCTGTATATAGAGAGAATTGATTTAAGTCAATGAATGAAAAGTAAGATTGATTAAAAAAATAAGATTTACATGTAAGCTGAACAACATTTACCTTTGTATATAATCTGGGAACAGTACCCCATATTGTCTTAGGTGGTGGTGGTTGTTAGGTCCCATCTAGTCAGCTCCAATCCATAGCGACCCTATTCACAACGGAACGAAACACTGCCTGGTCCTGCACCATCCTCATCTTTGTTCTTTGCTTGAACCCATTGATGCAGCCACTGTGTCAATCCAACTTGTTAGGACCTTCCTCTTTTCGCCACCCCTCCACTTTTACCAAACATGATGTCCTTCTCCAGGGAGCTTTAACAATATTTTTTAATTGTGTATCTTTGTCTGTGTTTCCTTGAGATTCCTTGTGGTGGTGTCCCTGCAAAGGGAACACCAGCATATATTTAGCATCATTGTAAGATTTTCATGCTAAAAGCTAGGGTACCAAGGCAAAGTCAGTATCAGAAAAGCATTTTAAAATGCATTTTAAATTTCTTTGACTGCAGTTTGGAGGGAGGGAGAAGTTAGAAGGGCAAGGAAGGACTGTCCAGGAGGCTACTGCACTAGTCCAGGTGAGAGATGATGGGAGTGTGAATGAGGGTGGTGTCAATAGAGATAGTGAGGAAGGGGTGGACTTGAGAGTTATCTGAGTTAAGATGGACAGAACTTGGTACAATGAGTTTGAGAAATTGGGGAGTGGAACAAAGTATTTTTAGTTTACTAGTTTATGCAACTGAGTAGTTGGTGATGTAATTTACTGAAATAGATGACTTTGAAAGAGAACCCGAAATGAAAGCTGACATTTTCAACTTTGTTTATGTTGCATTTAAGATGTGTCTTTGGGGCATCTTGGGACATGGAAAATATGCATTTGGAAATTCAGTCAGAAGCAGGAAATAGCTCGCTTAATCGTTTGGTATAATCATGGACATGATTATTTTAGGAGAGAGGCTAGGTGAAGAGACAAGATCCTAGGAACAGTTTTTGAGTTCTTCCCAATATTACCTGGTCAAGTAGAGGAGAATGAGCCTGAAAGAGGAAAGACAAGTGCCAGTGCTACTGAAAGAGATCAAATAAGATGAGGGCCAAAAAATGGTTGTTGCACTTAGCAACATGGAGGACACGGGAAGAAAAGTACAGGTCATGCTCTTAGGTGGGATAATGACTGGTTTAATTTGTAGGCAACCTATAACGCTGGAAATGAGAAGATTTGTCGAGATCAGATTGAGATGGGTTTTAAGTGAGTCTGAACTTTTTTCTCAAGGCAACAATAAAACATTTTAAAAAATGGAATGACAATGCTTTACATTTCCCCTGAGTTGGGAAATTTGAGTTCCCTTGCTGCTATGTAAGGAGGCATAAGGCATATATACTCCAATATACACCGACCCAAGTATAAGCCGAGGTACCTAATTATTACCTGGGAAACCAGAAAAACTGATTGACTCGAGTATAAGCCTAGAGTGGAAAATGCAGAAGCTATTGGTGAGTTTTAATAATCGAAACAAGTGAAAATAAAATTACTAAAAATTGAGACATCAGTGGGGTAATGTATTTAAATATTTATTTTAAATAAAAGGACAACAAGTCATTTAACATTAGTAAACCAGCATAGTAAGTGGAAAATAGGTTCAACAAAAACAATAAGGTATCAGCAATGATACCTTAAGTGTACTATTCCCTGAGCTCAATCAAAAACCAAGCTAAAATGTAAAGAGTTAAAATCCTTCAAAACTGGATTCCTCATCATCATCCGTATCCCAATGCAGAGGTTCAGCTGGTGTGAGGTCATCATAGACGCTTTCCTCACTGAGATCGCCGTCATCACCATCACTGCTGTCATTTTCATACAAAGCGCAGTCTTCACTGCCATCCATAGCATGACTAATACTACATTTCTGGAAGGCACATCGCACCATGTCTTCTGGAATGTCTTCCCATGCATCTTGAACCCACTTTGCTATTCACTCCATGTCAGGCTTCATGAGATTTCCTCCTTTTGTTAGTTGGGCTTTACCAGATGACATCCGTTCATGCCACATTCCTCGCACACGATCTTTAAAAGGCTTATTCAAAGATACATCCAGAAGTTGCAGTACCAGATGTAAGCCCACCTGGAATAACAGCTAAAGTAACTTTACTAGATTTTGCCAATTTTTTTATGTCATCCGATAGGTGGCCTCTGAACCTATCCCAAACAAGTAGCAATGACTTTTTCTTTTTTTTTTTTTTATTATTTTAACAATTTATTGGGGCTGATACAATTCTTTTCACAGTTCATACATATACATACATCAATTGTATAAAGCACATCTGTACAGTCTTTGCCCTAATCATTTTTTTCTCTTTTCTTCTTTTACATTTTATTAGGGACTCAAACAACTCTTACCACAATCCATACATATACATACATCAATTGTATAAAGCACATCCATACATTCCCTGCCCCAATCATTCTCAAGGGATTTGCTCTCCACTTAAGCCCCTTGCATCAGGTCCTCTTTTTTCCCCCCCCTCCCTCCCCTTTCCCCCCTCCCTCATATGCCCTTGGTAATTTATACCTTGTGTCGGTTCCAAATTTTTTCCAGCCATTTTTTGGTTCCGTCTTCATCCATCAGCCTTTAACATGTGCACACACAGTAATTCTTGGTGGGAAATTGATCTTTTTAGGGAAGGTCTTTCTTTTAAAAATAATGACAAGACACAGCTTAGTTCCATTAGCCAAACATGATAGAACAACTGTAAAGTGTTTTTTTTCATTTCCTGTGGTTTTGAGAAAAATGTTTTTTTTCCCCTCCTAAACTTCTCACAGTTCTGTTGATTAGAAGATCAAAAGTCATGGCAATTTCATCCATATTCCCAATATCTGCCAGGTCATAATTATAAATCCGTGTTTGTTTTATAATAAATGACTGGAATGATATAATTTTTTCTTCAAGGTCTTGTGGAAATTTCTGGGAAATCTTTGTTCTTTGTCTCAAACATAGTAGGCCAAACCTATTCATGAAGCCAGTACACCATCCTGCTTATACGGCTAATTTTTCAATGCCTGGTGCTTTATATTTGTCATCCTTAGCCATTTGTAGAGCACGTATGTGGATTCCCATGCGTGTTATGCAGTAACCATTTTGATGACACTCCGTAACCCATTTATGCAATTCACTCTCAAGAGCACCATAAAAAGATGTTAAACCATGACGAGCTTTTTTATCTTTCGGAACCTTTTCCAAGTCAGCCTTCATTTTCCGCCACTCCCTCACTTGCTTTTTGTCAACACAGAATTCCCTACTTGCAATACTGTTATTGCTGTCTTCTGCTCTTGACAAAACCTTAATTTTGAAACCAGCCTCATATGGCTGGTGTTTTTGTTTTGGTTCAAGAGTATCCATTTCTAATAGGATAAAGAAACAAGACTTTGAAAAAGAACTTTCATGGTAAGCCCCCTACCCACCCACCCCCCGCCGCCCCCACCCCCACGCGAGACTTGTTAGCTGGGAGAAGGGGGCGGAATCCTTGGCGGGGGGTGGGTCAGAGGGGGGGGGTCGAATGCAGGATGCGAATTAACACAGAGCAGAGGGTAGAGACGGAGCACAGCCACAGACACATCCTTACCAGTTCAGCTGCCAGCGTAAGTGAATCACTTCTGCGAATTGGAGCCATCCACGTTATAGGACGGCTCTGATTGGTTAGATGTGAGTAAACAAACATTCAAAGCCCTGCAGTGTCAGCGGGACTTTGCATGAACAGCAGAGAAATGGCAATCACCTGCAAGATAACGGGCACTCGTCCTGTTACCTGGCGGGGGGGGGGAGGGGTGGGCAGCAAGATGTTACACCTCGCTGGGGTACCACTGACATGTGCTTAAGCCCAACCCCAGTGTTTCAGCACATTTTTTGTGCTGAAAAACTCGGCTTATACACGAGTATATACCCTTCTTCCTGATTTGTCTAGGAATTAGTAACACTTGTGTTAATTCTTGGGCATATGTTGTTGTCAGGTGCTGTTAAGTTGGCTCCTACTCATAGCGACCCTATGCACAATAGATCCAAACACTACCATTCTCACAACTTTTAGGTTTGAGTCCATCATTGAAGACAGCGTGTCAGTCCATCTCATCAAGGGTCTTCCTCTTATTTGATGAACCTCCATTTATCAAGCATGATGTCATTTTCCAAGAACATATATAACATACTTAGGTGACTCATTTGCTTCTTGCTAGGCTACAGCTTATAATAAACCAGCCCTTTTTTTCTTTGGCCATGACCAGACTGTATTGAACTGGCTTATTTTAAGCTGTGGCCCAGACTGCCAATTGATAGGTACTATTTATCTGTCTGCGGGCCATTAAGAAGTACTGTTTGTTTCTGTTTCACGATGCAGAAATATGTTCTGGGTTTGTTTTTTTTTAAAGGCTGATGGTTCTCGAAGCTGGCTACCCTGCATGCCTCATTAAAAGGTGATTCTGAACATGTTATTCTCTTCCTAACACACCTGTTCCCCTTCCAGTCTTAATGTAGGAGGCACTAATAGGGATAGGTCTGGGGTGCAGTACCCTAGGCATTGGATTCCTGCTAGCAAGCGGTTTAAACCCACCAACCACATCCACAGACAAAGAAAAGCCTGTCTACTTCTGTATCGACTTACAGTCTTGGAAGCTCTGTGGGACAGTTCTGATTTGCCCTCTATCCACACTCACACAGGCACACACACCACACATGTTCAGAACCCTGCTGGCAAGAAGAGAGTAGAGAGCAGATAAGATGTTTCTCTGTGCCTAAATCTTTCCATGTTTATATAAAAGAAGACATTCTTTTATGTAAACCCAGTGATCATAACCAGAAAATTAACATTGGCATAGTACTCTTATATAACTTTACCGATAACGTATATTTCCCAGTAATGTCTTTTATAGCAAAAAAACAAATTTTTTTCTGGTCCAGGATTCAATTCAGGATTGTAACGTATTTCACTGCCATGTTTTTCATAAGATAATTTTAAGGAGTTGACATGTATCTTTGCCATCAGTATTTTTATGTTTACTGGGATCATTTTTTTGAGTCATGTAGCATAATTTTCCAGAGACTGTCATTTCACTTTTACCACTTTCATTGAGATATAATACCCTTTACTTCTGATCATCACTGAAAATGTTATCCAAGGCTGTAAATGCCAAAATAAGATTAAAGCACTAATTTTTTCAAGACAAAATTTCATTTATTTGTAATTAGAAATAAATATTTCACAACATATAATTACATATTGCTTTTTCTTTTTAATCATTTTATTGGGGGCTCGTACAACTCTTATCACAAGCCATCCATCCATGTGTCAAGCATATTTGTGCATTTGTTGCCCTCATCATTCTCAAAACATTTGCTTTCTACTTGAGCCCTTGGGATCAACTTCTCAATTTTTTTCCTCCCTCCCTTTTTCGCCCTCCCTCATGAACGCTTGATAATTCATAAATTATTATTATTTTATCATGTCTGACGTCTCCCTTCACCCACTTTTCTGTTGTTCATCCCCCAGGGAGGGGGTTGTATGTAGATCCTTGTAATTGGTTCCCCCTTTGTGCTCCACCTTCCTTCCACTCTCCCGGTATTGCCACTCTCACCGCTGGTCCTGAAGGGTTCAACTGTCCTGGATTCCCTGTGTTTCCAGTTCCTATCTCTCTCATTGTGCATCCTCTGGGCCAGATGGATTTGTAAGGTAGAATTGGGATCATGATAGTGGGGAGGGGAAATCATTTAAGAACTAGAGGGAGGTTTTATGTTTCATCGTTGCTACACTGCACCCTGACTGGCTGGTCTCTTCCCCGAGACCCTTGTGTAAGGGGATGTCACTTGCCTACAGATGGTCTTTGGGTCCACACTCTGCACTCCCCCTCATTCACAATGATAAGATGTTTTGTTTTTGATGCCTGCTACCTGATCCCTTCAACACAGACTGGTGTGCTTCTTCCATGTGGGCTTTGTTGCTTCTGAGCTAGATGGCCACTTGTTTGCTTCCAAGCCTTTAAGACACCAGACACTTTATCTTTTGATAGCCGGACTCCATCATCTTTCTTTACCATATTTGCTTATGTACCCACTTTGTCTTCAGCAATCGTGTAGGGAAGGTGAGCGTCATGGAATGGCAATTTAATAGAACAAACTTTCTTACATTGAGGAAGTACTTGAGTTGAGGCCCAATGTCCATCTGCTACCTTAATACTAAATCTGTAAAGATGTGCACATAGATCTATTTCCCCATCCTTATATAAAAATATATTTACATATGTACATGCCTGTATTCAGATCTCTATGAATGCCCTTTGCCTCCTAGTTCATTCCTCTACTTACTTTCACTTTTCTCTTGTCCCAATCTCATGCTCAGTCATCATTTGGGTTTCAGTAATATCTCTCGGTTACAGTGCCCTTCATCAAGCCCTGCCAGGCCTCTTACACCCTGGTCCTTGCCACTGATTTTGGATCACTTGTTGTTCCCTTGTCCCTGGGTTTGTTAATACTCCTTCCTTTCTCCCCCCCTCCCCACTCACCCATGTCCCCCCGGAACCATTGATCCCATTGTTTTCTCCTACAGATTGTTTATCCAGCATATCTTATCTAGATAGACCTGCTAAAGCACTATTTTTTTTGCATACACTATGTATGCAGACCTAATTGTTATAAACATAGTAAATATTATATCTAGGTGGGGTCTATAGAATAATGGTGACATTTCTTAATTGTCTAACCCACCCACCTCTCCACCCCATTTCCTTGCTGTGCATCATTAATTTTTCCTTAACCCTTTCTGCCAACCTCTTAAAACAGCACATTGCATAATCCATCAATGCTTTCCCCGGAGCCCTCTATCATCCTGCTCCACTTGGGAATGATTTCTCTGTGCTATGGGGTGATGTCTTGTGATTTCTTTTCACTGCCATCCAGGGAATTAGCCAGTATTTAATTTACTGGATTGATTTTTTTGGTCTTTTCTGTCTCTTTTAACATCTTGGTTATTTTATTCTAGTTCTGGAAGTTCAACGTTATCTTCCAACTCTTCATTTTATTTTCTCTCAGAATGAAAAATGAGAATGCTTTAAAAAACATTTTATTAAGGACTCTTACAACTCTTTTATCACAATCCATCCATACATCAATTGTATAGAGCACATCTGTACATTCTTTGCCCTCATCATTTTCAAAGCATTTGCTCTCCACTTAAGCCCTCTGCATCAAGTCCTCTTTTTTCCCCTCCCTCCCCGCTCCCCTCTCCCTCATGCGCCATTGATAATTTATAAGTTATTATTTTGTCATATCTTGCCCTGTCCGACGTCTTCCTTCACCCCCTTCTCTGTTCTCATTTTATAGGGAAGGAACTTCTTGAGTCGTGGAGAGATTAAGTAACTTTCCAAATGCTATAACCAGAAAGAGAACCAGCACTCAAATCCAGATTTTATTTTTGCTTCTTTCATTCTTCAAATTTTGTTTTTCTTTTATCCTGCCTTTATTTTATCTCTGCCCCCTCTCCTCACCCTACTACCTTTCTTTCTTTCTTAAACAATAAATAAACTTTCAATACCAGGAAGTCTCTTTAGAACCTTAAAATCATATAGAATCAAGATACACACATATAATCATCCAAAACATACAAATTTGGCAATAACAGAAGTGCATGGAGAAAAATGCTGAGTATGATTGTTTAGGGGGCAAGGGAATGGTGACATTTATTTATTTATTTTTTATATACTAACCTCAATTCTAGGAAACCAGGTACATAACTTGGAAATGCTAATGTTTTTGTGAATGACATATGAGGCTTGTTCTAAGAGATTTAAGAGGGCGGGCAAGAAGAAGATTTAATATAGTATACAAAAAGAAATTTGGGATACTATGAAAGTATTATTTGGTAAGAGTATTATTGTACATATGGTACAGCAGAGCACTGTTTGTCTCTCAAGTATCTTTATATTAGAAATATGTTAATCTTTTCATAGTATTATACTTAAACAGTAAGTAGCATACATACTTTGTGGTTTGTCAAAAGTACACTCAGTTCAAGTGAGCCAGACTACACTTTTTCCACTTGAATGGTGCTGCCACTAAATATTGATATATTGATATTGCAAATACCTGTAAGTACAATCCATGAACATCACCATTTAAATATTTTTAACCCAAAGCAGTTACTGTCTTTTTTTTTAAAACAATTTATTGGGGCTCATACAATTCTTATCACAGTTCATACATATACATACATCAATTGTATAAAGCACATCTGTACAGTCTTTGCCCTAATCATTTTTTTCTCCTCTTTTATTTTTTTACATTTTATTAGGGACTCATACAACTCTTATCACCATCCATACATATACATACATCAATTGTATAAAGCACATCCATACATTCCCTGCCCCAATCATTCTCAAGGCATTTGCTCTCCACTTAAGCCCCTTGCATCAGGTCCTCTTTTTTTTTTCCCCTCCCTCCCCTTTCCCCCCCTCCCTCATGTGCCCTTGGTAATTTATACCTCGTTATTTTGTCATATCTTGCCCTATCCAGAGTCTCCCTTCCCCCCTTCTCTGCTGTCCCTCTCCCAGGGAAGAGGTCACATGTGGATCCTTGTAATCAGTTCCCCCTTTCCAACCCACTCACCCTCCACTCTCCCAGCATCGTCCCTCACACCCTTGGTCCTGAAGGTATCATCCACCCTGGATTCCCTGTACCTCCAGCCCTCATATGTACCAGTGTACAGCCTCTGTCCTATCCAGGCCTGCAAGGTAGAATTCGGATCATGGTAGTTGGGGGGAGGAAGCATCCAGGATCTGGGGGAAAGCTGTGTTCTTCATCGATACTACCTCACACCCTAATTAACCCATCTCCTCTCCCAAACCCCTCTATGAGGGGATCTCCAGTGGCCGACACTTGGGCTTTGGGTCTCCACTCTGCACTTCCCCCTTCATTTAATATGGTATATGTATACATATATACATATACATATATACATATACATATATACATATACACATACATACACACACTTATATCTTTTTTTTGCATGATGCCTTATACCTGATCCCTTGGCACCTCGTGATCGCACTGGCCGGTGTGCTTCTTCAGCAGTTACTGTCTTAAAATAGCTTTTAAAATGCTAGGAATAAGCAAAATGTTTTTTTAATTTAAATAATAAATACAGGGTTAACATCTCAATATTATAGCTGTTCTTTCATTTTTATAGAGAAGGAATCTGTTAACTTCATTTTCCATGAATTTTTGAAGCCCCTTTGTATATATATTCAGTCTTGCATTTGCACAATTTTTCTTTTTGAATTTATTGTTATAGCTTGATAAGTAATCCATGTGTAGTATTGAGTCTATGCAGCCTCATAACGACCCTAACGGCCGTGGTGGGATTGCCCCTGAGGACTGCAACTCTTTATGCTAGTAGAAAGCCTCAGCTTCCTTCCTTATTAAGCACAAGGGAACATAAGTAACCAGAAATGCTACAATGCCTGTACAAAAGGAGACAGATGTACATGCTGAAGGATAAAATGACTTGGGAAATCCTAACAGAGTATTTTTGTGATAAGGCCATTTTCCCCTTTTAATATTCACAGCATCTCACTATGAAATGCTCACTTGTGCCTATGAACCCTTTCCCCTGAAAGGAAAAACCTTGTGAATTAATGAAGTACCTATTCACATTAAGCTTTGAGTTAATAGTTGTAGCTCTGTGTTTTTCATTGTAAGTGTATTCTGGATTCTAGGCTAAGAGAAATATCAGGAGGCATTAAAAAATTGTGGGGAAAATTTCATTCCAATTTCCCGTGACCTTTTGGAACCCCTTTATGTGCTATACTTTATATGTTCTAAAGACTTAAAGTTTCTTATCTTCAGTTTAGGAAATGCTCAAGGGCTTAAATATTAATTACCAAGTTTTGCAGTTTAGCATTAAGTTTACATAAGTAAACTCACTAGAATATAAATAGGTTAAATTTGGTTTAAATACTTCAAAACAAAAGCTTCTATAAGAGAACAGCTGTGTGGTTGTTATTGTGTGTGTGTGTGTGTGTGTGTTTAATTTTCTAAGTTTCTAGAATGTTAGACTCAGAAACTCAAATGGTTGAACCTAATATAAGTTTATTTCTTGGTCATTCAGTGGTACAGATTTCTTTCATCTATAATCTCCCTTCCTCTGTGTTTTGGAATCTTTTCTGTGCAGTTGATGTCCCCACATACATACTCATTTACTATCCATTTCACTTGACCACCACTCATATTCCAGCAAGATGAAGTATCATTTGGCCCAATCTCATTGCCAGCATGGTGGTGGTAATGGTTGTATAGTGGAGTTACAGGGGAAGATGGGCTTCTTATAACACCTCTCAAGATTAATGCTACATTCTAATATTACATTAACACTACAGAGAACATGACTTTTTGTAGTCAGTGACTGCTTGGCTTAAAAACACAAAACATTGTATGTTGTTAGGTGCTATAGAGCCTGTTCCTTCATCCTCAGTATATGTAAGCCTGTTGTTTTGGCCGCTGTATCAGCCCATCTTCTTGGTGGTCTTCCCTTTTTTTTTTTGTTGATCCTCCATTTTCCCAAACCTGATATCCTTTCCATGGACTGGTCTCCCCTGACAACATGAGATGAAGTCTCATACGTGCTCTAAGGAGCATTTTGGCTAAGAGAGGTTTATTCATTTGTTGTTGTTATTGTTGTTCTGGCAGCTGATCTTATGTTACTTCTTGAAATGGTTGAATATCAATCAGTTCGAGTTGGTTCAATGACTCTAGATTCCTTCCATTGTGTTTTGATGCTTCCTAGATTAATGTTTTGCCCATAGAATCCTTCAATATCTCAACTCAAGCCTTGACAGCTTAAGAATGCTGAATTTGATCTTCCATCCTGGCTTTCAAACTCCTGGTCTTTGCACATTTCACTATAATATAATTATAATATAAATAATATTTTACTTTGTCTTCTCAAACTGTCCTTTAAAATATCTTATTTAGCTGTTTTTACCATTTCTAACACTTACTTTTCCAAAGTGATAGACATTGGTAGAAATACTGTTTAAAAGTGGTAATATTAGTTACAGCTAGATTGTTGGGAGATAGGCATATGACCTCTGACCACAAATGCTCTGAATGATCTCATTTCATTTTTAGACCACTTCTTACTTAACCCATTGGAGACACATTTAAGCTTCCAATTACTGAAACATGGTTTGTAGAGTAAGCTGAGTTCTTAGAGCAGTTAGTAGATTGAGTGAATTATGAAATGAGTTCAGATATGGAAGGGCATTCCTCAGGTCAGAACATAGGAAAGAAAACAAGTTCCCTAACTCCCAAGTATGATATTCTCTCTTCTAGCCTGTATCTTCTTTGTAGAATCCTCTTTTACAAATTCTTATCTCCTAGATTACCTCTCCAGATTTTTTCATTTTCAGTTTATTGTCCAAGGAATTTTAAAATTCTGTATAGTATAAAAAATAATTTAACTGTATGTTCACACTTAATTCCAAACTTAAGGATATTGTTGTTGCTTTTAAATAACATTTTCTCATTTAAATAATATCTTAGTAAAACAAAGCAATACAAATTCGTTGTAAACAATTCAGGAAGTATATTCCTAAAAATAATATGTAATTTTATTTCCTGATTTGAATGATCTCTGGTAGCACAATTGGGTAAGCATTGGGTCACTAGGTCAGAGGTTCAAACCTGCAGGCCAGTGAATTATTTACTGTGGCTCTTCTGGCCAAAGTCCTACGCCCACTAAATGGCCTTGTCCAGCGCATGTGTCTGATAAGAAGGTGGGCCAGGAGATACTGATGGATTAATCTTTGAGTAGTTATAAACAGGCTTCCCTGGGGTGCCATCCTGCTGCATATAAAATGAGCCTTCTGAGAAGCAGAAAGAGGGATCTTATTATCTGCAAGAGCCAGGAGTTTCGTGCGTGCTCTGGACTCGAGCGTGCTCTGGACCTGAGATCCCTGTGCAGGGAGCCTCCTTGATCTCGAGGACAGCCTTAACGTCAGAAGAGGAGCAGCAGCAGCAGCAGGAGCCAGAGCATAGACAGAGTGGTGGACTTCCAACCCATGGAGCAAGGATAGCTGAGTGCTTTTGTCAGGAGGCTGGCTTGAAGAGTTGGGTGCCTCTGGGCACTTAATTCAATGAGGCTTATAGTGGGGTGATATGACCCTTGGGACATTCATTAGCAAACCTGAAAGAACTTTGAAACATGTCCTAATAAACAACTATCCTGGGCATTTCAACCTGTTAACTTCCTCAAACCTTTTAATCATGAATATTTGTGTGGGGGTTCTGTGTAGCCATTGCAATTGATATTGGAAACTTGAGAGATAAAATAGAGAACATTAAGACAAAACCCACCAGCTTCTCCTTAGGAGAGATGAGGTTATCTGTTCCCATAAAAATCTACAGCCTCAGACACCATACATTGGGTCACTCTGAGTTGGAATCCGTTGACAATGACTTTTTGAGTTTAATAGTAATTTGAGGGTTTCCTTCCTGATTTCTTCTTTCATGTAGAATATAGAAATAATTAAAATTATTGTTAAATAAGCTTTCTACTCCCATAAAACTTTAGTCTTGAAAAGGCACAATGGCAGTTCTACTCGGAACTAGAGGGTTGCCCTGAGTTGGCATCAACGTAGTGGTAGTGACTTGTATTACATAAGCTTTGCATGATGTTATCCTACGTATTATTCCACCATTGTAAATACGATTACAAAAGAGTCTTTTAGTGTCTCTAGTTTTCCAGTTAGGTGGACTTCCTATAATTAATCTTTCATATTTTGGGGGCTTTAAGTTAAATGTGTCATTGTAAATTACAGTTTTTATTAGTTCTAAATCAAGTAATCTTTACACTTGAGCAGGTTCTTTTGTCATTTTGTATATATCTTGGGATACTTATAGCTAGATTCTTTACCTGTATAAGGTATTTTTGTCTTCTCTGTAGTCTTCAGGGTTGTCTGGACTGCGGCAGTTGGTTTTGTCCCTCCACTGGATTTAAACTTCCAGAAGACCCAGGCCTGTCTCTCGTATTGGAACCTCCATTGCTCAGCATAGTGCTAGGAATATAGTTATTGTTCTTTGCTGTGTAGTTGGCAACCCAGTGAAATAGTGACAACCCCGAGGCATGGTTCTGAGACCAGGTGAGATACATTGTTACAGCCAATATGCACTTTTAAGTACCCTCGAATCTAGGAGCACATCTTCTAACACTAGACTGGACAATATTCTGCAGTGATCGTAAGGTTTATGTGCTAGTTTTCAGAAATAAATTTCCTGGCCCATCTTCCTAGTCTGAAAGTTACACTGAACCCTATACAGCATCTGCGACTCTGCTGGTATTTGAAAGACTGGTGGCATGGCATGGCTTCCTGTATCATACTAACACGAAATCCACCACACTATAACAAACTGAAAGGCAGGTGGTAAAGGGATGGTGTAATATTTAGTAAGATAGTTGTGAAATGAGGCTGTTTGTTTTTAATTAGTCATTTAATTGAGCTCTTACAGAGATTATAACAATCCATAGTTCAGTTAGATCAAGCATAATTGTACAATTGCTGCCACGATCAGTTTCAAAACATTTTCTTTCTTCTTCAGCTCATTGATATGAGCTCCCTTTTACCCCCTACCACCACCCTCCAGGAACCCTTATATTATATATTATTATTAACTAATTTACTTTTTGCTGTATCTTAGACCATCCAATATATCACCATTTACCTACCATTCTGTTATTCATTCCCCTTGAGTGGGGATATACAGTCTTCATTGCTATCAGCTCCCTCTTCTCCCCTTCCCTTCCCCCACCTCTCTTTTCATACCCTCAAGCAGGGGTCCTCAAACTTTTAAAACAGGGGCCCAGTTCACTGTCCCTCAGACCCGTTGGAGGGCTGGACTATAGTTTAAAAAAACAAACAAAACTGAACAAATTCCTATGCACACTGCACATATCTTGAAGTAAAAAAACAAACGAGGCAAAAACACCCGGTGGACGGGATAAATGTCCTAGGCAGGCCGCATGTGGCCCGCGGACCGTAGTTTGAGGACGCCTGCCCTCAAGGGATATCTGTCTTGGAGTCCATGCATCAAATGAACTTAATTATACAAGTGAACATACACAGGTCTAACAAGATTAATGAGGTAAAACCAAGACCATGATAATAAGGGGAAGAAGTATTAAAGAAACAAATAGTTATGTGTTTCATCAGTGCTATACTGCACCTTGGATATGTCATCCTTTCCGTGTGGCCCTTCTGCGTGGGACTGTCAAATTATCTTACAGGTGGGTTTTGGGTCTCCACTTTGTTCATGCTCCTTCATGTCTATTTGACTGCTTGTTTTTTATTTTTTGATATCTATTCCCATTGACACCTCATGATCACACAGGCTGATGTGCTTCTTCCTGTGGGCTTTGTTGCTTCCTTGCTAGATGGCCGCTTGTTTAATGGCCAGGCACCATCAACCTTTTTACACCACATTTGCTTATGCACCAATTTTCTCTTCAATTGTGTCAGGAAGGTATCATACAGTGGCACATTATTAGAACAAACTGTTCTTGTACTGAGGTAAGATTTACGTAGAGACCCAAAGTCCATCTGTTTCCTTGTTTTGTGTATACCAAATACGTCTATCTTTATATATTTACATATATAAATATCTATATCTATACCTATATATATTTACTTCTTCCTTACTCTTTTTCTCTTTCCTCCTGCCCACTAGCATGTTTACCCATTGTTCACCTCTCAGTAATTTCTCTTGGATACATTTCAATTGATTAAATACAACCAGGAATGCCACACAGCTAATGCTAGCTTAAATTAGCTGTTAAGTTGTTGTTAGGTGCCACCGAGTTGACTCTGGCCTATAGACACCCTGTGCACAGTAGAACGAAATTTTGCACGGTCCTGTGCCATCCTTACAATTATCCCTGTGCCTGAGCCCATTGATGTAGCCACTGTATCAATCCATCTTATCAAGGGCCTTCCCCCTTTGCACTGCCTTTCCACTTTACCAAACACGATATCTTTCTCCTGACAATATGTCCAAAATATGTAAGACAAAGTCTTTCCATCCTTTGCTCTGAGCACTCTGGTCTTACCTCTTCTATTGCAGTCTGAGTTGTCCTTTTCCAGTGCATGGCACTTTTTATATTCTTCTCCAGCACCACGGTTGTTTTTGTGTCCCCACCTCTCAAAACAGCATAATAGGAAGTTCCAGCAAGACACCCGTGCTTTCAAACAAAGTAGCTACGTTTTTGGTTACTTGCCTCCTCTCCTGTTAAGCTGTGAGCACCGGTCATTATCGTCCTCCCAACTCTTACCTTTGCCATACTGCTACCCATCCTCAATGTCATTTGTCCAATTTTACTGCCCTCTTTTGGACAAAAAGGAACCCTAGTGGTGTTGCAGCTTACAAGGTAGGTTATTAATTGCACGGTCAGCAGTTTGAAACCAGCTGCTCAAGATAAAGTTGACGTTTTCTACTATAAAGATTTACATCTTAGAAACCCATAGGGTCCGATAGAGTTTCTTTGAATAGGAATAGACTCAGTGGCAGTGGTTTTGTTTTGTATTTTGGTGGACAAGAGGTTTGTTTTTCGTTTGGGGGCATATGTGTTTTTGGCTTCTGCACTGGGACAGATTCTTAGGTCAACACTGCTGTTTTGTAGAAACAATCTCGTATTTCACCTATAATTTTGCCCTTCTGTGTCTGTTCCCAATACCTTCCTCTGAGAAGACTTACCAAAGTAAGCTTCTGGTTTTATGTGAGAGTTGTCTTTAAAGTCTGACACTTGATGGGAACTAGGCTCAGTATTGGATGAATAACCACCATTTTTCTACCTATTTACACTATTTTTGTTAGCATCACTATCAGAAACAAGTGTTAATTTGTTTAGATGGCACTTTAGTGAGCTATTGTCATTATTGGAAACTTTCTCTTGTTTTCAGCTTCTTCCATATAAATGAATAAACATGAACAGTTTAGCATACTTATGCATCTTGTGTCTATCTCTTGCCCACCTTTAGCCAGGATCTATACATTAGTAAAGTCTTAGTATTTATAAAATGTTTTCTAACTAATACCTTCCTAGTCTAGGTGGCAGCTTCAGCACTTAACTTCATTGTATTTTTGGTTCTATTGTTGTTAATGAGAAGTCACCTGGTGGTTCAATTATTTTGTTATGGGTTACCTGTCCTTCCTTATATACTTTCTGAAGATGCTTATATTTCTTCAAATCTAAAACATTTTTGGTTATATCTTTAGTATTGCCTTTGTTATTCTACTGTTTTCAACTTCTAAAACGTCTTTTGGGTGTTTGTACAGTATTTCAATGTATCCATTCAACAATTTTAATATTCCTTTTATATTCCATTTCCCCAGCAAAATTTTTAACTAAACACTTTCTTTTTGAATATGTCAGTACAAGTTTGTAGGCAGATTATTGGGTAGAGAATTTAAGGCTAGGAGTCTTTTAGGTGTGTGTGATTGTTATATATATCAAACCCCTGTTATGAAGTCAATTCCATACACATACACAGTGACCCTATAAGATAGTATAGAACTGTTCTTTAGAGTTACTGAGACTATAAAGCTTTAAGGAGCCAACAACTTTTATCTTTCCTCCAGGGAAGGGCTGGTGGGTTTTTACTGCCAACTTTACATTTAGCAGCTGTGTCAGTACGGGGAAGACTAGAGAAGCAAATTCATAGACACTCATGTATATAGGAAAGAGCTTTATATACAAGAGCAATTGAATATTGAGAAAACACCCAGCCCAGTCCAGATAAAGTTCATAAGTCCTATATTAGCTCAAATGTCCGATACCAATCTACAAAATCCTCTTCAGACTCAGGAAGCACATGCAATGATGCCAAATGCAGGAAGATCACAGACCAGTGGGTGGGAAATCTTGTGGATCCAGTGGCGTTGTGAGCATCTCAGCGCTGGCAGGGGTCTCCATGTGGCTTCTCCAAGTCCAGGGCTCTCGCCATCAGCAAACCTCCATGTGTCTTGTTAGTAGAGTCTCTCAGGGCATGAGTGAGTGTCCCGCCTCCAGCTAGCTATTTATCTCCTTAGCCCCTCCAAATGAGGTCATCAAACTGTGACTTGATTGACAGGTAAACTCCACCCCTTACTCATAAATCTCAAATTGACAACAGATTATGCAACTACCACAGCAGCCCAACAAGTAACCTACTATACCACTCCTAGGGTGTGTGTGTATATATGTGTGTGTGTGCGTGTGTGTGTATGTGTGCGTGTGTGTTTCTATGTGTAAATGAAATGAAAAGAAAGTTCATATACTAATGGTGAGGGATCCCAGGGCGATTAAAATTAAGGGCATAGAGAAAGTGGTGAAAGTGATTAAGGATGAATATCATATTGGTTTTTTGATGCAAGCCTTTTAAGATTTTTAAAGTGAAAATTAAAATAACACAATTATGCTGTCTTGAAGCACAAAGGAACCTTATATTAGTTAAAAGTATCATTTTATTAGACTTTTATTAGCAAAATGTAAAGAAAGGAAGGTCTGCAAATTAGAAGACCTCTTGTAGTCCAGTGTTTGTTCTGCTGGAGCTTTTGATCAATTATTTAATTTTTTCAATTTTCAACCTTATAAAACAAGAGTAATATTAGGTACCTTGCTTATTTTTAGAGTACCGAATACTTTTATATAGATAGATGAGATTATTATAAAAACATTTTCAAAGCCATAAGCATTATTTCTAAGACACAGAGATGCAAAATATAGTATAACATATAGAGTGAAATTATTTTGGAAGTGTCATTTTCATGATTCCTTCTCTCCCCCAAGTTAAAAAACATGTTAGAAGTACTGTTAAGTATTATTAATTTTTGTAGACCATATGTAATGTGTGCTCTACATTTTCAAATCGTTACCAATTACATTTTATTTTTCTTGGCTTATCTTGGTGGGTAAACTTGCTAAGGTATTTTAAGAAAAGCATGTTGATGAAATCTTAGTCATTAAATCATATCACACCTGTGTCCAACATCTATACTTGAATAATTTATAACTTTAGAGTTTTATTATAAGATGTTGACTATTCTGTTGTAGTTGATATTTTGTCCTTTTAAAACCAGCGGTTCTCAACCTCTGGGTTGTAACCCCTTTGGCAGTCGAACAACCCCTTCACAAGGGTCGCCTGATTCATAACAGTAACAAAATTACAGTTATGAAGTAGCAACGAAAATGATTTTATGGTTGGGGGGGTCACCACAACATGAGGAACTGTATGAAAGGGTTGCGACGTTAGGAAGGTTGAGAACCACTGTTTTAAACATAGTTGTATTTATCTAGCATAGAAATACTGCAAGTAGATAACGTTAACATATGGAAGCCCATTCTCTCATATTAGCCTGGAAGTTCAAATTCAGAGCTTCCGCTCTAGGCGGATGCGTTCTCTGTCAGCACTAGAGAAAGATCCTGGTTTCCTTTCAACCTCAGTGGGCTGTGTCCCTTGGAAAATTGATACCATCTGTCTTGGCTTCGGACTTCCTCTAGGATCTAAGAGGTTTTCAGTGAAGGAGAAAACTGACTCCTCTTCTGGCTCCTCTGAACTCAGGCCCCTCCTCTGCCCCATTCTCCTTTCATCTCTGCTAAGGTACATGATGGTGTGCCGTGAGTTGCTTGGGCTACTAACCTTAAGGCCAGCAGTTTGAAACAACTAGCACTCTGAGGAACAAAGATGCGGTTTTCCACTTCCTTAGAGATACAGCCTTGGGAACTTGCGGGCGCAGTTCTACTGTCTTGTAGAGTCTCTGTGAGTTGGAATTTATGAGTTTCGAGTTTTTAAATAAATGGCAATGCAGAGCACCTCAGAGAAACTGATCAAGGTTGGGTCCTGAGTAAGGAGTCTGTCCCAAACTCATTCACTGCTATTGAGTATGTAGGACAGTGTAGAACTGCCCTCTGGGTTTCTGAGACTGCTGCTCTTTAGGAAATGAAAGGCTCATCTTTGTCCTGCAGAACAGCTGGTATTTCTAACTGCCGGCTGCTGTAGCAGCTCAGTGACCTTGATCATAGCAAACCATGTTACAGAAGATGATCGCATCATTACACAACTGCCAAATTACATCAAGTCTGAACTACTGAGATCATGGGGCCTATTCTAGCGGGCACATACTTCTCCAGCCATGGCAGGCATTAGTTCTAACTTTTATTTGTTTTAAAATAACTTATAGTTAATTTTTTTTCTTGTTTGACAGGCAACCAGATAAACTGGTGGTGGTTTGGACAAGAAGAAGCCGAAGGAAGTCTTCTAAGGTTAATTAATCCCTTTTCTAAACTTTATACCCAAATATTGAATTCTACCTTTGAGTCATTATTATTGAACTTTTTTTAGTGTCACTAAATCATTTTAAAATACTGCTTGCTATTTTTATTTCTTTTCTGATTAAATCTAAAAATGAATCAATGAGGTATTATAATATTGACTACAGTTCTCTTTTTTGTTTTAAAATAATGTACTATTTTATTAAAGATCACTTTAATGGGGGCTCTTACAATACATACATCAACTGTATCAAGCATATTTGTACATATGTTGCTATCATTTTCTAAACATTTACTTTCTATTGACCCCTTAGTATCAGCTCCTCTTCCCCCCAATCTGTGTGACCCCTTGATAAATTAAAAATCATTATTTTTTTTTATATCTTACACTGACCGCTGCCTCCCTTGGTTTCTGTTGTTCATCCTTCTGAGGAGGGTTGGGAGGGGTAGTTATGTTTTGATTATTGTGACTGGTTCCCTCTTCCTCTCCTACTCTCTCCACTTTCCCCCTACCCTCCTGGAATTGCTACTCCCATTCCTAGATTCCCTGTGCACATGCTCTGGTGTAGCCCACTGTGAAAGGCAGGACTGGGGACATGATAGTGTGGCATGAGGAAGCCTCAAGGAACCAGAGGAATATTGTGTGTTTCATCTGTGCTATATTGTACCCTGGTTAACTCATCCCTTCCTTGTGACCCTTCTGGGAGATGTCCCATTGTCTACAGATGGGTTTGGAGCTTCTGCTCCAACCCCCCACCCCTTCTTTCTCAATAATATGTTTGTTTTGGGTCTTCTGATGGCTGTTACCCAATCCTGTTGACACCTCATGATCGCACAGGCTGGTGTGCTTCTTGTATGTGATCTTGTTGCTTCTCTGCTAGATGGCCGCTGGCTTAACTTCAAGCCTGTAAGACCCCAGACGCTATGTCTTTTGGTAGCTGGGCACCATCCGCTTTCTTCACCACATTTGCTTATGCACCCATTTTGTCTTTAATGATGGTGGCAGGAGTATGAGCATCACAGAATGCCAGGTTGTTAAAGTGTTCTTGCATTGAGGGAGGGCATGAGCAGAGGCCCGAGTGACTGCAGTTCTTATAAGAGAAGCTACATATCTAACTTGTAATCTTGGATTTGATAGACTTGAACAATATAGTAGCTTTTAAGTTCTCTTTAATCAGTGTGTCAAGATTAAATTGGTGATATTTACAAATTATACCTTGTAGTAATTTATTCTTAGATTCATACTTTAGAGATAACATATTATATAGGCCCATTGCTAGGTTGCAGAAGAGATGAAGTTGGAATTTTAAATGGTTTTATGTTTTTGTATTGAAAATTTGTATATGAAAAGTAGAGAATTCTTTTAAAATGTTAAACAATTCTACATATGTTTTAAAAATTCTGTATATATCTATTTATAAGTATTTGCAATCCCAAACATATTTATTGGATTTAATTGTTATACCAATAAACCTAGTTAAAAATTTATTCATTTTAATTGATATTTAAAATATTATTTAAACTTTTTCCTGAAGGGTATCTTGCCTAGTTTTTATTGAGTTAAACTGTACACTAATATAACATAGAAATCTTAATTGCACAGATGATTTTTCTTTGTATGTTTCTATTTGAGGAGGTTAGGAAAATAAACTTATACAAGGATTGAAGAGTCCAAGAGAAATAGCTTGATATACCACAAAAGAATTAGAATTATCATGTGTTTTCAGATTTAAGTGAGTTGAATGGAGTCTTGATGAAAGATTATCTATCCTGGGTAATGAATTAGGCTGATTTCTATAGAGGAGTAAAACCAGTGAGTGACACTTAAAAATTCCTCTCTTTATATAAATATATATCAAGAAATAAAATTTATATCAAGAGAGCAGCCACACAATCACTGTGTTAGGCTGGATTGACTAGAGAAACAAATCCAGTGACACTCATATGTGTAAAAAAAAAAAAGCTGTTTCTCAAGAAGCAATTGTTTATCAGGAAAACATTCCAGCTCAGTCCAACAAAGTCTATAAGTCCAATACTAGTCCATAAGTCCCTTTACACATTCAGCAGCAGCAGGCAGTGGTGCAGAATGCAAGAGGATCATAGGAGGGTCACAGGATGGTGGGTGCAAGGACCCATAGATCCAATGGCAGTAGATGCAGCTCCAGGGCTCTCATGGGTATCAGCATGGCTCTTTGACAGGAAGGTGAAACAGAGAGAGGGAGAGAGAAAGGAAGTTCCCAGGATCTTCCTTATGAGAAGGCCACACCCACTAGTAAGTACCATCAGTATGATGGCACAGACAGCCTAACTAACTATTCCAGTCACAAAGCAGGTAACCCAGTGCAGCTTAAGTCTGTGGGTCAGATGCTAATTTGGAGGCTCTTCCAAGCCACTAATAGCTCACAGAATTGGCAAGCAATATCACAGAGAGCTGGCTCACATCCCAAGAAACCAGATGCAGGATCTAGGCCAGCAGGAAGAAGAATAGAGAACCAGTTCTACACTGCATCTTTTATAGCTGTCTAATAGGCCACGTCAGTCTGTGGCTTGATTAAGTTGGATTTCACCCAAATATATAGTTTAATCATTTTATTGGGGGCTCATACAACTCTTATCACAATCCATACATACGTGAATTGTGTAAAGCACCTTTGTACAGTTGTTGTCCTCATCATTCTCAAAGCATTTGCTTTCCACTTGGGCTCTTGGAGCCAGCTCCTCACTTATCATTTTATTCCCCTTCCTTCCCTGCTCCCTCCTCCCTCATGAACCCTTGATAATTTATAAATTATTATTATTTTATCATATATTACACTGTCCAACGTCTCCCTTCACTCACTTTACTGTTGTCCATTCCCCAGGGAGGAGGTTATATGTAGATCTTTGTAATCGGTTCCCCCTCTCTACCCCACCTTACTTCCACCCTCCTGGTATCACCACTTTCCTCACTGGTCCTGAGGGGTTCATCTGTACTGCATTCCCTGTGTTTCCAGTTCCTATCTGCACCACTTTACATCCTCTGGTCTAACCAGATTTGTAAGTTAGAATTGGGATCATAATAGTGGGGGTGGGGAGGAAGCATTTAAGAACTAGAGGAAATTTGTGTGTTTCATCAATGCTACACTGCACCGAGTGACTCATCTCCTCCCCGCAACCCCTCTTCAAGGGATGTCCAGTTGCCTACAGATGGGCATTGGGTCCCCACCCTGCGCTCCCCCCCATTCGCCATGATATGATTTTTTGCTCTTTGTTGCTTGATACCTGGTCCCTTCAACCCTTGTGGTCACACAGGCTGGTGTGCTTCTTCCATGTGGGCTTTGTTGATTCTCAGCTAGATGGCTGCTTGTTTACCTTCAAGCCTTTAAGACCCCAGGTGCTAATCTTTTGATAGCCCGGGACCATGAGCTTTCTCCACCACATTTGCTTATGCACACATTTGTCTTCATCGATTGTGTCAGGAAGGTGGGTATCGTGGAATGTTCGTTTAGTTGAGCAAAGTATTCTTATATTGAGAGAGTACTTGAGTGGATGCCCAATGTCCATCTACTACCCTACTACTAAACCTATAAATATATGCACATAGATTTTCCCATCCATTTTTACATATGTACATGCCTGTATTTATACCACTTTAAATGCCCTTTGCCTCCTAGTTCTTTGCTCTATTTCCTTTTATTTTCCTCTTGTCCCACTACCATGCTCAGCCTTCATTTGGTTTTCAGTAATTCCTCTCAGTTACATTGTCTTTAATCACTCCCTACCAGTCCTCCCATCCCCTCCTTGCCACTGGGTTTGAATCACTTGTTCCCTTGTCCCTGGGTTGGTTAACACCACTTCCCTTCCCCCACCTCCCACTCTCCCATGTCCCCCAGAATCATCTAGACTAATAGACTGAAAAGAAATAAAAGGCTGTTCATTTCTGAAGAATCGATGCATGTGAATTTTGGTGCTGGTGAAGAATATTGAAAGCATCATGTAAAAAGAACGAACAGATCTGTCTTGGAAGAAGTTCAGGTGGAATGCTCCTTAGAAGCGAGGATGGCAGGACTGTACTTCACATACTTTGCATATGTCCTCAGGAGAGACCAGTCCCTGGAAAGGGACATTATATTTGGTAAAGTGGAGGGGCCCTGTAAAAGACAGACTGACACAGTGGCAGCAACAGTGGGCTCAGACATAAGAACAGTTGTGTGGACGGTGCAGGACCAGACAGCATTTCATTCTGTTGTGCATGGGGTTGCTATTATTCAGAACCAACTCAATCGCATCTCATGACAACATGGTGTGCTGAGTGTCTTCTTCTGTCTCTTTACCTGAAGCTGCGTGACTGGGGGCCAATGGAGAGAGAACAGAGGGAGAATTGTTGGCACTCTGTGAGCTGAAGTGGGAGGATGCTGCCAAATCTGCTGACATTTCAATTTAAAAAATGTAGTAAAGTTTACTGAACAGAAGTTTCCATGATCTTTGCCCCTTCCCACTAGGCTATCTTGGGTTCTAATCAAATCCTGTCACTTACTCACTGTGTGACATTGGACAAGACCATGCTTCAGTTTCCTCATCTGTTAATTCTACTTCCTGACCTGCTTCTACACTCACATATTCTGACTTCTTTGAGGGTAGAATGGACTCATGGTTTGTGTCCAGCAAATACCCATGTCCCTATGTGCTGGTCAATAGCAATTCTCTTCTCTCTCTTTCAAATCAGTGCATTTTTCCTCTCAGCTGAATATTCTCCATCAGCAAAACATTTTATTTTTTTTTGGTGAGGAAATTCACTCTGTCACCATTTCCCTACCAGCTGTCTCCTTATTTCATGCTTTTCCTTCCAGCAAAGCACCTGACAGAGTTGATCTTATTCACCGTCTTCAGTTTCTTTCCTCCTCCTCTTTCTTGAACTTGTTCGTTTCCATCAGGCATTTGACCTCATTACCATACTGAAACTGCTATTATGAAGTCATTAATGTCTTTGATTTCGAGGACACCACACACTCCTTGTTTTCATAGTCCTCCTTTGCTGATTCCTTGTTTTCCTGGCCTGTTAATGGTGACGTGCTCCACACCTCACTGCTCTGTCAACTCATTCTGATGATTTCCACATGTGTAACTCCAGTTACCTCTGTGCACATCCACACCTGGATGTCCAGTAGGCATCTCAGGTTTCGCTTGTGTACAACTGTACCTCTTACATCTTGCCTCAATTCCTATCTTCTTGTTTCTCAAGGGCAAAAACTTCAGCTTTAGCCTTGACTTCTTTCTTTATCCAGCCCATAAAAATGCTGTTGAAAATATTAAAATATACCCATAGTCTGACTGCTTTATGCTTCTATCTACCACCCAGGTAACATCTGCCCTCCTGATATTGTGGTGGTTTCTTACTTGATGTTCGTGTTTTCTTTTTATCCCAGAGTGCATTCCACCCCAACGCCAGGGCGATTCCTTGAAAACCCGTTAGACTGCTGCTCTTCTGCTCAGGACTTGCCAGTGGCTTCATAGCTTACTCAAGGAACATGCCAAAATCTTTCTAGCGACCCCTGGGCCTTCCAGGATCAGGCCCTCCATTACTTTCTTGACCTCATCCCTGACTGCTCTTCTCTTGACCACTCTGCTTCAGGAACATTAGCCTCCTTGCTGCTGGAACTACTCAGCCCTTATTATTCCTTCTTCTTAGAGACTGCTTCTTATCAAAAAGTTCATGGAAAAAGATGGAATTGAAAGATGATGAAACTTTTTGGATTCCCCCCATATTTTCATATTTTGTTCCTTTTCCTCTTTAAAGTCTTCTCTCAATTTTCACCTTTTAATAACAGCCATTTCTACTATATGATACTCACCTTCCTGACATGATCCCTGAAGACAAAATGGGTGAATAAGCAAATGTGATGAAGAAAGCTGATGGTGCCCAGCCATGAAAAGATAGAGCATCTGGGGGCTTAAAGGCTTGTAGTTAAACAAGTGCCCATCTAGCGGGGAAGCAACAAAGCCCACATGGAAGAAGCACACCAGTCTATGTGATAATGAGGTGTCAATGGTTATAAGTATCAGAAGTCCAAAACCAAGCAATCAAATCGGTGTGAAGGGGCGTGGATGTAGTGGAGACCCAAAACCCACCCGTAAGATAATTGGACAGTTCCTCTCAGAAGGGCCATACAGAAGGGATGATAAATCCAGGGTGTAGCACTATTGAACCATATAACTATCCTCTAATTCTTTACTATTTCCTTCCTTTAATATTAAGGTTTTTATCTGTTTTACCTTATTAATTTTGTTAGATTTGCATATGTACATTTGTATTTATAAGATCATTTGATACATAAAAGCCAAGATAGAGCCCCTTCAGAAACAGTGACAAAACTAACGGTTTCCTGCGGGTATGGGAAGAGGGCATGGGCAAGGAGAAAATAGGGAGCTGATAGCATTGATGATTGTATAATCCCACTCAATAGGATTGAACAATAGAATTTTATGTGGAACTATTTCTAGACTTTTCCATTTTTGTCAGTGACTTTCTATTAGTGTTATTTTTGTTTTAGGAGGTTTTTTTTGTTGGTTTTGACTTCCTTTGTTGTTTTATTTGGCTTTGCCTTGTAGGGGCTTAATCAAGGGCAATGTAGCAGCAAGGAATTACTAAACCCGAATGAAGGCTGAACATGATGGTGGGACAAGAGGAAAGGAAAAGGAAATAGAGAAAAGAATCAGGAGGCAAAGGACATTTGTAGACATCTAAATACAAGCATGTACATATGTAAATATTATATATAAAGAGAGGGGACTAGAATTATGCACTCTTAGTTATATGTTAGGAACGAAGGTTGCAGAGGAACATGGGGCCTCGACTCTCCACTCAAGTCCTCCCTCAGCGCAAGAACACTTTGTTCTAACAATCCGGTGCTCTGTGATGCTCACCTTCCCGACATGATCGCGGAAGACAAAATGGGTGCATAAGCTGCTGAAGAAAGCTGATGATGTTCAGCTATCAAAAGATATAGTGTCTGAGGACTTAAAGGCTTGAAGATAAACAAGCAGTCATCTCGCTGAGAAGCAACAAAGCCCACATGGAAGAAGCACACCAGTCTGTGTGATCAAGAGGTGTCGATGGGATCAGGTTTCAGGCATCTAAGACCCAGAAAAAAATCATACCCATTTTGAATGAGAGGGGCATGGAGTGGAGACCCAGTGCCCATCTGTAGACAGTTGGACATCTGTTCACAATGGGGTCACGGGGAAGGATGAGCCAGTCAGGGTACAGTATAGCACTGATAAAACACACAACTTTCCTCTAGTTCTTTGGTGCTTGACCAGAACATACCCACTGCTACAGATAAGAGGCAGCAACACAGGGAATCCAGGATAGATAAACCCCTCAGGGCCAACAATGAGAGTAGAGATACCAGGAGGATTAGGGGATGGTGAGGCCAGAAAGGGGGAATCAATCACAAGGATCAATCTATAACCCCTTCCTAGGGGGACAAATAATGGAAAAGTGGGTGAGTGGTGGCAGAGGACGATGTAAGATATGAAAATAATCTATAACTTATCAAAGGTTCGGGAGGGAGGGAGGGCTGGCGGGAGAGAAAGTGGGAAAGAAATGGGAAGCTGATATCAGGGGCTCCAGTAGGAAGAGAATGCTTTGAAAATGATGATGGCAGCATATGTGCAATTGTGCTTGACACACTGGATGAATGTATGGATTGTGATAAGAAACATAAGCCCCCAATAAAAGTAAGAAAAAAAGGAAAGAAAAGAATGGTATGTGAATGCATATATTGGATGTGTAAGGTATGGCATAAATAAATAAAAATTAAATAAGAATTCCAGGAGGGTGGGGTGGGGGTGGAAGGGAATAAAGGGGTCTAATATGAAGGAGTTCAGGAAGAAAGAAAATGTTTTAAAACTGATCGTGGTAGCAATTGTACAATACTGCTTGAGGAGATGGAACTATAGATTGTATGATATCTCTAAGATTTCCCAATACGAGGATTATAAATAAATAAAAGAAGCCATTTCTGACCACGTAATTGAAAACTTCCTCCCCCACCCCACCCCCCGTTCACCCTTCTTCCCTACTTTATTTTTCCCTGTAGCACTTACTTCCCTCTAACATACGATATATTCTATATACTGTTTGCCTCTTCCCACTCTGCGGCAAGCTCCACCAATGCAGAGTTGGTTTTACTTTTTTTGGGGGGGGGTGTTGTTATTGTTGTTTGAGTTTACACTACTTCAGTGCCTAGAACAGAGGTCCTAGTATCTATTAGTAAGTGAATTAATGAATACAACTTCCTTGTAGAATTTCTTTGTACATTCCGTAAGGTAAACAAGCAAATTCTGAGACTCGAGAGTACTCAGTAGGTGCTGGAGTTTATTGTCGCCTTCACAGCTTGTGTATCTTCCATCAGCTTTGCCTGGAAAGTGCTGTCTATCACACAGGAAGTACTGCATCCTTCAGGGTTTCCAGTGCCAGTGAGCCTCTGGAAGTAGATCCCCAGGCTCAGTCTCAGAGGCACTGCTGGGTGGGTTTGACTGCTAAATATTCCGGTAGTGGCCAAGTGTGAACTGTTTGTTTCCCATGGACTTCTATTTTTCTTTTATTTCTTTAAATAAAGATTTTACTTTAGTAAGAGACAGAAATGCAAACCATACAATTAGCTTTTCCTTTTAAAAAATCATTTTATTGGGGACTCATACAGCTCTTATCATAATCCATATATCTATCCATCGTGTCAAGAATGTTTATACATTTGTTGCCATCATCATTCTCAAAACATTTGCTTTCTACTTCAGCCCTTGGTATTGTTTTTTTCCCCCTTCCCTCCCTCACGAACCCTTGATAATTTATAAAGTATTTTCTGTTGTCTGTCTTCCTGGGAAGGGGGTAACTTTTCCTTTTACAGAATGAATTTGCCTTTAATTTTCTAGATCCATAAAAATATTTTGTCAATATTTCTTAATTTTTTTTCTGCATTGAGAAAGAGGAACTTTGAAAAATGAGCCCTATCTACCTCAATTTGCATATTTGTGTGTGTGATGGGGTGAAGGGTGGTAAAAGTTTATTTACAGATAATAGTGTAATTGTATCTATTATGGTCCAAGGCTAATGCTTGAGAAGTTTTATTTGACTAATCATTCTTTGTTTCAGGAAGCTTGTAGAGCTAATGGAAAAACAGGAGCAATATGTTTGTAAATTATTAACACAGCATTTCCGTATGAAGTGCTTTACATTCGTAAGCATGGATGGGAATTGCTTTTCCTGTACTTCATTATTGAAGCCATTGTTTTCATTCGGGTAGGCTCATAGCTGGCAGCCTGGAATAAAGAATCCTTACCGTGGTGTTGTAGTGTGGCCTGTTCCTGAAAACATTGAAATCACTGTGACACTTTTTAAGGTAAGTTCTATTTTTGTACACATTATTCATTGTTATTATAGTATCCATTATTTTATTTATTATATAACATTTTATCATACAATAATACTTGCATTATAAATTTATTATTATATTATTATAATAATCATTATTCTATACCTTTACAGTCTCATATGCATTATTTTGGGGATACTAGCAATTTTAACAATGCAAAGATATGAAGGTATCTCATGCTCTGTGAAGTCCAAATAATGTGTAAAACCCCCAAATCCAAACCCATTGCCATTGACTCCAACTCTTAGTGACTCAGGCTGTCAATCCAATTTTAAGGAGAGTTTTATTGGTATTTAATTCGCATAATCATACAACTTAATCATGCATTCATATAAAGAAGAGTTGTGCAGTCATCAACACAATCCACTTCAGAACATTCTCTCGTACTTGTTGTTAGCTCTATTTCTTCCCAACCTCCCCTGCTGTGACACTAGGTAATTCTTAATCCAGTTACTGTCTCTATAGCTTTACCTATAGAGTAAATCCTGGATTTCATCTGCAGAAAATTTTGCAAAACGCAAACAGGAAGCAAACAACAACAAAAAAACTAACTATAATGACAAAATGAAACAAAAACCTCAATCGAAAGGAAGTAGAAAATATTAAAACCTGAAACAACTTAAAAATGGGTCAAAAGGGAGATCAAATGATAAAGTGCTACATTTTAGCCTGAATACATCTACCATTGTTGACGTTATTTACAATGCTCTCTCAATGCTAATGATAGCATTGTTATTCACATATGAACTATGGTCTGAGGGGATTCATCAGAAGCTTAATCCATGTGGGGATTCTGCAAATGCACTTTGGGTTTCCACTATCACCCGTAACCTTCTGGAAATCAGGTGTTCAGAATTTTAGCTCTGATACTGTTCCCTCCTTGGGATTTGGATTTTATTACTTATAGTCCTTTGATCACACAGGTGGGTGGTGTACCTCCATATGGACTTAGTTGATACTTTGGCTATAGATCTTTATAGGAGCAGATGGAGCTGATGGTCAGTTTGAACCACTGACCTTGTGCTTAGCATTCCGATGCTTACCGAAAGCACCACCAGGCCTCCTTTAGTACTCTTATATACCCCTTGTTTCAGAGTCACTTGGTTTTACAAACGTTCTGAATGCTATGTATATTTTATAGTTTTGATATTACTATAGCTACCCTATATTTATTGTACTTTATTTACTCATGGTGAAATAGGGAAGAGACAGGACATGCTCTTTCTTTTCTCAGAACAGTCAGAAATTTTTATTACTTTTCAACCAGATGGTGTAAAAACCTGTTTTCAACCCCTCTTAATCATATTTCTCTTATTAAACTGTATCCTGAGCTTGGTAGTTGTTGCTGAGCACTTTGAATCAGATGAGTGGTATATATATTATGACGTTTACTTGTCACAACAACCCTAAGGTCTACTGTTAATCTCTTTTACTAATAAGGAAACTGAGTTGAGGCACAGAAAGGTAGTTTGCCCACTCACACTGTGGATTAGCTCCGTGCCTTCCTGTACACCACACTCTCCAGTGCATAGTAAAAATGGTTCTGCATACATGTTGCACTGACAATATCTCAGAGATGTGTGGGGGAGACTTTTAAATAGCCTGTGTAAAGTAGATGAAGAGCCAGGGCTTTACCGCTTTAAAAAGCAAATGGTGATCGAGAGCATGGGGTTAGACTCCAGCTGATAGCTGCCAACCGTGTGTTTGGAGAAATGATATGCACTGACTTCGTGGTTCTGAGTTGAAAGCAGCAGTTGGAAACGTGTTACTTGGAAGGATTAGGGGATAAGAGTAATTTCCAGTACTGCTGAGGATGGTGAGGATATCCTCGTCTTTGATTGAACTTTTGTGCCTTTAAATATTGGTCTGGAGAGGTTTTGACGAGGGGCGGAAATCAAGCCTGCCGCCCTCCTCAGTTTATTGCATTAAGCATTTCTGAATTGTGCTATTGAGTTTACTTTGCCCTTATGTCCTTGAACATATAAAACGTTTCTGATGACTTTAATATTTAAATGAATATTTTCAACTGATACTTTCCTTTTTCTGACCTTCATCCTCAAAATTCTAATAGAAAAGTGAAAAAATAAGAAGCACAATTCTTTCATACTAATTTTGGGATTCTGCTTTGGACTAGCAGTAAAAAATGCAAATGAAACATTTGCTCATATTATACCCCACCACACACACACATTTTCCCACTTGTGTTGAAAACTCACAATTCATGTAATTGGGCAGTTTGCAAATAGGAAAGGAAAGGGCTGTTCTGGACCCTTTTGTCTTTAGGGTAGACTTCACAGGGGAAATACTCATAGAGGTTGTACTTTTAAAACACATTACCAATATGGTGCATTTGCTAGTTTAATTAGAAATTCATTTTTTAGCCTGCCAGCTTGGGTTTAAAATTTGAATTCTATTGAAAATAGCTATTTCTAGTCAGTTTTTAAAATGTCTTTTAAAAAAAATAATTGAGAAGGAAATTAGCCTTTTAGCCCTATTCAATTTTTCTCTTAAGTGCAGAGGTCAGAAAAGAAAAAAATAGAGGGTGGAGAGAAAGATAGAATTGATTGAAGCTAGAAGCAATGTTCACTGCAAATGTTTTTGTCTGGTCAACAATATAAATAGTTAATTACATTGATAGTCCATCCCTCCCTCTCCCTCCATCTCCCCTTCCTTTATAGCCACTCAGACCAATGTTTAGATCAGATGGTTAAGGAATCTAGAGACTTTTTAAAGCTGTGGCCTTTCTCTATAAATGTATATACATATTTCCCTTTTATTTGTGGAATATAATACTTAGAAATAAAAATGTAGTTATACAACCTATTTCATCAAATCAGTAGCAGTATCCCATTAAACCCTCATATGTGCTTTTTTCTCCTTTTCTTTTCCTACCTTGCCTCCCTCCCTCTATAGTTTACTGTCCCTTCCTTCTCCTTCCCCAGACCCTGGCCTCGTTACAGTTTCTAAAGTCCTGTTCTTTGGTGTGAAAACCATTATCTTTTCCTTTATTTTCCCAAATAAACAAATATTTCATGAAATACGCATCTTTATGAGATTAACTAGCTTTGCTAAGAATGATGCTTTCTAATTTCGTCCAGGTCTTAAGGTGTTTGATAGACTGGTCATTGTTTTCTAAGAATTCATAATATTCCATTGTGTGACTAGAGCAGAGTTTGTTTATCTATTCCTTTAGAGTCCGTTTTTTCTGTGTCTGTCTTTTTGCTACTATAGAAATTGCTACAATAAACACAGGTGTGCATGTGTCTGTGTATTTTGTTCTTCATTGCTTTAGGGTACATATCAAGTAGAGAGATTGCAAGACCATACTTTATTTGCATTTGTTGAAGGAAAGCACCATACTGTTTTCCTTAGTGGTTGTACAAGTCTGCAATCCCCACCAGCAGTGTAGGAACATTCTAATCTCTCCATGTCCTCACAAGCAATTATTTTCTGTTTTTCTTCTTCTTTTAAAAACAAAAAGCTTTGAGTGTCAGTGTGAGGTGCTAGCACATTGTTTCAATTTATATTTCTCTTACTGCTGATGAGCACAAACATTTCTTCATATAACTGTTGGCTGCCAGGATGTCATCTGCAGATATGCCATTTTTAAGTGGTTTTAAAATGAACCATATTGCTACTGCTTTCACATCTTTTGACTGGCTTTGCTGCATCAGCTGTGTTTCTTGCTCCCATGGAATTTATTCTTTAGTCAGAATTCTTTTAGGGTGTTAAACCATTTGTGTTTTTTAAAATGTTTCATCTGCTTTCAGTATTTATGTATATGTGTAAAGTACTGTTCTGTGTTTTTTAAACAGCAAAAACCACGCTCATTGCTTTCAAGTTGATTCTGAATCAGGGACTTACAAGACTACGAGTAGAACTACGCCAGACGATGTTTAAGGCCACATTTTTTTCTGATGAGTAGCTGGTGGGTTTGAACAGCTGACCTTTTAGTTAGCCTCCCAGCACTTGACCACTGTGCCAGCCTTGACAACCTGTGGCGCAGTTCTCATGGGGCTGCCATGAACCAGAATGGATATAATTACTCGCACATTAATCAAATATTGTGGAGAGCATACTATGTGCTATATACAGTATCCTGGGGATACAGTGGCAAAATCAGGCTGTCAAAATGCTTAAGAAATCAGATAGACCTGGCCTGCATCATAGCTGTAACACACATTGTGCACTGTGGGAAGTTGCATCTTTTCAATATGTGTTCTACTCTGTAATTGGAGTCAATATAGTACCTGTGTCATAGGTTGCTCTGATAATTAGCATTCGGTATAATAATTTGGACTTGGTGAGTGATCAGTAAGTATTTTGGTTTATGAACACTAGGATGACCATGACTGTGAGGAGGAGGCCTGGTGTAGCACTGGTGTGCGCTTGCCTGCTGGCCCATAGGTCTGCCATTCAAGCCCACTACTGTGGCAACAATATGCCACATTTTATTCCTTGGTTTCTACAGAAGCACTGCTGGTGCCCAAAATTCCTCATGGAAAAGCATCTTCAGCCATTCTTTACAGCCCCAGCTCTGCATAGACGTATTCGTTGGTCAGTGCCAGACTGGGGAGACAAATACAAGTAGATTCTCTACTTCCTTCTCATTTTACTCTGTTTACTAGCCCCCTCTCCTTCCACTCTTGAACCATATACACTACCAAAGGTCACTGTTTCGGCAGATCTTTATCCCCTGTGTATGAATTTACTCAGATAGTTGCTCCAGTATAGCTCAGGCCAGCTCAGCCAGGTACTGCTGGCTTATTATACTTATTATAAGATGCAGAAATAATGAAATAGTTAAGGATTTATAATTTAACCTGGAGGTTGTAGGAGTCATTAAAGACATCTGTTGGCACTCACGTGATCAGAATAGTGCTTTAGAAACATTGTTGTTTGTGCACAGTGGATTCTGGCTCATGACAGCCCCATGAGAACTGCACCACAGTGTGCAAGGCTGGCGCTTTCCAGGAGCAGATGGCTTGACTTTTCTTCTGAGGTTCCTTGGGTGGATGTGATCGCTGACCTTTTGGTTGGTAGTTGAGCTCTTACCCATTTGCGCTACCCGGGGATTCAGTGAATATGTGTCTGTTGGCACCGTGGTCAAGTGCTGCAATGCTAACAGAAAGGTCAGCTGTTCAAACCCACCAGCTACTCATCAGAAAAAAGATGTGGCAGAGAGATAAATTGAGAAAATGCCTCAGTAATTATTATCTTGAAATAGCTGAGGCAATAGAAACCAAAGATCAACTCGTAAACTAAAGTGCAATCAATCACAAATAAGGTGCTTCCTCGTGAGGAATTCGAAGACTTGAAACAGCCAGTGCTCCCAGAGTGGACTGATGAGCCAGAGGACTCCTTGTGGCATAGTGGGTTATGCTCTGTGCTGCGAACTTACTGGGTTCAACGGTTTGAACCCACCAGACCACAGGAGACAGATGAAACTTTCTGATCCTGCAAAGACCTCTAGCCCCAGAAATCTTAGAAGCAGTTCTACTCTGCTTTAGATGGTTGCTATGAGTCAAAATCAACTCTATGGTGCTAGTTTTTAAAATCAAATACTCACTCTCAGCCCTCCTACTCCTGCCCACATATAATAGAACACATTTAATAGAAATTGAGTAAGTTAAATGAACACATGATGTGATCTTACTGTTTTACTGCTTATGACTCTTTCTCTGTTTAATTTACTCCATTGTCTGGAAGTTCTTCATACCTAATTCAGGTGCTCACTTTCTTCTTCTTTTTTAATCGTTTTATTGGGGGCTTGTACAGCTCTTATCACAATCCATCCATACATCCATTGTGTCAAACACATTTTACATATGTTGCCATCATTATTTTCAAAACATTTCTTTCTACTGGAGCCCTTGGTACCAGCTCCTCATTTTCCCCCTCCATCTCCTACCCTCCCTCCCTCTTGAACCCTTGATAATTTATAAATTATTATTATCTTTTCATGTCTTACACTGACCAGTATCTCCCTTCACCCGCTTTTCTGTTGTCTGTTCCCCAGGGAAGAGGTTATATGTAGATCATTGTGATTGGCTCCCCCTTTCTCCCCCCACCTTCCATTTCCCCTCCTGGTATTACTACTCTCATTATTGGTCCTGAGGGGTTTATCTGTCCTGGATTCCCTGTGTTTCCAGCTCTGATATGTACCTAGGAACATGCTCTGGTCTAGCTGGATTTGTAAGGTAGAATTGGGGTCATAATAGTGGGAGGGAGGAAGAACTAGAGGAAAGGTGTATGTTTTATCAGTGCTATCCTGCACCCGACTGGCTTGTCTCATTCTTGTAACCCTTCTGCCAGGGGATGTCCAATTATTTATAGATGGGCTTTGGGTCTCCACTCTGCGCTCCCCCTCATTCACATTGATATGATTTTTTGTTCTGGGGTCTTTGATGCCCGCTACCTGATCCCATCAACAGCTCATAATCACACAATGTGGTGTGCTTCTTCCATGTGGGCTTTGTTGCTTCTCAACTAGATGGCTACTTGTTTATCTTCAAGTCTTTAAGACCTCAGATGCTATTATCTTTTGATAGCCAGGCACCATCAGCTTTCTTCATCACATTTGCATATGTACCCATTTTGTCTTCAGTGATTGTGTTGGGAAGGTGAGCATCACAGAATGCTGGGTTATTAGAATAAAGTGTTCTTGCATTGAGGGAGCACTTGAGTAGAGGTCCAATGTCTGTATGCTCCCTTAATACTTAACATACAAATATATATACATAGATCTATTTCCCTATTGTTATATATAAACATATTTATATATGTATATCCCTGTATTTAGACCTCTATAAATGCTCTTTTCCTCCTGGTTCTTCCCACTATTTCCTTTTACTTTCCTTTCGTCCCACTATCATGTTCATTCAGGTTTCAGTAATTCCTTTCAGTTATATTGCCCTTGATGAAGCCTTACCAGGCATACTAATCCTGCACCTTCTTTGCCATCGATTTTAGATCACTTGTTCCCTTTTCCCTGGATCTGTTGAAAACCCCCTTCCTTTGCCCCACCTCCCCTTCTCTTTTGTCTCCTCCCTATCACCCCCCGAAACCATAGGTCCCCTTGTTTTCTCCTCCAGATTGTTTCTCTTGCCTATCTTATATAGGTAGACATACAGAGACAATAATAAGCAGAAAAACAAGACAGAGCAAAACAAAAGAACAAAAAACAAATAACAAAAAAGAAAAGGAAATAAATAGCTCCAGGTTTGTTTGTTGACTTTTAGGCGTGTTTTCTGGCCGCATCTGATGGGGTGCCATGTCCTGGCCCCAAAGTCTATTTTTGGTATTCCCGAGTACCTCATTGCTTTGCTCGCCTTGCTGCTCCCTTGCACGCCCTTAGCTTTCCCCCCTGGTGTGGGGTCAGATCGGGCACAGTTCCCACACTGTGACTCCAATGTTGTCCCTCATAGCGCTATAGGTCAGTGAGGGGTGTCATGTCTCCTGGTGAGCCTGGCTCTATGGTCTTCTCTGTGCTTTGGCTGCTCTGAGCAGGAATATCATCCTCAGGGCTTGGTTGCCAGGATGTGTTCCTCTCTTTCTCCTTCCTCTTCATTTGCTCCTGTGCACTCTGATCAGATGCGCCCCTTTCTCTGAGTTGTAGCTTCAGTACTGTCCTCTGAAGAGAATTATTCTGGGGGAAGGGGAGGGGTGTTCCCGTAGTTTGGATTGGGGCCGGCCCGGCAGACCTCTATATTAGTACCCTGCTTCATGCTGGTATGTTGCATTCACGTCTTGGTGTACTGGGTTGAAGTCTGGTCCCTCTCTCCCTCTCCTAGGTGCTCAGTCTCTTATGAAAGAAAGAATATGCATGTTCTAATCTCTGCTAAAATCATTTATTTCAATCACCCTCTATTAGTGTAGATTAGTTATTATATTTGTTTTCAGAGCCAGGGGCAAGTGTATATGAATTCATGTAGCACCTGTACTATCACTTATATAATAAGTTTCCCCAAATATTTGTCAAATAAATGCCAAGGGAGGCCGGAAATTTTACCTGCAGAACTATGTATTATTACAGAGAATGCATTTGGTTGTAGGATCCATCACCCCTTATCAGGTTCCTGTGGCTTTTCGAGGTTTAATAGTGGGTGTGAACAGGCTATCTTCATTATGAAATCTTTCAAGGTACTTTGAAATCCCAGATATTTACACAACCTCTACACCGAAGAAGGCTTTGCTTCAGTTGTTACATTTAGTTTAAAATACTTAAGTATCAAAAGTGAGAACAGGACATTTGTTTGTTTGTTCTTAATCATTTGATTAGGGGCTCATACAACTCTTATCACAATCCACACATACATCATTTGTGTAAAGCACATTTGTACATTCATTGCCCTCATCATTCTCAAAACATTTACTCTCCACTTAAGCCCCTGGCATCAGCTCCTCATTTTCCCCTCCCTCCCCCCTCTTTTTTGAACCCTTGATAATTTATAAATTATTTCATCATATCTTATACTGTGACGTCTCCCTTCACCCACTTTTCTGTTGTCCGTCCCCCAGGGAGGAGGTTATATGTAGATCCTTGTAATCGGTTCCCTCTTTCTACCCCATCCTTCCTCGACCCACCGGGTCTCGCCATTCTCACCACTGGTCTTGAAGAGATCATCCGCCCTGGATTCCCTGTGTTTCCAGTTCCTATCTGTACCAGTGTACGTCCTCTGGACTAGCCAGACTTGCAAGGTAGAATTGGGGTCATGATAGTGGGGGGAAGAAGCATTTAGGAACTAGAGGAAAGTTGTATGTTTCATCATTGCTGCACTACAACCCATGACCGGATTCCATAAGGGGAGAGAACAGGGTATTTTATGAGCATTTAATATTCTAATAAGGTGCTTCTTCATAGTTTATTCACTAGCTCAAATATCTGTCCAGGTTTTTTTTTAAAATAAAAATGCATGCAATGATAGAAGATCATTTTTATACATGCAATGATAGAAGATTAAGTATCAACATAAGCAAAATGGAGACTTTCTTAATATAAAATGATTTTAATTTATATAAATTATGGAAGTGTCATAAAATTATTTATGCTGTCTCTCCTTAAAGGGATGGTAAAAGTTAAACACTTTTATGTTATTTTTATAAATATGAATCTTTATATATGCATATCAATATATATTTAAAGGGATGTTTATATTTCTCAGTTGGCTTCATTTAAGACATGTATTTCAACTTCATGTTTTGTTTTTATTATAGGATCCTCATGCAGAGGAATTTGAAGACAAAGAATGGACTTTTGTCATAGAAAATGTAAGCTAATAGCAAATTCCTTCACTTTTCATATTGTGATTATAAACATTATTTAGGTGTGTTAGCTTTTTGATTATAGAAGAAATGTTACCATATGAAAATTAAAAAGTTATTTTTAGTACATTTTTAATGTAAATGGTAGCTAGTAACAGTATAATTTGTCAGAAATGCTGTTATTAAAGTAGGAAACATAGATAAGGTCTTCAGTACTGAATTACATACAGGTAGTGTATTAATAAAAACAAATAAAATCTTCTTCCATGGAATTAGAATCTGACTCTGGCTGCAGATTTAGTTTGTTTTTATTAGTCTCTGTTCTGTGATAGGGTTCCATTCAAACGCCTCTGGTATAAGTTGGCCTGGACATAGTAGAAGATCCTCTTTTTCCCTGCAGTTTGTATTCTTATTGCCTTTTGTTATCAGTGTCTTTAAAATTCTAGTCTTTGTATTTGAGGTTGGGAACTTCACAAATGAACTTACAGATATATTTGAATGCATGCTTATGTACATAAAAGAAATGCACAAATCATAAAAATGCACTCCAAAAGTGAAGAAGAGTTGGATGGCATTGGTGTCTTATTAGTTCTAGTAATGATGCCATTTGAAGAAGATTCTAGATAACCCAGAATATTCTAGATAAAATATTAAGAATTTTTTATATAGTCCTTTTTTCCCTTCATATATTTCACAGCAACATTTTACTGCTTCTTGAAGTTGCTTGTCAATTTTAGCAAAGCAATCAGTGTTTGGGTCTGTCTTTTAGAGCAAATGAAGTCCTCAATTTAGTTTAGAAAATGAAATCTGTGTGGCTGTGTTTTGAATAGTAAATTATAATATCAACGATCGGTCAGTAAACACCTGAGAATGAAAATATTAGCAGATTTTGTACCATAATGTTATGTGTAGTACATATTAATGATAGGATGTGTATACACACACACACACACACACACACACACACACACACACACACACACATACAGCTCTGTTGGTTGTAAGTGTGATTCATTGTCACTTGAATGTTGAAGATGACCTCTGTGTTCTCATCGTTTTATCGGTTTGTCATTTAGTATTATGTTTCTAACATAGTAGATGTTCGGTTAAGCATTTATTGACTGAAAATAATGAATGGCCTTTGAAATCTTTGAAAATAAAGCATTTGCTTTGACTTCTGATTTGGGTTGAGCCATGTAGAGGGGCACTTTTAATACCGTGATGTTAATTTATAGGTGTGGAATCCTGTGACTAGCAGGATTTGACCATAAGGTGAGCAGTTCTTGTTTACCCAGAGGTACCTGCTTATCAGCTTCTGAAAAGTTAGCTGATGGAGACTCAGTGGAGAACAATTCTATCCTGACATACATGGGGTCCTTATGGCTCACAATTGAATCTATGCCAAGCTAGTGTTTTGATAATAGACATCTAAATTAGAAAAATCTACACCCACAGCCATCGAGTTGATTCTGACTCAGTGACCCTACAGGACAGAGCAAAACTGCTCCACTGGGCTTCCAAGGCTGGAATCCGTGTACAGGAGCAGACAGCTGCATCTTTCCCCTGCAGAGCAGCTGGCCTTCAAGGTAGCAGCCCATCACTTAGACTGCTGTGCCCCTAGGGCTTCCCAGTAGGCATCTAGTTAGTGCTCAAAAAATGACAATGTAATGAGGAGTAGAGAAGGTAGACACAGTCTAGGAATTAAGGATTCGGGCTCTGGAATCAAACTTGATTTCAAATTCTAATATTTTCATTTACAACCTCTCATTGTGGGCAATTTCTTAAGTTCTCTAAATCTCATTCTGCCCAGCATGCAGCCATAGGGTTGTTGTGAGCATTAAATACTTCTCCGTGAATATTGGCTTTCACTATCATCGTCATCATCTTCATAGCTCTACCACGTGTTTATAGCAGGCTTACCCTATACGTTGCAGCGTGGTCTTCCTTTGAAGTGTGCCTGAGTGTTGAAGTGTGTCTTCCTTTGAAGTGTGCCTAAGATGGTTGAAATTGTTAGAAATATGACTGCCACATAAGGGAATAAGATAGGAAAACAGAGAATAAAATATGTTAGCATTTATTCTTCACAAATATCTTTGAATAAATTAGATTTATTAAAAATCCAATAAAATGACATGAATGGCTTTTAACTATATTCATGTTGTTTACTCTACAACCATGTTCCTAGAAATTAGATTTTACCATGTGATTCAGATGATTGTGAAGACTTTGAATGATATGGTGGTAGAAAGCATTGCATTTATGAAGTGTCAGTTGTAATTTTTAATAACTGAAAGATATTCTGCCTCCTCACATAATCTTGTTTGAAAAATAATGTGCTTTCTTTTTTCATCTCATGTTAGCTGGGGTCAGCTTTATAGAGAGCACCATGCACACAACAGAATGAAATGCTGTTCAATCTTAGGCCATCCCGTGATCAATTGTGGTTCAATCTGTTACTGGACCACAGAGTATTATTATTATTGGCCAATTTTCAGAAATAGGTCTCCTAGCTCAGTAGTTCTCAACCTGTGGGTTGCGACCCTTTTGGGGGGTCAAATGACCCTTTCACAGCGGTTGTCCGATTCACAGCAGTAGCAAACTTACAGTTAGAAAGTAGCAATGAAAATAATTTTATGGTTGTTGGTGGCTGGGAGGTCACCACCACATGAGGAACTGTATGAAAGAGTCCAGGATCAGGGAGATTGAGAACCACTGTCCAGTTGTGCTTCCTTGTCTTTCTTGGTCTGGAAGATCTGCTGAAACCTTAGCAACATGCAAGCTATTTCTGAGATACATTGGCTGGAAATCAAACCTGGTTCTCCAGCATGGAAAGAGGAATTGTGTCATTGAACCACCAATGTCCCATTCCCATCTCCAGAGGAAAAATCACTTTGGATTGTGTTAGGATCAACTATAATCTTGGTGTTACTCATGTTTCCCAAACCAATTGACCTTGACATGGTTGTTCTCTAGGACTCCATTTCTCCAATAAAGGAAGATCTCTGTTAGATGATCTCAGATGGCTTTTCTAAGCCGATAATTTTGTCAATAGGGATATTTTAATAAGCTTTTTGAAAATTAATTCCAGTTTATGAATAATCTATGTAGAGGAATTTTCTAATACAGCATTATTTCTGAAGTGAATTAGGAATACTGTTGCAAATCTCTGTCAAATTTTGAGTACAGCAGTTTCTTACCCACTACTTTTTGTCTTTATAGCAGTTATTTCCAATGCCAGATAAAAAAGTGGAGAAAATAGAATTGTGCAATAAACTAGCTTTTTTTTTCCTTTGGTAAAGGAAGAGATGAGCCATTATAACAGACATAACTTGGCTATGAGTATCAAATAAACCATACTTAAAGAAAATATGCCCATCTTTTAAGAGATGGTCCATACCCAGGGGAATTTACGGATTGATGAGCTAATGTGAAGAAAAATAAAATTCATCAGAATTTGGGAGGAACAGATAAGTTCTCAGCGATTAGTAATGATAACCGCAGCAGTGGCGCTTGTTAGGAGCACACCCCAGGCAACAAGGTAATACAGCATTTCTTTTTTTTCCCCTCTAGTTCTTTTATTTTATTTAAAATTTTTTTTAACATTTTATTAAGGACTAATATAGCATTTCTAATAGGTAAGTTTTTATGGTTGTATTGTTAGTTTTTACAGCAGAGTTTTATGTGTCTTTTACATAGGCAATTTGGCCCATTTTACCAGTTTAAAGTGTTTATTAAAACAACCAAACAAAATTAAAAGGTAAAGAGTAAAGGCTAAAAACACAATCCTTAATTTAAGCTAAACTAATTGATGCATTTTAACTGTTGGATTGGTGAAGATTATTGAATATGCCACGGACTGCCAACAGGACCAATCAATCAATCAATCATAGAAGAAATAGAATCAGAATGCTGCTGGAAATAAAGGATGGTGAGATTTGTTTGCTTTGGACATGTCATCAGAAAAGACCGAATGCTCGAAAAGAACATCCTGTTTGGTGAAGTGTGGCCAACGAAAACAATGGAAACCCACCACGAGATGAACTCACACAATAGCTACAAGAACGCACTCAAACTTACTAACTATCACGAAGGCGGTTTCATTGTCTTCTGCTTGTACAGCAGACCCACCCGTGAGTGGATGTCAACTTGACAGCAACTAACAACTCAAAAGAGACTAGACTAATTTGCATAATTTGCATTTATAAGAAGACAAGTTATCACAAACTGTGTACTTCTTAATGTCAAAGGAAGAGTTTGTATTAAAAACTCTTTAACAAAACAAAAGAGTGCTGGATTCTTACCTGGATGTAGTTTTTAAGAGGACTTAATTTTTTCCTATAGGGACCAACTCTGTAGAGTGAGAGAAATAAATGCATTTGAAGAATAGTTTTGTTTTTCTTTCTTTTTCCAGGTGTTATCTCTTTTTATTTACTATGGAAAATCTAGGCCAGTTTTCTGTGATGCTAATGGGACCTCCTCCCCTCATATAATTAAATTTAACAGGGGGGAAGCCACGTCTGATTATTGTACCTAGCACCTATGCCATAAATACTCAATATATATTTGTTAAAAGAGTAAGTGAATTGAGTGATTATAGTTAAATTAGTGAACTGTGAGAAATCTTATAGGAGCTATTTTTTAAAATCATTTTATTGGGGGCTCTCACAACTCTTATAATTCATACATTAATTCTGTCAATCACATTTTTCCATATATTGTCATTATTTTCAAAGCATTTTTCCCCTACTTGAGCCTGTGGTATTAGCTCTTCTCCTCAACCCCCACCCTGTGAACCCTTGATAAATTATAAATTTTTGTTATTTTCATATCTTATACCATCTGCTGTCTCCCTTCATCCATATTTTCTGTTGTTCATCCCCTGGGATTATACGTCAATCACTGTGATCAGTACCCTTTTCCCCTTTCTCCCTCCCTCTTCCCCTACCCTCATGGTATTGCCACTTACATTTCTGTTCCTGAGGGGTTTCTTTGTCCTGGATTCCATGTGTTGGGGGCTCTTATCTGTACCAGTGTACATGCTCCAGTCTAGCCAGTTTTGTAAGGTAGAATTGGTTCATGATATTGGGGGCGGAGGGGGCATTAGAAAACTAGAGGAATGTTGTGCATTTTGTCGATGCTATACTGCACCCTGGCTGACTCATTCCTGCTTTGTGACCCTTCTGTGAGGGGATGTCCTATATTGTCTATAGATGGGCTCTGGGTATCCACTCCACCTATCCTCTTTTGCTCTGATATGATTGTTTTGACTCCTCTGATGGCTGATACCTGATCCCATCGACACCAACTGATCACACAGACTGGTGTGCATCTTCCATGTGGGCTTTGTTGCTTCCCTGCTAGATGGCTGCTTGTTTAACTTCAAGCCTTTAAGACCCCCAAGGCTATATCATCTAATAGTCAGGCATCATCAGCTGTCTTTACCACATTTGCTTATGCACTCATTTTGTCTTCAGTGGTAATGTAGGGAAGGTGAGCATCACAGAATGCCAGGTTATTAGAATAAAGAGTTCTTACGTTCAGGGAGGGCTTGAGTAGAGGCCCAATGTCTGTCTGCTACCTCAATACATACCATATAAATATGTTCATAGAACTATATCCCTATCATTATATATTAATATGTTTATATTCATACATGCCTATATTTATACCTCTATAAATATCTTTTGCCTCCTAATGCTTTCCTCTAGGCTATTTACTTTTTTGAGTGTGAATTACTACCTGGTTTTAAAAAATTTTAACATGTAACATAAAATTGGTCTATTTAACTGTTTGAAATGTACAATTCAGTGCTATTAATTCATGGATATTGTGTAACCCTCATCACCATTTGTTTATAAAAATGTTTTTATCACCCCAAATAGAAACTCTGTAAGAAGCTATCATTTGGAAGAGAGTGTTTCCATGAATATTCATCAGTGATATTGAGAAATTTAAATAGTAGTTGTCATGAGAATAGGATATAATGGGTCCATTATAGCAGAAACTGTTTTGACCAACCTCGGTTTCACTACTTGGATTAACCTCATGCTTTCCATTCTGTTTGCACAACATCCTGATTTTACCCGCTGACCACAGTCGAGGGATAGGAACAGCCTTCCGATACAGAGATTATTGTAAACTTCCTTGTGGTAGATGGAACTATGGTATAATTTGATACCCAGTCACTCCCTCTTGATCCATCCTAAATTTGCTCTAGTTTTAAATAATTTCTCCCTTGTTCCTCGACAGAAAATTATCTTTGGTTTATTTTAATATTTCCAGTGGCCATTTCTTTCTTCCTTTTTTAAGTTGAGTTTGACCCCAGTCCTCTAAATAATCTTGATCTGAAATCATAATTTAATTATTTTATGGTTGTTAAGTACCATTGAGTTAATTCAAACTCATAGTATCCCCTCCCCCCATGATTAAGGAGGTTTATTAGAGAAATGAATAGATTAGCACAAGTCAGGATCAGTAAGCAGTAAGGATACAGTCATTGGCCCACAGCAACACCGCAGCCAACAGCCAAGTCTCCCATCCTCAACTTCTCAGCCACGTGGTCCCTTGCCTTCTGCCTCTGTGGTCCCAGAAGTCAGCTCACTTGTCAGTCTGTCCCACAGTTCCATAGTCGTGGGCTACATGAGAAGGTACCCATAGTCTCAGCACTGCCCCTCTGAGTCTCCATGCCACAGTGTCTGCTGCATCTGGTCTCAGTGGCCTCTGCCATTTCAGACAGATCGTGGATGTGTTATTCCAGTGGTCCTCAGACTCATAATATCTTAATTACTTAGTGTTGCTATAACAGAAGTGGTTGGCTTTAACAAACAAATTATTTTTCTCATAATTTAGGAGGCTAGAAGTCTGAATTCAGGGCTCTTGTCTCTAAGGAAAGTCTTCTCTTTCAGTTCTCGGGGATGTCTTTGTCTTGTCAACATGTTTCTTGGGTCCTTAGAATTCCAGTGGCTTGGGATCAATTTTTCCTCATCCGTTTCCCTTGCATATTTGTTTAATCTCAGTTGAGATATAAGAGAGATAAATCATGTGCTAATATAGCATAACAGTGACACTCCCCAAATGAAATTGCAATGTCAGGCTTACAGTCTAGGATTTACAACAAAAATTTTGTGGGGACACATCATCTTCACAGTCAAAATATTCATAGACCAATGATAGTTTGATAGATTACTTCATGGAAACGTACATATTTTTAGAAAGAGTTAATAAAAATTGTTGAAAACTGCTGTCAAATCTGTTGTGAATAAAACAACAGTCAAATGTTTTTAAGACTTCATACAAATTAGGATTTTGCATTTAAATTGCTACTTTTTTGTCCTTAAATATTCATTTTATTTAAAAAATTGGAAATCACCTATACTGTATTACACATGTGTATTATACAGGAAAAGCAACATCAATAAGGATTATATTCAAAAGGCCATAAAAACTGGTGAATTAAAGTATTCATTGAGCAATGTTTAAATGCTCATGTATCTGTATGTTTAATTGACTGACTCCTTATCCCTATCAAATCATTTAAGAGGTATTCTACTGAAAATGTATATTAAGTAAACCCATCATCTAATTATGTTTTTAGCCTTTCAAATAAATGACCTAGCATTCATGCATTAAGTAAGTATTTACTAAGCATGTAACTTATGTTGGACAATGTTCTTGACACTGGAAATAAGTAAGAAGATAAAAATCTCTTCCCTCATGGAGCTTATATACCTGTGTATGTGTGTATATAACAAATAATAAATAAAATTTTAGTGTGTTAAATATATAGTATGTTAAGTAATTTAAATATATAGTGTATGTTAAATATATAGGCATAGATAAGTGGAATATAAACAAATTAAGCAGAAGAGAATTAGGGAGCCCGTCTTTATGATTTTATGTATCATATGAGCCTTCTTAACCTGGTAAAATCTTTAAATGATAACTTGGATATTTCCCTCAAATTAATTCATTTAAAATATATTTTAGTAACAGAATTCATTAATTCATTAATTGAATAATGTGAGACTGGAAAAACATCTAAATAACGTTGGGATGCTAGTATAAATGTTTTCTTGGGTTTTAGCTCCCCTCAGTGGTCAATGATGAAATTGACCCTTGCTTGCAGAAGTAGTTCTATTCATTAGGGAGAACACTACGGTATAAGGCCGTCTTCTCAAATCTGCCTTATATTTTAAATCAGTGTGGATAGGTGTGGTACAGTCTTAGATTAGAACTTAAATGCCTTATTCACATGTTTGTGTTTCAATTCCATAATAAATTAGTACATTTTGAAATAAATAATTATAAATTATTATGCAATGTTCAAAAGTAACATTAGAAAAGTGAAGTTTTCATGGCAGTGTAAAATATCCCCAAACAGAAAAGTCTTCAAAATATATAACCCTAACAAATGTACAGTGTGAAGAATACTGTACACTTACTTTTCCCCATTTATTCATTACAATAACTGTGAGACAGATTATCAATAACCTTATTTTACAGATGAAGATAGTCAGGCCTAGAGAGGCTAAATAATTTGCTCGACGTTTGATAAGCTAACTAGTCAGGATTTTATTTATTTTGTCTCTCTATCAGGCCTTTGCCTTTTACTTTTATGCTTCCTTTTGGGGAAAAGATGGAAAGAAATAATTTGAAACTGTAGAATCACAAAGAAGACTAAAACAGCCTTCTTTAGTGGTAAACCTGTAAGGAATATATTGTATTAATATAGCTAGTCTTTAATTGTTCATATTCATTTCCCAGAGTTATCTGGCTTAGTTTGCTGCTCCAAAACAAAACAAAACAAAAACCCCATAAAACAAATTCACTGCCACCAAGTCAATACTGACTCGCAGTGACCCTTATAGGACAAGGTACAATTGCCCCTGCGTTTCCAAAGAGTGTCAATGTTTATGGGAGTAGAAAGCCTTGCGTTTCACCTGAGGAGCACCTGGTGGTTTTGACTTGCTGATCTTGTGGATTGTAGCCTCATGTATAACCACTGCACTACCAGGGCTTTTGGTGTGCTGCTAGACATTGTAAATTGGAATTCCAGAATTAATTATTAGAATTCTAAAGATTTTCTTTCAAGGCACCTTTCCTATTTATTTAAGTAGAGATAATATCATCTTCATTTGATTGGTTCTTTTGGTTTTGGTTCATAGGTAAGGTTTTCCAAATGTTGTTTGAGTGTCCTCTTTGAACCTATACAGAAGCTAAAATGTTAGAGGTGATTCTTCTCAGTTGCTAGATTTGTCATCTTAGACACATTGTTTCATCCGTTGCCACTTATAAAACCTGTGCAAATAGGTCTTTAAAATGTTAAACAACGTAACCAAGAGAGGCCTAACATGTGCCTGTCCCAAGCTCGGTGGAATTTTCAATGGCCTTGTCGACATGCAAAAGCTGTTCAATGACTAAGGAAGACTGGAGAATCGATGCCTTTGATTTAGTGTTGGTGAAGAATGTTGAATGGACTACCAGATGAGAAAATTTGTCTCAAAAGCAGTATAGCCAGAATACCCCTTAGATTCGAGAATGAAGAGACTTCATCTTAAGTACCTTGGACATTTACTGGTGAGGGTGGGGTGGGGTGGGTGAAAGGCATTGTCTAGAGGAGAACATCATGCTTCATAGAGAAAGGGTCAATGAAAAAGAGGAACACCCTCAATGAGATGAATTGACACAGTGGCTGTAGCAGCATATGTGAGGATGGCAAAGGACCAGTCCATGTTTTCTTCTGCTGAACGTGGGGTCACTGTGAGTCAGAACCAGTTCTACAGCACCTAACAAAATCATATAACATTAATATCTACTCCATACATCATTGAAGTCTAGAAATATTTTATATAAAACATGCTTTTTATAACATTCCTTTCTGGAGGACCAGAAAAAGATAACCTAAATTTATTGTTACAGTGTTTTCAATTGTTCACTCCTTTATATCACTTATGTCTCTTAATAATTTCCAGACTTTCACCATTATTTCAAACCACTAAGGCAACTTATAAACATCTTACTTTGTTTAAGCTTAAAAATATATTTTCATCTTTTGAAGTTTTTAAAAAAAACACTTTATTAAGGGCTCATACAACTCTTATCACAATCCACACATACATCAATTGTGTAAAGCACATCTATACATTCATTGCCCTCATCATTCTCAAAGCATTTGCTCTCCACTTAAGCCCTTTGCACCAGGTCCTCTTTTTCCCCCCCTCCCTTCCCGCTCTTCCCTCCCTCATGAGCCCTTGATAATTTATAAATTATTATTTTGTCATATCTTTCCCTGTCCGACGTCTCCCTTCACCCCCTTTTCTATTGTCCGTCCCCCAGGGAGGAGGTCACATGTAGATCCTTGTAATCAGTTCCCTCTTTCCAATCCCCTCTCCCTCTACCTTCCCAGTATCACCACTCACACCCCTGGTCCTGAAGGTTTCATCCGCCCTGAATTCCCTGTGTCTCCAGCTCCTATCTGCTCTATCCAGACTTGCAAGGTAGAATTCGGATCATGATAGTTGGGGAGCGGAGAGCATTTAGGAACTAGAGGAAAACTGTATTCTTCATCAGTGCTGCATTGCACTCTGACTCATCTCCTCCCCTAGACCCCTCTGCAAGGGGATCTCCAGTGGCCGACAAATGGGCTTTGGGTCTCCACTCTGCCCTTCCCCTTCATTCACTGTGGTAAGATTTTTTTGTTCTGATGATGCCTTATACCTGATCTCTTCGTCACCTCGTGATCGCACAGGCTGGTGTGCTTCTTCGTGTGGGCTTTGTTGCTTCTGAGCTAGATGGCCGCTTGTTTACCTTCAAGCCTTTAAGACCCCAGACGCTATCTCTTTTGATAGCCGGTCACCATCAGCTTTCTTCGCCACATTTGCTTATTCACCCATTTTGTCTTTTGACATCTCGTGAATTAATCCAAAATTAAAAATGATTATTTCCTGAAATTAAACAAATACTAGAATTTATTAATATCTACCTCTGAGTCTGATTTTTTGTGTGTATATATATTATATGGGTATGTAAATACAAAGGGCTTTAAAAGTCTACAAAAAATTCTCTTATCTTTTAATTTCATATTTATGCAATTTTTCAAGCTGCCTCATATACTTCAAAAGCAAGTATAAATGAATTTTAAGTTATCCTTTATTTTGGGTTGTTTTCAGTCCACTGCCTACCCGAACACATTGTTCATTCTGACTCCTAGCAACCCTATTTAGGGTTTTTGTTCCTGAAAATCCTTATGGCATCAGATGGCCGGCCCATCTTTCTCCCTTGGAAAGGATGGTGTATTTGAACCATTGACCTTGCGGTTAGCAGTCTAATACTCACTGTCAGTGCCACCAGGGCTTCTTATGTAAAATTGTTACCTTCTATTAGTATAGACAATAAAGAATAGATACTTAAAACATGTTTGTAATAATATGTACCATGATTTAAGGTCTTTTCTGGAAATTGACTTTGTGGTTTTTGTTTTGTTTTTAATGTGAAGTCACAGCAGCTCTATGTACAAAATCTCTTTTTTCTTTCCTGGATATTTTAAATTTAGAACATGTAAACTCCAAGCTTATATTTGTGAATTATACCCCAAACTTCTCATTTTTTTAAATTATGAAACGTTTAATTCTTTATATCCTGTTGGTTTGTGAATGGATTGACAAAATGCAGATTGACATCTCTGAAATTACATTGACATTTCTTTCCTAGTGCTATATAAAATTAAAACTGATGGAGACTTGATAACATGATTTCAAGGAATATAGAAATTAGTGAGAGTACAAGTAAAGAAAATAAGGCAATAAAAAAGATATCCACAGAGTATTATAGAAATATAAAGCAAGGCAGAATCAGGGAAGACATCCTGGAAGAAGTAACTGCAGGACTCAGTTTCCAAGACAAGCTGGTGTTATGGTAAAAAGAAATGCCTTGCAGGCCTTTTACATGGAAGACCACATAAAAAGCAGCAGAGAGGATGAGTTCAAAGGGAGCGGGAAAAACCACCAAACTTGTTGCCATGATCTTGACTCCCAACCCACACAGCGACCTCATGTCATCGACTAGCAATGCTGCTGCCTTAGGTTTTCTCAGCTGTGACTCTGAAGAAGCAGGTGTCAGCCTTTCTTCTAACAGCACCCCGAGGTGGGTTGGAACTGCCAAACTTCAGGTTAGCACTTGAATACAAACCTTTTTACCACCTGGGGATAATGATGTGGGTTTAGGGAATTATAAAATATCCCAAGATTGGAGCTTAGAGAGGGCAGAGGAGGAGAGCAGGATCTAGGCTATGGAGATCTTTTTCTGACTTGTTACAAGTGCTGAGACCGTATCATTCTCTGGTGGTACAGTGGCTATGAGTTGGGCTGTTTACCACAAAAGGGCTTAGATCTTTTCCTATAGGAATTGAATATAAAGTATTTAAAGTAGAAAATTGACATAATTGTAAATAGAGACTTGACTAAGATGATAAGCCATTTTAAAAGAGTTGCAACTTTCACACTAACAACTAGTATTTCTAGGGTTCAGTCAGGAATTTTGTTTTCCTCTGTTCGCTTGAGTCTCGGATCTAGTTCATAGGTTCCGGAACTTACGTGGCCTACTGCTCCTTCAGAGGGGGAAAGAAATTACTCAGAGCACCTTTGGCAATGACAAACGTTGGACTATAGCCCATAATAAACAAGGATACACAGTTTAGGTATCTGCTTTGGTAGCCCTGCAGGATTGTTTCACTACCCACCTCCTCCACCGCCCCAGATGGGATCACCCACTTGGGAAGCACTGGTATAGTTTTTTTTAAAAAAATATTTTAAATGTCCCTTTATTTCCATTTCAACATTCACCTACGCACAATGCTGGGAGCTGAGTCCAAAGGAGAGATCCAGGTGTTGGAACAAAGGCTTCCTTCTCGGCCCTGGATGCATTCCAGGCCTCCAGCCAGGGCAGCTTGCCAGACCTATGGAAGTGCCTTCCTGAAACAAGGGTCACCATCCATCCATTAAGATTTTCAAACAGGCACAACATGGGTTCTGGGATGAAACCGTCTCCTCCATGCTATTTCTTAGCAATGGAAACCAGGTTGCGATAGTTCTCTAACATCACATTCTGATATAGGGTCTTCTGAGTACAGTTCAGGAGCTGCCATTCCTCCCAGGTAAACTTTATAGCCACATCATTGAATGTCAGTGATTCCTGGGCCTTAGTCATTTTCTTTGGTCCTTAGAACACTGCCAGCAACTGGGATACTCTATGTTGGTCTTATCTGGATCAGCTCTAATGATGTTCACAAATTTCAATCTCTTATGAGGACATACCAGAAATAATAATACCAAAAGCAGGAACTTTTTCCTCCTTCCTGTACGCCGCTGCTGGTGATGGACAATCTGCAAGCATTCCACCGGGTCTTAACAACAGGCTTCAACTCAGGGCTCTTACATTGGTTGGTTGCAGAGTAAAGTTGGCTTCCAGGCCCCTCCTGAGCAACAGGCTTAATTTAAACTTGACTAAGTTTGATGCCTTCCAGAAATACTGACACTTACTGGAGGAGGGTACCTGGCCTAGGATAGGCCCACCTGCCCAGGTTCCAGGGTCCTTTACCTTCCAGGAAGCACAAAACAGCAACCAAGAATCAGCCACTTTCCATGTAGCATAGCCTGATCTGAGATCCACATCTGCCCCAATTTCGGCATCTCAAATAATTTGTCTCCAGGATCACCTTGGTCTGAGCTCCAACATTTCTATAATACAAAACATGTCCTCTTGGCAATTCTACATTAGTCAGTGAAGAAGCCCTACTGCTCCGGTGCTTAAAGGACTGGCAGCTTGAAGAAATGAAAGCAGTTGAGTCCCACGAGGTGGCAATCTGTTCACATTACAGATTACAGCCATGAAACCCGCGTGGGACACTCAGGCTGCACCTTCTCAGTCAGAGGAAGTGGGTTCCACTGGTATAGTTCTTATGCAGTGGTCTGCTAACTGCAAGATCAGTAGTTTGAAACCACCAGCCGATTCTCAGTGGAAAAATGGAGCTTTCTACTCCCTTAAAGGGTTGCAGTCTTGAAAATTTACAGGGGCGGATCTATCCTGTTCTATAGGGTTGCTATGAGTTGGTATCCACTGGATGACAGTTTGTTTGATTTGATTTGTTCTAGATCTTGAACTCAGATAATAAAAAAGGTCATCAGATCATTATATTATACATTAGTTAAAATGCTTTTCTTAAAAGTTTCTGTAAATCTTCTCCACCCCCAGTGTGGGATGCTTCTCGTCTGAAGCTTGTAGTTAGAAACCAGTTGTTAGAAATCAGTTTCTCTGATTTGCCCGGCATTTCTGCTACTGCCCTCGCTAACGAGGCTGCCTCACTGCAAGATAGTCGTGAGGAGGAGGTTGGACTAATATAAGTCAGGAAAGGCTTACCTGGTAAAGTAATTTAATCAATCCCGTAACTGCTTCTTGGGGAATGGGACAAATACCACTGCAAAGTCTGAACCAAGAAAAAAAATAGGATAGATTTAAACAAACAAACAAACAAAAACAAAGTGTCGGGCAATATAACTATCCTATAGTTAAATAACTATTATAGCGATAGATTTCAAAGCCTAAACATTACAGTAATTTTTTTAGGAAAGTGTAAATTACTAAAATTAAGACAGTAAAAAATTAGAACAGTGATTTTGAAGAGATTTAGGTTTCCAAAGTAGTAGTAATAAAAAGCCTGTAAGCCTAGTCAATTTTATGAACAATTTGATATATATCTTTAATATGGAGATATTTCCATTACTGTGTGAATTACTGTAAAGTATGAAAGAATAGTTTTCCGCTATTCTATGACTGTATGTATCCTTTATATAGCCTAAAGAGCAAAGCCTGCTAAAGATAGCACCTATTAAAAGAGCCACAGATGAACTTTACTTAGAATTAGAGCTTAAAGCAGTGGTTCTCAATCTTCCTAATGCCACAACCCTTTATTTAATACAGTTCCTCATGTTGTGGTGACCCCAACCAATAAATGATTTTTGTTGCTACTTCATAACTGTAATTTTGCTACTGTTATGAATCAGGTGACCCCTGTGAAAAGGTTGGTTGACCCCCCCCCCAAAGGGGTCGCTACCCACAAGTTGAGAACCTCTGGGTTAAAGGTTTTACTGGAGGAAGAAACTGATATTGTTTTTAGGTGCTGATAGAATTAATGGGTGTTGCTCTACTGTGGAGTTATGGGGATATCTAATATCAAATGACTGTGTTTATTGGGAAGGAGGGTGCCCTACTGGCCCAATGGTTAAACTTTCAGATACTAAACACACTAGCCACTCTGTAGGAGAGAAGAACAGATCTGCTTTGTGTGGATTGCAGCCGAGGAAACTTTTATGAGGCAGTTCTACTCTGCCCTTGTAGGGTCACGAATTCAGTCAACACCAATATTGGGGAAGGAATGAGGTTGGGGACCCTGAGTACACATGAGAATTTCTCTTTAATGTTTTGCCACGATGGCTAAATTTAGTAAAGCTTTCCTAATCGCAAGCTTTCCTTAAATGTCTGGGTTTATGGTGAGAGCTGTGTGAAAGTAAAGAGAAACATGGAAGCAAGTAGGAGCCCAGCGGACCCCAAGGAGACCATTTATGGCGAGCACACCTTGAATGAATACAAGGTCTACCTTAAAAAAAGGGGGGGGAAGCTCTGCTGGGCGTAGCTTTGATAGTAAGCACCCACGCCCCCTACTCTACCTTCACCCCAGGCCAGCATCCAGCAGCTCACTTTGAATTAGTCTATCCAGTGGCGTCACCTGGGAAGGCTCTCTCTGGTCACAGTGAGTTTTTTTGTAAAAGCAGTTTGACTTGAACCTCATTTTTTTTGTGTGATGGCCAATTTAAGAGAACAGTATGTAGCTGTGAAATTTTGTTTCCTATTCACAAAAAATGCCACAGAAACTGTTGTGATGTTTGAACACAGCTTACAAGGACAGCGCTATGGGAAAAACTCAAGTGTATGTTAGTTTCAAAAAAGGTGAAATGCTGATTGATGACAAACCTGTTCAGCTTCCATAACGGATGAAAATGTCCAACTCTTGGTGCATTTGGAATTCATTCCACCAGGTCAGACTGTTCATCAAGCTTTCTATTTAGAGGTTCTGAAAAGATTGCCTACTTTATGGTGGATGGGACTGGTTTTGCCATCATGACAATGTACCTTATCACCTAGCCATCTCACTGTGCCAGTTTTGGGGCCCCAAACTGCATCTCTCTTGCCCTATGCACCTAACTCACCCAGTCTCACTCTGTCCAACTGCTTTTTGTTTCCACGAATGACGAGGGACTTGAAAGGACAGCAATTTGACGACATAGAAGAGGTGAAGGAAAAAAAAAACACGAGGGAGGTGCCATCAGCCATCCAAACAGATGAGTTTGAAAAATGTTTCTAAGGTTGGAATTGCAGATTTGACCAATGTATTACATGTAATAGAGATTACTTTGAAGGTGTTTTGTCAAAAAAACAAATACATAGCTTTGCGGGGGGGGGGGTGGATTCCATTTGGGGGGAGTATCCCCTCATATTTTCAGCATAAAAAATCCTCACTCCTAGATTTAGATCTGATATATGGACTCTTCCCTGAAGCCTGACTTATTCTTTTGGGGATGAAGAGAAGATAGTTGAGAGGAAGAAGAACAACAAAGATCCGAACTAACACCAAAATAAACCATGAGATACTTCTGCTAAAGATCAATAGGCCTGTAATATTTGTTGTTGTTTTTTTTAATTTAGCACAATTTAATATTGGGTAATTGGTTATCTTGACGTGCTCTGTTCTCCTTGAAAGAAATCAGTAGCATAATAAAATGTTTCCTTGGGGCTATTTATTCCAGTCTTTCTACTTTCCACCTATGGCCAGTGAGTTGGGCAGCTCAGCTCCTCAGTACCTTTTAAATCCAAACAAAATCCCTGACCGTCAGGTGGGTTTCCGACCTGCCTTGCAGGGCTTCCACGGCTGTAATCTTGTGTAGAAGTAGATGACCAAATACTTCTTCTGCCAAGTGGCTGGTAGGGCGGTGCCACTAACGTTTTGCTTAGCAACTGAGCACTTACACTCTGCATCCTCATGCCTCCTTTTTGTGCCTGTTAGTGATGCTTATTTGATACTACCACTAGAAGCTGTATAAATGGAGATGGTAGGTTATTAATTGTTCATTCTAGGACAGGATTTTAAATGCTCCTTGGCTTTATTTTGTTTGTTGGATTATGTTGAGCAGGATTGCACAACTAAACTCACTTGACAAGACTATAACAGGAATAGAGATGTTATTTTAATAGTTCAAATAGTGTAATGTAAGTAATATAAAATTATAAGGTGCCTGGCCCTAGTAAAATTAAATCTGAATCTTTCATAGTCAAGTCAATCTCTTAACCTCAGACAGTGAATTCTGATCAATTATCCTTACTTTTGTTTTTCCCAGACAAAAAGAAAATTTGTACAAATGCTTCTTGCCTCCTTAGTAACTTTTCTTCTGTGTTGTCTGAGAGCTTACTCTTATGGTTAAATGAACACTGGATCTCTTTTAGGAACTGAATGTAGGTATAGTCTTCCATTTAAACTGGATTGGTTTCTCCAGTAGCCCCTGACTAGGATATATTTTTAGCCCCAAACCTCTCCTGAATACCACTTTGTCAAAGATCCCAAAGGTGAAAAATATAAGAACACTACAATTCCACATCCCAGAAATTAGATGTTAACCCCCTGCCCTCAACTACATAACCAATACAACAATTTATTCAAGTACCAATATACTATCGATTGGCATTTCTCAAGCAAAAATTATAGCATTCCAATTAAAGAAGCATTACAATCTGCACTCAACTTTTGCTGTTGATAACTAGATTTTGTTTTCTATGTAACACAGAGATTTTGTTATCTATGTAAAAGGAGTAAACAACAACAAAAGAGGTAGGAAAGCCCAGACTTTTTTGGTTTTTGACTTTATCTTAGAGTTAGTCCATCCTGTGATGAGGAGAAGTCACTAACCCAAAGACCCTGCTAGAGAAAGCAAGAATCAGCCGTTTTAGCGCAGGGGAACAATCACCCTAATAGTGGGCTATTGAGAGTCTTCCTGGTCTTGCTCCCAGGAACCCTGATGGGACAGTGGTTAAGTCTTGGCTGCTAACCAAAAAGTTGACATTTCCAACCGCCATCCACTCTGTGGAAGAAAAGTGTGGCAGTCTGCTCTTGTACAGACTTACAGCCTTGGAAACTATATGGAGCAATTCTATCCCGCCATGTAGGATTACTGTGAGTTCGAATCTGCTTAATGATAATGGCTGGGTATGGTTGGATTCATTTTCCACTTTTCGGAAGTGGATATTTTTTAACCAGTTTCTTCCCTGTTAACATTCATTCTGTGAGTGTGCTGTGTAGGTGGGAGAAAAGGTATACATTTCTTCTAGTTAACATTCCTCACTTTTTGTTTTTCTGGTAACCTACTGATTAAAGAGAGTAGGTTATATACCCCAAAGTAACATCTTCTATATGTGAAAGTTTACATTTCTAGGAGGTTTAAATAACACAAAAGCCAAACCAAACTCACTGCTATTGATTCCAACTCATAATGTCCCTATAGGACAGAGTAGAACTGCTCCATAGGGTTTCTGACATTGTAAATCTTGATTAGAGCAGAAAGCCTCATCTTTCTTTCATGAAACAGCAGATGGGTTTGAAGTGCTCACCTTGTACTTAGCAACCCAACTTGTAACCTATTCTGCCACCAGGGCTCTTCCTAAATTAATATAAACATTTCTTCAAAAAGATGTTGAAAATAAAGCACACTGAGCAGTGGCATATAATAAGCATTTCTATTTAAAATTGATTAAAGAAACTATTTTATTTGGCAATTGCTATATGAGGGGGCTCCAAAAAAGTTTGTGGCAAATATTTTATTATCTTTTAATTCAAGTTTTCCATGAATCTTTAAAGCCCCATTGTATCTTGACAGTTTTCATGCCTTTGCACAGTAGGGTGACTAGTAAGAGACTTCTGGGAATTAAGGCAAATACCACATCCTTGTTGTGCATTCTAGTTTATATAAACTCAAACATTCTAAACTTTAACATTTATACTGAAATGAATTTGATGACATATAATGTGTGCAGTTATTACTGTTTCACAGTAGTGTTGTGTGGTCTGTCTTCTAAATTGCTAGGACTATTTCGTTTATTCTTACTTCCTGCTCGCTATTTTCAAGTGGCTCTCATAGAGATGAGTGAAAGAAAAAGACAACCAAAGTTGCTTTCAGTTCTATATTTTGCCAGCTGGACAGAAAAGCTGAGAAAAGTCATTCATAGAGACAAACCTCTAATACTTTATTAGACATGTTTGAAACCAGCAGTATAGCTGAGCTATTTTTGCATGTTTATTCATAGAAAATCAGCAGTAAAAGGTACTAGTGCATATAAGAGGTTATGAATCTGTATGAGGTCATTTCCCTCCCTCCCCCCACCCACCCACTCCACCAGATGGAAAACATTAGAATAGAGACTTGGTAATTGTTTTGCAGTAGGATTCTGATGATGCTCCAGACTTTTAATGGAAAATTATTTGTTGTTACGATGTTTCAATTTACTATTTTCACTTGTCTGTCTTTGGGTTACCCTGCTGGTATTTGAAATATCAGTGAGATAATTTCCAGCATCTCAGCAACACACGTCACCACAGTTGCAAGTAAATGACATGTAAGTAAAATTTTGTTGAAGATCATTCAACAATGGTTGCAGCAGTACATTGACAGGGAACTGCCAGTAAGTAGTTCAGGCTGAATTCAGAAGAGGAAATGAAACAAGGATTGTCATTGCTGATACCAGATGGATCTTGGCTCAATGCAGAGAATAACAGAAAGATGTCTACTTGTGTTTTATTGACTGGGGAACCATAACAAACTATGGATAACTTTGAGAAGAATAGGAATTCCAGAACACTTCATTGTGCTCATGTGGAACTTACATACAGATCAAGAAGCAGTTGTGTAAAGAGACCATGAGAATGCTGCATGGTTTAAAATCAGGATATGTATGTGTCAGGGTTGTATCCTCTGCTTTATGCATCAGAGAAGCTGGATTATATGAAGGAGAGTGTGGTATCAGGATTAGAAGAAGGCTTATTAACAACGTGTGATAGGCAGATGATACACCCTTGCTTGCATGCCTTATATGCATATGAAAATTGGACATTGAATAAAAAAGATCAAAGAAGAATAGATGTATTTGAGTCATGGTGCTAATGAAGAATATTGAAATTACTATGGACTGCCACAAGAGCCAACACGTCTATCTTGGAGGAAGTACAGCCTGAATGCTCCTTCCAGTCAAGATGGCAAGACTTCATCTCACATTCTTTGGGCATTTTGTCAGGAGAGACCAGTACCTGGAGACAGACAGACAAGCTTGGTAAAGAAGAGAAGCAGCAAAAAGAGGAAAGCCCTCGACGAGATGGGTCAGCACAATGGCTGCAACAATTGGCTTAAACATAGGACTGTGAGGACAGTGCAGGACCAGGCAGTGTTTGTTCTGTCGTTGCTGTGAGCTAGAACCAGCTCAACACCTGGCAACAACAGTCTTCTAATGGAAGAATTTTTGGCAATCTCTTTTTACCACACTATCTTGAAAGGCTCTTTAATATGTTGAAGACTCATAATTCTTTGCTCAAAGACAATTAAAGAACAAATTGTAAAAAGAAATAAAACTTCAAAATCAAAGTGAGATTATTTATTCATTTGTATAGAATTAGAACTCCATTGCTTGAGAGCAAATGCTTTGAAAATGATGAGGGCAAAGAATGTACGGATGTGCTTGACACAATTGATGTATGTATGGATTGTGATAAGGGTTGCATGAGTCCCTAATAAAATGTTTTTAAAAATAAAAAAAGAACTTCATTGCTTAATTAAAGTGGAATTGCTAACACTGTAAATGAGGCTTCTGTCTAAAGAGACTAGATTTATTGATTTACATTTCAGATCCTTTGTAGAAAGTTTTCAGTTTGAGGATATAGAGCTGTCTTAATACTTCAACACCTTTAATCTCTTCAGAAAAACAAATAGGATTTCTACAACATTATCTGTGAATCTTTTTTTTTTCTATTTTGGTACCAGATTTCCCTATAACATTTTTCTTTATAACTTATTTTCTGTACAACGGGACCATTGTTATTATTCTTATGATCATTATTTTCTGCAACATAAATTTAATGAGATTTTTTGCTGTTTTATCTCCACAGTCTTATAGAAATTGGGTATAATAGTTTATTTTTATCAGTATGCAACTAGACAGTGATGAAATCACTATCGTCTTATAACAGTCTTTTGCTCACTGATATAAAACAATGTTTGATAAATATACTTCACTCTAAAGTAATTCAGATGGAAGAATATTCTTTCACTTATGGACTGACTTTTAATTAAAAATGGGTTTGGGGGGTTGCTGAGCCTTTATATTTTGCACTTGAAGTCAGGTTGACAAAAAAAATTTCATTAAGTTACAAAATTGTGGACAAATGAAGGCTAGAAGCCATGTCTCCTAAATCTTAGGAGACCTAACTACATTTCATGGTACTATGGTCCTGAGAACCACAGAAAAACTATAATGAACCATTTATAATTTATTTAAGTTGCTTCTTATAGACATTAAACAGAAGAAGGAGCCACAGTCTATCCTTAGATAATTTGTAGCTAGTAGCCATAGGGTTGGGCTGCTATCAGAAAGGTCAATAGTTTGAAACAAGCAGCTGCTCCACAGGAGAGAGATGGGGCTTTCTACTCCTAAACAATTATAGACTTGGTTGCCCAGGGGGACAGCTTTACTCTGTCCTATAGGGTCACGCATCATCTCGGTGACAGTGAGAGCTATAGCAGGATACTGTAGTTAAATACTTGGTTGCTACCTAAAATGTCAGCAGTTCCAACCCACCAGCCACTCCAGGGAGCAGTATGTGGCTGTCAACTTCTATAAAAATTCTCTAGCACCTTAAAGATTTTATGGCACCGTTCTGTTCTTGTCCTGTAGTGCCACTGTGAGTTGGGTTTCTCTGAGTGTCAATGAATGTGGTGTAGCCACAGCAAGGGAAGAGTAGTTTTTTGGATTTTTTTCCCCTGGAATTATTTGTCAGATTCTGGCAATCTGAACTGTCTTGTGGCATTCCAACCAAATCATTAGGATGAAAACGTCTGGTCAGAACATTTAAAATATATAGAAAGGAAAGGTATGTATTGAATGTGTTAGAATATGCTTCTTTAATGATTTAATAGGAAAACAATACTCACCTAAAAATAATCACTGTCCATTAAGAGGCATGTAGCTTTCTTTTTATTTGAGGGTAGGCATGATAGGAGTAGTACTATATTTTAACATTTTGTTATGGTTTGAGTGAAAGCTTACATAACATATTTTCTAACTAATGGTTTATATACATATGGTTCTCTGACATTGGTTATATTCAATCTTACAGTGTGCCAGTTCTTTCCGTATTTCCTCCCAGAGGTCCTGATATCTGTGTCCAGTTTCCCTGTTCTCCTTGACTTCTCATCTTTGGATTTGGGCAAATATTGCAAAAATTAAGTTCCATATTGTTGGTTGTCCTAAGAAACCCAGTCTTCTTGGGTGTTGTTCTGTGTTTTATGGGCCCATGTATTTTATGGGTGAAAGGTGGCCTCCAGGAGTGTCTTCAGTTTCTAGTGAGAAAAGGTTATCTCAGGGCAATACAGTTTGCTCTAGTAAATGGGTGTGTGTGTGTGTATGTGTGTGTGTACACAGAGAGAGATTTACAACCAAACACCTTATAGGATTTGGTTTGAAGGGTTAATTATGTCCAATGTGATTCACAAATATCTGTATCTAAAAAAATCTAAAAATTCATAAAACATCTGACATTTTCTAATATTACAGGATACATTCTGAGATTTCCTTTTAGCATGCTGACTGTAAGTCATCAAATTGATTTTGCAACCCATTAAATTGACTACCCAGTCCTCTAATGTGTTATAGTTCACAGTTTAAAAAAATACTGATAGAGCCTGAATTGACAGGTGCACAACTGAAAGGCTGAAGATCAGATGGACCAGACCATAAACTAGGTTATTCACATTAAGATGACATGGACCTGAACTAGGCCTGTGGCGTTAGGAGAGTCAGACAAAGAAGACAGTTGAGAGATTCCAGAGGTATTTAAAGATGGTGGAATCAGTTCTTAGTGGCTATTGTGTTCCCATGTAATTTGTTCTGAGAGCAGGAGGAGGTTAGGGAGTTTAAGATGACTTCTAGAATTCTAGGTTGAAAGTTCAGGTGCTTGTGTTCCTAATCAGTGTGGAAAATCAGGGAAGAATTGGAAAGAGAGGCTTGTAACTGGAAGAGGGAGTGGGGGAGGGGAGGGAAGAAAAAGGGAGAGAGAGGGGTAATATTTTGCTGCAAAGGATCTTGTTAGATCTCGGGAGATATACTACCTCAGACCTTCCCTTCGAGGAAGAAAGAATTCACTCTGAAGCTTGGATCGTGATCCAAGTGAGTTTTATGAAAGATAGAAGTTTCAGGTTTACACAGGCACCCTCAGGACCCTTTGCCCCGGTGACATGGAAAAGTCATGCTGCCTTTTCAGTTCCTCTGCTCGGAGGCATGGTTGATAATACTGGTCGACCCAATGGCTGAATTGAATTTACCTGGCCCAGAAGGGCCAATCCAGGTGTGACACCTACTTAGGTGTACCACCCCTTCCTTACCAGAAGCTCAAACCTCAGCAGCATGCATAAACGGACACCCCAGTCCCTGTGCTAGCTACTTAACAATCTCTCTCTCTCTCTCTCTCTCTCTCTCTCTCTCTCTCTCTCTCTCTCTTCTAAAGATCTCTTTAAAGTATTAAAAATGCCACTTTGATGAGGGAGGGGATGTCGGGGAGGGAGGGGAAAATGAGGAGCTGATGGCAGGGGCTTAAGTGGAGAGCAAATGTTTTGAGAATGATGAGGGCAATGATTGTACAAATGTGTTTGACACAATTGATATATGTATGGATTGTGATAAGAGTTGTATGTGCCCCTAATTAAGCGATTTAAAAAAATACCACTTTGAACACTACTTTATACCTGACCTACACCTTGGTATTTTCATTAGCCTCTTATGCACGTGAAAGCTAAGTAATGAATAAGGAAGACTCGCTGCGAAATCCCAAGGTTGGAAGTTCAAAACTACCAGCTACTCTGTGATAGAAAAATGAGGCTATCTGCTTCTGTAAAAATTGGGCAGCTTAGGAACCCAATGTAGGGTTGACAGGAATCAGATCAGCTACGTGGCAGTGAGTGGGTGGAGGTAGTATGGAGAAGAATTGATGCATTTGGATTATAGCTTTGGCAAGGAATCTTGAAAATGCCGTGGACCCCCCAGAAGAACAAACCAATACGTTTCAGAAGAAGTCCAGCTGGAATGCTGCATAGAAGGGAAGATGGTGAGAGTTTGTCACCTGTACTTTGGACTTGTCGTGAGGAGGGTCCAGTCCCTGGATAACCTGATGTTTGAGAGGCAACGGAAAAGGGGCAGACTCTCTTTATTGTGCCAAGTAGGCCTCCATAGGAACATGTCAGCAGAGTTTAATCAGGTCGCAGCTGGATTAACCCTTCCTGCAGATGGCATCCTTTCTCCTTCCTTAGTGATTGGACTAGGGTGCTGCTGCTTGAGCTAGTTTTTTGCGGATTGTGTTGCCAGTGCCTACATTGCTTGAATTCGATGTCCCATGGGGTCTGCTGCTTTCTCTAAGCTCCCTCCCTCTTGACTGTTGCTGCCCCACCCTGCTGTCTGCTGCCTGTGGGCAGCCTCATCTTTCTGCTTCCTTGATCTTGCACTGGCAGCCTGATGTGAGCTGAGGGGTCTTTGGTATATTAATTGTTTCCCAAAAGTGAGTTGAACTGAGCCCTCTGTACTGGTGTTTTCTTGATGTCAAAGCATAAGTGTCCTGGTTTTGTTTCTTTAGAGAACCCTGCCTAACACAACCCTCAACAGGATGGACTGACATAATGCCTGCACCATTGGGCTTCAGCATAACAACAATCAGGAGGGTGGCGCGGGACTGGGGAGGGTCTGATTCTATTGTGCATAGGTGTTGTTAATGCATTTGAACACACAGGCAGCGCCTAACAACCACAAAAGACAGTTGGATATATCAATGCCTTAAACCACGTCAGATTCCTCTAAGTCAGTGTTTTCAAAGCTCTAAGGCCGCAGTTCTAGCCTGTGGGTCACAACCCCTTTGGGGGTAGAATGGCCCTTTCATAGGTGTCGCTGAATACATCCTGCATATCAGATATTTACATGACAATTCATAACTAACAAAATTACAGTTATGAAGTAGCAACAGAAATAATGTTATGGTTGGGAGTCTTCACCACATGAGGAACTGTATGAAAGGGTTGCGGCATTAGGAAGGTTGAGAACCACTCCTCTAAGGAGTTCTGGTGGCATAGTGGTTGGGCTGCAAACTGCAAGGTCAGCTGAAACAGCCAGTTGATTCAAGGGAGAAAGACAGGATTTTCTACTCCTGTAAAGAGTTAGAGACTCAGAAACCAACAGGGGCCTTACTACCCTGTCCCGTAAGGTCTTTTGCTATGAGTCAGAATGAACTCAATAGCAGTGAGGGTTTGTTTGTTTGATCTCAAAGCTCTAAGGAGCTCTGATGGCACTGCTAACACCAAGGTCCAAAGTTCAGACACACCTGCTGCTTCTGGAGAGGAAGTTGAGACCATCTGCTCCTGTAAAGCCTCAGAAACCCTGTATAGAATCACTATGAGTCTGAATTGACACAATGATAGAGCTTGGTTGGTTTGGAAACAAGGCTCTGTCTTTTCTTTCACCTCTCTGATGTAGTCTACATTACATTAATTTCTAATAATTTTATTTGGACTGTCCTCAAGTGTTTTAAAGCTTTCCCTCTATGCTGCATGTTGATAAATTCAGCCTTTCGGCTTGAAGGTGAACAAGCGGCCATCTAGCTCAGAAGCAAAAAAGCCCACATGGAAGAAGCACACCAGCCTGTGCGATCACGAGGTGCCAAAGGGACCAGGTTATAAGGCATCATGCAAAAAATATATATTTGTGTGTGTGTCTATGTATGTATGTGTATATATATCATATTGAATGAAGGGGGGGAAGTGCAGAGTGGAGACCCAAGGCCCAAGTGTCGGCCAATGGAGATCCCCTCATAGAGGGGTTTAGGAGAGGAGATGGGTCAGTCAGGGTGCGAGGTAGTACAGATGAAGAACACAGCTTTCCCCCAGATCCTGGATGCTTCCTCCCCCCAACTACCATGATCCGAATTCTACCTTGCAGGACTGGATAGGGCAGAGGTTGTACACTGGTGCATATGAGGGCTGGAGGCACAGGGAATCCAGGGTGGATGATACCTTCAGGACCAAGGGTGTGAGGGGTGATGCTGGGAGAGTGGAGGGTGAGTGGGTTGGAAAGGGGTAACTGATTACAAGGATCCACATGTGACCTCCTCCCTGGGAGAGGGAGGCAGAGAAGGGGGGGAAGGGAGGCTCCGGATTGGGCAAGATATGACAAAATAACGAGGTATAAATTACCAAGGGCACATGAGGGAGAGGGGAGCGGGGAGGGAGGGAAAAAAAAGAGGACTTGATGCAAAGGGCTTAAGTGGAGAGCAAATGCTTTGAGAATGATTGGGGCAGGGAATGTGCGGATGTGCTTTATACAATTGATGTATATGTATGGATTGTGATACGAGTTGTATGAGCCCCTAATAAAATGTAAAAAAAGAAAAGAAAAAAAAGAGAAAATGATTAGGGCAAAGAATGTACAGATGTGCTTTATACAATTGATGTATGTACATGTATGGATTGTGATAAGAGTTGTATGAGCCCCTAATAAAATGTTTTTTAAAAATTCAGCCTTTTCTAGCATTAAGCTTCTTACCCAAAATAAAATTAAATTATTTTCTCTTTCTAAACCACATCATTCTTTCTCATCTGCCAGAATGCACTATCTCATTTTTCTACCTCCTCCGCTTATTGCTACCATTCTGTCTTACACAGCTTCTTGGACGTTAGTTGTGCCTTATGCGCCATAAGGTTAGCAATTCGAAACTCCTGGCTGCTCTGAGGGCGAAGGTGGGGCTTTCTACCTCTCTAAACTGGTACAGTCTGGGAAACTCACAGAGGCAGTTCTACTTCGGCTTATTAGGGTTGTTATGAGCCAGAATTAATTCGATGACAGTGAGTTTCGTTTGGGTTTATTTGCATTCCCAGGTGTAACCAACAAAATATCATTATACAGAATGCTGCAAAAAAAAAAACAACAAACAAACAGGTTGAAGTCAGCTGAGTATCTTCTGGAACTTAATGAACATTTTTCTGCTACTTGTCATTCAGTTTACCACATCAAATTACAGTTACTATCGAGTCATGGTTCTCAGTTTCTGTGGACCAGGAGTTCAGGAAGTGCTTAGCTGGGCAATTCTGTCTGGAGTGCTCTCTTGTGGTAGTCCCAGATGGTGGGGCTAGACATTTTTAGGGAGTTGTTGGAAAGAAGGACTAGATTAGGAATTGAATTGAAGGGGAGCTGGCCCAGCAACTCTTTCACTTCGTTTAATCTCTAGGCCTCTCTTTAGGTGGGTTAGTTTGTATTTCTTACAGTTGGTGGCCTCAGGGCAGTCAGCCTGCTTACCACAGTGCAAGTTCCAGCTCTTAAAGTGGAAATAGCATCACCATTCCTGACCCAGCCTCACAACTACACCCCATTCTATTAGCTGAAGACCAGACGCAAACCTGCCTCCAGCAGTGGAGGGGAATTAGACTTGATGGAGCATGAGAATGCTCTAGAAAAGAGTAAGGGGTTACAAATGTTTGGGGTATGCAATCTGCAACAGCTATAGAAGATGATAATCGATGCCATTGTACTGATCTTTAATTTTGCCTGGAATTTGCTGCCTTTTTGGTATTCCTTCTTAAATCTTCAAAAGATTTTTCTGATTTAATTTTTTCCCTCCTGCCTGATCTCTGAATTTGTATAGTTTCTACTCTTGAGCAGTAAAATTAAATATGTAGATGTAAAGATGCTTTAATCTTCTACATGAGGGCAGCAGCAGTTGAGCCAGCTTTGTAAAGAGGGGTATTTTCAATTGCTTGCTATCTTGTGTGTGTTCTCTAAGAGTAGCTCTAGCTTCCTTATCTTCAACACTCTAAATGGCCCTTGCAACCTACAGAGCGGACAGTGAAAGTTTTCTAAATGTCCGAAAATACATTTTCATACTAATTCCTAGCTTCCCTGTTAGAACCTCTGGCATGGCCGTATAGAATAAATCAAATAATATTATGACATAGCCTTGTAATTTTTCATTAGTAATAGGAAGTAAATCTGACAGGACATTGTCTTTTTATGAGTATGTGCACTATTATTGCTTATTTTCAGAAATAAGCTCCTATCAAAATAGTCATGAATTTTGATTGATACATTGTAGTTCCTAGTACTACTGCCATGCTTGAATTGTGCCTAATAAATATCATTTGCTAATCTGCTGACATAGATATTAATGCTCAATGTGGATCTGGAATAGTTCTTTGTAACTTTAAGATGCAGAAAAGCAATCCCCGAAGGATAAAAAAATAAAGAGCAAAAAATAATATAATAGTTCCCCACCTCTCACCCCTATTAATGTGTTCTTTTCATAATAAAGGAGAGGCAAAGTTTGTCTGTATTGAAGTAAGTCTATGTGGAACCATTTGGTATAATGCTGTTCAGAGTATTATAACCACTTGATGGCACCCTTTGATTTCGCACAAACCTCATTAGCTATAGCATAGTGCAGTATAGTATTTGTAATGGAATAACACATAAGAACTAAAGACTGCAAGGTATCTGGTTAATGTAGAGATGAAATGAATGCAACAGCAAGGCTAAGCTTTCCTGACCCTTCATGAGAGAATAGATGAAAAAGGAAGAATAAGCTATTGTGCCAAAGGGAGATGATGAAATTCAAGATCCACACACATAATCTCTGGCTCAGCCTCTGAAATGTTAATCCTTGGGTAGAATTATTTGAGCTATAGATTGCAGTTTATCATCAAAATGGCACTGTGTCAAACAATACTTTTTATATGTGTGATGTTTAGAACTATCCAATTTTAATATAAAATGGTTCACAGAACACTGGCCAATATTTAAGTAGCAACTCCTTGAGGTTGTGATTTTGGGGAGTAGGGACAGAATGATTTCTTTACATCAAAATGCTAATTGCATTTTAGACGGGAGGCTTTGGGGGAATTTTTTTCTGTTTGTCTTTTAGTGGCAGTTTAATACCAGGAAAAGGGATTTTTTTAGGGATGCCTCTTGTTAAATTAAGAACTCTTTAACAAGGCTATTTTAAAATAATTATCAAGTAATTCTGTAGGATTTGTCTGGCATTGCTTAAAAGTACTTAAGTTGATTAGTTTTGTTGTTTAGTGCTGCTTTAAAAATACCACAAATAGATGGCTTTCACACACAAAAAGGTGGTTTTCTCTCAATTAGGAGGCTATAGGTGTGAACTCAAGGTATCAGTGGCCTAATGGAAGATTTTCTCTGTGTATTGGCTCTGGAGGAAGGCTCTAGCCTTTTTGAACCTCTGCTCCTGGGCAGTCTTCATGTGACTTGGCACATCTCTTCCATTATTTCTCTCTCTCTCTCTCTCTCTCTGCTCATTTATTTAATATATTTTATATCTCAGAAGAGATAGACTCAAGACATACCACACACTAATCCTGCCTGATTAACATAATATAACCCACTCTCCAATGGGATAATTACCACAGACATACAGGTTCCTATTGACAGCACATTTGGGGGTAGTGGGGGAGACACTTAATTCAACTCATAGCATTGGTTAAATGTAAAAATGTATAGACTTTACTATTCCAATATTATATCAAATAGGGATAGATTTCCTCCTCTTTAGACTTTCAGTCTTTTGTAAATTAGGAAATAGTATGATAATTAATATATATTTATGATATTTTTATTCTTTAAAACCAAATTGTCTAAGTCGAGAAAACAACATTGTACTAGTGCAGGCGATGGAGGGTTGTAAGTGCATCTGTCTATTCTGTCCCTCAAACACGTTTAAATGTTTTAAATTCTTTAAACGTCTGTTTAAAAGATGCTCAAAGAACTGTTTGTACAGTGTAGAACCTTGAAATCTGAGTTGAAGTATATGCTTTCAATTTTATCATGCTTATTTGTGAGGCTTTTTTTTCTTTAGCGAAGGAAAGCTATTATTTTCAGTTTTATTCTAAGACATTGTTTCACTTAACTTTGTATTTACATACTTTGGTTATTTCTGGAAGTGTACCAATAGGCTTATCTCTAACAGTAACCTGCGGAAAGGAAGAAAAAGGTCTGATGTGTCCCTTTCCATCTGGAAATACTGACTCATAGGTTCTTGCCTGTGGTTTCAAAGGACATAAGCTGACCATCTACCTAAAATAGGTAGTCACAATGCACAGAAAAGTGAGTCTTATGGGGACACCTCTGAAATCACTCCTGGTCTCAGCATCATTTGGTAGCAGAAGTTAGCAAATTGCTGATTTCACATAATATAATGGCCTAGTCTTTAGGCCCTTACCCTGTGGATAAGCGAAGACTAGTTGTTTATATATGAGTATGAAAAAAAAGACGCAAGTTCTTTAATTTGATGATATTGAAACTGCAGTATAGTATTGTGAAGTTGCTTCATCCATGCCTGTAATTAGACCTGCTGAACTCCTAACATGTTAGCTTAGATACCACTTGATAATTGATGAGTTAAAATAGCTCGATGTTATGGTTTCACCACCCACCCCCAAATAAGAAAGCATTCCCCTAGGGTTGACACTTGAATGAAGACTTCTACCTCTAACTGCGAGAACACGGAGGTGGTTGTTAAGCCATGCACGGGAGGTACTTCTGAATTAGCAGCGCTAAACAGCTCTGGCCTGAGTGTCATAAAGAAGGAAAGGCGGCGCCTCCAGCATGCCCAGCTCTGATCTTCAGAGGTATGACTCTGGCTCTCACTCTACTCTTCACTGGCACTGAGAGAAGACAGCTGCCAAAGTCAAGAATGCAGTAACCTTTTAAGTAAGCCTACTGGTTCTGCACAGAGTGCCAATGCATACATCTTCCAACCCACTGCACTGGCAAACCCGTACCCAATTGCCGAATATGCTGCCACAAAATGGAGCCTTTCAGGGCAAAAAGAACTGGTCATTGTCCAGTTTTGTCCAACTACCCACATTAAATTCAAAACCTTGTGACCCTTTTGTCGATACATGCAGGGTAACACTCCCGCAAACTTAGAAAACACTAGAACGTTAAAAATACTAGAAAACTAAACAAGAACCTTCTGATGCCAACCAGCTACAGTTTTTGTTTTTTTTCCCCCTGCCTAACTATCTCCTTTAATGTGCTATGAGGTGCCAGCAAGCTAAGTTCGGTATGAAAAGAAGTATTTTATACTTCCTTCCACATCCTTCAATTGGATTAAAAAAAATACCCCAGTAAGCAAGCTTATTGTCACCAGTACTATGAAATAGGTTAGAGTGAGCCACTTTCGAAGCAGGGCCCAAGAGAATGTATGTTTCAATAGTTGTAACAGTGTGCGTTACTGATGATTGACCTTTACTCTGTCACAGTGTAGCCTTGTGACACTGAATAAAATACATGAAGAAACTGCTCCTTGGACTTGATTTGTGGAAAAAAGGAGAGAGGTTTGTCGGGTTGCTAAAACTGTCAAAATATAGTCCTAGGACAGGTATTTTTAATTATTAAAATGTTTTCTTAGGGGCTCATACAACTCTTATCACAATCCATACATACATCAATTGTGTAAAGCACATCTATTCATTGATTGCCCTCATCATTTTCAAAGTATTTGCTCTCCACTTAAGCCCTTTGCACCAGGTCCTCTTTTTTCCCCTCCCTCCCAGATCCCCCCTCCCTCCTGAGCCCTTGATAATTTATAAATTATTATTTTGTCATATTTTGCCCTATCTGACGTCTCCCTTCACCCCCTTTTCTGTTGTCCGTCCCCCAGGGAGGAGATCACATGTAGATCCTTGTAGTCGGTTCCCTCTTTCCAACCCACTCTTCCTCTACCCTCCCAGTATTGCCACTCACACCCCTGGTCCTGAAGGGATCATCTGCCCTGGATTCCCTGTGTTTCCAGTTCCTATCTGTACCAGTGTACATCCTCTGGTCTAGCCAGACTTGCAAGGTAGAATTCGGATCATGATGTGGGGGGAGGAAGCATTTAGGAGCTAGAGGAAAATTGTATTTTTCATCGGTGCTATATTGCACCTTGACTGACTCATCTCCTCCCCTAAACCCCTCTGCAAGGGGATCTCCAGTGGCGGACAAATTGGCTTTGAGTCTTCACTCTGCATTTCCCCTTCATTCACTGTGGTAAGATTTTTTGTTGTTGTTCTGATGATGCCTTATACCTGTTCCCTTCGATACTTCATGATCCCACAGGCTGGTGTGCTTCTTCCATGTGGTCTTTGTTGCTTCTGAGCTAGATAGCCGCTTGTTTACCTTCAAACCTTTAAGACCCCAGACACTATCTCTTTTGATAGCCGGGCACCATCAGTTTTCTTTGCCACATTTGCTTATGCACCCATTTGTCCTCAGTGATCATATCATGGAGGTGTGCACCCAATGATAAGATTTTTTTGTTCAGTGATGCCTGATAACTGATCCCTTCAGAACCTCTTGATCACACAGGCTGGTGTGTTCTTCCATGTGGGCTTTGTTGCTTCTGAGCTAGATGGCGGCTTGTTTATCTTCAAACCTTTAAGACCCCAGACGCTATATCTTTTGATAGTGGGGGAACCATTAGCTTTCTTCACCACATTTGCTTATTTACCCGCTTTGTCTTCCACGGATGTGTCGGGAGGGCAAGCATCATACAGTGCTAATTTAATAGAAGAAAGTATTCTTGCATTGAGGGAGTACTTGAGTGGAGGCCCAATGTCCTTCTGCTACCTTAATACTAAACCTGAAGTATAGGCACATAGATATATTTCCCCATCCTCATAAATAAATATATTTGCATATGTACATGTCTTTATCTAGAATGCCCTTTGCCTCCTAGCTCTTTCCTCTATTTCCCTTCACTTTCCTCTGGAACAGTTTCTAGCAGAAATGTTTTTGTTTTTAAATAACATGTGGGTGGTTGGATATTCTTTTTAAAAACCCACGCACCTTCAAAAGAAAATAGAATTCCAGTAATACCTGTATCAGATGAATAATAAGAGTAAATTGTTTACTTTATATAAAGTTACACTGTTTATTAGTGCATGCCATGCTTGAACATTAACCCTCTAGAGAATTTCACAGGAATTACAGATAATACAAAAGAATATCGTGTGATTGCTAATGTCTTATGAAAAGACATAAAGCTCTACCCCAATATTCTGTTATGTTACAGCTTCAGTGATCATTCAGTTTAAATTCTTTTATTTTCTGCAAGTGAATTCTGCAGAGGAGAAGACTCCATTTCAAAAGCCAGGTCTGCAACATTTCAATAAAACTCTCTTGATACTTTGGTCTATAGTGTTTGGCTTTTCAGTTCAATTCAGTTCAGTATACCTGTACATAGTATCCATGAGTGCAATATCCTGTTTTGTAGACTTCAATTTCATTCCATCATTAAATGATTGTGGCCATATGGCAGGGTTGCCGCTGTATTTAGTTTGACGTGAAAATAATTGCTTTTGATAAATTTCTGATTAATTTTGTAACATTTTTGTCTTCCACTTTAGCTTTAACCCACTGCTATGTGTCGCTGTACCTTTACCACCTTGTATCCTAATGCAAAGGGGCCCGGGTGGCACAGTGGCTACAGTGCTTGACTGCGAACTGAAAGGTTGGTGGTTTGAACCCACTAGCTGCTAAAGCTGTGACTGCCAGCTTTGGGGAGACTCACAGCCGTGGAAACCCTCTGGGCAGCTCTGCCCTGTCGCACAGGATTGCTACGAGTTGATGGCAGTGGTTTTCACTCGGATGTTCTACTGCAGATGTGGATTTCTGAATTAGATTAGTCCAATCCTAGAACTGACAGAGCTGGAAGTAGGCTTTGCAATCCTCTAGTCTTTCTGCCTCATTTTAGAAGTAAGAAAGTGATAGTGTTCTTAACTCATGCTAATCCAAAGTCTATATTACTAATTGGCCAAAAGCTACTCAATTCTATTAGTTTTCTTTACTACCCATCTGATCTTCTATTAATTAACTCTTAAGTATTTACATGTATGTCATAATATTCCCATGTTTGTCTTTTATATATCGTCAAATTTTTTAGAGAAATGGGATTTGATTTATTTGACAGGACATTTTATAATCAAAAGATTTTTAGATACAGGTCAATTTTACTAAAGAAAATTATCTTATAATACTTAAATAAAAGTAAACCAAATACCCTGATTAGCTACATAAGTTCAGCATACATGTATACCTGTTTGGATCCTGTGCCATATACTAGCTGTGTACTAGAGTTTAAAACCCAACTTTATTGTAAGCTTTGGTAATATTCTTAAATATATTTCAAATAGTATAAACTAAAATAATTTATTTTTACCTTATCATTAGGTCTCCTATTGATCCATTGTAAATGTTTTAGTTTTAACATTTTCTGCTTTCTTTTTGACTGAGGTTTTACTTTGGTATTGTTAATTTCTTCGTTTTATTTTTCTTTTAAAATGCTTTTCTGAATATGAATTCCATATGCAACCATGTGTAGAGACAGAAACTGGATTAATGGTACTTGTGGGCACAGCAGGGGAGGTTGGGAGGAAATGGGGAGCTAATAACAGTGAGTATAAGAAGGAAGAAAATGCTCCAACATTGACTGTGGTAATGATTGTAGAACTCTTCTTAATGTCATTGGACTGTTGAATTGTATGACTTGCCAATTATATGCCAATGTAACTGTTAAAAATAAATAATGTAGTTTTACAACAGTCAATAAATTTATTTTACAGTTTTATTTGTACTTTGTCCACATAGCATGCATTTCAATAGTTCAAGCATCAAGAAGAGTTCTACAGTCTTTTAGTCAATAAAATTCTTAATTTTATAGCTCTACAGAATATTTGTATGTAACACATTTTTTAATAAACAGTTCTGAGACATAATGCAATTATCATACAGTTCAATAGTTGAGTCATCAAGAAGTGCTGCACAATCATTGTCACAGTCAATTTTAGAACATTTTCTTTTTTTCTTGAACTTGTTACTAGATCCTCATTTCTCTCCCAAACTCCCCTGCCATCCCCCCAAGGAACCATTAAATCTAGTTACTGTCTACAGACTTAGCTATCTTGGATTTAGTATGTCGGGAAAAAAACAAAAACAATAAAACAGTCGTAAAGCTAACAACAATAACAAAATGAAATAGAGGGGAAAACAGTTCTAAAGAAAATATTAAAAACTAGAAGCACTTTAAAATGGTTCCAAAGGGAGATCAAGTGATGAGATGTTAGATTTTACCCCAGTTATTATGTTCCATTTTCCATGCATTCTGTTTGGTAGCAAGGTGAGTCGCATCCCTGGTCTGTGATCAGAGAGGATTCCCTGGAGGCTCCATCCACTGTAATTCCCCTTCACTTTTTTCCCCCTTTCAAACTGAGAATTTTTAGATGTGTCAAAAAGGGGATCAGATGAGTATAACAACATTTAAATATCAAGTTCATTGGTTAACAACGTTGTAGCTGGTTTATTTTATTTTTTATTGTGAATTGGGTGAAAATTTAGAGCAGGTCAGGGTTTCATTCAACAATTCATACACATTTTGTTTCCTATCATTGATTGGAATCCCCACAGTTAAACATCACTTATTCGCTTCCTCCCGCTGTTTCTTCTTTTCCTTCTCCTTCCTTCCTAACCATTCTGGAATTTGCCCTTTAGTAGATGCTGCCCTTCTCATATCAAGTCGCTGGTAGGATGTGTGTAACTCACGATATTTCTTACAGACATATTAGTCACCTGAAAATTGAACATGGTGTGCAAGTTCATTTTCAGACCTGAAGGGTAATTTAAGGTAATTGCACGAATCTCTTTCTGGCCAGTAGTTTGACTTATTGTTATTACCACATAGCTTTTTATTATGAATTGGGTAAAGGTGTAGGGAGCAGACCAGTTTCCCATTTAGCAAGTCTTGCACATTTTGTTTTATCTCATTAATTACACTCCCCACCTACACGGTAATATCACTTATCCCACATCAAAAAGGTGTTCCTGTTTTCATTCTAACTGTCCTCAACTTTTCCTCATGTGAATGCTGCCCTTTTGGTCATCAATGGTTGTTTTAAGCTTTGCATCCATTCCTAGTGTTACTGTTCCCCTTGTAGACCTACTGCTTAGCTGAAACTAGAGCAATGGGGATGAGTTCATCTAAGGCCTGAAAGATAGCTTAGGGTCATAGCCTCAAGGGTTCTACCAGTCTCTACCGACCAACATGTCTGTTTTTAAAAAATAAATTTGAGTTTTATCCCACATTTTTTTCCTCCTACTCTATCCAAGAACTTGTAATGTGATCCTTTTCAGAGTAGTTAGCAGTAATAGCTGGAACCCATTTATTAGGGTCATGGATTTAGGGTCATGGAGAGTAATGTTTGTGTGGTCTATTAGTATATTGGACTAATTGAATCCATGCACTTTAAATTTTGTTGACTCTTTTTTCTTCTGGATACAGACACACCAGTTGTACCTTAGATGGATACGCATAAGCTTTTAAGACCCTTATTGCTACTCAGAAAAGTCTAGCGAGCCTAGTACACTCTCTTTAAGGACTACATTAATCACCTACCAAAGATAGTACAGCCACATCCTTGGTGAACATTCTAGGGTATGTATTCTTTGTTTATGCAAAAAGATGTCCAGATGTTTGTTTTGTTTTTATTTTATACAAAATCATTAATTTTTATAAAATCATTTTATTAGGGTCTCATACAACTCATCACAATCCATACGTACATCAATTGTGTAAAACACATCTGTACATTCGTTGCCCTCATCTTTGCCTTCTCAAAATATTTACTCTCCACCCACGCCTCTGGCATCAACTCTTCATTTTTCCCCTCCCTCCCCGCTGCCCCTATGAACCCTTGATAATTTATAAATTATTACTTTGTCATATCTTGCACTGTCTGACATCTCCCTTCACCCATGTACAGTTCATTTTTATATCCATCTCTTTCCTCTTGCATGTTACTATAAGCAATAAGAAACCATGCAGTCCTTTTACAATCTTGCTTAGAAATCTCCTCAGCCAAGTATCCCAAGTCATTATGCGTACACCCTCTACAAAAATAATTTTATTTTAAGTCAGATAATTTCTTTGTCCCATCATAGAAAGTACCAAACTCTGCTACCTTATGTTTACCATCTTCTTTCAAAGATTCCCCTGAAACACATTTAATATTCAGATTTCTACAAGCATTGTGTTGCTGGTGCCACCTGTTTTCTCTGTGACAACAGAGACTTTTTCTATAGCACTCCTCACTTCCTTCTGAGCCCTCACCAGAATCAACTGATGCCCATAATCCTACCAACAGGCTCTTCAACGCATTCTGCGCTTTTAATAGTAGGAATAAAAGCCTCTACCTATTATCCATTGTCACAACCTCTTCTACATTTCAGGTATTGCTTAGAGCAGTACCACACATTGCTGGCAACAAATTCTGTCCCAGTTCTCTAGTACAACTTTAATAGAAATATGACAAATGGATGGCTTGAACACACAAAAATGTATTGTCTTAAAATTTAGGAAGCTAGAAGTTGAAATTCAGGGAGCTAGAACTAGAAGGAGGCTTTTTATCTAAGTGTGTTTTGGGATAGTCCTCGTCTCTTTCTGAGTTTCCACTGGGAAGTTTTACTGTAACCTGACATCTCCCTTTCCCATATATTTGCTTCTTTCACTTACTTGTTTAGTCTCTTTTATATCTCCCAAGAAATTTATTCAAGCTACACCCTACAGGACCAAAAGGGTATCTTGTTAACACAACAAAGGCAACCCATTTCCAAAAAGGATTATATTCTGAAACCAAAGAGCCTAGACTTACTATACATATGACAGAGATTCAAAGATTTCATGTTCTCTTTTGATTCCAGGTTTTCATTAGCTTTTTTAAAAATAATTTTATTAGGGGCTCATACAACTCTTATCACAATCCATATATATATATATATAAATTGTGTAAAGCACAGTAGTATTCATTGCCCTCATCATTCTCTAAACATTTGCTATCCACCTAAGCCCCTGGCATCAGCTCCTCATTTTTCCCCTCCCTCTCTGCTCCCCCTCCCTCATGAACCCTTGATAATTCATAAATTATTATTTTGTCATATCTTGTCCTGTCCAAAGTCTCCCTTCACGCACTTTTCTGTTGTCCGTCCCCCAGGGAGGAGGTCACATGTAGATCCTTGTAATCTGTTCCCCCTTTCCAACCCACCCTCTCTCTACCCTTCCACTATCGCCACTCACACCCACCCTGGATTCCCTGTATTTCCGATTCCTATATGTACCAGTGTACATCCTCTGGTCTAGCCAGATTTGTGAGGTAGAATTGGGATCATGATAGTGGGGGAGGAGGAAGCATTTTGGAACTAGAGGAAAGTTGTATTTTTCATCATTGCTGCCTTGCACCCTGACTGGTTCGTCTCTTCCCCGACACCCTTCTGTAAGGGGATGTCCAGTGGCCTACAAATAGGCTTTGGGTCTCCACTCTGTACCCCCCCCCTCATTCACTGTGATAAAATTTTTTGTTCTGATAATGCTTGATACCCAATCCCTTCAACACCTTGTGATCGCACAGGCTGGTGTACTTCTTCCATGTGAGTTTTGTTGCTTCTGAGCTGTATGGCCGCTTGTTTACCTTCAAGCCTTTAAGACTCCAGACACTATCTCTTTTGGAAGCTGGACACCATCAACTTTCTTCACCACATTTGCTTATGCACCCATTTGTCTTCAGCGATCATATCATGGAGGTGAGAACACGGTGATATGATTTTTTGTTCTTTGATGCTTGATAACTGATACCTTCGGCACCTCGTGATCCCACAGGCTAGTGTACTTCTTCCATGTGGGCTTTGTTGCTCTGAGCTAGATGGCCACTTGTTTATCTTCAAGTCTTTAAGACCCCAGATACTATATCTTTTGCTGTCCAGGCACCATCAACTTTCTTCACCACATTTGCTTATTCACCTGCTTTGTTTTCAGCGGTTGTGTCAGGAAGCTGAGCATCATGGAATGCCAGTTTAACAGAAGAAAGTATTCTTGCATTGAGGGAGTACTTGAGTGGAGGCCCAATGTCCTTCTGCTACCTTAATACTAAGCCTATACTTATATTTCCCCATCCTCATATATAAATATATTTACATATGTACATGCCCTTATTTAGACTTCTGTAAATGCCCTTTGCCTCCTAACTCTTTCCTCTATTTCCTTTGACTTTCCTCTTGTTCCACTCTCATGTTCAGTCTTCATTTGGGTTTCAGTAATTCCTCTCAGTTACATTACCTTTGATCATGCCCTATCAGGCCTCCTACACCCTCCTCACCACCGATTTGATCACTTGCTGTTCCTTGTCCCTGGGTTTGTTAACACCACTGCCTTTCCCCGCACACCCTCCTCTCCCATGTCCCTCTGGAACTGTAGGTCCCGTTGTTTTCTCCTCCAGGTTGTACATCCAGCCTATCTTATTTAGACAGACCTGTGGAGACAATAACATGCAGAAAAACAAGACAGAGCAAAACCAAGCAACAATATACAACAAAACAACAACAACAAACCAATGACAAAAAAACAAAACACAGGGCTTCTCACTTTTGTTAATAATAGCAGCTTACTCATAGTAGCATGTTTTCTGTCCTTAACAACAGAATGTTCTAAGAATGGGCACTACCACAAACTTGCACAGCCTCTGGTCTTCATAGCTGTCATTCTGATCTCTCTCCTCTCTTTGTGCTTATGTAAAGAAGACAGCTGCATAGTGAAGCCATTTTCAGTAGGACATAGGCTTTTTCTTTATTTTATTTTTTTTTACATTTTATTAGGGGCTCATACAACTCTTATCACAATCCATACATATACATACATCAATTGTATAAAGCACATCTGTACATTCTTTGCCCTAATCATTTTCAAAGCATTTGCTCTTCACTTAAGCCCTTTGCATCAGGTCCTCTTTTTTTTCCCCTCCCTCCCTGCTCCCCTCTCCTTCATGAGCCATTGATAATTTATAGATTGTTATTTTGTTATATCTTGCCCTATCCAGAGTCTTCCTTCCCCCCCTTCTCTGCCGTCTGTCTCTCAGGGAGGAGGTCACATGTGGATCCTTGTAATCGGTTCCCCCTTTCGACCCACTCACCCTGTACTCTCCCAGTATCGTCCCTCACATCCCTGGTCCTGAAGGTATTATCCACCCTAGATTCCCTGTGCCTCCAGCCCCCATATACACCAGTGTACAACCTCTGCCCTATCCAATCCTCCAAGGTAGAATTTGGATCATGATAATTGGGGGGAGGAAACATCCAGGATCTGGGTGAAAGCTGTGTTCTTCATCAGGACTACATCGCACCCTGACTGACCCATCTCCTCTCCTCAACCCCTCTGTCATGGTATCTCCAGTGGCCTACAAATGGGCTTTGGGTCTCCACTCTGCACTTCCCCCTTCGTTCACTATGGTATATATACATATATATATACATATATATTTTGCTTGATGCCTTATACCTGGTCCTTTTGGCACCTCGTGATCGCACAGGCTGGTGTGCTTCTTCCATGTGGGCTTTGTTGCTTCTGAGCTAGATGGCTGCTTGTTCACCTTCAAGCCTTTAAGACCCCAGACACTATCTCTTTTGATAGCCGGGCACCATCAGCTTTCTTCGCTACATTTGCTTATGCACCCGTTTGTCTTCAGCGATTGTATCATGAGGGTGTGCAGCCAATGATACAACTTTTTGTTCTTTGATGCCTGATAACTGATTCCTTCGTGACCACGTGATCACACAGGCTGGTGTGTCTTCCATGTAGGCTTTGTTGCTTCTGAGCTAGATGGCCGCTTGTTTATCGTCAAGCCTTTAAGACCCCAGACACTATCTCTTTTGATAGCTGGGCACCATCAGCTTTCTTCACCACATTTACTTGTTCACCCGCTTTGGCTTCAGCAGTTGTGTCGGGAGGGTGAGCATCGTAGCGTGCCAATTTAATAAAATAAATTATTCATGCTTTGAGGGAGTGTTTGAGTAGAGGCCCAAGGTCCTTCCGCCACCTTAATACTTAACCTATAAATATAGACACATAGATCTATTTCCCCATCCTCATCTATATATTTGCATGTACGTGTCTTTGTCTAGACCTCTATAAATGCCCTTTGACTCCTAGCTCTTTCCTCCATCTCCCTTGACTTTCCTCCTGCCCTACTACCATGCTCCGTCCCCGCCTGGCTTACAGCTATACCTCTTCTTTACGTAACCTTACCCTTGATCATTCCCTACCAGGTCTGCCACTCTCCCCTCACTACCATTTGGGTCTCATGTTGTTCCCTTGTCCCTGTGTTTGTTAACATCCCTTCCTTAGCCCCCTCCCCCCACCTCCCCCTATCCCAAGTCCCTCCGGAACTGTCGGTCCCGTTGTTTTTCCTCCAGATAGGTCATCCAGCCTGTCTTATTCAGACAGACCTGTGGAGTCACTAACATGCACGAAAACAAGACAGAGGAAAACAAAGCAACAGTATACAACCAGACAACAAAACAACAACGAACCACTGACAAAGAACAAAACAAAACACATCAAGAAAGAAGAGCTTGTAGTTAGTTCAAGAATCATTTGTTGGCCCTTAGGAGTGTTTTCCAGTCCAGTTTGTTGGGGAACCACGCCCTGGCCCCAAAGTCCACTTTCAGCATTCCCTGGGGACCTTGCCACTCCATTCCCCTGCTGTTCCGCTGCACTCTACTACACTTTGCCTCGGTGTGGTGGGATCAGGTCAGGTGCAATTCCCACACTGTGTCTCCGGTGCTGTCCCCTGTATAGCCCTTGGTCACTGAGGGGCATCATGTCTCATAGTGGGGCCAGCCATGTTGTTCTCTCTGTGGACTGGCTGCTCTAGTCAGGAACATCATCCTCACGGCCTGGTGGGCCAGGCTGTGCTCTACTCTCTCCTCCTCCCCCTTCCTCTGCTACCATGTGCTCTGATCAGATATGTCCATCTCCCGGAGCTGCAGAATCAATGTCGTCCTTTGAAACAAATTCTTCTCGGGAGAGGGGCAGGAATCCACTTAATTTTTGGTGCTGGGGTCAGCCTCCCAGATCTCTCCACTGGTTCCCTACTCCATGCCTGGATGTTCACACCTTGCGGCACTGGGTTGAAGTCTGGTCCCACTTTCCCTGTGGAGATATAAACAATACCCTCCCCTTGGGTGGGTTAGTGCCCCATGCCCCCACTCCCCTTTGCTTCCTTATATTCATCCTTTTATTTTCCTTTCCCAACCTCCTCAACCGTTGTCTACCGTGTGCATCCCTGGGTTTGGTCTGGTCTCTGCCATACTACAGTCTTCACCCCAAAAATGTTTGTATACAGTAGCTTTTTCCCCTATGCCACTTTTGCATTTAAAAAAATTCTTTTTAATACTTATCAGCGGGCTCATGTTGTACTTGTCCTTTTGTGCCTGACTTACTTCACTTAGCATGATTTCCTCCAGTTCTTCCCATGCCTCTATGTGCCTTATATGTTCATCACTGCTTTTTAGTGATGCGTAGTACTCCATTGTATGTATATACCACAGTTTTTTAATCCAATCGTCAGTGGATGGAAATTTTGGTTGCTTCCAGCTCCTTGCAATTGTGAACTGTGCCGCAATGAACATTGGAGCACAGATGTCTGGCCTTGGTTTGTTTCTTGCCTCTTCTGGGTATATGCCCAGTAAGGGGATTGCTGGGTCATATGGTAACTCTATTTCCATCTGTTTTAAGTATTGCCAGATTGATTTCCATAGTGGCTGTACATACTTTCAGGCCCACCAGCAGTGGATAAGAGTTCCTGTCTTCCCACAGCCCCTCCAACAGTTGTTGCTTTCTGATTTTTCGAATTGGACTACCTTTGAGGGTGTCAGGTGGTACCTCTTTGTTGTTTTAATTTGCATTTCTCTTATGGCTAAAGATCGGGAACATTTTCTCATATGTTTGTTGGTCATTCGGATTTCTGCCCCTGTGAAACTTCTGTTCAAGTCCTTTGCCCACCTCTCAAGTGGACCATTAATTTTTTTCTTTTTGGAAGCTAGCAGAGTAGTATAGATTTTAGTAATAAGGCCTTTGTCTGATGTGTCATTGCTAAAGATGTTTTCCCAGTCTGTGGACTCTCTTATTACTCTCTTGGTGAATTCTTTAGATGTACACAAGTGTTTTATCTTCAGTATATCCCATTTGTCAATTTGTGCCTCCTCTGTGTTTGTGTCCTTCCCTATTTCTGATAGCCTGTGTGTTCCCTGTGCCAAAGTTCTCAAGTTGGTCCCAATTCCCTCATTGATGGCCCTAATAGTTTGGGGTTTAACTTCAAGGTCTGTGATTCACCTTGAGTTTATTCCTGTGCATGGAGTGAGATAAGGGTCTTGCTTCATTTTTCTGCATGTTGATATCCATTTTTTCCAGCACCACTTGTTAAAGGCATCTGCTTCCCGTTTTATATTTTTGGGGCCCTTATCAAAGATCAGCTGTCTGTATGCTGATGCTTTTATTTCTGGGTTTTCAGTTCTTTTCCATTGGTCTGAGTATCTGTCTTTGTACCAATACCATGCAGTTTTGAGAACTGTGGCTGTATAGTATGTGCCAAAGTCAGGTAAAGCAAGCCCTCCCACTGTGTCCTTCTTCTTGAGGAGTTCTCTGCTAATTCTGGGCTTTTTCCCTCTCCATATGAAGTTGGTAATCAGTTTTTCCATTTCTTTGAAGAAAGATGATGGTGATTGTATCGGGATGGCATTAAACTTATATAGTGCTTTTGGCAGAACTGACATCTTAACTATATTAAGTCTTCCACTCCAAGAGCATGGGATATTCTTCCATTTGTTGAGGTCGCTCTTGGTTTCTTGTAATAGTGTTCTATAGTTTTCCCTGTATAGGTCTTTTGTTTTTTCAGTCAGGTGTATCCCTAGATATTTCAATTTGTGATTGGCTATTGTGAAGGGTACCACCTTTTTGATCTCTTCTTCTGTCGTCTTATCTGATGTGTATAACAGTCTGATGGACTCCTGTTTGTTGATCTTGTATGCTGCCACTCTGCCAAACTCCTCTGTTGCTTCCAGTACTCCCCTTGTGGAACTTTTGGGATTTTCCATATATAAAATCATATCATCTGCAAATAACGATTATTTCACGTCTTCCTTTCCCAGACGAATACCTTTGATGTCACTTCTTTGCCTTATTCTGTTAGCTAAAACCTCCAGCATGATATTAAATAGGAGTGGGGACAAGGGGCATCCTTGTCTGGTCCCCTTTTTCAGTGGGATTGTGTTAATCTTTTCTCCATTGACTACCACTTTGGCTGTTGGTTTTTCATATATTGCTTGTATTGTCTTGGGGAACATTCCTTCCATTCCTATCTTCGCAAGTGTCTTAAACAGGAATTGGTGTTGGACGTTGTCGAATGCTTTTTCTATGTCTATTGATAATATCATGTGATTCTTATACTTTTTCATGTCAATTTGACGAATAATACTAATGGTCTTTCATATGTTGAACCATCCCTGCATCCCTGGTATGAATCCCACTTGGTCATGGTGAATTATTTGTTTTATATACTTTTGTATTCTGTTGGCTAGTATTTTGTTATAAATATTTTTGCATCAATGTCCATTAGGGATATTGGTCTGTAGTTCTCGATTCTTGTGGAATCCTTGCCCGGTTTGGGTATCAAAGTTATACTAGCTTCATAGAAGGAGTTCGGGAGTTTGCCATCTTTTTCTAAGTTCTGGAGACATAGGCTTTTTTATAGTGGCCTCTCCTACTCTGTTCACCACCACATCAAATGTTTTTCCTCAGAGTCAAACTATGGCAAGACAGTTATACATACGCAGATACTTCACATGTCTGTTTTGTCGTGCCTGATACACTTATCAGAGCATAACTCTGAGGTTTGCAATCAGGAATAAAGTTAATGAAATGGATGATCCACTGAATACAGATTAAAGACAGGTGTGTGTTAGAGATCAACACAATTGATACACCCTGATACGTAAGCACAAAGAATTTAAATACAAAGTTAAGTAAAATAATGTTTTACAATAAAATCTAACATAATTGTGTTCCTTAATTAAAGGAAGACAAAGCGAAGTCTCCCATAAAAAAGCATGAAAGAGTTGAAAGGAAAAGCATATCGTTCAACTACAATTCCAAGATTATTCTACATTCTAAAAACAGTTCTTTGAGCATCCTGATTTTTTAAAAATTAAATTAGATGCCACCCAATAGGAAGAATTACTAGCATAATTGCTACTTTGAGTGATAGATTGGTAATAGATCTGAGGGGACTTCAAGTAGTTCATGTAAAAAATCCTTTTTTGTTTGCTTTTGGATATCTCATTGTATGTACTTCTCTAAGGCTCAAGCACAACAGTTGTGAAACTTACTCGGGACCAGGCAGTACGCAGGGTGCTATGAGTTCGAATCACCTTGTTGGTACCTCATAACAAGGTTCTATGCAATTATACACTTCCCCGTATGTTAACATTTTCTTTTCTAGACTTTAGATAAATTTCATTTTAAAGAACAAAAGATCAGAACACATTTACTAATGGGAAGAAGATGGATCATTTAGGTAAGAGGAAATATATAAATATTTACTATAATATTGGAATAGAGACGGACAGCAGAAACATGGGTGGAGGGAGACATTGGACAGTATGTCAAGAAAAAATAATTATAAATTATCAAGGGTTTGTGAGGAACGGAGGGTGGGGGAAGGAAGGGGAAAAACCAGGAGCTGATACCAAGGGCTCAAGTAGAGAGAAAATGTTTTGAGAATGATGATGGCAACAATGTACAAATGTGCTTGACACAATTGATGGATTTGTGGATTGTGATATGAGTTGTATGAGCCCCCCAATGAAATGATTTTTTAAGAAATGGAATAGAAAAGTCCAAAATTGAATTATTCAGTATTATGAATTGAGTAGGTCTCCTGAAAATATATGCTTGGATCTACAATCAGTCTTCATGGATGCAGATGAGAAGAGATCAAAAGGTGTGTTATATTTGGTAAATCTGTTGCACAAAACCTCTTTAGAATGTTTCAAAGCAAGGAGGTTTCTTTGAGGCCTAAGGTACACATACACCAAGCTATGGTATTTTCAACTGTGTCATATGCATTTGAGGTGGACACTGAATAAGGAAGACGGACAAAAAATCAATGTGTTGGAATGTGGTACTGGTAAATAATATTGAAAGTACCATGGACTGCCAAGGGACAAACAAATCAGTCTTGAAGAGAAGTAGAAGCAGAATGATCTTTAAAGGCAAGGATGGCAAGACTTCGTCTTACATACTTTGGACATGTTGTCAGGACAGACCAGTCACTGGAGAAGAATATCACGTCTGGTAAAGAAGAGGGGCAGCAAAAACAAAGATGGATTGATAGATCAGTGCGATGGATTGACACAGTGGCTGCAACAGTGGGCTCAAGCATAAGAACAATTGTGAGAATGGAGCAGGAGAGGGCAGTGTTTTGTTCTGTTGTGCATAGGGTCGCTATGGGTTGGAACCAACTCTATGATACCTAACAACAACAAAATATGTGCTATAAATCCTAACTTTATTTCTGTGTTTAAGTCTTCATCTACAGCTCGTACCTCAAATTCAGACTTCTACCCTCCAGAATGGTGAGAAAATAAATTTGTTGTGAAGCACTTGTGCTATTTCCATTGTATCAGCAGTCAGTGATTAAGAATATACCGCTGACGGCTGGGAGTACTGCTATAACAGATACATAAAATGTGGGTGGGCTTTTGGAATTGGGTAATGGGGTAGAGGCCAACAGAGTTTTAAGGTGTCCAATACTGAAATGGTTGCAGCAGTGGCTTAAACATAACAATTTTAAGGGTTGTGCACAATTGGGCAGTGTGTAATGGTTTTACATGGAGTCACTGAGTCAGATCTGACTCAATAGAACCTAACAACAACAACAACAGCAATACTAAAGCCTAGATGGCCTCGAAGATTCCGATGGTAAATTTTGAGTGGTTCAAAGGTAATTCTGATGAAGGCTCCCTGAGGTAAGTGAAGAGGGGTATCTCAAAAAACAAAAACAAACTCACTGCCACTGAGGCCATCCTGACTCATAGTGACCCTCTAGTCTAGTCTAGAACTGTACAGGAGTAGAAAGCCTCATCTTACTCTTGTTTGTGTATCTATTTTCAAATAATTTATCTTAGTAAAAATGATCTGTAACTAAAAAAACCTTTGATTGAAAAATGTCTTGTCTTCTACTAAATCCCAGTTTTCTAAGCTAGTTAGTGAAATGTAAAAGACAAACATTGAAGTGTTATCACATAACCTTAAATACTTAAGGCTAGTATTTAGAACCTCAGGTAGTAAACAAAATAAATGGAAGAAAATAGATTCTTACTAATAAACTATTTGACCTTGGATTTGCACTTGATCATGACCTCATAGTTTCCTTATCTCTAAAATGAGGCAAAAAGACTTGTTGATTTCTAGTCTACTTCCAGGAGACCTGGTGGTGAAGTGGTAATGTATTAGGCTGCAAAATGCAAGGCCAGCAGTTCAAAACCACCAGCTCCTCTGTGGCAGAAAGTATGAGTTTTTTTATTCCTGAAAAGAGATACAATCTCAGAAACTCACGGGGACATTTCTAACTCCATGTTATTAGGGTCACGATGAATTGGCATTGACTTAATGGCACTGTTGCAGTTTTTAAAGCCTACTTCTAGCTCTGTCAGTTCTAGGATTGGACTAATTTAATTCAGAAATCCACATCTGCAGTAGAACATCCGAGTGAAAACCACTGCCATCAACTCGTAGCAATCCTGTGCGACAGGGCAGAGCTGCCCAGAGGGTTTCCACGGCTGTGAGTCTCCCCAAAGCTGGCAGTCACAGCTTTAGCAGCTAGTGGGTTCAAACCACCAACCTTTCAGTTCGCAGTCAAGCACTGTAGCCACTGTGCCACCCGGGCCCCTTTGCATTAGGATACAAGGTGGTAAAGGTACAGCGACACATAGCAGTGGGTTAAAGCTAAAGTGGAAGACAAAAATGTTACAAAATTAATCAGAAATTTATCAAAAGCAATATTTTCACGTCAAACTAAATACAGCGGCAACCCTGCCATATGGCCACAATCATTTAATGATGGAATGAAATTGAAGTCTACAAAACAGGATATTGCACTCATGGATACTATGTACAGGTATACTGAACTGAATTGAACTGAAAAGCCAAACACTATAGACCAAAGTATCAAGAGAGTTTTATTGAAATGTTGCAGACCTGGCTTTTGAAATGGAGTCTTCTTCTCTGCAGAATTCACTTGCAGAAAATAAAAGAATTAAAATGAATGATCACTGAAGTTGTAACATAACAGAATATTGGGGTAGAGCTTTATGTCTTTTCATAAGACATTAGCAATCGCACGATATTCTTTTGTATTATCTGTAATTCCTGTGAAATTCTCTAGAGGGTTAATGTTCAAGCATGGCATGCACTAATAAACAATGTAACTTTATATAAAGTAAACAATTTACTCTTATTATTCATCTGATACAGGTATTACTGGAATTCTGTTTTCTTTTGAAGGTACGTGGGTTTTTAAAAAGAGTATCCAACCACCCACATGTTATTTAAAAACAAAAACCTTTGTACTAGAAACTGTCCCAGGATTATATTTTGACAGTTTTAGCAACCCGACAAACCTCTCTCCTTTCTTCCACAAATCAAGTCCAAGGAGCAGTTTCTTCATGTATTTCATTCAGTGTCACAAGGCTACACTGTGACAGAGTAAAGGTCAATCATCAGTAACGCACACTGTTACAACTATTGAAACATACATTCTCTTGGGCCCTGCTTCGAAAGTGGCTCACTCTAACCTATTTCATAGTACTGGTGACAATAAGCTTGCTTACTGGGGTATTTTTTTTAATCCAATTGAAGGATGTGGAAGGAAGTATAAAATACTTCTTTTCATACCGAACTTAGCTTGCTGGCACCTCATAGCACATTAAAGGAGATAGTTAGGCAGGGGGAAAAAAAACAAAAACTGTAGCTGGTTGGCATCAGAAGGTTCTTGTTTAGTTTTCTAGTATTTTTAACGTTCTAGTGTTTTCTAAGTTTGCGGGAGTGTTACCCTGCATGTATCGACAAAAGGGTCACAAGGTTTTGAATTTAATGTGGGTAGTTGGACAAAACTGGACAATGACCAGTTCTTTTTGCCCTGAAAGGCTCCATTTTGTGGCAGCATATTCGGCAATTGGGTACGGGTTTGCCAGTGCAGTGGGTTGGAAGATGTATGCATTGGCACTCTGTGCAGAACCAGTAGGCTTACTTAAAAGGTTACTGCATTCTTGACTTTGGCAGCTGTCTTCTCTCAGTGCCAGTGAAGAGCAGAGTGAGAGCCAGAGTCATACCTCTGAAGATCAGAGCTGGGCATGCTGGAGGCGCCGCCTTTCCTTCTTTATGACACTCAGGCCAGAGCTGTTTAGCGCTGCTAATTCAGAAGTACCTCCCGTGCATGGCTTAACAACCACTTCCGTGTTCTCGCAGTTAGAACTAGAAGTCTTCATTCAAGTGTCAACTCTTCATTCAAGAGTAAAGCTCTCCCTCTATGTTGGTTCCAGCCAAACATTATCCTGTCTTTGAGCTTCTGCTGTGGCTTGCGCTCTCTCTCCTTCTTTGTCTCTCTATAGGTTAATTTCTTTTCCATCTTAACAGATATTGACTCAGGATACACTCCAATCCTGACTCATTAACATGAAATCATAATCCCTTATCAAGTAGGATTTTAACTAAGCACATAGCAGCTAGGTTCCAATCCCTAACCATCTACATTTTACACTTAAAAATTCACTGCCATCCACTTGATTCTGACTCAGAGCATCCCTACCCAACAGGATAGAGCTTCTTTTCTAAGGTTCTGACACTGTTATTCTTTATAGGTGTATAAAGTCTTATGTTTCTCTCGTGGATTGGCTGGTTGGTTTGCATTGATAACTTTGAATTTTGTACTGAAACAAGTGACTCACTATTCAACCAGTGCTACATATTTCATTCTACTCCCTTGGTTTTAGGTAGCCCTATTCTCCTAGTCCATTATAGTAACAACCTCCTTTACTCTTTCAGCATGGGTAGACCGCAACCACCTTCTGCTTGGCCATAGCAGCCTCCTACCCTTAGCATTCATGGTACACCTTAATACCAGTCTCACACTCGAACTGAGTTGGTAAAGATCCAAATATGAGTGAAGCTTCAGGCATATTCTGTCCTAAAGGCAAAATTATCTGAGGATGTCTATAATCTAGAATATAAGTTCCCAAAGAGATATCCGTTCCATTTATCTCGATGGCAGTCCCATAGCCTTGGGCTTCTGCTCCATTTTCCCATACCTCTGGAAGGCAAGTCTGCCTCTTCAAGTTTGGGTAGCAACAACTTTTAATTCTTTTAAGTGGAAACCCTCCTTTCTCCACTCCATTCTTTTGCCTCGTGTGCATTACAACCCTTTATAACTCTAGAAATGTGTTATTGAAGATCCAGTTCTTTGAACCCTAGGAGACTTTGGCCACACCCCTTTGAGAGAAGACTGTGGCCCTGTCCCTGGAAACTGAGAAGGCCCTGTTTTCCATGTTCCTTCCCACAGTTCTGCTGACCGTGGAGCTGCTCCAGGGAAGGTCCTTTGCTTTTTATGAAGGTTCACAGATACAACTCCTTTGAACTGTTTCCTGCCTATAGAATTCCAAGAGAATGTTTCTTGAACCAGTGTTCTTTTTTGGCCTTCTTCAGTCTAAGCTGATGGATTTTCTGTTTGTAACTTGATTGCATCCATCGATCATAGGATTATTCCCTTTAACAAAAAGTAAGTAACAGAATATAGTGTGATTATTATACCTTTAGTGAATATTCTTGGACCCATGTCTTTAATTTTCACATTAGCGTTTTCTAGATCTTTAAGGTTTTTTTTTAAATTTAACATAGTTCATTTTCTAGTTCATCTCTTTCCTCTGGCATTTTACTGTAAGTGGCATGGAGAAGCCATGTGGCCTTTTAAGGTCTTGTTTAAAGATTTTATCAGCCAGATACTCAGTTTCATCACTTATAAATTTCAACTAATTCTCATCATAATTCAGACAAGTTCTTTGCCACTGAATAAAATTTATTGCCCTTTCTTCATTGTCCAGTCACATTTCAGTCTTTTTTTTTTAAGCTTCGCCAAGAGGAAATTCCATGTTTACTATTTAAGCAACACTGTGTTGCTGATCCCATTTATATTTTCAAAGATAATAGACTTTTTCTATAACTCTCCTGACTTTCTTCTGGGCCCTCACTAAAATCACCTGTGACATCCATAATTCTATCACAAGTCATTTTATGGCAATCCAAGGTACTATTAGGTACTCTTCCAGTCTCTATCCATTACCTAATTCCAAAACTGCTTCCATGTTTTTATTTATCTCTTCAAACAGCACCCCACTCTTCTGGTATCAAATTGTCTTGCTTAGCTAGTAAAGATGAGGCTCTCTACCCCCCTAAAGAGTTATACAGTCTTCTTAGAACCCACAGGAGCAGTTCTGTCCGGTCCTGTCGACTAGACGGCAGTGAGTGAGAGTAGATCAGAAATGACAAGTGCGGAGAGTTAGCAAACAGGAATTTACTGTCTCCATTATTGGCGTCTGCTCTAGCGGAAGTCTTTCTCTCTCTAGTGGTGGTCTGGAAAGGTCCTTGTCTTTCTGAGCATCTGCTCCTGAACAGTCCTCATGCGGCTTGGCGTCTCTCTTCTTCCCCCTCGCCTCCCCACCCCCCATCTGTTTCCTTAGTTTACTGGTGTAATTTCTTTTATATCTCAAAAGAGATTGACTTAAAGCTCCCCTAACTCACTCCCAATGAATCAATGCCGAGACATAGCAACCCTATTAACTCTTGAGTTTCCACGAGTCTTAACTCTTTGCCTGAGTAAAAAGCCCTATCTTTCTCCTGTGGATCGACTGGTGGTTTTGAACTGATGACCTAGAAGATCAGAGCCACACGTGTAATTCCTGTGCCACCAGGGCTCCCTCTGATTTACAGCACAGTGCAGGCTAATCCTGTCTCACTAACATAACAAAGTCCAATCCCAAACGGGGAAATTTAACCACAGGCACATAGGCTAGAGTTTACAATGCGTATTTTGAGTGGAAATCGTATTTATAAAATGTGAAAATATTATTTGATTGAGGACAGCAATCATATGTTCTCTATTGATATTTATGGTGGTAGTTTAGAAATGTAAACTGGAGATATTCTTGAAACAAGGTTTTTAAACAATACCTAATAGCTTATGTGTTGGACTGCTAACCACAAGATTAGCAGTTCAAAATCATCAGCTGCTCCAGAAGAGAAAGATGAGACTTTCTACTCCTGTAAAGAGTTATGATTTCAAGGCAGTTCTCCCCTCACCAATAGTGTTGCTATGAGTGAGAATTGACTTGATGGCATAGAGTTTTGATTTGTATTTCTATTCTCATTCAAAAATAACAATTGGTCGTAAGTACAATTCTCTGCACATTTTGAACTGATTAGAGGTTTATTTATAAACCTTCCCGCCCCCAGAACTTCTCTGAATACAGTGTGTTAAACTCAGTTCTCATATAATCTAGTTAGAACATTTTACACCTTGTTATATTTATATATGTTAAACTTGGATTAATATTGGTTTACATGTACTAAGTACAGCATATTCTTCCAAATCTGTGCATCTACCTTTAAGGATTGTCAGTTGCTGCAGTTAAAGTGTTACATGTACTGCTGTCTAACCCAATTTAAAGAATAGAGCATGGATTTATAGTGTGTAATGCAGGATAATTATGCCTTAACATGAGATCTGCCTCATAAGCTAGTCATTTCTTAAAAGCTCGATGGAGTAGTGGTTCACAATCCTTTCTCTTTCATGAAATATTCCATCTCTTTGCTTATTTTTGGAGGGAAATCTAAGGGGATCTAGCTATGCATAGCTTATTTCCACGTTTAGAATAATTCTTTACAAGGAGAAAACTTTCAACGAGTGTTTCTTTGTAAAATGAATTTGTCTCTCAAACACTAAACTTGTGGCTTTTCTTTTAATTTGCTCTTATTAGTTTTTCATGTGCTTGTCTTTTCTCTTACTGATCATTTTAGACAGCTTAAGGGTAGGAAAACTATTTTGTTTTCTTTGAGTGGACTTCCTGTGGGTGTACTGAAATAATAAGGGATGGCTTGATAGACAAGGCATAATAAGTCCTTTCAGGAGCTTGACCCAGAGATTGAATTATTGCCAGCACTGTGGAGAGCGACAGACACACACTCATAGCTGCACAGTGGGCCATCATCTTCGAACCAGACACCGTTGTTTGGATTCTACTCTCAGAGAGGTTTGGTTGCTCTACAGTGCACATACTGCGCTTGTTTTCTAGGAGGGAGATGTTTTAGCAGGGTGTGTAATACCATAATCTTTCCCATTGTAGATATCATTCTGGTACACCCACATTTTAAAAACTTGAGTCTATTCCAGTTTAACTTTGTTGACCATGACTGAACCAGGAAAAACCAGTTCAAAGTTCTGGTTTAGTAGATTTCAGTGCACACAAACAGATCATATAAAATGTCAACAGTTAAATCATATAAAATGAAATTGATAACTGAGAGGCATGAGACAAAAATTAAATAAAATTGAAGAGATTACTTAATTTAACTTTGTAGAAAGATCTGGTTACTTACTATATTATTAGACCTAATTAGTGCAATTCCACTAAAAAAATCAGTTACCAAACCAAATCAACTGCCACCAAGAAAAGTCTGACTCTTAGCAACTCCAGGACAGATTAGAACGGCTCTCTAGGGTTTCCAAGGCTGTCACGGGAGCTGCACAGGAGCAGATCACCTCATCTTTCTACTAAGGAGTAGCTGCTGGGTTCAACCTGCTAACCTTGAGGTTAGCAGACCAGCACATAATCCACTACACCACCAGGGCTCCTTAAAATCTGTCACCGTTTGGTTTAAATTATATCACGTCATCACTTAGATTTAACAGGTATTTCAAAGAACTAATTAGCTGTTGCTAGTATTTCTGATTAGCTGGATAAAGTAATTTCATTTAGAAAAGTGATTTTATAAATTAAACAAACAGATAGGCAATATTTACATTTCACCGCCTCTTCCTTCATATGTGTTCTACTTTAAGAAAACCTTTCTTCCAAATAAGTACTATGTTTTAAACATTGTATACCTGAAACGTACAAATTTCTTAAGTGACTATATGATGCTAGGCTAAATTTGAGTCTCCCAAACCGTGAACTTAAGAAATTGTGCTTTTCTGGCATGGCAATTATGGTTTTATAATGCATATATATTTTAAAGATTGTATCTTTGCATATTTAAAAATTAAATAAAGTAATCATGATAGCTTTTGCCAAATTTAGTACCTGATCATCTTTATTTTATAAACGTTTTACTATTCCACCAAAATTAAAATATTAAATAGCTAAGTTTACAGAGTCCATTTTGGTTTAAGAGTGAAAGTGTATGGAGTACACAGATTTTCCCTAATTTCTAAATTGGAGAATCTCTGAAATATGATTTTGTTTATGAACCTAAAACATGTATAAACCCTTTTACTATCAGTATACTTAAATATGCACCACTTCATATATTCTTCATATGAAGTAAAATATTTCCTTTAATACAACATAAATTAATTTTTAGCCAAAGCAAATAGAAGAATGAATAATTGGTTAATAATCTGTAACTGACCTGTGTGTACACGGGGGGATCTGTTTTCGACCAAACCCCTTTGATGGAATTAATAACAAAAAACTTACGGCACAGATCAAGCCATTTTAATTTATGAATTTAAGTTATTATTATTTTTAATCAAGGCAGGTACTTGATAACAAAGCCAACATTATAGGAGAATTTTTATTGAAAATCTGTTTTTCTTTCCCCACTCCATCCTACTCCCTCAAGGACAGCTTCTTTTCACTGCTTTTGATTCTACTTCTTTTGGCATCCCCTTTTCTTAGTTCTAATATGAGAGGATATATGTGTTTTGTTTCACTATTACTACATGGTAACATTTCATTGACTTCAGACAACCTTTATAGAGTCTCAGAATCAGATTTCCCTGGCCTGGCTGGAACATTTCAGATAAACAAGCAGTATATTCCCTGCCAATTCCCTTGGTTCCCTACCTTTCTCAAAGTTCCTCCAGGGATCAATGCAGTTCCACCATTGTGCTGGTCACAATTTCCACTGGCTTCAAAGCCAGCCTCTTCTTTAAGCCCATCATCACTATCTTACCTGATCTCTGAGATTACTCTTACTTTATTTTTCCCTTTGTAAAATCAGTTATTTGTCCTTTCTTTCTATTTTTTTTAATTTGAACAAGCCATAGGTTTAGATTAGGGGAATTACACACACACACACACACACACACACACACAATAATCTTTTCATTAACCCTGTAGATGAATGACCTTTGGTCAACAGTGGGTTCCCTTACCCTTCTCTAATATGTAAGTTAAATAGCCTGGTGTAGGGTTTTGAACTTTAAAAACTGAAAGAGAATAGACATAGCATAAATTTGATTTGATGGTTTTACAGTCTAAATTTTTTCAATCTTATAGGATTCTTAATGTAAAGAGAAATAAATTCTGTAACTTTATCAGTCTTTTCACTCCTCCCCTCTTTCTAATAGGCTCAGCTATCTGGTACTTTCAGCAACAATCCATCCCTCTATATTTTTCTAGGGGCTAATTTTGGTTAATTGGTAAATGTAGAACTCAATATTGAAGATCTCGATAATTTAGTTAGAACCCCTACCTTCAGTATAAGGACAGTCAGACTACGGATCAGGTGCCCTAATGACTAGAGTGGGTTATAATTGGGCTGTAAATCTGAGTCTTAATAAACTTACCATTGTTCTTGTTAGTTGCTGTCAAATTGATTCCTATGTATTATAGAATGAAACACTGCCAGCTGCTATAGCATCCTCATGATTGCTGTGTTTGAGCTTCTTGTTATAACCACTGGGTCAGTCCTGTTCGTGGAAGGTCTTCCTCTTGTGTACTGAGCCTTTGCCAGGCAGGATGTCCTTTTTCAGGGACTAGCTTCACCTGAAAGCATGCCCAAAGCATGTGCAGCAAAGCGCTGCAACTTGCTTCCAAGGAGAGTGCTAGCTGTCCTTGTTCTAAGGTAGATTTGTTTCTTCTTTTCCGGTCCCGTAATTCAAATGCATCACTTATTTTTCTGCATTTCTTACTGATTGCCTAGCTTTCATATGCATGTGAGATGATTGAAAATATCATGGTTTTGGGTCAGGAGAACCTGACCCCTCACAAGGAAATCTTTGCATATTTTCCCAATGCAATCTCTCAGCTGATACCTTGGCTGCTGCTTCCATGAGCATTAACTATGGATCCAAGCAAACTTAAATCCTTGACAACTTCAGCCTTTTCTCCATTTATCATGAAGTTCCGGGCTTCAGTCTTCAGAGAGGACTACATAGTAGTCTTTTCAGGTGCTTACCTTTTTTAATCATGTTAATAAACACACAGAAATAAACCAGCCAGATGCACTACTGTCATAAAGGTCCCGGTGGAGTAGTAATGAATGCCAGCCTTATCTACTTAACACAATGTTCCAAAACTCGAAATTTACTCCCATTGAGTTGATTCTGACACATAGCAACCCTATGAAGATAAAATCAAATATTTCAAAGTAGGTCAGTGGGTCTGAATGGTTAAAGTGGGCTTTTTATTAGCAATTATTATTTTATCAAGTGATATTGAAAATAGGGATCTGAAAAAAATAGGGATCTGTTTTTCTTTTTAACATATATGGAACTAGGAAAGGAGATATGGAATTGAAAGATAATTTTTGTTTCCTAAAAAATATTGAGGAAATATTGCTCTGCAAACATCAAGTGTAATCAATTGGCTTTTAGTCATTCTAGATATTTTAGTGTATTGGTCTGATGCTTACAACTGTAGGCTTGGGACACTTCTGCCAGTGTCAGCCTACAAAGTGTATACCTCAATTGACTTGTTGGTATAATGGGGTAACAACTGTGCCATTATCATAATAGTATTGTGAGTTGCATGAGCTTAGTACAGTACCTGATATATCATAAATCATTTCAATGTGTTGTATTGTTATCAACCAAACTTAAGCAACACCTGGAGTTATAGAAATCTATGATGTAAGAAATGTTTAGTCATTTGCACCACAGGAAAAGGTTGCAAGAAATATGTTGTCGCATAGTCTCCTAAGAATATCCATATTTGAGATAGTCTTTAAGCTTTCACATTAAATATGCTAGAGAATTGTAGATCTAATTCTTACAGAAAGCTTTATAGTAGAGAGATCAGACAAGCCATGCTTATCCATCATTGCTCATTGAAAAAGTTTCCTGTGATTTAGATATATTATCTATTTGAACTGGTTTTAGTGCTGAATCTTGTGGTTTAACAATATTTACTGTTTTTTTAGCTGGGAATGTTTATTGATTTTTATAGTACCTCTTTTTTTACACTGAATTTTATACAACTATGCCCATCTTTATATAATTGTCCAGTTTTGCATTTTAGTAATTAGTTATAACTTTTCAACTTCTGAAAGTTTAAGATATTTTTATCTCCCTGGAGCGGAAAAGTACTTAAAGAAATCACATGCCTACCTTCCTGCTCTTAGGCAGGGCTGTACCTAAAACATCACAGAAAGTTATGGTAATTATCTGTATGATTTTTGTTTTCAATCTAAAGAGAAAAGATCCTACAACTTGCCCTGAAGCAAGCTCAACCTTACAAAAATATGTATTTAAGTATTTAATTATACTGGAAGTTATGAGGTTGGAGCATCAGTGTGAGGACCTAGAAACCTTGATTCCCTTACCTTTCATTTTCTTTTATTTACCGGTAAGGGGAGAGTAAGTTAAAAACAAAACCAAACCCCAAAACCACTTGGTCTACTTGTTTCAAAAGCAAGTAAATGTGAGAACTGTATTATCTGGAAGTACAAGCAAATTGAGATTCCAACAGTGCTATTTGTTCACAGTCCTGCAGGTGGGCTTATCCCCCAAGCCAACCCCACTGCTGACGTGTCAGTTCCAACTTCGAGTGACCCTCTATGACTATTCCGAGGCCGTGAATCTGTACTGATGGCACCTCACGGGGCATCTGGTGGGCTTGCCCAGCTGCCCGTGTGGTTTCACCACCTGCTTGCGCAAGCATGGAGGAAGCTCCCTGGGCAGTATTTCTCTAATTCTTAATACCTTCATATTTGAGTGGTTGTCGTAATAGCCCCTCTGGCTTTTATCTTGTTAACCAAAGCCGTCCATTTAACCAAGAAACTCCATTTCTGACACTCATTATGAGTGACTCAAATGTTGATCAAGTTTTGGATAAAAGAAGTACTTGTGGTCCCTATATGGCTGTTTCTGATACAGTGCTCACTACATTCTCCTCTGGCTTCCCAGTTAACATTACTGACTGCCCTGGAGTTAACCTCTAGCTTACTGCTACATTCCTTATGACACCAAAAGCAGGTTACATGTTGAGCTGTTAGTCACAGGGTTAGTGGTTCGAACCCAGCAGCTGCTCCACAAGAGAAGGATGGTGCTGTCTGCTCCTGCAAAGATTTAGTCTTGGAAACCCAAAGGGACCGTGCTACTGTGTCCTACAGAGTTGCTGTGCATTGGAATCAAATCAATGCAGTGAGTTTGGTTTAGGTTTTATACCAAAACTCGAAGTGCATTACAGACACTGCAACAGGAGGGAGTACTGTTAGATGCGTGAGATGAAAATACTGTTAGAGCACTTACTATCTCCATATGATAGCGTACTTGGATTTGTCCCAGAATGTATGTAATCGATGCATTTTACTCGTCATTGCTTTTTTCTTCATTAGAACTTTGGCTAGATGTGACTCTTAGTATTTGTAATAGAACTCTTAGTAAATATCTTACTAACAAGATAATTATATTTTTATTAGTATGAAGTATACTTAAACCAAATCCTGTTATAATTGAGAGCTCTTTCTATCTCATAGTTTATCCAAGTATATTGGAATTTCACCAATAGATGGTTAATTTTCTCTTTCTTTACCTGGAAACCAATTTCATCATTATCTGTATAGAACAAAGTTCATCCATTTATTCAACAATTACTACGTACTTATTATGTGCTAAGAATTACACTAACTCCCGTATAATTCTCAAACTCTCCTGTGTATTAGCACCATCTTGGGAGCTTGTCGAACCTAAAGTGATATCCACGGCTCCATGTTTGTTTTTTGTTTTGGTTATAACTAATATCATGCAATTCAATGGTTCAGTCAGGTCAAGATTTTATTATTTTAATCACCATTCCAGGGAATACGTATGCAAGTGGACCTGGTTCACACTGAGGAACACAGCCCAACTCACTAACCAGACTAGGTGCTAACCTAGAAGAGATTCACAATCTGATGATGACACAGAGGCAAACAGAAGTAATAATTGATTTATTCAGGGATCAGGATCCAGGCGCTCTCTCCCTGGCTAAAGGAACTGAGGAGAATCCCAGAAATGTTGATGTCTTGGAAGTGGGGGTGGGGTTATCCCTCAGACAGTAGCAGTGTCTACAGACATTTTGAATGTGATGATGTGATGCTGGGGAGTGTGCTGCTGGCTGGCTTCTAGTTGGTCAAAGTCGGGGGATGGTCCTAGACTTCCTAGAATGCAGAGAACTGTGCCTACCACAAAGAATTATCAGTCTGAAGCCCAGTAGTGCTGCAGTTGAGAAACCTAGCCTCAGCTAAATTAGTTTTCTCTCTCTCTCAATGTTGTCCACCCTCCAACCTTACACACAAAAAGCAAACCACACCGACTGCCATCAAGTTAATGCCAACTCTTAGCGACCCTATAGGACAGGCTAGAACTATCTTTGTGAGTTTTTGAGACCTTACCTCTTGACAGGAATAGAAAGCCCCATGGAGTGCCTGGTGGTTTCAAACTGCCGACCTTGCAGTTAGCCGCCCAACGCGTAACCACTACACCACCGCGGCTCTTCTACTAAGCCACCAGGGCCTTAAATAGGAATAGATTATCTTAAATGTGGATAAATGATTATTGTAAAAGATTCAGACAACAAAGAAGTATATAAAATTAAAATATGAAAATCTTTCCCACCTCCACACACACATAATTCTTCAAGACAGTTTAAAGATGAAATTACACACACACACACACACACACACACTTTGATGTTGCTGTTTGTGTGTTGGTCTTCAAGGGGATCATACTTTCTATGTTGCTTTCTCGCTTTACAGTGTGCATTTGCTGCACAGGTATCTGGATACAGATGGATATACAATATTGGTTTAATTATTTTTCTGTTGGTTGACTTTACAGGTCATTTCCGTGTAGTTGATGGTGTTATGAATAGCAACGGATTGATAATTTGTGTATACATACATGGGTAGATATAGGATAGAGTCTCAGAAACAGAATTGTTAACTCCAAAGAGACATTTACGTTTGTGTGTCGGGGGGGGGGGTGGTAGTTTAATGCTTAAAGAATATTCTTATAAAAGACTGCAGCTGTTTAAGTCTTAAATTTATTGGTCATTTATACTTTTTTGTGAGTTGTTCAAGCAATTGTTTTTGCCAATTTCCTATTGAAATGATTGTTTTTAACCATTTATACATCTTTATATCTTCTATGCATGGTTTATTATCCATCTTTCAGATATTTTCTCTGTACTTGTTATATCTTTTAGTGTTGCAGATGTTGTGTTTTACCACATAATAAGCGTTTTGTAGTTTATGTTCAAATTAGTGTTTGTCTTCATTACAATGCTGTGGGTAAGTTTGCAAATTCTGGAGCCAGATTGCCTGGGTTCAACTTTTAGCTCTTTTCTCACGAGCAGTTTAACTGTTGGATAGTCACTTAATTTCTTTGTGCAAAAATAGGATCTTAACTTCTTTAAAAATGAGATCATAACACTTTCTACTTCATTGGGTTACTGTGAAAAACAAATGAGCTAATATAGTAGTATTACATACTGTAATTAAGCTATAAAATAACTGCTATTGTTATTTCTTTTGATTGTATGCCTTAGTAAAGTCTTCAGTGTTATAAGATACTATCTATGTTTTTGTCACCACAGAAAAACTGAATGGTATGTACAATTTGACACAATACTGTTAAAGACTGTAATACATTTGGGGAAAGAGTCGATTGTCCTTCATCTAGCACCAGAGGCAGCATCTCTAAGAGATTTGTTATGTTAAAAAAAAGTTAACTTCATTCTGGAAGCAGAGAAAAATCATTGACAGATTATAAACATAAAATAATTATATAAAATTTTCTTTACTTCTCAATTCATTGGACAAGAAGAGGAGTATCCAGTAAATTGTGCTCAGATTATTGGGGAGGGGTGGGGCACATGTGGAGAAAGTAACACTGGCGTCTCATCTCAATGCAAAAGAAATCCCAAATGGATTAGAAAATAATTGTGGAAAATAAATAATAAAAACTAAAAGAAAGCAGAAGTAGGTAATTTAAAATCATTACATAAAGAAGAACTTTCTAAGTAATGGGGATAAATCACAGAAAGTATTCATAGAGATTGATCTACACAGGAATTAAAGTTAGTATCTTAAAAAAAATCATGTTAAGAGTCACTGTTGATGAAAGCCGTGGCGTATTGATAAGCATATAAATTGGTACAACTTTGAAAAGGCAAATGGTAGCCATACAAATGGCAGGATGTGTACGCATTTGACATAATCTCAGCCAACAGAAATTTATCCTGATGACGTCAGTGTGCATGCTAGAGGATGGTTACCAGTGAATACACTCACCCAGCTACTCACCGAAGGAATGGAGGTTCCAGTCCTGCCAGTAGGAAGGGCTAGTGATTTACGTAGAAACAAACCATGGAGCGTCCAGTGGAGCACAGTTCCTCTCTGACACACATAAGATCACCGTGAGTTAGAATCCACGCAGCATCCACCGGCTCTGTTTATGTTACTTATAACATGACAAACTGAGAAATAATCTCAATGCTCACATATAGAGGATTGGTTACATCCACAAATAGAAAGTCTATAGCCATTAAACATTACTTTGGTGGAAAAATTTTTGAGAAAGAAATATATTGATTACTTTTGAGTGAAAAAGCCATTTACAAATATATATATACTATATGATCCAATTTTTCTTGGAAAAAGGAAAACAGCTAATCTAGAGAAGTGTACGATAAACTGTGCAAGGATTTGTCTCTTGTGAGATTACATGCAACTTTCATATGCTTTTAAAGTTTCTGTGTATCTTCTCATTTGTACAGCAAACTTATTTTACTTGCATAATAAAAATAAGCCCACGGACTCAAGGCTACAGGACAGGCTAGAACTGTCCTATCGAGATTCCAGGACTATAAATCTTTACAGAAGCAGAATGTCACACTTGTCTCCCAAAATAGCAGCTAGTGGGTTCAAACTGCAAACCTTTTGGTTAGCAGCTGAACATTTAACAGCTGGGTTGCCCAGGCTTCTTGTAATAAAAATAAAGTTTTTATTATTCATAAAGTTAAAAGATAAAGAAAATATTGACTATTAGCAAGAAAAATGCTAACAAGGCTAACATTTTAATTTTAAAAGTTTTAAAATCACTTCTTTAAAGACTAAGATCCAGGGAATCCAGGACAGATGATCCCCTCAGGACCAGTGGAGAGAGTGGCGATACCTGCATGGTGGAGGGATGGGGAGGGATAGAAAGGGGGAACCGGTTACAAGGATCCACATATAACCCCTTCCCTGGAGGACGGACAACAGAAAAGTGGATGAAGGGAGAAGTCAGACAGTGTAAGACATGACGAAATAATAATTTATAAATTATCAAGGGTTCATGAGGGGGAGCATGGGGAAGGAGGGGAAAAATGAGGAGCTGATACCAAGGTGTTTTGAGAATGATGGCAACAAATGTACAAATGTGCTTGACACAGTGGATGTATAGATGGATTGTGATGAATTGTACGAGCCTCTGATAAAATGATTAAAAAAATAAGATCCAAATACATAAATAGATCCAAATGGATAATAGTGGATGAAAATATAGTTAAGGCTGTAAATTATCAATGAAATGCTAATTAAATGAGCAAGGTACATGTTTTCTACTAATAATTTACCAAACATTTAAATATATATCGTAGTACTATTGTGGATGTTGTGAATGAGACTGGCATTGTTGTACCTTGTGATTATAATCTGGAATAATTTTTTTTTGAAACCAATTTAGCAATGTGTAAAAAATTGGGAGGTGGGGATAAAAGGGATCTGATGTCAAAGACTTCAAGAAAGAAGAGAATATTTTGAAACTGGTTGTGGTAGCAATTGTAAAATACTGCTTGATGTGATTGAACTATGCAATGATGTGATATCTGTATTAGCTCCAATAAAAGGTGTTTTTTTTGCGGGGGAGCACAAAAAATTTAGAGGTTCACAACCCAAATATTTTCCTTAAAATTCTAAACATATATCCTAAGAAGCAGTCAGAAATACTAAAAACACTTGGGGCATCAAGATATTATTGCACTATCATTTCTAAAAATGACTTGTCTATTAATAGTTACGTACATTTGGTATAATCATACTACAGAATAATAATGTAACTTCTAATATTTATTATTACAAAGTTATAACATTAAATTTAAAAACCACATGATACAGTTTTTAAAATAGCATAACAACTATTTTTAAAAAGACTAAGTGTTAATTCTATGCATGATCTAAGAACAATTAGTTCTTAGGACATGGACTTACTTGATACCCTTGGGAAGAGATCACTGCAGATATGCGTGCTCTAGCAAAATGTCATGAGGAAACCAGATGGTGCCTGCATTTCAGGAAGAACAGCTTCAGGGATCTTAAAGGCTGTCTTCAACCAGGCTGCTAGCTAAGTAAAGTCACAGCTAAATCCACATGAAAGATGCACACCAGCCTGTGTAATCCAAGGATTGTAAATTTTAAAAAAATCCAAATCCAAAGGAGGGAATGGTATCAGAGCTTAAATGATGAGCACCCAGTTTCCAGAGGGCAGTGGATGACAGTAGAAGCCCAAAGTCCATGTGTAGGGTGTCCACGTGGATGAAGCCTCTGGGGAATCCCCTCGACCATGCTGCAGGGACGTAAGCACATGCTATCAGACCAAGAGCATTGTAAAGCCAGTTACAGCAGATGCAGTTAGGTAAAATGTAAACCTCATCATTTGACCTTCCTTCTGACTCATTTTAAAGTTGTTTCAGTTTGTAATATTTTCTGATTTATTCGATTGAGGATTTTTTTCTGTTTTGTCTAGTAATTGTTACTGGTGTGTTTGTTTGCTTCCTGCTTGTGTTTTGTATAATTCCCTGTATGTGAAATCCAGGATAAGTCAGTCTATAGCAAGTGTCCTCAAATACAGACGATGGGCCGAGGACATTTATCCGGCCTGCCAGGTGTTTTTGACCCTTTTTTTTTTTTACTTCAAAATAAGATATGTGCAGTGTGCATAGGAATTTGTTCATAGTTTTTTTTAAAACTATAGTCTGGCCCTCCAATGAGTCTGAGGGACAGTGACTGCCTATAGAGACAGTCACTAGAATAATAACTACGGGCGTGGTCGGGGAAGTTGATGGGAAAAGGGGAGTTAACAACAATGAATACAAGAAGAAAAAGATCTAAAATGGATTATTATGATGATTGCACAATTCTTAATAAGATCAAATGATTAAATTGTATGATATGTAAAGTATATGCCCACAAAACTATTTTTTAAAAGACTAATTGTATTAAATATTAACTGGTTTCAACTAGGTTGTTCTAAGTTATTTTCTTTATTATGCTCTGTATTGATAATTTTTTATACAACTAGAAAAAAATGTAGCATTAACCAAAAAGAAAATAAGTATGACTAACAAAACAGTGATAACTCATTTGTCATTCTCTTAATTATGGAAGGTGCAACCCAGGTGCTATGAGACTAGAAAGGAAGGCGCTCTGGTGGTGCAGTGGTTAGGCCCTGGGTTGCTATACTTGAAAGGTAATTGATTTAAGCCCACCAGCCTCCATCAGAGAAAGATGTGGCAGTCTGATGCCATAAATCTTACAGCCTTGGAGCCCCTCCGGGGCAGTTCTACTGTGTCCTTGAGGTCACTATGAGTCAGAATCAACTTGTTGGTACCTAGAAAACGTAGACTACACAAAGGAAGACAAAGCCAGACGCCATTGCAGTGGTCTGTGCACAGGTGATGAGCCTGACCTTTAAGAAATGGCATTCGACATGCACAGAAGAGCCCAGATTCTGGAGAGATTTAATGTTAGGGCCAACTGGGTTTGGTGATTCCTGGGTTTGGTGGATGGCAGTCCTGAGACGAGAACTGTGGGGAAAATAGCAGAAGGGATGAAGATGTGTTCAACTTGGCAGTGTTGAGTTTGCAATGTGTGTGATGATAAATAGGAGGCACTTGAGCATTTGGATCTCAGGCTCAGGAGTTTGGGTCTGTTTTTAATTGTAGGGAGTCGTTGTCAGTATATCCACTCCAGTCCCGGCAATAGATGACACGGCCCTGGGATGATTGTTATGTTTTTGCACTCAAGTTATCTCTGACCTAAGTAGCAAAGAATGAAACAAACAAAAATAAATTAATTAAAATAGATAAATAAATAAAAGAACGGAACATTGCCCAGTCCTCACTGTTGGTGATATGTTTAAGTATATTGCTGCAACTCTTGTGAAAACCCACCACAAGGAAGGTGTCCCTTATTTTCACTGGCCTTCTCATTTACCAAAAGGATCCCTAATTGTGAAGTGGGTTATTTGTTGGGCTGCTAACGGCAAGGTCAAGCATTTCAAAACCAGCAGCCTCATGAGGGAGAAAGATGAGCCTTAATCTGATTTGCCCTATAAGGCCACTATGTCTCGGAAACACACAGGGACGGACCGTCCTACCCTGTACTGTGGGATCACAATGACTTGGGAATGGACTCCTTGGCAGTGAGTTGAGGATCGCTATGGGAGCAAGATGTCTTTTCTTGCACAGAGCCTCTGGTGGGTTTGAACCCTGCCAAACTGGCTGGCCATTTAGAATTTTTAGTAGAAACTAATTTTAAGTTATGAAGTTTGAAATTGATAAACTGAATACAATTGCATAAGTTAACCTTTTTTTTCTTTTGAGTTACCTGGTAAATGACTAATAGAAACTACTCGTTAGCAATTTTGTACTAACCTTCAGGACTTCTAGTAATTGTCTTTTTACTTTTTTCCAATTTGGATCACACACTACCCTGTAGACTTTGGCTCAGATATTTTTAACTTATGTTTTATGTATATTTGAAGTTTCACTTGATTTGAGGTTAGATTTTTTTTTTAGGGTAAAGTTAGGTTTTATTCTAAAGCCAATATGGTAATGCTTATAAATGTTTTCAGTATATATTGAAATGGATTTTTAATGGTAATTCTTTTCAATTTACATTTGCGCTACCCTCTTCCATCCGACCATCTAAGTTGGTTACTTTAGCTGATACGGTTTCTAATTAAGTCTTTGTGGTTGAGAGAGCGCTCTGTGGCATGTCTGCTTTAGCATTTAATTGCTCCATGGGTTCCAAATTAGATTCTGTAGTATTCCATCTTGGTCTGCTGATGAAGCAAAGATCTTTGTGGCATGGCTCGAGAAACACGATGCTTGTGACAGCTCAAGGCCCAGCACCACCGTTTTGAAAAAAGTTAGAACTGTTTGAATTCCAGATTGAAAATAAAGTGTAAAGGGCTAGCATATAAGAAAATGAGAGAATGCCAACACAATTTGCTGTCTAATAATATTTTTAAGAATAAACAAAAACAAACTTCTTTGGCCTTGCTGTTGTAGCACATCTAATTGTTTTGAATGTATGAGCTGAGCTCTTAGGAGTTTTAGGTTGAATTTTAAGAATGAGGCACCAGGAAACAAATTTGGTCACTTTAAGTTGGGGATAGGATAAGGTGTTCATATAGCGGTAGCAGGCTGGATAAGAAATTTCTAAAGTACCCTCCAAATCTATTATTTCCTTAGACAAATCTGGTTTTTGAATCAGTATGGAAAATAGTTACACAAATAATTGAATATGATAATTCTAACACTATGAAAATATTTCCACAGTTCCAATACAATAAACACAAATTAAATAGCAGACTTTCCAGGCTTATAATAGTTGGTCACCTCTCCTTAGCATGCTGCTCAGAGGCCTAGCTCCCATCTGATCATTTCTTGGTGCAATGACTCAGTAGTACTCGGAACAGAATCTGGAGTTCGGATGGATGAGGACATGAGCAGAACCATGGGGAAGACTGTGAGATGTTAGAAGGGGATGGTCTAAAAGCAGTGTTTCATCTTTGAAGTACTTCTTCCCTTTTTATAGTGATGTTGAGGGAAACAGAACACGAGCAGGTTATGTGACGCTGATGGATTATGGTTCACATCTGGAGAATCTCAGTACACTCAAATAATCCTGATAAACCTATTAAAAATTGCCAAATTGAAAGGCTTAGGCCATGAGAAACAGATAAACTTTGTTGGGATGATTGTTTCTTGATCAAAGTCTACACTTTTGTGATGAAGGGCACATGATGCTTGCAGATAGAGTAGGAGAAACATGGAAGAGAGCTTCAAAAAATATATATTTTTATCCCAATTTTAAAATTTTCAAATAGTTTTATTAATATATAAATAGCACATATACTTCTGGAATTCGGTCATATTAAGAAGAGTTATTTCACCAATACAATCAGTTCTAGAGTAGTTTCCTTTTTTAATCATTTTATTAGGGGGTCATACAACTCTTATCACAATCCATACATATTATCAATTGTGTAAAACACATTTGTACACTCATTGCCCTCATCATTCTCAAAAAATTTGCTCTCCCTGGCATCAGGTCCTCGTTTTTCCCTCCCTCCCTGCTCCCCTCTCCCTCATATAAACCCTTGATGATTTATAAAAAATAATAATTTATAAATTATCAAGGGTTTTTAATCCCAATTTATTAAACTAGTGGAGACAGAGGATTTCCCAAGACTGTTGTCCTGAGGTATTCTTTAAGCCTTGAATAGAAACTAGCCTGTGCGGTGACCTTTTAGCTAAATAATAGATTGTTTCACAAAATAAAGAGTTATCACTCATGTGTTGTGAGCTCCTTTAAAAATTAATCTGTATGAGACCAAACAGTAAAAAAATTCTTTGGGGGCTGTGGTGGGGGGCGGGGGCGGGTGAGAAGGTAAGGGGTAGGGAAACAAGATTAAAATTTAAAAATTAGTTCTAATAACATTCAAGTGAAGAATTGTTCCTAGCAGTGTGACAGGCCAGGTAGCACAAATTGAAAAACAGCCAAAATCTTGAGTCAAATAGGGGGGGCAAATGACTTTATTAAATGCACTTCTAAATTGGCACAGGTGGAAAAATCCAAAGAAGTGGAAACAAAAGGAAAGCAGGAAGCCAGAAGAAAACAGCTGGCATTTAGTTGTTTGAACCCACAGGGGTCTTTTGTATGTCAGAGTGGAGCTATGCTAAATAGAGTTTTTCAGGACAATTTACATTGTCCTCTATCGCCCCTCACCCAATTTTTCCTTATTTGTCCCCCTAGGAGGGGGTTCTAGGTTGATCCTTGTGATGGATTCCTCCTTTCTACCTCCACCCTCCCCTAATCCTCCTGGTATACCTACTCTCCTTGTTGGCCCCAGGGGTTCATCTATTGAACTTTCATTTTAATACATGAGAAACACAATAAACAAATAAATAAATTATGTGCTAAGGAGAAAAATATAAAAGGAATATGAAATGTAAATATTGAGGGGAGTGGTTAAAATGTCAGATAAGGTGGTGAAAGAGGCTTCTCTGAGATGCCGAGTCTTGAGAAAACACCGAACAGAAGTTGGAGGGCTGGCCAGGAATACCCCCAGTAGAGGAACTAGTTAGTGTGAAGGGCCAGAGGCAGAAACTTGCTGGCCTGTTAGAGAAATGGCAAGGAAAGGTGGAGAGGAGCAGAGAAAATGAGAGGGAACAACAGTATAGGAGAAAAGGGCAGGGAGACTTGACCAGATAGGGCCTTCTGGGCTTTAGTAAAGGCTTTGGATATTACACTTGAGCAATTTGAAATCTAAGTCAAGGAGTTAGATGATCATCATTATTAGCATTAATAGCGTCATCATAAATCTTGTGTCGGGTACAGAGTGAAGTTCAAAGCAGCAGCAGCAGCAGCGAAATCCATGTGAAAGCTATTGCATTAACCCAGTTGAGAAATGATGAGGGTTAGCCACAAATACAAAAAATGTAGAAATATTTTTAAATTGTATGTATGAAGGTTGGGGGTGGTAAGTTTAGAAAGGGGCTTATCACAAGGTTTATTACATGGAATTTTGTTCAGATTCTGAGCTTCTCAATTTGTTCTTTTAATTTTCGTGCTTTAGAAAATGTTTCATTATCTTGCATCTGGCATTTCTATCACTCTACTTTTTTTTAACCTCATAGGAGACATGACAGTTTGGTGCTATAGGTGATTTTACATCAAAATGATCCTGCTGGTGTAAATTTAGACAGCAGTAGATGAGTACCACCAGCTAAATACTGGTCATGGGTCCATGAGACATTTGTAAAAATTGATCATGGATGTGGCCATCAAGCTTGTCTTAATAAATTTTGAAGGATTAGCATATTATAGTCCACACTCTGTGACCCTAGTGCAATTAAAGTAATAATAATTTCAAAAGGATATGACTGTAAATCTTCGTATAGATAAAGGAAAAGGTTTCTGTGTTGACTCAACGAGAAACTTGTATTGAAAATTAGATATTGTGTTTAAGGAGTAACAAAAATACTTCTAAGCAATACATGTGAAATGTATTAAAACCATAGTTCAAGAAATAAAGTCTTAAGTACTTTACATCCAGATAGAAAGAATGCTTACAATTCAAGAGTTATAATGGAACTTAACCAAGGAAAATATGAAAATAATAAAGATGAGCAGAAATAGACAAGCAAAAAATCTTAAGGAACAAAGGGATTAGGCAAAAATAGTTTGGGGGGTAAAAAAAATAAATGCAGAATGATAGATTCTGGAAAGATTCGATGTAATAAAAAGCTGTTTTCAATAGCTTCATGTCAGTAAATTTAAAATCCTGGATGAAACTTCAAAATTCTTGAGGAAAAACTGTCCTAAACTGACTTGGGGTGATATTGGACACCTGAATAGTTCCACAATCATTTAAAAATTACATTGTTCAAGTCCTTTCTCTCAAAGGAAAGAGCAGGCCAGACCTTTAGAGGTACCTTTTACCCAACTTTGAAGAAGCAAATTGTTCAAGTCTTTACATATTAGTTTCTTAGCACTACTACAACAAAAATCCCTCAGGAATATGGCTTAACAAACAAATTTATTTTCTTCCAGGAGCCTTGTTGTTGTCAGTTGCTGTCGAGTCTCTTCTAAGCACCGTAACGTTGCCAAGGCTGTGACTTTTCAGCCGCCACAGTCCCGTGGTCTCTCTGGGTGGGCGCAAACCACTTGTGTTTCAGCTGGCGCACCACCACCTGCACCCACCGGGGCTCCGATAGAGAGTAGACACAGGCATGCTACCAAAACCATTTTCATTCAGTGTGGTCATTGCAGCCAGGAGGACTTATCTGCACTCTGGAAAAAGTGATGCTTTAGAAGTTCTCTACCATTGGTTGTTGGGCTTTGTTTTTAGTAAAATGAGATTCCTCTCTGAAAATGTATTTAAAAATCAATTCTAGATAGTGTTTGTTCTTACAGTTCACCTGTTAACCCTGATATAATTAAAATAGTAACCATTTGCTAATTAAGAGCTGTATGTAGATGGGGCAGGGTGGCGTTTCTAAATAACTTGATGTGAAAAGATAACCAGAACTCTGTAATGTGAAAGTAAAAGTATAAAAAGGTGAAGTCTCCTGACATAGTGCTCAAGGAGATTTTCATAAGCGGAATGCAACAAGCACAAGCAATAGGAGAGGGTTTCCAAACGTTCGTGGGAAAATGAAACGAAAAGGTAATGGAATTTTTCCATGAAATTTTACAGTCCTTTCTTACATTAAAGGTAAGAAATTGGGTTCACTCTAAAGATTCTTTAGAGAGTAAAAATACAAACCAGACACTTCAAGGTTGTAACAAATAGAAGTGACAATAGATATAGTACTAGAATGCATGAATCAGTAATCAAAAGATAAATAGTAGTCTTCTGATTTCATTTCTCCAGGAGTAAGAGTTCCTTTGCAATGGATTTTGTCTTCTCATCAACCTGCAGATGATTCGGAATTAACCTTAGGACCCTGGCAACTCCGACGCTTAAAGAAAGACTAAACTAATTGGTTGCCAAAAGTCAACCCGAACCCATGGTGACCCCGTGTCAGAACGGAATTGTGTTCCTTTTGACTGGTTTTTTATTGCTAGATCACTTGGCCTTTAGAGACATCTCTGAGTTGACTTGAACATCTAAACTTTTGGGGAAGAGATGAGATACTGGTTTTTTGAGTCATCCTTGAGTCTTTTGAGCTAAATTCTCACAGTCCAGGGGGAGGACTGGGTTGAAAAAAGGATCAGGTTGGGGAAAACGACCTTGGGCTGGACCCAAGAAGCCACTATGGCATAATGAGCACTCAGCCCTTCTGAGTCCAGGTTCTGAGATCTATTAAGTATCTTGTGCCCTTGGCCTCACTCATCCTAGTGACTGAGAGTGTGCCTACCAGGTCCACCTACTTCCTACCTCACCGTGTCAGGCTGTGCCTGACAGCTCAGTTTAGAACCGCAACCTGATTGTACCCCACCTCCTACCCTCCTTGGAATCTTTGACTAGCTTCTCAAACTGTGCTACGTGCCCATCCCGGATCTTCTGATTGGTTTTACTTCCATTCTCCACTCGAACCCCTGTACTCTCTCCTCCCTTCCCCAGCTAGATGGAACAATTCCAGGCAAATAAAAGCTCCATGTTCTCTTATCTGGTGGAGGGTGTGAGGAAGCTAGCGTGTGTAAAAGACATACTCTTTTAGTATTGGAATTAATTATTTCATTCCTATTTCTTGGACTGATAATACTCTTCTGTAGGTATATAGATTTAGACTCAATGTTTATAAAGAGTGAAAAATCGAGTGTGAATTAGAGCTGTGAAACAGACCTACCATATATACTTGAGTATATACGGTATATGTTTCTTATTATTTTAAAGTGTATTTCTGAGATGGTTTAGTTGAAGAAGGAGAACAAACATCTGAGCTGGAAGAAGAATTGTGGAAATTTCTCTTTTCAGACGTCTTTCCATCAGTGAGCAGTTCTACCAAGGCCACAGACTCTAGTGAGGCAGCCTAGCCTGTGTTTCCATCAGTTGTGTCGCAAAGGGACTCTCTCACCTGCCCATACTGCACAAAGGACTGGTTTGACTGTTGCTGAGAATGTAACTGCTTACTTAAATGGTACAGCTAACTGTGCACAGTTTCATGACTTTTGGTCCCTAATGTTACTAACACAGATTTTCCAAATACATAAAACACTATTTTTGTCATAAAACTGAGTCAAGCAGAAAAACTTACCTCCATAATTATTATATTTTAAAAATTAATTTGACAGAACTCAAGATTTTACAGAAGCTATCCTTGAACTGAGCTTTCAAAATGGTGTTTACTTCCAAGTTATTTCATTTTCATAGTTTGGTTATAAAATTAAGTAATTACTATTAAGGGATCAGTGTCATACTTTGTAAAACAGATTTGTTTAACAAAAACTGAGAATAATGTGTGGCAGTTTATGTGTCATGCTCTCAAAACAGGCTTTAAATCTTATGTTCTATGTAGAAGTTGTTAGCTATTCTAAAGGTACAATAAGAGATTATTGTTCATATCAGTGTAATAAATTGATACTCCCGGATCGTACTTTTTTCATTTTGCACATTGTCAGAACCTTGGACTTTAATCTTATTCTTTGATTGACAGTAGCGACCAGGGAAAGAACACTTGTATTGTTCGGGATGGTCACATCTGTTCAACTTGATTCAGTTGAGGGTATTTGCATATTCTTAAGTATTTCTTCTGAGAGGGCTTAAATCCTTCTCAAGTGCTTGATGCGTTTTGAAATTCATTCATAAGGTATCTACATGCACTAATAGTTCTGTATAATATTACTGTGCATAATCTGACAGATAAGACCACATTTTAAAACAACGTGTTCTTTAGGGATGCTACACTACATTTTGACTTGTACCATTGGACAGAAATGTGAAGGGTTTTTTGGGGGAAGAGATTTCTTTAATGTTTTGACTAAATAAATACAACCTTATTCTAGAAATCATAGAAACATTTAAAAAGTATTGTTTTTTTCCTGCTTTGGCAGGACAATTAAGCTATTTTATGGAAAATGATGGTAGACCTTGGATGGATTGCTTGAACTAGTTTATAGGGAAGGTTACCAAGGTTCATCTTAGTCTTGCTGCTCATGCAGCTTGGAGGAAATTAGGGCTTCTATTTCGGCCTCAACTCCCACTCTAGTAAGAAAGACAGTCTGTGACCTCTGATCTAGCATCTTTTACAAATTGTCTTACATGTAAAATACTTCTCTTGCCACCTAATTAGGAATTATGTCTTATTCATCATCACCTCTCTCCAAAATTTACACAATCCCTGCACAAAGTTATGCCTGATATTTGTTTTGCCTTGTTTTCATTGCTTTCTTGGGCTATCAGTCAATAAAGAATCATTCTAAAACAAGGTAGCCTATGAATGGACAGCACAGTGGTTCTCAACCTTCCTAATGCTGTGACCCTTTCATGCAGTTCCTCATGTTGTGGTGACCCCCCCAACCATAAAATTATTTTTGTTGCTACTTCATCATTGTCATTCTGTTACTGTTAGGAATCGGGCGACCCCTGTGGAAGGGTCGTTTGATTCCCAAAGGGGTCGCGACTCAGGTTGAGAACTACTAGGATAGCAAAATAGGTTTTATTTTGTGTTTGAAATTAAAAAAAAATCATTTGGGGGCTCACACAACTCATAACAATCCATACCTACATCCATTGTGTCAAGCACATTTGTAATTTGTTGCCATCATTATTCTCAAAACATTTGTGTTCTACTTGAGCCCTTGATATCAGTTCCTCATTCCCCCCAGCTTCCCCTCCCTCATGAACCCTTGATCATTTATAAATTATTATTATTTTGTCACATCTTACACTGTCCGGCATCTCCCTTCCCCCATTTTACTGTTGTCCATTTCCCAGGGAGGAGGTGATATGTAGATCCTTGTAACTAGTTCCCCCTTACTACCCCACCTTCCCTCTACCCTCCTGGTATTGCCACTCTCACCTCTGGTCCTGAAGGGATCATATGTCCTGGATTCCCTGTGTTTCCAGTTCCTATCTGTACCTTACAAATCTGGCTAGACCAGACGGTGTTTGAGTTCTTAAAGATCTGCAATTGCTGTATTGGGAAGAATTTCAAGATACACTGGAATCAGTTAACAATGTTTGCCATGGCATAGGGTCAGAGAAAACACCTGTTTGTCTTCCTTGCTATTTGCCATCCTTCGGGAAGGGAGAAAAAAATGAGGTGATCAGTGAAGGCCCTGGGAAATGAAGATATAGGGCTAAGTAACAGACTGTCTAGAATTCAGATACTGTAGACAGAAAGGAGTCAGGGTGCTTAGAAGTATAAAAATTATTGATGTTCAGAAAGGAAAAATGGCATTTGGTTACATTAAATATAATCAAAGCAAAGGAAATCATGGTTGCATGCTTATTGATGCCTACTCTTATCCTCGATCCTTTCCTCACAGGAGCCTGGAGATGGTCTGCATTGTTTTTATGGCGTTTCTTTTCTTAATGTATTTAGGGTTCTTTTCTTCCCTTGATTATGTTAGAACCAGCTCTCTCCAATTTCATTCTTGCTTCTCATATGTAAATATAAATGCTGTGGTGTAACCGCTTCACCGTGTTATTTATTATAAGAATTCATTACAGAAGCTCTTGGTTCTTATCTGATTGTTTTAAAATAGTATTAAAATTATTTAATTGAAAGCAAATAACTCTAAATTACATCATTGCTATTTATCTTGTAGGAATCCCCTTCTGGTCGAAGGAAAGCCCTTGCTACTAGCAGCATCAACATGAAACAGTACGCAAGTCCTATGCCAACGCAGACTGATGTCAAGTTAAAATTCAAGCCATTGTCTAAAAAAGTTGTATCTGCCACTCTCCAGTTTTCATTATCTTGCATATTCCTTCGGGAAGGAAAAGCCACGTAAGTTTCTTTTGTCAAATAGGTCGCTTCAAATTGTGTTTCAGAACTCCATTGGTTAATAGCTTTTGACGCAGTAGACTGGAACAGTTGACAACATCGTACCGCATACCAATGATTCTTGCCATCCATGGAATTAAGTGAACTTGTATAGATGGTCTCTTTTGACTCCAGAAAGTGAGTAGTAATATATAAATATGATTATAGCTAGTTTCAAAGTTTACATTGTATATTATAGAGTAGCTAGTGTATTTGTTTTTATCTGCCTACTCCTCGTGTATGGACTATCATTATCCAACATTTTGCATTTATAACAATAGGAAAAAATCTACTCAAATAAGGCCAGGTAAATACCGATGTAGAGGAGCGCTGATGGCGCAGTGGGTTGTGCATTGGGCTGCTAACTTTAGGGTCAGCAGTTTGAACCAGCAGCCGTTCTATGGGAGGAAGAAGAGACTATCTGCTACTGTAAACATGTCTAGTTGCAGAAACCCACAGGGTGGCTCCACTCTGTTCCTATAGGGTTGCTCAGTCAGAATCAACTCAGTGCTTTAAATGGAAAAAAATAACGCTGTGAACCCCAGATCCTTGATGCCTCTTCTCCCAAACCTTACCCCAGTCTTAGATGGGAATAAAATTAAGAGAAAAAAGGCCTTGGGCCATTAACCTACAGTGTATACCAAGCCTTACTGAATTCTCACAGGCTCCAAAGACTGGTGGCAGAGCTGCATCTTTGAGTAAAGCAGCAGAGGGGGGGGACAGGACACATGGCGATAACTTTGCTACAAACCCTAAGTTCTGCCATTTGCTTGTTTGGGGACATGAGGGCCAGTGGCTGGGGTCCCAAGTAAGTGGATGGGTAATTCCTTGAAGAGCCAGAATTCCACAAGGGTCAGAGTAGGGTACATTTCTTCCGAGTGCATATCCTGACCCAACCAGCTCTACCTCTGGTTTAAATGGCACAAAAGTGATCTTGCTTTTTAAGAGTACAGACATGGATAGTGGCTACAGGGAATAAAGTAACCCTGAAGGGTTGCCTCGGAAATGACTTCCGAGCCTTTGGTTGCTCAAGTTTCCCATAACACATGGTCTTTGGAACCGATCCGCGTTGCTAAGTGAGGAGGCGTGGTGGATTCGTGCTGTCAGTGTAAGTAGAGCTGTGCAGTGTGTAAAGCTGTCTGATGCGCTTGAGAGTTGAGAGGTGCATGAAAGGTTGCCCTAAGAAGGATGCAGGTGCAAAAACTGGTTGCCAGTTCTTACTGTCTCCGTCTTACAGAACTTAGGTAAGGCAGTAGAACAAGATAAACAGTTTACTGTAATGGTCATTATCCTTTTCAAAAAATTACTTCTTATGTACCGAATAACCATTTGAAAACATACACACAAAAAATAAATAAAAACATACGGAAAGAAAACACCAAAGCAAAACCCTAAGCCTCTTGCCACGGAGATGATTCTAACTCCTTGTGACCTCATGTTTTACGGAGTAGAACACCATAGGGCATTCTTGGTTATAATCTCTATGCCAGGAGCCCTGGTTACCGTATATACTAGTGGATAAGCCGAGTTTTTCAGCACATTTTTAATGCTGTTTTTGTGGTAAAATTAGGTGCCTTGGCTGATATTTGGGTCGGCTTATACTCGAATATATAGGGTAATTGCCTGGCTGCTAACTGAAAGGAGGGCAGTTTGAGCCTACTCAGGGCCTCCATCCTACTGGCTGAGTTGCATTCAGGGACCTGTAATTCCTGGACCCATTTCTAGACTTGAAAAGAATAAGATGAATGTACTTAAAGCCTCGCTAACCCACTACCATCAAGTTGATTCTGATGCATAGTGGCCCTGGAGGACAGAGAACTACCTCTATGGGTTTCCCAGACTGTAAATCTTTATGGAAGCAGACAGCCTCATCTTTCTCCCTCTGAGCAGCTGTTACGTTTGAACTGCTGAACTTACGCCTAACTCACGATGCCACCATGGATCCTTACACTCAAAGCAGGAAAAAGGGGGACGGGGCGATGGCATTCAGTATGCTTAAAGTTGTATGTCAAGTCATATTGTGGATATTGTGAAAGGGTTATTTCATACTTGGAGTAGAAGATTAGGGAGAGAACAGACATATTAAACCTAAACTCAAAAAATAGGAAGAAGGCAGCGGGGAACATTTACATTCCGTCTGAATCACAATTCTAAATGGATTTGACTGAGTTGAATGTGGTTACTATTATTGGGCATCTCACTTGACTGATTAGACTGGACTCTGTGCGTCAGTCAGAATGTGGTGTCTGACACTTATCTACATGGCAGCAAACGACTTAGCAGATAACAGTAAGCCTCCTTTCTGGGAAGTTGGCTTTTGCATGAGTGTTGTAGGGAGGCAGTACAGAATAATAGCAATTAGTCTTTCATCCCGGATCTTAAATTGTAGCCTTAAATACTGAGAAATTAAAAATAACCCAAAGTCCAAGCCAAAATCAAAGGAAAGAAAGCTGAAGAAAGAGAGAGAAAACAAACTCAGAGAAGATCCTTTGAGGGGAGACTTCTTTCTACAGGGCAGAAGTAAGTGAATCAGCACCGTTCACAGGATCTTGACAGATGACAGCAAATTCGGAGATTCCTTGCAGAACACCTCCGAACTTCCTCCCTATTTCTTCCTCCACTCCTTACCTTCCCCAAAGAAAATTCATCAGTGCTCCTATATGAGGAGAGTAAAGGTAAAATGAGCCAGTTACCACTTGGAGAATGATGTTATATTCTTGAAATTAATCCCCCGTTGCTGGGTGAACACGTTGTAAGCTATTGATATAAAGTAATGCAGCTTTTTAAATTCATACAGACTTTGTGCCATTGCATTTATTCTAACGGGACATTATTTTGTTAACTACAGCTTACATGAAATAAAATGGAAAGAATTTGAAACATTTATATCATGTAGACAATAGATGAATTACTGTAGAAAATAAACTTTTATTTGGCTTTCTGAATTTGGGGAACATAAACTAAATTGACATTTAGTTTGTATATAACATGTTAGAAATATTTTTAGAGTATTTAACATAAACTTTATAAATTTATTTTTTAAATTTTAAAAACAACTAGAAATATGTTTTTCCACCCTCCCCTAGAAATGTGTTTTATCAAACATTTTGGTATTTAAAATGATAGTCAGCCCAGATAATTTTCATATTATAATTCTTTAAATGGTCAGATTTTATTTTGAAAGCTGTTTTTTCTGTTGCAATAACGCCTCCATTTTTGGAGGGCTAATGGCCCCTTTGAGAAAATATGCACATTGAATAAAATTTAAGTGTAATTTGCAAGATGTTTAACCCCTCCTTTTCTTACTACCTACAAGCCCAAACAGGTTCCATGGACTTCAGATTAAGAATTTCTGTTTTAGTTATTTTTGCAGATTTACATGGGTTAAAATCTAGCTTTCATCTTATTTACAAACTGTCCAGTGTTTTTAGGCAATAAAATTTTATTTTCAGACTTTATTACTAGGAAACCATACTTAAGTCTCATTAAGAAAAATTTAATCTTTGTGGAATTAAACTAGCTCTGAATTTGAATCTTGTTTTCTTTTTACTATTTGAGCGTCGCATTTAAAAATTAATGAATGTGAATGTTGTGTTTTTCAGTATTTGTGTACAACTATTTAAAACAACTTATTCACATGGTATCTATCTTTTAGAAAGAAGAAAATGGATTTGTTCTTTTGTTTTTAATATGTTCTCAGGAAATAATCACAGTTCAAACAGTCACTTAATGAGCTGTGTATTGTTTTTTAATCACTAATGTAGGGATGAAGACATGCAAAGTTTGGCTAGTTTGATGAGTATGAAGCAGGCTGACATAGGTAATTTAGACGATTTTGAAGAAGATAATGAAGAAGATGATGAAAACCGAGTGAACCAAGAAGAGAAGGCAGCAAAAATTACAGGTTAGTTTTCTTAGCATTGAAGCTAAAAGTGCTCATAATTTGCAATATTGAAAAATGTATTCATGTTTCCAGGGCAGGATAATGCTACTGTAACAAGATACTGTTTTTGTTTTTAAATGGAGGAGGAAATTTTTATTTTAAAGTTTTGCCATTATTAATTATATCTGTATATTGTAATATAAATGCATAAAATGGTATTATATCATTAAAAATCATATAGTTATAATTGGGGCTCCAAAAAGTTCATGGAAAATGAAAGTCAAAGATAATGGAATTTTTAAAAATCATTTTATTAGGGGCTCATACAACTCTTACCACAATCCATACATATATCAATTGTGTAAAGCACATCTATACATTCATTGCCCTCATCATTCTCAAAACATTTGCTCTCCACTTAAGCCCCTGGCATCAGGTCTTCATTTCCCCCCCTCCTTCCCCACTCCCCTTTTCCTCATGAGCCCTTGTTAGTTTATAAATTATTTTGTCATATCTTGCCCTATCTGACGTCTCCCTTCACCCACTTTGGAATATTTCACAAAAACGTTTGCAAGACCCGTCATATTATTTCCTGTAAGTAAGTGGTAACCTTCTTTAAGGAATATGTATTATAGTTAGGTGCCATTATTTTGTGTATCTCTTAGAGTGTTTAAGTTCTTGTGAATGTCTAGAGGCTTTTCATTTAGTTGGTAATTTCTTCTGTAAAGTTGTTTGTATCAACTTTAATTGACAAAATATGGCTTATAGTCCTAGAATTCAGGAGAAATATGAAGTTCGACTCCCCTGAAGAGTTACAGTCTCAGAAATGCACAGGGCAGTCCTACTCTGCCCTGTATGGTTGCTATGAGTCAGAATCGACTCGGTGGTAGTCAGTTTGCTCTGCTAGTAGATGAGAATAACTCTCTCCATAGTTATGTGTACTTGAACCTGCCCAAGGTTCCTCTCCTGCGTTGTCTGAGCTACAGTGTCCTGCTAACTGCAAGCACACTGGGGGATGTCTCCGGCAAGGAAACAGTTATTGATGCTGTATGGTACTCAAACTAGATACTTTCTCCAGACATGCAGCACCAGCTGGAGGACAGAAAATTTTTGAATTGCATTTGGGAAAGCACCTGAAATATAGCAAAAAAGGCTTAAAGTTAGAAGAGTAGAGCCTTTTAATGGACAGCGTACTATACCAATATTAGATAAATACCTTCAAAATAATCAATGCCGCCATATATATGGTAACTTCACACCCATTGAACCAGTAATATTTGGTGAAAAGATTATCTTTGGGATTTAAGTTGACATTCTCATTACACACCAACAAGAAAAGAATCCTGCATAATAAATTCTTACTGTGTATCTTAAAAAAGAAGAAGAAAAACTCATTGCCTTTGAGTCAATTCTGACTCATAGCAAACCTATATTGTATACAGTTCGGAAAATCAGCCTTAAATAATTTAGTTTAAGGCAAATATTTTGAAGAAACAAAGATATAAGACCTTCTGAAAGCTCTCTAATATTCTTATGGTTGTTGCAAACATGGGGGCTTCAACAAGTGTGTGGATGTAAATCTTTGGGTGCCATTATGACATTGGACTAATAGTCTCCCTCATTCAAATGATGGGTCTTTGTTTTTGTCTTGTTTAAGACAAAAATGTTTTCCTTAAATTACTAAAATGAAACTTGTGTGGAAAAATTCCATTGTTTTTAATTACATTTTTCTATGAACTTTATGAAACTTCTCTTACGAGGATGGGCTCTACTTAGATGACCTGGGGAGGCCACAGAAAGCCGTGAGTGAGTTCCCTTGGGAGGATATGGGACAGAGAACAGGGCCTTGCCAGCCAGGCAGCCCTTTTCAGTAGAGCCCTAAGAGCACCCCAGGAACTGTTCCCTGGCCGCCTGAACCACATGGCAGCTTAGGTTCAAGGAAATAAGATCCACTTCATTGGGAGGAGGAATTACCTTAGCCTAGAAACCCCATCGTTCACAGGAGCCAATGTGTCTGTAACAGTCTCATAATTTACTTAGCAGGTCCTTTTAAGGTACCTGGCCAGTAATGAGTATGTATACATTCAGAGGAACTCAAGGGGATGCCAGTTCCTATTTAGGGACTTAGTTATTGATGGGTGTTGACTCTACCCTTTCTAGCTAGGGTCAGGAATAGAGGAGAAGCAGTTCTGTCACTTTTGACCATGGTTCTGCAGAGTTTATGTGGGGCTGTGGATAGAAAATACATCCCACACACCAATGTTCTTTATTTTTGTATTTTTTAATCCGATTATCTACCTTCTAGTACTTAAGAAGTTCTAGTCTATATAGACTCAAAAAGAAAGAATTGTATGACATGTGGTTTATGTGCCAATAAAATGGTTTTGTTTTGTTTTTTAAATCAAAGAACATCTGGAAAACCCCCATCTGTTTCATAGGTAATACGGTTGGGAACTGGGAAGGAAACAGAGCTGGAGCAATTTTGATTTCCTTGAGCTGAAAGGGTTATAAGTCCCTATAGCTTAGCTTTATGTTAGAGAAATCTGAGACCCAAGATTGAATGACTAAAGGCAGCAGGGATATCTCTTTCCAGTGTTTAGAACTCAGATGTGATGCCTCACAGAACAGAAGTGGCAGACAATACAAACTGCAAATTTAGCCTACTTTCTGGGTTACTCTCAAACCCTAATGTGGCTTAGTACTACTGACAACTGAACATTTTCTCTAGCAACCCCCCTGAAGCCCCATTCCCAAGAATCCCGGAGAATTTTGCTGATTCTGAAAGCCCATCTGATAGAGCAAGAGTGGACTATATTCAGTCTGATTCCATTCTTGTTCTATTCTAAAAGAAGCAAAGGTAATCTAATGTGGAAAACATTAGAATGTGGTTGTGTATGGGGTGGAGCTTGATCTTCATTTCTGCCAGGAAGTTGGAATGTTTCTGAGGCCACCTTAAAATCAGATATTCCCATGGCGAGAGAAATGAGGATGCTTCAAGATTTGCAGTCATGTTTCAGCTCCCAGCAGTTTATTTTTCCCTTTTTACACAAACTATGGACCTTCTTAAAAGGAAAAAGCTACCGACTCTTCATGCTCCCCCACCTTCCTCTTTTTGTTGTTGTTCGGTGTGATAATCTCTGGTGGTCAATTTCTATCTTTTGCCTTCCTTACAGTAAAGAAGAGTCTCAAATTACTTGACCCTTTGCTTCGATTGCCTGCCCCTAATTTAGTTTTCCTGCTTATTCTTACCACTCTGAAGCAAGTGAAGGCTGACAGTTCTGATATCTAACTGTTGTGCACCATGGACTTATTGCCCAATTTAAGTAGTACTAGTGTGGAAATTGTGTATGTTCTATGACATGACATTATGAAGACTTCCTCAAGCATGTAAATTTTCATTGAAACAAGGCTTTAATGAGTATAGAAGCATAGATAGCTGGTTAATATCTGGCTAATACATTGCCAGGAAAGCTTCCCATTTAAAAGTAAAATACCAAAAATGTGTTTTTTGTTGTAATTCTTCTTTTATATTTTTAGATTTAAAATTTTTTAAAATTTACTGATTATAAAAGTACAGCATTTTGAGCTTAGGAAACAGAAGTCTTGTTTCCAAAGGAGAAATAATGTAACAAAATGATATATTTTAGGCTTTAGATCCAAATAATATCTTACTGTTGAATATCTCCACTAATGGTTTCCCAGGCTCCTCTGTCCCAAACTGAAGAGTTCCTATGGCAAGGCGAGAACCACTGTCCACACCCACTCAAGATATAAACCTGGATTCCTTTCTCCATCTTCATGTCAGATTAGCCATCAAGTCTTGTTCTTTTATTTATTTAATTTATAATTGTTTACTCAGAGAGAACTGATACACAAATGCTCATATTTTTGCTTCCTGTCCTTTTTTTTAAATGTTTCTAAAACATACATTTTATCTTTCAAATCAGCTCCCATAGTTATTAAAGTTTACATTCTTTAGTATACTATAACTGTCATGCTATGACATTTACCAGCATCATATCATTCTCTGTCCTTGGCATCTTAAGCACCAAATATAGAGGGTAACTAAAATGTGTGTGCGTTCACATATTAGAGAAACAAAAATCTAAAAATGTGAAACTACTGTTTTTACATATCCTCCATTTAAATGTATACACTTATGAAAGCAGTGTTCCATATTTCTATTTCTCCTTCTCTGAAGAATTCTGTGCTCTTTGATTCACCTCATGTCAAAATATCACAGTTTCAATATCCTCAAGGAATGCAAATGATGTTCCTTGGAATTTTATTTTTTTAATATGGGGAACAAAAAGAAGGCTGACAAGATCAGGACTGTAGGTTGGATGGGGTTAGGTTTCCCAATGAAATTCCTGTCGAGCTGTGACACCAAAGGAGTAGCAGGGGAACCACAGTGGCAGAGCCAGAGTACGAGATGGGGTGATGGGCTTCCTGGCCCACTGAGCAACTAAACTTTCATACAGAAATGCGTTTGTGGAGTGGCATGCTTCCTGTGTTTAATCGGGAAGCTGAGTTTGCTTTATAACTTAGCTGAGAAGGGCAGAGTCCCGGCCAGTGGGCTGCGGGACAGAGAGAGCCCTGCCTGGGCATGCCAGAAAAGAAGATGTACTGACTATATCCCAAGTATCTCTGATCCTGAATTGTAGCCTGTTCCTTAGTAAACCCTTAAATATGAATATTGTCTTGAGGGTCCTGTATGGCCATTGCAATGAGATCTCAAACACAGTAGAGAAGTAGCGTGTCATAGGAGGGCTAGTTGGCATCCGATTAGGTAAAGATGGTTGGTCACCCCCATAAGAGTCAGCCTTCCACGAATGGTGAACCTGATTTTTGTTCCCCTTTGTGAAGTCAGAAGAGGTCAGATGCCACCTCCTTGCCATTTTTAGAGTAGGTTGGTGAGGAAATGACCTTTTGTGCTTTAGATATCACCAGAGCATAATAAAGGGAATAATGTTTCTAAACATTTAGAAAATTTACAATGTAAATAATCTAGTCATATATTAGAGTCATCTTAACTAACTCACTCACTTCCTCCAAGTCCTTGCCCACTCATTGTGATTATAGACGGGGGTAGAACTCCTGTGAGTTTCCAAGACTCCCACTCTTTGTGGAAGAGAAAGCGCAACCTTTCTTCTGAGGAGAGACTGGTGGTTTTCAACTGTGGACTGTGCAGATTGCCGCCAAACTCAGACCTTATGCTACCTGGTACTGGTCATCTTAATTATAGCTAAATGAATGCCCATATTGTACCTAAAACTCTTTGGAGCAATAGTAATATTTTAAAAGTAAGGAACCGGTCTATTTTTTTATTGCCTTTTTCTTTAGCATTGTCGGTAGTGTTCATTATATAAAACATTTATTAAGTAGTTGATACTACCTTTATTGAAATTACACCACATCCTAGAAAATAAAGTAATTAAAATATCTTACGTATAAGGAAACTATAAATCTTTGAACATTTAAAACAAAATTTCCTAATAAGTGAATGTCTGCGAACATAGTACAACTGAGATACAGATGCTAATAGTTGCACCTCTGGTGATTAACTCTGATCATCTGTGCAAAGCCTTTCACTACCCAGTAAATCTTAGTTACTATTTCCCCCGATATTTTTAAAGATAAAAACAAACCATTTCTAAAATTTTAAAAACAGAAAATTAGTAATCACTTAGTACTGATCATCTATTATATTAAAAATTACTAGTAGTAAAGGATCATATTTATGACTAAATTATACCTACAGAGGATTCTGCTAGGTCAGTTGAGCCAGAATGGGGTACAAAGTTACTGGAATAATAAAATGGAAGAAAACCCTATATAAAGACTTTATAACACTTAAATCACTTTATAATGCCTGATTATTCAGCTCCTAATTTTCAAATTAAGATCTATAATTCAATGTTAATTTGTTTACCTATTTTCTATGGTTTACTTTGTTATTTGTGTGAAACATTTTCCATTTGGATAAGGGAAATTAATAAGTTTATGAACTTTTCATGTATATTTAGATTTAGGGGAGGTAGCGAAATATTTAAGGAATTGTCTTCTGATTCATGGAGACCCCATGTGTGTCAGAGTAGAATGGGGCTACCTAGAGTTCTCAGTAACTGATTTTTCAGCAGGAGATTGCCTTTTTTCCATAGTGCCATTGGGTAGATTTGAACCTCCAACTTTTTGGTTACCTGTCCAGGGATCGACTAACTGTTTATGCTACCCAGAATCCTTATTAAATCTGATTTAATATTTATTTGTGACTTTCTATATGTGAAATCCATCGGGACAATAAGCATTTTAGTGTTTGGGGTTTTTCTTTTTCCATCCTTGTGTCCTTGAGCAACAAGGTGAGTATATAAAGAGAGCCCATGTCGCTGTCTTGCATTCTATGATCGGTTCAAAGGACATCTAGAATGTGTGCTTAGATTTATGGTGGTAAGAACTGTTTTTTACATATCTAATTTAGTCTTATTTAATTTTTAACCATTTTATTTGTTCCTCTTAGTGATCTGAATGTGTTTTATTTATGCTATTGTGGAAGTTGGTTTTAGGTTTTGCATTTGGAAGCAGTAAGGACTTACTAAAGTTGCCTAGTAGACACTGATTTTCTTCCCAAACTATCTCCAATGAATAATAATTTCACATGTTGATTGTTGTCACAATACAAAAATATATATGATTCATGTAGAACAATTTTTTTTAATACAAAAGAAACTCTGTCTTGGAGATTTCCTTTTTCTCCATCCCTCTTTTATCAATTACTGGATAAAAAATAAGATGCCCTAAAACAAATCTCAAGAACAGATGTTTAAAAGAACATCCCCAGAAAACAAGAGCTACTGTGAAAATAGTCACTACTACCTGCTTTTCTTGCCGTAGGGCTAATTTTTAAAATTTTAAACATGAACTAGCACTCACTGTGTACGTGATTTGTTTAGATGTAGTCTGAAGACCTTTGCTTTGAGTGTAGACTATTATAAAACAAATTGTGCTGATTTCTTATGATACCAGAGGCTATTTTAGTTCTATTTTCAAGAAACAAATTACAGATACCAAAAGTAGAAATCAATGTCAGTTTCTTAGATTATTACCTTTGTTTTAAATGTTCATTACATAGTTATATTAATATAAGTTTTAATAAAATGCTGTATTATAAAATAGTACTGCATAATGTTTGATTAAATCCATGTTAACACATCATCAAAATAACATACACTGAGAATGTATTCTCTTGATTAAACAAACATCTCCTTTCTTTGTCTTTTTGAGTAACAGCATGCTTCTACTGCTCTTTAACTACATGTCCTTACCTTACATTTGTCTTGACTGGCTTCTGTTTACAGAAATTGTAAACCAGTTGAATGCTCTGAGCAGCTTAGATGGAGATCAAGATGACTGCATAAAGCAAGCAAATATGCCTTCAGCACAATCAGCCAGTTCCTCTGAAGGTCTAAGAGCTTTCCTTTCTCTGTTCCGGATCCCGTCCATTGACGGTGTCCTCCTCCCTCTTGCCTCTGCCTGCACTTGCTGTCACTGTTGTCACCGTGCTTGTCCTGTACTGGTTTCTTTGGTAATTTGTAGTACACCAACTGGCTCCAACAGAACAGAACTTATTTGAGCAAAGCCTGATGTTAATATTCTTAGTAGACAGTGATTTTAAAGCATCTTTTGAGATAATACTTGGCCTCACAGCATGATGATACTTCTTCCCTGAGTTTACATATTATGAGTATATGGTTTTAAAAATGCTTGCTTGTATTAAATCTATTTGAATTGTTCATATTTGAACATGATATTTTCTAAATCTATACTAGGGCCTTTTTTAGTCAAAAGTAGATACAGGTGAAATCTTTATTATCTGATGTAATTTTCAAATTAGTATGTACATATGATCTTCATATTTGAAAATGTTGGCATGCTACAAACTACTTGAATGCCCTTCTGCCATTGGTAAAATGCTATGTCTTATTATTTGCAGGTGTTATTAGTGTGAATTTTTATAATTTAAAATGTTTCGTGAACTCTTTATAATTATACATAACTAGATGTACACTGAACTAACATATGTGGTTCTTTTCAGAGCTCATCAATAAACTTAACTTTTTGGATGAAGCAGAGAAGGACATGGCCACTGTGAATTCAAACCCATTTGGTGATCCTGATGCAGCAGAGTCAAACCCATTTGGAGAGCCGGACTCAGAAGGTAGCGAGCTTTTCCTTTATTGGTGAAGTCTTTTTGTAGTCAAGTTCTCTTGAACTATAAGGACGGGACACTATTAAAAATAAATATTTTCTAAATGCTATTTTTATCTATAATGATCATTTTGTCAGAAATTCTTGGAGCTTCCATTGAGCTGTTTAAAAAGAAAGCAAGCTTTTCATAGACATTGATTTGGGGCTCATTTTAAAATTCACTCTTTGATTGAAGTTCTGTTGGTAGAGATAAAGCATTTCATGTACAATAAAGTCTCACTAGTGACCAGATCCCGTCAGGTTGGGAGCATACCAGCACTAGGGTAGCGAGTGGCTTCTTCCCTCCTCCCCAAGTTGAATGAGTCCTTCCATTCCTCCTTACGCCGATTTCTTGTCTTTATGGGAGTATAGTCAGTATAAGAGGAAGTTGCAGAAGTGAATAGCAGGAAACAGAAAGAAGGTTGTGAGAACCACCAAGATCATATATGCAATTTACTTGTAAATAAAACAACAATGGGAATTTTGTTTGTTTCCTTTGAGATTTTTTGTTTTATTTTTAATTAACTGATTTTGAATCCTGAAAGTTTGATTAAGGGCTCTTGAACAAGAAAGACATCTGTTTAATTAAACTGCTTAAAGTGAATACAAGAATAATTAAACTTTATTACTTTACTTTCTCTCTCTCTTTTTTTTGGGCTTTTCTTAAGAAATATTCATGAACTTTAGATGATTGTACTGTGGCCTGTCATGATGAGAATGAAATTTCAACTTCAAGAATCACTGCTAGAGCAGTATTATTCATTTCATAATTAATTTCTCCTTTTCCTTTACCTAATTCCTTCTTACAAGATTTCAAATTAGTAAACATTAATGAATGAGATTTTGTTTCATTTATGGGCTATACGAGGGAGGGGGGACTGGAATTGCTCTGGGCAGAGCTGGGCTGGCAAGTGTTGAGCAACTTGCTATGAGCTAGTGCACCCGTTGGTGATGGCCTGGGAGGTTCTCTCTGGTCACAGTAAATTTTTTCATAAAAGCAGTTTCGCTTGAACCTTGTTTTTGTGATGGCTGATTTAAGTGAACAGCGTGCAGTTTTGAAATTAGGTTTCCTACTCGGGAAAAATGCCACAAAAACTATTGTGATGTTGAAAGCAACTTACAAGGACACCACTGCGAAAAGCTCAAGTGTACGAGTGGTTTTCTCCTTTCAAAAATAGGTGAAATATCGATTGATGACAAACCTTATTCTGGACATCCATCAATTTCCCAAGTGGATGAAAAATGTTGACTTGTAGTGTCCATTTGGAGTTTGTTCCACCAGGTCAGACTGTTAATAAAGCTTCCTATTTAGAGGTTCTGAAAAGATTGTATAACAGTGTGGGACAAACGAGGCCTGATTTGTGGCAGATGGGGAACTGGTTTTGCCACCAGAACTATGCACCTTGCTCACGCAACCATCTCAGTGTGCCATTGTTTGGCCCCATGCACCTGACTCATCTGACCTTGCTCTGTGTGCCTACTTTTTGTTTCTGTAAGTGAAGAGGTACATGAAATGACAGCGATTTGATGACATATAAAAGGTGGGGAAAAAATGAGGGAGGTGCTGTCAGCCATCCAAACAGATGAGTTTGAAAAATGTTTTCAAGAATGGAATTGTACAACAGAAAAGGGGGTGAAGGGAGACGCTGGACAGGGCAAGATATGACAAAATAATAATTTATAAATTATCAATGGCGCATGAGGGATGGGAAGCGGGGAGGGAGGGGAAAAAAGAGGACTTGATGCAAAGGACTTAAGTGGAGAGCAAATGCTTTGAAAATGATGAGGGAAAAGAATGTACAGATGTGCTTTATACAATTGATGTATGTATGGATTGTGATAAGAGTTGTATGAGTCCCTAATAAAATGTTTTTTTTTAAAAAAGAATGGAATTGTAGATTTGACAAATGTATTAAGTTTAATGGAGAGTAGTTTGAAGGTGATAAGGTTGTTTGGTAAAAAAAAATTAAAATACATAGCTTTGAAAAAAATTCCATTTTGGGGGGTACCCCTTCATATATTTTTAAAACAAATTTGAAACCCAGTACATCTTAAAGATAACTAGTTCAACAGCCTCTTTTCCTGGATTAAGATAAGAAAAGTTATTTGCTCAAAAACGAAGACAGAAATGCAGTTGGAGAAAAATTTCTCACCAGGTATTTTTTTTTTTAATCATTTCATTGGGGACTCATACAACTCATCACAATCCATACATACATCCATTGTGCCAAGCACATTTGTACATTTGTTGTCATCATCATTCTCAAAACATTTGCTTTCTACTGGAGCCCTTGGTATCAGCTCCTCATTTTTTCTCTTCCCGCTCTCCCCTCCCTCATGAACCCTTGATAATTTATAAATTTTGATTATTTTGTCATATCTTACACTGTCCGACATCTCCCTTCACTCACTTTTCTGTTGTCTGTCCCTCAGGGAGGAGGTTATATGCAGATCCTTGAAATTGATTCCCCCTTACTACCCTACCTTTGCTCCACCCTCCCAGTATCGCCACTCTCACCACTGGTCCTGAAGGGCTCGTCTCTCCTGGATTCCCTGTGTTTCCAGTTCCTGTCTGTCCCAGTGTACATTCTCTGGTCTAGCCAGATTTGTAAGGTAGAAATGGGATCATAATAGTGGGGGTGGGGAAAGAAGCATTTTAAAACTAAAGGAAACATATGTCTCATTGTGACTGTACTGCACCCTGACTGGCTGACTGTTCCCTGTGACCCTTCTGTAAGGGGGTGTCCAGTTGCCTACAGATGGGCTTTGGATCCCCAATCTGCACTCTCCCTCATTCACAATGATATGATTTTTGTTGTTGTTGTTCTTTAATGCCTGATACCTGATCCCTTTGACACCTCGTGATCACATGGGCTCTTACCAGATATGTTAATTTGACCATATGACATTTCAACTGTTTACTATATATAATGCTCTATTCTGAGATTCAAAACTATTAGCCAGATATTATGCGATAGCAGTATATAAGCTTTTTATTTCAAAATGAAAATTAATATGTAATCTTAATGTATTTATTGAAGTATCAAATGGAGTAGCATATGACTCATGGTTGTTCTGTTTATATGTTGTATTTCTATTAAGAATTTCACTGTCCCCCGTCTCGGCGGGCCCGCGCGCATGCCCCCGCCCCCTCGCCCATCACGCACCGCACGTTCGTGGGGAGCCTGGTGCTAAACCATTCGTAGACGACGTGCTCCTGGGTCGGGGTTTCATACATAGCAGAGCAGCTCCCTCGCTGCGATCTATTGAAAGTCAGCCCTCGACACAAGGGTTTGAAGAAAAAAAAAAAGAATTTCACTGTCCCAATAAAGAATTTTAATGATACTTATGGGCCTAAATATATATATAAGAACCACTGTTTTCTTTACATGTGCCTATTGGAATCCCTGGAATAACAACTTTCTGTGGGTATAATACTTATTTTTCTAGAAATAGCCCATCCATTTTTACTGATTAAAAGCTTCCATCCTCAGGTAACAACGGCATTTGAGGGGGAATGTGTGCGGTTGTTTAGATGGTTCTTTGATTTTAGAGTTTCAGTTACTTTCTCCTGTTCGTGACATTCTGTGCTTCGGCAACTCTTAGAGATTTATTAAATGTATTTGTTACCTGTTATAGGAAGTAATCTTATCTTAAACCTTTCTTTGTTGCCTATTCTATTACTTTCAATTTTTTGCTCTATCATTTGTATACTCTCTTGCTTTTGATTTTGTAACCAGTGAATTTGCTTTCATTTTTACAATCCCTTTCATGAAAGTAAAAATAAAAATCTTATTTCCATCGACCAGTTTTTATTTATTTATTTACTTACTTTTGATTATTAAGTATTTCAGACTTGAGCATATTGGGACTCAGTATTTGGGACTATTAATGAAAATTGACTAAGCAAAACTTCTCACATATTCTTCTCATATGGAAGAAAAAGAAGAGTTTGACTTCAGTTTTTAGAAAGAAACTCTTGAGGTTAAATATGAACATTATCCTTAATCTATAACTAGAGTCTCTTCACTAATGTAAACTATCTCAAAAACTCTCTGCCATCGAGTCGTAGTGTCATGAGTCATTGCTCACTCATAGGGATCCCCTGTGGGTTTCTGGGACTGTAACTTCTTACGGGACTAAAAGGCCCTCTCATGTGGAGCTGTTAGTGGTTTTGAACTGCCAACCATGCAACTCACATCCCAATTCATAACCACTGCACCACCAGGGCTTCATTAAACTATAGTTAAATATTTTCCAATGTTATTAATATTTTTATTTTTAATATTTTATTATTACTTCCCCATCATATAAGATTTCAATGTAATATACTTATGACATATTAATGACCTTCACATTTTATGTACCATCAGCCTGTTTCTAGCACTCTTCAGAAAAGCTCAGTGCTCTCTAAGCAAGACTCTTTTCTTTCTTCCTCACACCAGCTCCTGGTGACCACTAAAAAAAGTCTTTGTCCCTGTATATATGCTTAATCTAGATATTTCATACAAGTCAGATCATATAATATTTGTCCTTTGGGGATAGGCCATTTCTACCAGAATAATGTTCTCAGGGTTCATCCATGCTATATTGTGTGTCTCACATTTACTTTCTCTATTCCCCTGTTGATAGGCTATTGACTTTGTCATTTTTTTCTCCCAATATAAAGGCAAAACAAGTTTCCTGAGTTAATTCCTAAAGTACGAGTAAAAGTAATTTAATTTTAAAATTTAAAATAGTTGTATCTCAATCATGAGATTTTATAATCAGATTAAGTTGCTTGTGAACTGTCACTCAGAGAATAATTATTTTTTCTTTTTATTGCACTAATCGTCTTCAAGAACATTTTGTAGAGTTGCATAGCACAATTAAAATTAGATTTTAACTATACTCTGATTGTCTGCAATCTGAAACTTTACCCCCGTTTAGGAAAATAATTTTATAAACAAAACTGATAAAATTGTGGGCAGTTTTATGTTGACCTCAGCAGTGATATCCTTTATACCACATCGTCGTCCAAGCAAGCCTGAATCTTTGGCAGTTCCCTTTCAGTGTACTGTTGGGGATGGATGACATAATCAAGAGGAATTACATTGTATTCATGGTCAAAAAGGATATTTTAAGCTCTCTTTTGAAGTACAATGCAGTTTGTGACATCATTATATCTATCTGCCTTCTAGGAAATTCAAGCAATGCAACTATTACTCAAATTTATGCACCAACCACAAAAGATATTGATAAGGAAATGGAAGATTTCTACCAAATTCTTCTGTCAGAAATTGATCGAACATGCAATCAAAAGAGCAATGATAATTATTAGTGATTGGAATCCAAAAGTTGGAAACAAAGAAGTAACAGTAGTTGGAAAATGCAGCCTTGGGGATAGAAATGAGGCTGGAGATAATATGATAGAATTTTGCAAGACCAAGGTCTTGTCCATAGCAAATGCCTTTTTTCAACAATACAGCTGTCAACCTATACATGAAAGTCACCAGATGTAATAAACAGAAATCAATTTGACTACAATCTGTGGAAAGAGCTGGTGGTGACGCTCAGTATTAGCAAGTAAAACCAGGCCAGGGGTCTACTATAGAACAAGCTTTGGATTGCTCATATGTAAAATCTGGTTGAAGCCGTATAAAACGAATTCATACGAGCCAAAACATGACCTAGGGTATACCCCCCAAGAATGCTAAGAACATCTCAAGAACAGATTTACTACATTGAGCATGAATGAAAGGAAACCTGATGAGATATGGAATGATATCACAAACATTCAGGAAGAAAGCAAAAGGCCATGACAAAGGTAGCAAAGGAAGAAAAAGATCAAAGTGGATGTCAGAAGAGACTCTGAAACTTGCCCTTAATTGTAAAATAGCTAAGACAAATAGAAGAAGTTATGAAGTCAGAGTGCTCAATGGAAAATTTCAGATGGCACCTCAAGAAGACAAACTCAAATAATTAAATGAATTGTGCACAGCCCTAGAGTTAGAAACCCCAAAAGGAAGGACATGCCCAGCATATCCTAAACTGAAAGAACTAAAGAAAAAATTCAAGCTTTGAGTTACAATCACTAAAGATTTTATGGGCAAGATATTGAATAATGCAGGAAGCATCAAATGCAGATATCAAGAATACACAGAATCACTGTACCACAAACAGTCCACCATTTCAGGAGAACCAGTGGGACTGAGGAGGAAGTAGAAGCTGCAGGCAAGCATTTGCCAAAAGCAAGACTACAGGAGTTGATGGAATATCAGTGGAAATATTTCAACAAATTCATGATGCACTGGAAGTACTCACTGGTCTATGTCAGGAAACGTGGAAGGCAGCTATGTGGCCAACTGACTGGAAGAGATCCTTATTTGTGCCCATTCCAAACAGGTGACCCAAGTGAATGCTCAAACTGTAGAACAATATCACTGTAAAACAATATCACAGCAAGTAAAATGATGCTGAAGATCATCCAAAAATGGTTGCAGCAGTAAATTGGCAGGGAGCTGCCAGCGGTTCAGGTCAGATTCTGAAGATGTGGAATACAAAGAATATCTTGCTGATATCAGGTGGATCTTGGTTGAAAGATGAGAATACCAACAGAAAGGTGTTTACTTGTGTTTTATTGATTATGCCTAGGCATTTAACTATGGGGATTATAACGAACTGTGGATAACCTTGAGAAGAATGGGAATTGCAAAACTTTGTCGTGCTGATAAGGAACTTGTACATGGATCAAGAGGCATTTGTGGGAAAACAAAAAGGAAAATCTGCATGAATTAAAATCAGAAAAGCTGTGTCAGGGTTTTATCCTCTCACCATACTTGGTCAGTCTTTATGCTGAGCATATAATCAGTGAAACTGGCTTATATGAAGAAGAATCGCATCAGGATTGGAGGAAGGCTTATTAACAAGTTTTGATATGCAGATGATAACCTTGCTTGTTGAAAGTGAGGAACACTTGAAACACTTGTTAATGAATATCAAAGATTGCAGCCTTCATTAGGATTACAACTCTGTAGAGAAGACCTAAATCCTCACAACTGGACCAAGAGATATCATGATATATGGAGACTAGTTTGAAGTGGTCATGGATTTCATTTTGCTTGGATCCACAAGCAATGCTCATGGAAGCAGCAGTCAAGAGATCAAGTGTTACATTGCATTGAGTAACTGCTGCACTAGACCTTTGCAGTGTTGAAAGCAAGCATTGTTACTTTGAACACTGGGGTGCACCTGACCCAAGCCATGGTATTTTTGATCACCTCATATCCACATGAAAGTTGGACACTGAATGAGTAAGACAGAAGAACTGGTGTGTTTGAATTATGGAAATGGCAAAGAATACTGAAAGTACCATGGACTGCCACAGGACAAATGAGTCTGTCTTGGACGACCAGAGCGCTCCTTAGAGGCAAGGATGGCAATATTTCGTCTTATAGTTTGGACATGTTGTCAGGACAGACCAGTTCTTGGAGAAGGATATCATGCTTGGTAAAGTACAAGAGCAGGAGAAAAGACGAAAGGCCCTCAGCCAGATGGATTGACACAGTGGGTGCAAAAATGGGCTCAGACATAATTGAGAGGATGGCTCAGGATTGGACAGTGTTTCATCCTGTTGTGCACAGGTTGGAACCAGCTCAGCACTTAGCTACCTCCAGCACCTCATGATTAGCTGCCCAGTGCTTACCCAACAGTGCCTTTCAGTCCAATACCAAAGACCAAAAGTCAGCTGCCATTGAGTCAACCCTAGAAGTTGCTAATTCAAGATTGTATATTTTTAAGCAATTAAAAATTCTTAATGCCACATAATATTGATAGGATTTAATTAACTTTTTGCCTTTGTTTTGCAGAGCCAATTCTTGAAACCATTTCATCTAAAAAACCAGAAGAATCTTTTTATAATAACAGCTATAATCCCTTTAAAGAAACACAGACTCCACAACGTTTGAACCCATTTGATGAGCCAGAAACCTTTGTAACCATAAAGGATTCTCCTCCTCTGTCTACAAAAAGAAAAACTACGAGGCCTGTGGACATGAGCAAGTACCTCTATGCTGATAGCTCTAAAACTGAAGAAGAAGAGCTGGATGAGTAAGTCCTTATTTTGCTATCATCAAAGCTCAGTTTTTAGATTAACTAAAGAGATCTTTTTTGAATTAATAATTTTTTATAATCATTTTATTGGGGGCTCTTACAACTCTTGTTACAATCTATACATCAATTGTATCTGACATATTCGTACATATAGCCCATCATTCTTTTCTAGACATTTACTTTCCATTGAGTCATTGAGATAAGCTCCTCTCTTTTTCCCTCCTTCCTTCCCCCAACCCCACTCCTCGTGGCCCCTTGATAGATTGTAGATTGTTCATTATTTTCAAATCTCACACCGACCGCTGACTCCCTTCCCCTCTGGTTTCTGTTGTTCTTCCCCCTGGATGGGGTGTGTGGTTATGTGCCATTCATTGTGATTGATAGCTCCCTCTCTCCCCACCGCTCCCCTCCCCCCCTTTGTTATCTCTATTCCCATTCCTGTTCCTGGTTTCCATGTGTTGTGAGTTTTTTCTCTTGTCTATACCTATGTACATGCTCCCATTTGGTCTAGATTGGGAGGCGGCACTGAGGTCATGATAGCGGGGGTTGAGGAGGCCTCAAGGGATGAGAGGCATATTGTGTGACCCATTAGTGCTCTACTGCACCCTGATTGACTCAACCCCTCCCTGCAACCCCTCTGTGGGGGGAATGTTCCATTGTCCATAGATGGGCATTGGGTCTTCGCTCCAACCCCCCTCCCTTCTCACCAATGTCTGCAGCTTCCGTGTATTGCCTTATAAATAAATGTACCTAGGCCAATACCACTATTGTTAAGGATTAATGAATTTGCGTAAGTGCACACCCCTGTTACTCTCCCTATCTATGCCTTTGCTTCCTACAGCTTGTCTCTGTTTTGTTTTGCTTTTTTCCTTTCGTTTTTTTCTCTTTCCTTTTCTTTCTTCAACCGTATGTTTTCTTACCGTTTGTACTAGGATATGAGTGGTTTGCCTAATTATATGGGTTAGACCATGGGAGAGAAGCCTGGGGAGAAGGCAATGGGACCAGTGGCCCCAGAAGTAGAGGGGGAAGAAGGAGGTGGGGAAAGGGTGTGCTGAGCAGACAGCGTCATTGACAGGGCATCAGCTAGGGAAGCAGAACTAGCCTCTAGGAGAGGGTAGAGATCCTGTGCGTATTGAATTAAATCTTTACGTCTTTAGATCTATGTCTACAATAATGTACACTTCACAAGGTAGTATCTACCTCATTCCCTAGCCACCCGAGTGGTGTGTATACCCTAAACTGACAAATGGGGGAGATAAGTTCCTGGAATTGCTGGTTGGAATTCCAATTACATCTGCCAACTGAAATCATGTTATAAATGGCGGCTATGTATTTTCAATCAAATACTATAAGCATTTTAAATATATTATTGGTCTGCTTTGAGAACCGAATAAAATTTATGGTCTTAATTTGCAAAGAAAATTTGTTCAAATGCCAAGCAATAAGATCCTACATTAATAAATGAGGGATTATCTGTATTTGTAACTTTTTCTCTAAATAATAGACATATGGATCACTATTCAGTATGAATAGTCAGTGAGATTAGGATTGTGACTTTGCTCACATGTAGGGGTAAGAAGAGAAGGGCATGCTCGCATCGTAACCTGGAGTTGAGTGGTACAATCTGTGTGTATTTGAAAGCAACAGTAGAGCTGACTTTTTTCCGCCACATTTCAGCGATACACTCTAGATTTGCCCTCTTATTTGAAAAAAAAAAGAATAAAACCTGTGGTTGCATATAAACCACTGGACAATGACCACACAGGACAGTGTGAGCTCTGATTGCCAGAGTTTTACTTACAGGAGAAAGTTTCCGTCTGTGGTGCAGGGAGAGGACCAGACAGAGTCTAGCAGTCTTCTGAATTGGAGTTAAAAATTAAAAGTAACAAGGTGATTAGCACTTATGACAAAGTATCAGAGAAAAGAGAGCTCTAAAGATTTGTAGCCTTTTTCTTTTCACTGTTTAGCTGACTGGGTGCACATGCATGTAGTGAAATCACCAACCCTAAAAGGACAAGTAGAACCATCTCTGACGTTCACTGACCATCAAGAGGTTGGTGTACGTATTAGCAGAAAGGTATTTGACGATGGAAGAATTTAATTAACCCTAGCCTAAAGGCTGTTCTAGACCTGCCTAGCAAACTTAAAAACATACCGCTGAAGAATCAAACTGAGTCTAAGTAATGGAATCCCACACAAAGCCTACAACTATGGAAGGAACTATCCAGAGCTGTAGTGCTCCAACACACAGTTCAGAGTTCAACAGATGACAGGTTATCAGGTCCATATGTGGACAGCCTTTATTTCCCTCTCCATTCCTTAAAATCATCACCCCACTGTCTTTTAGCTTGTTTTTCAGGAAAAGATCTTACTGTGATTGTCTTCATGTTTTTTGTGCTTAGGTTCATTTAGCTCTTTGTTTAGCTTTTTGTTGTTGTTTTTAAATTTCTTCAACTTTTGACCAATATTTCTACACAGATGTTTTTTCTATCTCCCAATTCTCTCTATATTTCTGAGGAGAAAACTCAGTAATTAGATAGGGATGCAGAAAAGACACAGAAGATAGAATTAATGGATAGAAACAAGAGTGGTTAAAATAGCTCTATAATAGTTCTATAGACTATTAAATAGTTCTATAAAAATGATAATTTTTTAAAAGAATACTTCTTTAAAATATCAAAATATTCAGGAATGTAGACCCACCATCATTCTTCTCCCATGAAGATTTGCAGCCTTGGACACTGCAAGGGCAGTTGTATTCTCTTAGATCAGTATCAGTCCAAGTAGATTTGATGGCAGTAAGCTTTTTGAAATGTTCCTTCGGAAAAATAATTTTTTACATTAAATAAGTATGTGTACATATGTAAAATATTTAAATTTTCACTAAACTGAAGAGTAATCATTTACATGTGTACTGATTCTAAGTAATGGAATCCTGCACAAAGCTTACAAATATGTAAGGCGTGGCTGTATGGGTCTTTGCTTACCATGAAAATTCATGACATTTGGTATATTAACATTATTTGTAGCTTGGGAAAATTTAAAACTTATCCCTTCAGAGCAGTTTAACGTGCTACAACGTGGATGGAACTTGAAGACCTGATGCTGAGCGAGAGGTGCCAGTCACAAAAGGACAGACGCTGTGCGACATCACTTACATAATAAGATAGGAACCAACCAATGTATAGAGACTAAGATTTATTAATGTTTACGAGGGACAGGAGAACAGGAGGAAAAGGGGTTAACGGTGATAGAAAATTCACTTTTTAAGGTTGCATAGCCGTTTATTTTAATTACCATCTATAAATTGTATGCTTATAAAAAGTTGAATTGACAAGTTAGGTGGCACATTTTCAACAATGTCAACAGCAACAAAAGTAGCTGCTGAGGTTGCTTTTATACAACCAAACATCTCATAGGATTTGATTCCATGGTTTGGAGGTGTAAGGTCATGGTTCATGGGCATCCCAGTTAATTGGCTTAATAACATATTTCACATATTTCTCTTCTACCTCCTAGTTTATTCTGTAGTGCCTGGTGTTCTTAAAACTTGGAAGCAGTCACCCAAGGCATAATAATTAGTCTCTCTTCCAGCCCAGTCAAGGAAGAAGGAGAGGCAGGAACAGGAAGAGGATATAGACTATTTGGTTAATTGGTCTCACAAACAGCTAGGTCCTTTTCCAAGAAAACCTGGATGGTGCCAGCTACCATTACTGAACATTCTGATCGTAGATTCCATTTGCAGAATCGTGATCAAAAGGGGGGTGAGTGTAGACCAGAATGTAAAATTCTAGATTCTAGATATTTTAGAGCCATAGGAAGTAGATTAACCCCCGAAATTATATCACAGAAATAATCTTTAAATCTTAAACTAAAAATAGTTCCTGAGCCATTTTAAAACCGAATACTAGTTGGGCTTACCCCATTGGCACTGAGACTATTGTGTCTCATAGCAACCCTTTATAGGATTTCTGAGACGGTACATGTTTCTGGAAGCAAATAAGCTCACTTTTCTTCCAAGGAGCAGCTGGTGCATTTGAGCCTTGCAGTTAGCAGTCCAATCATCACCTGACAGTGCCACCAGGGCTCCTTTAATTTAGCTTAACGACTCAAACAAAGAAGAGAGGACTTCTGGTGGCACTGTGGGCTATCCATTCAGCTGCTAGTTGCAAGGTCAGGTGCTTGAATCCACCAGTGCTCCACAGGAGAAAATTGAAGCTGTTTATTCCTGTAAAAATTTAAAGTCTCAGTTCTACCCTATCCAGATGATGGCTGTGAGTTGGAATTGACTCACTGGCAATGAGTTTAAGAAGAAAAAAAAATCTGCCCAAACCAGTGGATTCTTTTCCGAACTCTATATATCTGATCAAATTGACAATGGCAACTCAAAAGATTAAATAGGAATCTTCTTTTTTTGGTGGGGGGGAAGGAGGGGGTGGTAGTTGAGTTAATGTGGATAGAACAACTTTTAAAAAGCACTGTAAGAATGGTTGCACAACTTGAATGTAATCATTGTCGTTCAAGTGGATACATAGAAATGAATTAATGTATGTTTTGCTCTGTATACTTTCAGCAACAACTAAATTAACAAATTTTAGGGGGAAATGCAGTTTAGTAGGAAAATCTTTCAAACTATGGGATATGTGGGAATAATAAAAGAGCTCCTTTAATGCCTGGGAGTTGGGAGCTATTGCTCTATGTATGCTAGCTCATGTTTTGAGCACTATGTTTACTCTCAGGTGCTGCACAGTATAAGAGGCCTTGAGAATTCAGTGTTAACAGTACAATGAGACCTTACAGTGTTCAGAAGCCACATCCAATGGGCAGTGGTTGACTTTGAAAAGAAATACTTTGAGAATTGTAGTGATCTGCTTCAGATATTGTAAAGACCTTTACAAGACTAAAGGAGCTGACTTGTTTCCTATTGCTATTGATTCCATATGACAGTATTCCCCACTTTTATACACTTACTTGATGATTCAGATATATAGATTTTGATAAAAGCTAATAAAGTTCTAGCCTTATATTAGTACTTAGAATTATATCACAAAAATCAATTTCCAAACCCATGATTCTATTGCCTTACTGATAACTAAATAGAAGCTGAAAAACTGGCTCAGTTCTTACTAAGTTTATTGTATTTGTTTTCTTTGAAATAGCTAATGTGTGATCACAATGAATTTTCTCATGGGTGGTGTCGATGCTGAGTAATAGCCACACACCTAGATTGTTGAATGTAAATGTAAGTACTAACATTCAGTCAATCCAAGATGCATGAGCATTACACAATCAAACACACCCTATGTTCTCCAATTAACAAATTAAAGAGACAGCTCATGTTTGCTTAAACTTTTAAAATGCCTTAATAAAAACTAAAATCAGAACCACTGGGTGTTTCCTTTTGACTATTCTTTTTGTCTTACATGAAAGCCACAGTTTTACAAGTTTTCAATGAGTAAAGAGCATTTGAAATTCTTCAATCATCTGGTGTTACCACAAGGAACCTATAAACACTGCAGCTTTTTCCCCCTTAGGCACATACACACAAATTCCAAAGATTGCACATCAGCTAACAGGTGAGTCTCAGAAGAACGCTGTTTGTATGCATTACTTTTCTGCTATTTCCCATCCTTTTTTCTCCAAATATGTAGAGCCAACTTCAATAGCAAAAATCTTCCAAAATATGTTCTTCCGTCAGTAATAAACTTATGACCTTTCATCAAGTGAAAACTCTGTATGACTCATCTTCCATTGCCAAATTCTTCCCGTAGCCTTCCACATAAAGCTCTCATCAATAAGTAGTGGGGACTCCTTTGATGTGTGAAACCCCCTTCAGTGTCTCAGCAGTCAGTCAGCACCTAGAGAAAGTACACGCCCTCCAGCGATTTGAGCGCGGGGGCGGAGGGGGGGTGGGGGGGGGCTTCACACTTAGCAACTACTCGGGTTTCTCCGGGGTTTAAGGTTTAGGTGTTCAGCCATTCCAGCTTAGGTCCCCCAAATGGAAAATGATAAAACAAAAGTATTTAAGAAACGACTTTTGAGGCCCAGCCTAAAATAATTTTTGGCATGGTTGTATGTCAAAGTAGTTTCTCAAGGAAATCTCATTGACTCTTATTCAGAGAAATTCTATATTCTCATTTTAGGAAATTTGGACAATTTTCCCAAAACACTGATTTTCAAAGTAAGCAGAAAAGACTACAGATTCAGCTGTAACCTTACTTAATATTATGTTTTCAATATGCTTTTTTTTATTAATCCTGCTCATAGTCAACTTTGTTTTTCTTCCTCTAATTCATTTCCTAGATGAATTATTTTCTAAACAATGAATGCTATTTATAGCTGTACTGTCCAATCTTTCCCTCCTTTTCTACTGCTGATGAATTTTCAACTTATAATGAGTTGATGATATAGCCAATCTATCACTAAGTGCATAGTGCAATGACAAGAGTAAGTCTTGTTTATTGAATTGATAAGGAAAGCCCTGAAATAGATTATTCAAATTATAGATGATCAGTAAAATGTGAACATTATGTCAATTCCATAATCTGTCCTTTCTTAGAATACTTTATTTTAAAATACATTAATTTGCAGTTATGTCTTTTAAGTCATCCATAAATATTGTGTGTGTATATATGACAGTTATCAAACACTATTTCTACAGTCTTTTTAATAGCATCTTTAATTGATAAATACTTCATATAATGTAGAATTCCCCATTTTGAATATTCACCTGAATGTTTAATGTTCTATGCTATGCAATCATCATTATCTAATAACAAAAGTTTCCTTATCACAAAAATAAAACCTATTACCAGTTTGTAGTAATTTCCCCTACTCACCCACCTCCCTTCGCAGTAGCTACTAGTCTTTCTATTTTAATTTATCTATTGGGGGCATTTTGTATATATAGACCCCTATCTTGTTCATGCTTTGAGAGCAGAAAATTTAGTTTTAACCTGGAAAGAACAAGAATTTTCATTATCAGACCAATGAATAACATCATGATATATGAAGGAAAATGGAAGTGATCAATGGTTTCATTTCTTGGATTGACAATAAAAATATCCATGGATGCAGCAGTGAAGAAATCAAGTGAGAATGTATTGGTAAATCTGCCAAAGACCTCTCAAGCCTTAAAAAGCTAAGATGTATCTCAGAAATTATATTTTTGCTATACACACAGGATTTTGAATCTGGGCAACCTACTATTATTGGGGGGGGGGGGTGCGCGCGCAATGAACTAGTGAGTAAAAGCCAGATTAACAATTTTTGAATATTCAGTAGGATACATCAAATACTTGTGTTAACCAACAAACACATACCTGGTACACAGAGCAACATGGGAAACTAAACTATAGTCTATAAGTTAATCCAAAAGCAGAGAATCAGAGAAAGAAGTTTTAAAGGTTGACATTCCTGACTTTGTCATCGTGGAAGATAGGATGGCACCCCTTCTCCTTGTAGGTTATCAGGGAGCCAGTCATTTCCTAGCGCCCGCTCCTTTGCTAGAGGCAATGGAGCTGTCATAGTTGGTCCATTGTTTTTCTCAGCTTACATGTTGACCAACCTCCCTAGTTATTTTTTAGGTATATTTTTGTATATAATCAAATTATGCAAACACTATAACTTGAGAGCTTCCTTCTAGTTTACTTTTCAAATATTAGTTCTCTGCTGCTACATTTTTTATCTATAAGAGAGTAATTTCATTTCCAAGAACAAGGAAGAGATCTCATTATTTTTATAGGTATGCATTATTATATGTTAAAATATGTTAGGAACATTTTTTTAAATCTGTTTTGTCATCAAGATAAACAAGAATAATGTGATTGAACTGTGGAATGTTATGATATCTGTAAGAGCTCCCAATAAAATTGTGGTAAGCTGAAAGACTGGATGAGAATCTAATGCAGCTAAATCCTCCATGCTCATCATGAAGGGTCTAGAAAGCTGACTCTCGTGGGGGAAGACCCTCATGGTTATGAGATATAAATAAGTCTTAATATACATTCTCATGACTGGACACAGTCCCTCCAATAACCCCCCCATAAAGGAACAGTCATAAAGGAGCTACCATATAAGATGAATCATTCTTGGGTCTGGTTACTTCAAGATACCTGAAGGTTATCTGTAGATACGAGCAATCAGGTTCTATAGCCAAACTGCCTTAAAAAGATGTAGCAATCTCTGTTTTGACATCTCTTGATGATACTGATGAGAGTTCAATGCCCCTGGGGAGGGCTTAGGGTGGTTTGGGGCTAACTAGCACTAGGTCAAAGTGGTGATTCACCTCATTGCTTTTTTATTGTTACCTGCTTGTGATGTTACCCTATTGATTATGTTATATGTTAGCTGTATGGCGTGCATGCCTTATGAAAGATTTGTAAGCCCAATTTTATATACACATTGGCAAATACATTCTCTCAGTCCTAACATCGGACCAGGAGCCACTGTGCCCTGCTGTCTGTCTGTCTTTTATATTTTCCACTGTCACTCTTGGGGATCCATTTATTGTTGTGGCCCCCTGTACCCCAACAATCACTCATTAAGTTTCCTCCTGTTTCCATTCCTCCTCCTTTCCTAACTCTCTGCCCTTGGGTAAATGCTGTCTTTTGATATTAACTGGCTGATTATTCTAACGTGGGGGGAGGTTCAATTCCAGACCTGAGAGTGAACAAGGGTAGGCAGAGCAAGGTAGGTAAGTCTTGTGAGGCTCACCAGTCTCTATCGCCCAGTAAGCCTGGTCTCACTTATGATTTTGAATTCTGTTCCACATTGTTTCCTACTCTATCCAGGACTTTTTAATTTGACCCTTTGGGAGCTGTAGGTAGTAGTAGCTGGGTACCATCTAGTTCTTCTGTTCTTGGTTTTATGGTAGCTGATGTTTCTGCATTCCATTAGTCCATTAGACTAATTCTTCTGCCTTTTGATTTTTTTTACTCCATATGAGGAGAGATCAATAGTTGCACCTTAGATGGTTACTCATGAGCTTTTAAGACCCAGTGCTACTCACTAAATTAAGTTATAGAACTTTCTTTGTGAACTGTGCTATGCCAGTTGACCTTCGTGTTCCCCTAAACTCTGGTCATGATCTATGAGACCTAGCAACTCGCTTTCTAAAGGTTATATTTCTGAAAGTTTGCATAGCTTGGTTCCCTGTATGCTTCACCATATAAGTATACATAGACAAATTTCTCTCTCCAACTTTTATGTTCTTGTCTTGAGTATACTCCCACTCTCTCTCTTACCTATTCAGCTTATGCATAGATCCAAGCATCTACTTGTATATCCCACTGTTGCAGGATTTTGTATATAGCAGGTTTGCAAGAGCTAAAGACAACAGCGGTAAATACTGCTATATACAAAATACTGTTCCCTAAGAATGTATAAGCACAGACCTGCTTTGGAGCTTACCCTTGCCAGATGGTCTGGGGACCCCCAAAACAAAAAAAGTAACATACAGACTGGTTCCTAACATACTTGGCATTGTAAGCACAAATGCTTTGAAGAAAGTCACGCCCAGTTTAAGTTACATAGGATTTCCTCAGATTAAACTTTGAATTTACAATCTAGAATTACAAAACATGTAAGGAAACCATTTACCAAGAGAAGGAATCAGCAGACAAAAGAAACAGCATGATTATACATGCAGGAACTTCAAATAATAGATTTGTCTGATAGAACCTGTAAAATAATGTGTTAAAATCATTAATATCTCAAAACTCTGTCTTATACACACAGAAACTAAATAGAAATAAAGCACAGATTACATTAAAAATTCATGGGAGGTTGATCTTTAGATTTGACTCATAGATTGAGAAAAAGTGAACCAAACCATAAATGTGAGGAAATTATTCAGAATATAGTACAGATGGGATAATGATTTGTAAAAATATGAAGTAGAAGATAGAAATCATGGACAAGTAGGAAGTTAAACATATAAGAGTTTCTAAAGAAACTAGAATAAAGAAGAGGCTATCAATAGCAACTGATAATTTTTTAGAACTGATATAACTCATGGATCTTCAGATTCAGGAAATACAAGGAGTCTAAAGATAAATGCAAAGAAATCCAGATGTAAAAAACATCTGAAAGATGGCCTATAAAGGAACAGTATTAGTCTGAGAATAGACTTCTCAAAAATAATCATGAAAACTCTAAGATAGTAACTAATAGCTTCATGCTGAAACAGATAACTGACAACGACTTTTCTACCCACCTACACTGTCATTTCATAGTGCAATTGAAACAAGACTTTTCAAAAACCTTGGAGAATTAGTATTGACAGATTTTCATTCAGTGTACTCGAATATTTTTTGAGAAAGGGGTGTAAAAATAGATATACAAGTAGCATGACTACATCTTACCTTGTATACTCGAGTATAAGCCAACCTGAATATCACCTAATTTTACCACAAAAACTGCATTGAAAATGGGCTGAAAAGCTTGGCTTGTACACGAGTGTATACGGTATTTCCCTTTCATTGGGTGTGGAGAACACATAGGATTTATTATTACTAACATTTTCTTAAGGCTGTCTATGTAATAGATTTCAGTTTGAATTTATGCTTTTGTTGTTTTCCTTTTTAAAAGTTTTTTAATAGAATAAATTTTTATTTTCGTATGGACAGAAAAGGACCAAAATTTTAACAGTGGTTGTTTCTGAATTGTGGGTTATCATTGGGTTTTTCTTTGAACATTTTTTAGTTTTTAAAATGAATATATTGTTTTTGTCAGGAAAAAATCTTTAGGGCGAACTTTAACAACAATTCTTCTTTTACTTAGGTCAAATCCTTTTTATGAACCTAAACCAACTCCTCCAAATAATTTGGTAAATCCCATTCAAGAACTGGAGAGTGAAAGGCGAGTGAAAAGAAAGGCTCCCGCCCCGCCCGTCATCTCACCAAAGCTTGGAGGAGTAAGTGAAAATGCAACTGTTTCTGCAGGAAGAGATCTCTCAACTTCTCCTAAGGTAGGATTTTAAAAAACAATATGTATTTGTGTTTGTGCCGTTTCTCCCAGACACTGTAACTGAAGTGAAGAAAAGTTGGCATTACCAGCAACCAGTATAATATTAACCGAAACAAACAAACAAATTACATGACAGAGTAAAGATGTAATCCCTTTTATACGGAGCCTCGGTGATGCCATGTTAGCCATGAGCTCGAATGCAGACTAATAGATGAGGATTAAACCCACCAGCCTCTCAATGGAAAACATGTAGCAATCTGCGTCCCTAAAGACTTACAGCCTTGGAAATCCTATCCCGCAGGTCTACTCTGTCAGAATCAACTTGACAGCAGTAGGTTGGGGTTGCTGTATAGGTAAAAAGTTTTGGGTTTTTTAAAAACTATCTCATATATACATAAAAGCAGTAGCTACATTCATATGTTGCAACAAGAATCAAAAGTGATTTAATAATAGTGATTGCCTTTGAGGAGAAGGTCTGGATAGGATGGAAGGTAAATAGAACATTGAAGAAGGTATTTGCTCTCAGCTTTTACTTTTCTGTATTGTTCGAACAAATAGTTTTTATTTTTGTTTGTTATCATATGGATGAAAATTCCATGATTTTTCATTCCATTTTCCCCACAAACTTTTCAAAGCCCTTTTGTATAGTAATAGAAGCTACTGGGTAATAAGATCATGGACCTGTTTGTTGTCTGTTACCTTCTGTTTGTCATATCTACTAAATAAGACATTTTTTCTGTTGGGTCAGTTTTGGCACATAGTGACCCCATAGGGCAAAGGAGAACAGCCCTTCACAGTTTCCAAACCTGTAATATTTATGGAAGCAGATTGTCAATCTTTTTATCTATCTGTGCCCCACCAGGGATCCTTTCTTTACAAGAGAGCATGGCATTTCCTTTAAATATATACATAAGATTCGAGTTAGGCATTCTTAGAGTGGACCAGCAACCTTAGACTGTTTAGTTGTGCCCTGGGTTCCTTCAGGTTCTGTGTGTTCAGTACTAAGTCTGGGGGATTGGGGGGGGGGGGGCTCAGCAGCAGAACTCCAGAGCTCCGCTTCCTCTTCCACTTCCACGATGCACATCCTCATAGGTTCATTTTGTATATTGGAGTTCTGGTAAAATTTCATTTGGTGAGGGGAAGGGCTACTGCCATGCCCCCCAAAAAGGAAACTATTTTACTACACAATTATGTATCAGATAAGACAGTAGATTAGAGTCAGTAGCATACTGACAGCCATAAAAATGATAAATAGCCCAGAGAAAGATGAAACAATCATTGGAAATCATAGCAGTGTGGGCTTAATCATCACATGAATATATATGTGTGTCTCAAGTTGTAGAACACTTTTTTTGCAATGTTAAAGCAGTAAAATAATCTTTTTTTACATCATTTTATTGAGGGCTCTTACAGCTCTTATAATATTCCATTTCATACACCAACTGTATCCAGCATATTTGTACATATGTTGCCATCATAATTTCCTAAACATTTTCTATTTGAGTCCTTGGTATAAACTCCTCTTTTTCCCCCTTCTTCCTCCAACTACCCCATCCTTGTGAATTATATATTATTATTATTTTGTATCTTATACAGTCTGTTGTCTCTATTCACCCACATTTCTGTTATTCATCTCCTTTTGGGGGGGTCCTGTATATCCAATCTTGTGATGGGTTCCCCCCTTCCCCTCCCCTCCCACTTCCCCACCCTCATGATATTGCAACTCCTACTACTGTTCCTTAGGGGTGTATCTGTCCTGAATTCCTTGTGTTGAGAGCTCTTCTCTGTCCCAATGTGTGTTCTCTAGTCTAGCCAGATTTTTAAGGTAGAACTGGGTCATAGTGGGAGCCGGGGCGGGGAGGAAGCATTCAGGAATTAGAGGAATGATGTGTTTCGTCGGTGCTATACTGCACCATGATTGAATCATCCCTTCCTTATAACCCTTCTGGTGGGTGACACCCAGTTGTCTACAGATGGGCTTTGAGTCTCTATGCCAAACCGCCTCGTTCACATCAATATAATTGTTTGTTTGGGATCTTTTGATACCTTATACCTGATCCTGTGGATACCCATGATCACACAGGCTGGTGTGCTTCTTCCATGTGGGTTTATTTGCCTCCATGCTAGATAGCTGCTTGTTTAACTTCAAGTCCTTAAAACCCCAAACACTGTATCTTTTGATAGCCAGGCACCATCCGCTCTCTTCACCACATAATTGATCCTTTTTTACATAATATAGTGTTTTCATGATTACTTCTAATTGATCATTTTTGACAATTTGAAGTAACTATGAAAGAGCCATATTATGTTTAGTATGGATGACACAACCTTGCTTTTTGAAAGTGAGAAGGACTTGAAGCACTTGCTGATAAAGAGCTAGGATTGTAGCCTTCAGTATGGATTAAAACTCAATGTAAAGAAAACCAAAATCCTCACAAATGGACCAATAGGTAACATCATGATAAATGGAGAAAGGTTGAAGTTGTCAAAGATTTCACCTTGCTTGGATCCACAATCAGTGCTCATGGAAGCAGCAGTCAACAGATCAAACAAAGCATTGTTTTAGGTAAATTTGCTGCACAGACCTCTTGAAAGTGATGAAAAGCAAGGCTGTTACTCTAAGGACTAAGGTGTGCCTGACCATCGAATTATCAGTCGCCTCATGTCAGTCAACCTCATATGTGAGGGTTGGACATTGCATAAAGAAGACTGCAGAACTATCAATCCATTTGATCTTAGATCTTTTAAGACAGATCTGTTTTAGAAGAAGTACACCCAGAATGTTCCTTAGAGGCAAGGATGTCATGGCTTTGTTTCACATACTTTGGACTTGTTACCAGGATAGACCAGTCCCTAGAAAAGGATATCATGCCTGGTAAAGTGAAGGGGCAGTGATAAAGAGGAAACCCGTTGATGCGATGGAGTGACACAGTGGCTACAGCACTCGACCGCAGCAGGAGAACAATTGTGAGGATGGCACAGATGTGGGTGGTGTTTCATTCTTGTGTACATGGGTTTGCTTTGAGCCAGAACCAGCTGAAATGCACCTAACAACAACATGATTAACACATTGGCTGCAACAGTGATTGGAAACAGAAATCATGGTGCAGATGGACAAGACCAGGCGTGCTTTGTTGCGTTACACTTAGGGTCACTATGAGTCAGAGCCAACTTGATGTTCTCTAATAACAAATACAGCAGGAGAGCAGAAAAATGCTATCAAAGTGTTTTCATACTTAAAAATGTATGCTTAAAGTACCATTAAAATTTACTTGAATACCCTCTTTCCCAGCACAGTATTTCCCCAAAATGTTGGCATGTCACCTGTTCTTTTGGTTAGTACTCCTTTAGTTATAAATAATAAAAACAATCAATTTGGTTGAAATTTTTTGCTTCATCAAAAGGTTGCTTATTATTAGGTTACAAAGACATGTTGCAGAATTGTAGACAGAAGTTCCAGCTGGACCTCAGGAACAAATTGGAATCAAGCTTCATGTATCTGCTTCTCTCTAGAATGTTTACAATCTGCTTTATTCTTTTTAATGATAATTCATTCAAATCTGTTTTCTCCCTACAAAAGCAGTTTATGATTTGGAATGTCCTCTCGCCTTTATACAAGGCCACTCTTCAGTCGGTATAGCTAACCTTAGCAAAAGAATACAAAGAAATTAGATGAATCAACTACTTTTTCTTAATATGTATGTGGACTCTACCAGCATGTAAAAATTGTCTGACAGTAACATCTAATTCTAATCTCTTACAATTTCACAAGAGCCAAGGAGAATCAAAATCATGAGCATCAGCTGCCGAAGGCTGATTCCAATGAGGAGGAGATCAGGCATGCCTCTACCCTCCGATCTGTTTACCACTTCTGACATCAGCCATCCTTCCAGCACCATTCGACTTCTCTGTGGAGTTCAATAATCCATTGCAGTGGCCACACAGAACTCACAGACAGTATTCCTGATGATAGGGTGTCTTAGAAAAGTAGCAAGTTACAACTCAGAATCAGAAACAACTCAGGATATAGTTCATAGGACAGGATGTGTACTTCTCACCACTACACACAGACCTGGCCCCTGCCCTGCTTGGGCAAGTATTACAAAGCTTTTAGCTGTGCCAAATAAATGCCCATGGGGCACCAAACTCCACCATAAGCCTTGGCCCCAAATCCACAGGTCTTGCTCCATGGATTGGCAAACCTAGCTCATCAGGTGCCTGGAGGCACCCTACTATGCCAAAAAGTCTCTTGCCCAAATGCACTCAGCTTTCTCACTCCATGGGTCCTGCTGCCTCTGCTCCTACCATTTCTCCGCCGCTCCTTCTCACCACCGTTCACTGTCACCATTCTCATTTCAGGAGGGTTGGGGAAGGGATCCCAGGTCCAGAGAATGTTCTTCACTCCTGCCTCTTCTTTCTTGATAATAGTGAGATCTTCTGTTTTTGAGGTGGCTCATTTTAAGCCTCATAGATGACACAAATTAACAACCTCCATAGAATTCCATATTCCTTATTTGATAATGTGCCCAGATTTTAACATTGGTAAAGTGGGACACCAGCGAGGCACCATTGATAAAACTCATATCGTGGTGAAATAGCCACATGGCAGCCAAAAACAGTATACCCTAGCTTGTCATGCATTATTTCCAAAAAATCGAGACTTTTTTAAAATGCCGCGGGGAGCAGGCAAAATTGTTAAAAATTGGGACTGCCCCGCCAAAAGCGGGACATCTGGTCACCTTACATTTGCATGATCCCATCCTCAAGAGGGTGCCATGTACCTTGTTTATATTATCAAGTTAACGAATCTTGATGGGCTATAAGCAATTCACATATGCATAGCTCTGTGTGTACCCAGCCCTTTGGTAGGAGTTGCAAAAAACTAAACTCGCTACCGTTGAGTCAATTCCTACGAATTGTGACCTTACAGGGAAGGGTAGAATGGCCCCTTTGGGTTCTGAGGCTGTGAATTTTTATGGAAGTAGAAAAAGCTCATCTTCTTCAGAGCTTTTGACTTGCTGTTAGTAACCCACGATGCCACCCGAGCTCCAGGCTTGGTCTAGAAAGGCCATTTTAAGCAACCCACAACTCCTTTTTACTCTTAATTACTTTTCAAGATCCTGCAAGGATATGGTGACCCTACAGATCCTTCTCCCTAGAGATTCTGATTCATCAGACTGCAAATTGAGCCAAGAGATTTGTATTTTCACCAGAACCCCAGGTAATTCCAATGATCAGCCAGATTTGGAAGCCTAGCTGTTACCCATATGCGTCTCTGGTTAATGAAATTTCACTTGCAATTAGGGCCATCTGAGGGCAACAGAAAGCCTCACATGGTGACTAACTAAAAGCAGCATGTCAGTCTTTTTTGTTGTTGTCGTTTTTAAAATCATTTTATTGGGGGCTTGTATAACTCTTATCACAATCCATACATACATCCATTCTGTCAAGCACATTTGTGCATGCCTGTCTTTAAGGCATCATAGGTCTGGTGCCGATACTGTAGTCTCACTGGTATTCTGGGACTTCTTTGTTCTTTATTCTGGGTGACTGTTACCCAGCAGCTGGTTCAGTGATGGCATCCTTGTAGAAGACTCACGTTTGATTCCTAGCCAGTGTACTTCATGTACAGTTTCCATCTGTCTGTCATTGGAGTCTTCCATGTTGCTCTGATGCTGATCAGCTTTTCTGCGGAGCTTTCAAAGTAAGGCGTACTGGAAGAAAAGGCTATTAATCTATTCTAAAATCAAGCAATGCGAACTCTATGGATAATAGATATGGTCCACAACATATCATTGGGACACCATCAGACTTGGAAGCATTTCATTTCCTTATGCCTGTGGTGACCACCACTTGGCCGATTTAGTGGCAGCTAGCAACATGACTATGGAAGAAAGGTAAAATAGATATTAGGGAATAATTCGCTGACTCTCCCATACATCCTAGGAGCCTTGGTGGCATTGTGGTCAAGCATTGGGCTGCTACCACAAGGTTAACAGTTCAAAATCAGCAGCCACTCCTTGGGAGAAAGACCAGGTTTTCTACTCCCATAAAGAGTTTGAGTCTTTGAAATCCACAGAGACAGTTCTGCACTTATTTAAAATGTGTGTTTTATTGTGGGGATGCAAATGAATGTAAATCATGGTATCACTTCTATGAGAAAACCTAAAGAATATTTTCTTAAAATAGTCAATAAAATTTTTTTGTCATTTTAAATTTACATTTAAAAACCAAGCATTGCAAAATTTGAAGGAACATTATCAAAATAATTTTAATTATGTGAAGTTTATAAACAGTGTATGAAAATAAGCACAGGCAAATATATAGAAAATTCCAAGCTATCAAAAGTTGAATAATATGAGGGAGCTTCAACAGTTTGTAGAAAATTTGAATGAAAAATAATGGAATTTTCCCACAAACTTTTTGAAGTCCAATCATTTCCTTTAAGATCAGTTTACTGTTCATATAGTGCTGTAGGAAAGATATGGTAGTTTTCAGAGTCAAAAAAATTACTGATTAGGGATTGAGGTAATTTACTTTGGGGATGGTGGCATAAGGAGCCCAAGTGCCTGGTTGCCAGTAAGAAAGACTGCCGAGGGGTCAGCAGTTCTCAAGCACCGTGTGCTCTGCAGGAGAAAAGCATGGCGGTTTGCTTCCGTAAAGATTACCTCCAGGAGAACCTGTGGGGCCGTTCTACTCCGCCTGACAAATGAACAGAATTGACGCAAAGGCAGTGGGGGTTTGTGTGTTTGATTTTGGGGTTTCGTGTGATGACATTTCTTTAAAAATATTTAGATATATGCACTACCAGACCTAGGTGAGGTGAGGCAAGAGATACTCTTAGGGCTCAAACTTTAAAGAAGCACACACTCCCAGGTTAGTGAAAGTGGATTTTTCATTTACATAGTCTTAAAAGTAAATGCTTTTTGAAACCGTGCACCTGCTTTGCCCAGTCCCAGCCATAGTTAATGAGCGGGACAAATCTAGCAGGCACCCAAGGTGTAAAGTGCAAGGAAGTGCTTACTCATGGTACAAATGCGGACTGAGCACATGTGTGAACCTGGAAGTTAGCGCATCCTTCAATATGACAACAGTAGCTTTATTCTTTTCCTTGGTTTAAGTCATTTTATTTGGGGCTCACATAGCTTTTCTCACAATGTACACACCCATCCATTGTGCCAAGCACATTTGTAAATTTGTTGCCATCATCATTCTCAAAACATTTTCTTTCTACTGGAGCCCTTGACAGAAGCTTTATTCTTAAGGAGATGGTCATGCTCAGTATCATGTGGAAACCCCAAAGTGAGCGCCTCCCTAACTGTTTCTGGGTAACATCGGTCAAAAAGAGATAGGCAAAAGAAAAAGAGTTTCACGTCTTGTAATACGGATACTCTTAGTGCAAGCCAACATTCCCGCAATAAGTGGCAAAAGGGCGAGTAGTTACTAAATCTAATGATCTGAAGCAAATTGTGAGCGGTCACTTATTGTGCTGTATTTGCAGCTTTGGCTTTGAAATTTTTCAAAATGAAAAAAATTGCTAAAAGTTTTGAGAGAAGGAAAGAGCTTTTAAATATGAAAAACATAACTTTAAATTTTAAAGTTTATTGTCAATAGTTTATTTCAGAATATTAAATTAGATGATAAACTTGAAAGTTTTCTTTAGAACTCAAAGTGAAGAGATGAGGGAATTAAAATTGTGGGAAGGAAAATATAAAAGTTGAATACAGAGAGCTTCTGTATCTATAATAGGGATAAGAACCAATCAGAGAAGGCATTTATCAAAAACTCAGAAGAAAATTTATATAAGTTAGAGAAAGATTTTACATTAAAGGGGCTCACATTGTTCCAGGGAGATCCATACCTGGACATATTCTGCTAGTACTTTTTAATTTCACAGCAAGGTTACCTAAGGTCAGATATGTGTATAACACAAAATATTAGAGACGGTGGAGCATGTTTTTAAATTTTTTTTAAAAAGTAATTATTTGTGAAAAGAGTTGAAACACATCAAATGCATGAAAATTCAAATTTATCATGATAATACAAACTGTTTATAATTGGTAGAATAGGCTGGATGAAAGATCAGTGTGATTTTAAGGGCCAATTAAAATTTTTGACATCATAAAATACTATACCAAACAATTACAAAATTAACTTCTTTCTGAAAAGTGATCACTTTCTGGATTTCAAAGTAAATTTTCAATGAAATTCAGTGTTGAAATTATGTTCTCTGTTCATACTGCATTTAATTTAGAAATTGGTTTAAAAATTAGATAACTATAATGAACCTGGACATTTGGAAATTAATAAATATATATTAAATTAGCCAGTGGGTTGAAGAAGAAATTAGAACAGAAAATAAATTGCAAATCCAATGAAAACTTTTGGTTTTACAGCTTGGTACGGTGATGAGGAAGAAAGTGACAATCACTTTAGACTCTCACGATCATTTCCATGAAAGCTTTCTGTTTCACTTCAACTTCTTGCTTGGCACTGGCTGCTAATATAAGTCCCAACTTGAAAGGCTTGAAGAGTAAGCCTGACATGTTTGAGCTTGGAGAAGAGTCTCAAAAATAATCACAGTACAATTGAGTTAGTGGAGCGACTGGATATCGTAAAATAGCTTAATATTCCTTTTATTGTCTGTATCTATAGCATTTAAGCAAGAGGTTAGGACATTTTCATTGGTGATAGGTATTCTTTAACCAGCTTATGTTCTGTAGGCCAAACTACTGTAAGACATGTAAACTTTTAAAAACGTGGATTAAGAGTTGTAATCTAAGGATTAATGTATATACACTATATATTGGCTCCATTAGTGCCATAATAATTAAGGGTGTGTGAACATTTTCTTTGCAGACCTGCTTGTAGCTAGAGCACTTTATTCTTAAGTTTGCAATCAAGGAACCTTTGTGTTCTTTTGTGAAAAAATAAAACAAAAAGACTTCTGATAGTCAGCATTCAGCACAGTGGTGCAGAAGAAAACTTTTAAAGCTAAATAGACCTCTCTAATAAGGATCATATTGAGAAGCAAAGCCAATAAGTGAAAGTAAAATGTGAGTAAATAAATCAGTCTTTGGGAATGTAAAGTTATCAAAAGTTACTTAGTAGTTTTAAATGTTTGTACCATTACTTTTTTTTTCTTTTTTTACATTTTATTAGGGACTCATACAACTCTTATCACAATCCATACATATACATACATCAGTTGTATAAAGCACATCCATAGTACCATTACTTTAGAGTAAAATATATTCATATTCTGGCGTTATATTCCAGTTTAGAAGCACTCATAACAAAAGTACATAGCAAAGTCCAAAAAAATAACTGTTTATCTGCAATGCATCATGATTTCCTAATTTTTAGAGATAAGAATGATGCAATAATTTAGATAAAAATGTGAAGGCAATTTCTCCACCACCGTCTGATGCCACTGCAATTAAAACTCGTACGTGTTTATTTTCTCTTATTTGCCATTAGAAAAATGTAGGCTTAGCAAAACTGGGCTTTCCTTTTGCATGGACCATCACAATTCCCTTCTAGCAAAGCCTCGCAAGTAAAACAGAAAAGGCTCACCTAAGTGAGTGATGAATATAAGTAACAGGGCTTATTTTTAATTTTAAAAGGAAAATAATCTATTCTTCAAAGAATGTACGTGCAATAACTTGAATTATTAAAGCAGAGATTCTCTTTGACCTAATTTTTAAGCTATACTGTATATTTGTTTTGTTTTTTTAATGTGGTAAATATATTGGTAACAAAACATTTGTCTGACTTTAGTAAGTTAAATATAAAACTAATGGTTACTTAAACAACTTTCACCTAATGTGAAATAGTTGGTTTCACTACATACTGTTCCCTTCAGGTATATGTATTTCTTTAAAACTTTTCAGTGTTTTTTTAATATAAATAGGAAAACTTTACCTTATAAAGCAAGTTCTACCCTCACTTCATACTATAATACTTTTGTAAATTTTGAATTAACTAAGCAAAATGTTTTAATAACTTATTTACAGCTTACTTCCCACCCCCCCCCCACCGCCCCGAAAGGTGTTTCCAATTCAGGTGGCCCACTTTATTTTTGTTTTATAAAGAAGAAATAATTTCAAAATATATACTTGATACAATTTTATGTCCCTTGTCTAAACTATTACCAATTTTTATTAATTGAAAGGTAAAGCTTTAGAATGCATATAATCAAAGGTATTGCTTGTATATTTATTAATTTTAAAAACATTAGCTATTATATATGTTACTTTGTAATTTCCATGAGCAATGATTATAAGTTTGATAAACATTAGTAATAAAAAGACACTCATGGAAATTTCTAAAAGAAAATTTTCAATAAAAGTGTCATTTTTATCTGAATCTCATGTTAAGCTTTTACTTTGAAGGAAGCATCAAAAGTAGTCTTACCTAATTCTTAACTTTTGAACACTTCAAAAAGCAGCAGCAGATTGTTTGCCAAATGCCTTTTTAAAATGGAGTGTGCATTTTTTGTTCCAAATGCCGTTTTTGCTGCGTGACAGAGTAAGCTCTCCATCATACGGACATCATAGTAAAACGGGCACTTTCATTATAAGAAATACTGTTTCTACATTCTTACCTTATTTAACAAAGGGGTGGGGAAGATTGATATGCTGTTAAATGAGAGTCTGAGAACTTCTCAAAGATCAACCTTATTTGGCACTGGGTCGGAGGCAGTCGTGCGGCATACTGCAGCAGGCCAGTAATGCTTGTTGCTACCAACAGGCTGTTGGTTTAAAGAAACACAGGTTGATGAGCCACATACCAGATCCAGACCCAACAAAAACCAAACAAGCTTCTCTATAGCATCCACTTATACTGGAAGCAGGCTTACCCCCAAGAAAATGTCCTTTCAGTTGATTGTATTAGGGCTGGAATCTCGGTAATAACTTTGCACCCCACTCTAATCTTCTTACAACTGAGGGGCTGCTCATGGCAGATCTCATGATGGAGGCCATTACACGGTGTTAGATCACACCATGAAGAATTACTGTTGTTGTTCTTAGGTGCCGGCCAGTAGGTTCTGACTCACAGGGACCCCCCACCCCCACCCTATATACAACCGAATGAAGAAACAGCTGGCTCTGCACCATCCTCAACAATTACTATATTTAAGACCATTGTTGTAGCTGTGTCAATCCATCTTTTCAAGAGCCTTCGTCTTTTTTGCTGCTCCTCCATTTTACCAAGCATGGTTCCTCCTGACACATGTCCAAAGTAACTTGCCTTCCTTGCCCCTAAGGAACATGCTGGCTGTACTTTTTCCAAGATATATTTGCTTGTTCTTTTGGCAGTCCATGGTCCTTTCAATATCCTAGCTATCACCATATTTAAATGTATTGCTGCTTCTTTGGTTTTCCTTATTCAGTGTCCCAATTTCACATGCATATGAGACCATTGAAACTGCCTTGGCTTAGGTCAGACACTCCGTAGATGCTCCTTAAAATGACAGTCTTGCTTTTCATGACTTTATGAGGTCTTGTGCTGCAGATGCCCCAAACCCAATGCATCGTTTGATCTCTGGACTGCAGCTCTCATGCGCATGGATTGTTAATCTAAGCAAGATGAAGTCCTTGACAATCTCAATTTATGATGGCACCTATGAGGATTTTGGCTTTCTTTACATTGAATTGTAATCCATACTGAACACTGCAATCCTTGATCTTCATCAGCAAATACTTCAAATGCCAACACTCTATGCTGATGAAAATGTCCCAAATCTGTGCAAATATATATCAACTAGTTGCATGTGGCTGTTAAGTATTGAAAGTGTGGGCAATAATACTAAAGAACTAAATTGCTAATGTTATTTTACTTAATCTTAATTGAAGTAGTCGTATTTGACCACAGGTGTGCCTCTCAAATGTCTCACTGGGCGACATTGAACTGTACCTACATTCATGTGCCTTTTTTTTGTTTCAAGGAAATTAGCTCTCCCATCGTTTGCATAATGCCTAAATCACATAATGCCCTATTTCACAGAACATATCCCAGTAATAAATTCTAGATGTTGTGCTCTAAATCTTACCAATTTTCACTTTTTCTCCCATTTCACTGTAGCCTAAGCTACCATCAGCATTCTCCTGGGCTATTTCAGTAACCTCCTAATTTATCCCCTTGCTTTTGCTTATATGCAAAGAAGAATTAAAACATTATTGTTTGGGTTATATAGGGCTGCTAGAAAAGAAATCGCACATATGAAGGGCTTTAACAAATTAATTTTCTTGCAGTTGAGGGGACTCAAAATAAGAATCCAGCACCAGCTGTGGGGATAGGTGTTTTTTTGTTTTGGTTTGGTGTTTGTTTTTCCTTTTTCTCTGTCAGCGCTAGAGGATGGTCCTTATCTTTTCTGAGCTTTTGTTCTTGGGTGATTTTCATGTGTTTAGCATCTCTCTTCTTCAGCCTCTCTTTGCCAGCTTGCTTTGATCTTTTACATCTCAAGCGAGATGGACTCAAGATACATGCTGTATTCATCCTGGCTCCTTAACAAAGACAACCCACTCCCAAATGGGATTATAACCACAGTAGAGAGGCTAGGATTAATATCATGTATTTTGGGATTGGTGGGATGGGGGTATTAATTCAGACCATAACAATTGCCAATAATGTAAGATCTCCCCACAATTCTCTGCCCTATTTTTCTGCCTATGACTTCAAACAGATAGCTGCTAGCTGTGCCCTTATTGGCATGTTCCCCTAAGCAGTGTTTTCCCCGAGCACCAACGAAATGTGTCCTATACACTGAGCATGATGCTGTTTAATTTTACCTTTTTGATCATTACAGAAATAAAGGGGCTTTTCCTTTTAATTTTACACAAATGTGTAGAGATTCCTTTATACTGACGTATATTATTCCACTATTTGGCATTGACTACAAATTATCTGTTCTCCTGGAGATAGTGATATGGGTTTCCCCTCTCCCCAAATATTTGCTATGTAGAATGATGTTAGTGTGCACATTCTTGATATATACTAAGAAAATAGTCATTGGGGGAAGGTAAGGGTCCTCAACTGTAGCTGGAAGGTTTTTAAAATTTTAGCATTGCCCGGACCCACACTAGACAAGTCAATCATAACCTCCTACGAGTAAAATGAACATCATCTGTCTTGTGTTTCTTCTTAATGCAGACAATTTTAATGTGTAACCAAGCCTGGCAACTACTGTAGCAGGACTAGACATGTGTCTGGGTTTTAGGTGTCTGTCAGTTTTGTTATAGTTGTTTTTCTGTGAAAGATACACATACAGAGAAATATGCACAAAACAGAAACATCTTGCTATCCTTGGGTAGCCTTGTCCTTCACAAGAACTCACTGTTCATCCCTCAGGTATCAGTTCGTCCTTTTCATTTATTTAAAAAAAAATCAGCAACTTTCTGTGCCCAGAAATGTGAAAGTGATATGTGTGTGTGTCACTTTATATACATATAAATGTAATGTTTTTCTGCTTTCATAAAGACAGGAAGAGTTCAACAAGAAGAGTAAGTTTGTGTTCACAACAAGAGCATGGTTTCAGATGGGCTGGATTTTAGCTTCTTCATTTTTTTTTCTTCTCCCCTTCTGAAAAAAATGTGCCTGCATACAGACATCAAAATTAATAGATTTATCTTGCCTTTTCAAGGGATTAGTAAAATAATAATTGGAGTTTTGTGATTTATGGTAATTGAAACTAATAGAAGAAACAAAAATATATAACCTCTTTAAAAATCTCTCTTAAACCTTCAAAGATGCTTAAGCTTAGGGTGACCAGGAAGTGTTGGCCTGTTGAGACTTCCTAAGAAAGACTCACCAATGGAAACCTTCACAGAGAAGATAATTTAGTCCTGAGCTTTTCCTGCATCAGGACAACACTGAGAGCAAGGCTATCAGGAGACTGGGACAAGGACAGGCAAGAGAGAGAGAGTTGTGGTCTGGATGGAGAAAATAAAAACCAGCTCTAAATATTTCAAGATATATGTGTGTGTGTATGTGTGTTAATAGAAAAATGAACCACAGAAACATTTTCTACTATCTCTTGTATCTTTATTAAGAAGAGTAAGGAAACTTACAAGATTCACTTTGTGTGTGGTCTCTCACTCAGGCAGGATTTGAAAGCACATATCGGAACTAGAGTGTTTGGGGCGTGAACTTGGAGAATCTAGGTATGGGCAGCTGAGAGCTGGTAACATCAGGCATAGAGCAGCAACACCTGGTACTTCTGTTACACATCTGAAAGAGTCACAAAGATGGTCATGGACTCTGCCTGCTAGGATCATGGAAACTTCTAAGAAAATCATGGAATGAAAGATTGAGAATCTTTCACATAGAACATTTTACCTTGGTTTTAAAAAATCTGTTTCCATACAAACTTTGCATTTCTTCAAAGCAGTACAAATAATTACCATCCAGTAAAAGTTCTCTCTACACCAGCAATTGGTTCTCAACCTGTGAGTCGCGACCCCTTGGGGGCGGGGGTGTCACCCAATTCAGAACAGTAGCAAAATTACAGTGATGAAGTAGCAATGAAAATAATTCTATGGTTGGTAGGGGGAGATCACCACCACATGAGGTACTGTATGAAAGGGTGGTGGCATGAGGAAGGTTGAGAACCATTGCTCTACATGGTAATGATTCCTTACATTTTTAAGGTGCTTGATAGCCTCCAAAGCACTTAGAGATGTGTGATTTATCTTATTCTCTGCAAATACAATCATGGCAAAAATATGGTGGGCGATGTTTTACCAATTTCACAAGTATAGAAACTAACAAAGGCTAGACTAGTTATTATATCAGACGTGATCACATCCCAGACAAACAAACAGTTTTAAAACAAATTTACTGGTTAACTGCCAGGCAAAAAGTATATGTAAAAGTAGGACTTACACTGGTACATATGAGCGCTGGAGGCACAGGGAATCCAGGGTGGATGATACCTTCAGGACCAGGGGTGTGAGGGACGATGCTGGGAGAGTGGAGGGCGAGTGGGTTGGAAAGGGGGAACTGATTACAAGGATCCACATGTGACCTCCTCCCTGGGAGAGGGACAGCAGAGAAGGGGGGCAAGGGAGACTCCGGATAGGGCAAGATATGACAAAATAATGATGTATAAATTACCAAGGGTACATGAGGGAGGGGGGAGCGGGGAGGGAGGGGGAAAAAAAGAGGACCTGATGCAAAGGGCTTAAGTGGAGAGCAAATGCTTTGAGAATGATTGAGGCAGGGAATGTATGGATGTGCTTTATACAATTGATGTATGTATATGTATGGATTGTGATAAGAGTTGTATGAGTCCCTAATAAAATGTAAAAAAAGAAAAGAGGAGAAAAAAAAAGAAAATGATTAGGGCAAAGAATGTACGGATGTGCTTTATACAATTGATGTATGTATATGTATGGACTGTGATAAGAGTTGTATGAGCCCCTAATAAATTGTTTTTTAAAAAAGGTAGGACTTTAAAAGTCTGTTTAAAATAGTGAACTTTGCATTGACTACTGAATCCAAAAGCCAGAGGAACAAAGAAATCATGGTGTGATAAGCAGCTACCTACCTACATAAGAAAAACTTTAATGAAGACTAAACATTTAGTCAAACTACACCATTGAGAAGCATAATTTAATGAAGAAAAATACAGGCAGGGTTGTAAAAAAGTGGGATAACTTACTTAAAACGGGGGAAGTGTTTTCTTTGTATATTATATTTGGATTTCATCTAGCATTTATCTATCAGAATTTGAGAAATTAAGGGCTTAAGTAGAAAGAAAATTTTTTGAGAATGATGAGGGCAACAAATGTACACATGTGCTTGACACACAATGGATGTATGTATGGATTGTGATGAGAGTTGTATGAGCCCCCAAGAAAATGATTTTTAAAATTGTTATTGGTATATTTTTATAGTCATATTTGCTGGCAACACAAAACTACACATTGAAATATCTTCTTTGAAATTTCTTCTGTATTAAATTATTTTATATTCATTATAAAACAAAGACAAGTGCTATACAGTCTTTTGAGTATATATGAGAAGTAGCTAAATGAATTTTTAAATCTAACATACTGTTTTGCTCTATGTTGAGGGCAACAACATGATGTTTTAGAAAAAAAGATTTATTTTTTTTATAGAGACATTGGAACTCAGTGGCCCTACCCTTGACTACTTAAAACTGATTGGTCTTAGTTCATTTTAAGTTGGCAGATAAAATTTTTTACTTGGACCTAAGTATTTTACTGATGACAAGTTATAAGCCTATTAAAAATATTATCATCACCTCATAAATCTTCAATTAAGTTTTAGTTGTTACCTAATCCTCCTCTTACTGTCTCCTAGTTTGGGTCAGGTGTATATGCATGGCAATAAATTACAGATTTGAGTCATGTTTAGCTTAAAGAATAAGGCCACTGGCATAATGTCTTATAGCTATAGTTCATAGTCAGTATCTGCTAAAAGGAGTTTTTAGGCACAACCAAACTAATTTGCTACTTACTAGAATTAGGAACTTAGAGCCCCTACCCCTCAGGTGGAATACAATAATTTAGTTTCATTTGGCAGATTTAGAGAATTAAAAGAATTGGAAATGCCGTTGTTCAGAAAAATAAATAATATACGGCTTATACTTGCCAAAATGAGTGGCAGTAATTAAGAGGACCAAAGTAGATTCTCTGAGTTAGTTGATGCTTATGACGGTACACATAGTTAGTAATATGAACATTCAAATGCTTATTTTAGGGGAGAAAAGCAAACAGCTATGTATTACCAAAAATTAAGGTTATTGTTGTTAGTATGATGGTTAGCAAATACGATAATAATACAAATAACAGAGAAGTTGAGGGTTGGAGGCTGCCATGAATCGTGGAGCACATAAGCCCCGTGTTCCCAGACATCACGGTGCTCCCCCATCACCCCCATGTGTTGAAGTCAGGGTGACCTTTGCATGAATAAAGTCAAATAGGATTAAGGCAGGCATTTTCAACAATGGGAAAGAGCAACAGATGTAGCCGACTTTGAACGTGGGAGGATTGTTGATGCCCTTGTTGCCTAAAGAGAGTGTTTATAGTAAGGGAGAGGAATGAGGGGGTGAGTGGGAAAAGGGAAAATTAAGTTTCCAAAATACCCAAAACATAGGCAGGAGTAAAATCAGTCCAAAATGTGTTTTCTAGATCATTTATAATTGTGACGCAACTATCTTACACATTTAAAAATCCTGATTCTTTAAGTAATTTATTTCTTTAAAACCAACTTTTCCTCCATTATACAGATACAGTTTTTTAAAAGTAGATACATTCAAAAGCTGATTGACTAAATGAATACAGTTGGGGGAATAAGAATTTATCAGTGATATTTGTGAAAACTACTTCTTTCCACCATCTCTTTTGTTCATTTTGGACTTTAATAGTGTAAAACTAGGAATGGAGGATCATGTTATTATATTAGATTTCAAACATAAAGTAGCAAGAAAAAAAGACTAAAAAATAATAGTATATATGGTGAGACTCCATTAATTTCTGACTTATATGTAAAAGGTTTTAAATAGTTATTGCATATATAAATCACTTTACTTCATCTTATTTTTCTTTTTCTTCTGTAGAAATGGAGTTAATTTATTTTTTAAAATATTAGATTGTCATGTAGATGCTCCTCTCAGATGATTTAATTTTAAAATCGGTTCTAGTCCGTAGTGTCTATTATATGCTACATGTGCATCCTGGAAGAGCTGATTGATTTGGCATCAGTGTACTGTGGTTTCTGGTAGTCTTACTCCCCTAAGTGAGCTATTGTAATTTGTGGTAATGAGTGATCTTTGAGCTGTAAAAAGAACCAAAATGCATAAAGAAACATTTAAAACAAAGGGATAATTTTATGCTTGAACTATTAATAACTGAAAGTTGTTTAGAGGGCTTAGTGGGGAAGTTTATGAAGGAAAATATGAATAATGAGATGGTTATTTATGTTTGGTTTATTAAAATTACATGCTAAGTCGTAAAAGAACATCATACATATAAATTACCTAAACTGCTCAAACTCAATGAGCAGTCTTGCAATAAGTTTCTATCAGTATGTGAGTCTACAAGATAGTTAATTCTACAAATGCCTATAGTTCTAACATGCACATACATGAAAGTGCAAATTGATATAGGAGAAGCTTTCGATAACTGCCATTGAGTTGGTCCCCAAACATTGAGTCAAAAAGTGTACTCTCCCACAGGAGAAAAATTCATCGATAGTTTCTTCATATAATGTGAGCTTTTAAAATTGATTCCCAATCGAAGGAGTCCAGGTATTGCAGTGGGTTAAGCATTGTGCTGCTAACTGCAAAGTTGGCCTTTGAACCCACCAGCCACTCTGGGGGGGAAAGATGAGGTAGTCTGCCCCCAGAAAAAAAAATTACAGCCTTGAGTCCACTAAGCCCACATAAAAGAAGCACACACCAGCTTGTGTGATACAAGGACTGTGAATAATTAATCCAAAGGAGGGAACAGTATCAGAGCTGAAATTCTGATCACCTGGTTTGCAGAATGCTGCTGTCCTCAAGGTCTGTATTTCGAAGCCACCAGGAAACGGGGCTTTCCACTCCCATGAACAGTTACAGTCTCATGAACTTACAGGGGCAGTTCTCCCCTGTCCTAAGGGTCGCTCTGAGATGACATCAACTCAGTGGCAGTGAGTTTGGGGTTTCTTGAGTTATGGGTGACCGTGCAAGCCCAAATCCATTTGCAGGATCCCCACATGGATTAGGCCTCTGGCGAATCCCTTCTGCTGGCACCAGGCGAGGGGAGTAAGTAGCCTGGCTGTCACCCAGAGAACATTGCCAAGTTGAGTATGGCAAATGTAGTTAAGATAAAATATAACACCTTACCATTTGATCGCCCTCTGACCCTTCTTAAAGCCATTTCAGTGTTGAATATTTTGTGCCGCCTTTTCAATTGAGAGGTTTCTGTGTTACCACTGTTGGGGCTTTAGTTTGTTTATTGTTTGTTGTGTATGATCTATTTATGAAATCCAAGACATTCTCAGCTCCCATCTCTGCTCGCCCCACCTATGCAAGCAACTAAATAACTCATCTTACATAGTTTGAGCCATGAGATATTAAAACTAAGGATCCCAGGTGTAACTGGGGCTTAGGCCGTGGCCTACTAACCACCAGGTCGTTGGTTCAACCCCACTAGCCTTTCCAAGGAGAAAAATGAAACTGTTTGTTCCTATAAAGAATTGCAGCCCTGGAAGCCCTAAGAAGCAGCTCTCCTCTGTCCTGTAAGGTTACCAGGAGTTGAAATGGGCTCAATAGCAGCTGCAAAACTGGGAGCCCTGGTGGTGCTGTGGGTTCAGCAGACTGCTAGCCACAAGGTTGGTGTTTGAAACCCACCTACCACTCTATGAGAAAAAGATAAGGCAATCTACTTCCACAAAGGTTTGTCGCCTTAGAAACCCTGTGGAGCAGGTCTAGACTGCCTTATAGGTTTACTGTGTTAGACTCCACTCTATGGCAGTAAGTTATTATAAAACTAAATTCATGTGCCTACATTTTTAGTTCTGTCAAATTTGTTTTTAAAGTAGCAGTGGAAAATTGTCCAATAAAGTTTCTACAGAAATCTCTCCAGGGAGGAAAAATTGTTTTTGTCACTTAAGCCAGTATCATTTTTTAAAATTATTTTATTGGGGGCTCATACAACTCTTTATCACAATCCATATATACATCCATTGTATGTCAAGCACATTTGTACATTTGTTGCTCTCATCATGCTCAAAACATTCGCTTTCTGCTTGAGCCCTTGGTATCAGCTCCTCATTTTTCTGCTCCCTCCCCACTCCCCCTCCCTCATGAACCCTGGAAAATTTTTAAATTATTATTGTTTTGTCATATCTTACACTATCTGATGTCTCCCTTCACCCACTTCCCTGTTGTCCCTCCCCCAGGGAGGTTATATGTAGATCCTTATAATCGGTTCCCCCTTTCTACCCCACCCTCCCGCTACCCTCCACTCTCTCCACTGGTCCTGAAGGGATCATCTGTCCTGGATTCCCTGTGCTTCCAGTTCCTATCTGTACCAGTGTACATCTTCTGATCTAGCCAGATTTGTAAGGTAGAATTGGGATCATGATAGTGGGGGTGGGTTGGTGGGAAGCATTTAGTAACTAGAGGAAAGTTGTATGTTTATCATTGCTACACTGCACCCTGACTGGCTTGTCTCCTCCCCATGACCCTTCTATAAGTGGATGTCCAATTGCCTACCGATAGGCTTTGGATCCCCACTCTGCACTCCTCCTTTATTTACAATGATATGATTTTTTTGTCTTTGATGCCTGATAACTGATCCCTTCGACACCTTGTGGTCATACAGGCTGGTGTGCTTCTTCCATGTGGGCTTTGTTGCTTCTGAGCTAGATGGTTGTTTGTTGACCTTCAAGCCTTTAAACCCCATGTGCTATATCTTTTGATAGCCAAGCTCCATCAGCTTTCTTCACATTTGCTTATGCACCTGCTTTGTCTTCAGCGATCGTGTTGGGAAGGTGTGCATCATGGAATGCCAATTTAATAGAACAAAGTGTTCTTGCATAGAGGAATTACTTGAGTGGAGGTCCAATGTCCATCTGCTGCCTTAATACTAAACCTATAAATATACGCATGTAGTTCTATTTCCCCATCATCCTATATAAATATATTTACATAGGTAAATACCTGTATTTAGACCTCTATAAATGTCATTTGCCTCCTAGTTCTTTCCTCTATTTCCTTTTACTTTCCTCTTGATCCACTATCGTGCTCAGTCTTCATTTGGGTTTCAGTAATTCCTCTCGGTTTCTTTGCCCTTGATCAAGCCCTACCAGGCCTCTCACACCCTCGTTCCACTGATTTTTAATCACTTGTTCCCTTTTCCCTGGGTTGGTCAAACTACCTCCTTTCCCCCACCCCACCTCTCCTGTGTTCCCCCGGAACCATTAGTCCCATTATTTTTTTCCCCCAGACTGTTCATACAGCCTATATTATCTAGACCTGCAGAGATAATAATATGCACATAAAAATCAAGTCATAGCAAAACAAAGCCACAAAACAACAATGCCCCCCCCAAAAAAAACCACCAGTGACAAAAAATAAATAGTTAAAAAATAAAAATCAGAAAAAATAAAACCTGTAAATAGTTCAAGGTCTGTTTGTTGACCTCTAGGAGTATCCTCCAGTAGAGTCCGATGGGGTGCTGTGCCCTGGCCCCAAAATCTATCCAAGGCACTCCCTCAGGACCTCCCTGTTCTGCTCCCCCCCTTACTCTGACGCATACTCTTAGTGTTTTGCCTCCTTGTGGTGGGGTCAGACTGGGCCAGCCCGACACTGTGTCTCCAGTGTTCAGTATCATATTTTTAAAATGAATTTGATAAATAAAAAACCTGTAGTCACTTGCTAGGTTCTTCGCTTCTGACAAATCTAAACTCCACAGAAACAGGGACTTCTTTTCCTCCCCAAACCTCACATGCCCTGGAGATTTGGTGGATTTTTGTCGAGTGGAAAAATGAGCTACATTGTTTGCTTGTGACAGCTTTGTTAAATATAGACAAGTATAGTTGTTAAGGGATTTTGCTCAGTTTTGCTGTTCATTTCTTTATGGGACAATTTATTAAACTTCTTTGGCACAGTTTCATCTCTTCGATCCTTAAAAAGCATGCCAGGTTTCAAGGAGCAAGTTGAAATAGCTGCAGGGTACCTTTGCAAGATATTAACTAGGAAAATAGACTTCAGATGAGTTAAAACAGGGTCTCGGTAAATTTTCCAATCACGGACATGCTCCAAAAATTTAGAAAACTTTACCTGGCTTTGGAAGCCCTCAGGTTTTTTCCTTTCATGTACTGTAGCTCCTTTATGTAAGTTCCTTTGGCGCTTTCAACAGAAGGTGGGGCTTTTACCTGTTTTGTCCTAATCACATTTGAAAATAAATGAGCATTCCTCTACAGGAGCTCTAGTGGCATAGTGGTTATGTAGTTGAGTGCTAACCGCAGATCAGCAGTCCCAAACCACCAGCCGCTCCAGAGGAGAAAGATGAGGCTTTCTACTCCCATAAAGAGTTAGAATCTCAGAAACCCACATGGCCACTTCTCCCCTGTCCTATAGGGTTGCTGTGAGTTGGAATTGACTCAATGTCAGGGAGTTTGGTTTTTAGTTTTTGTATTTTAAAAACATACTAAAAATGCTTTCAATAGAATAGGTGATAAATGTGAAACAAAACTCAAAATCATGGAAAAGGTATTCTCCTGGGCCTGTTAGAGACTTGTGGAACTCCTGAGACCGTGGCCCGGTAGACACCCTTTAAGCCTGTAACTGAGTTCACCTGGTGAATCAACTTTCAGCCAAGCAACAGATTGGCCTCTAGTGTGAAACAATTACACCGTGGAGGAACACACACCTTAGAACAGTCCAACCTGTGATACCAAAGGGCAGCATCTGCCCGGGGATAGGGCTAAGGCGGGAAGGAGCACAAAGAAGGACAACTGGAAACGGAAAACAGAGGCCACTGGAAGAGTTCTATTGTGGGGATTCAACCAGTGTCATGAAATGTGTATGAATTTGATTGGAAAACTACTTTGCTCTGTAAACTTCCACCCAACCATAATTAAAAGGGGTGGTGGTGTGTATGTGTGTGTGTGTTTTATTTGGCTTTTATTCTTTATTTGAACTTCTCAAGTACAGTTTTTAGATGACCCTTCATTGCTATCAATTTAAGTATTGTTGTTAGATGCGATTGAGTCTGTTTCACCTCATAGTGACCCCTTGGTAGAAGTATCCTACAGTTTTCCAAAGCTAACCCTTCATTATTACAGGTTTCAGAGCATGATGATAAAAATATCTTCTTTTGAATCGGGCATTTTCCCCCTAATATTTTATGAGCTGGTAAATGTTAGGGCTTATGGCCATAGTCCTTCACAGCAGAGCAGTAAAGTGGCAGCAATTTCTTTTTATGATCTGTATCATTGCTGTTTCTATATTCACTTAAAATAAGCAGAGGTTAATCCTGCAAGTCGTGTACATACTAATGACATTTTAATGGTAACAGCATCTTATTAGAAATATGTTAAATTTTTAAAAGTACATTCTTAAGTGGGTATTTTCAAAATTCAGTTTTTCTCCTGGTTCACTTTTGGTGAAGTTAGCAATAAGGTCTGTTACTAAACTATGGAGAATGTACTTAAATTTTAAAATATCTCCAATGATAATTGTATGTGGTCTGAATTTTCTGTCATTTTATAGGTTGTATTTATTTACTATTCTGTTCTCTTTTTACTGTTATGTATCTAATGACAGCATTATTAAGTGTCCACAGCAGCATTAAAATAATTGTTTACATGACTTCATCAGTTTGAAGACACACACTTTGTAGAAGAAAAATTTTAATATCTGAAATTGCAAATTGTTGACAAAATAGTGTTGTTGTTGAGAATAGTTTTGTTGTTAGGTACTGTTGAATCAGTCCTGACTCATAGCTTCCACATGTATAACAGAAGGAGACCCTTCTTGTACCGTCTTCCCAATCATTGAACATTGTTGCGCCCACTGTCATTTTATCTCATCCCGGGCCTTTCTCTTTTCTGCTGACTCCTACTTTCTTGAGCAAGACGTTCTTCTCCAACGACTCGGCCCTCCTAATAACACGTTTAAAGTACAGATGATGAGTTCTCACCATCCTTGCTTTAAGGGGCATTTTGGTTGTAATTCTGCCAAGACAGTGTTGCTTGTTCTTCTGGCAGTCCTTGATACTTTCAAGATTCTTAGCCAATACTGGAATTCAAAGGTATCAATTCTTCTTTAGTCTTCCTTATACATTGTCCAGCTTTTGCATGCATGAGCCGATTGAAAATACCATGGCAGGTTCAAGTGCACCGTAGTCCTCAAAGTGACACCTTTCCTTTTCAATAGTTTGAAGAGGTCTTTTGTATGACATTTGCCCAATGCAATATGTCATATGATTTCTCTGCTGCTGCTTTGCTTGGTCATTGATTATGGATCCAAGTAAAATGAAATCCTTGACAAACTTCAATCTTTTCTCCATCTGTCCTATTGTTTTTTATTGGTTCAGTTGTGATGCTTTTTGAAATACCAGTGGCATAGTTTTCAGCATCATAGCAACATACAAGCCAGCATAATTCAGCAAACTGACAGATGAGTGGTAGGTAAGTATTACATTAAATCTGCTGCAAAAAAAATAGTGGAAGAATATCTGTTCTGGAAACTAAGGGGTATATGAATGACTTAATGAACAATGGTTTTTCGATCTTTTTCTTAGTGAAAGTTATAGGCCTTTCTGTATAGTATACTTGTGACTTGTATAGCTCAAGTTAAGTAGACATGAAATATGTAGATAAATTGAGCAAATACAAATATTTAGTAGTTTATACTGTTGAGTGCAAAGCAAAAGTTTATGTCGTGTCATGATACAGTCATGATACAGTCATGATACAGTCATGATACAGTAATGATACAGTAATGCCTATGAAAGCTGGAGCCCACACATGGCAGAAACCTGCCACAAAGGAAAATTCAAATATTTTCCACTCAAATGCGAGATAGGAAGCGTGAGACAAACCCTGGTAAAGGCAGGGCACTTGTGAGACCTGCAAAAACCACAGACCCTTCGTGCTTGTGCGCGCACAGGTCTTCGTGCTAGCTGAACTCGCATAGGTCGATGTGAGTTGGAATTGACTTGATGGCCTTGGATTGGTTTTCTGTTGTTATTGTCTTATTTTTATTATATGCCAGACGTGGTACATAATCTCATTTAGTTGTCACAGCAACCTAACAAGAGAAGGAAACCACTATTGTCACCATTCCACACTGTAAGGAAACTGATCCTTAGGGAACTTGGCTCCCTGAGGTGAGGGAAGGATAATGAAAACAGTATATTTAAAAATTATTTGTGATAATGTTTTTATTAGATAAGATGTCATGAACATGGCAAGTTCTCTGCTTTGTAAGCAAAGAAATTTTACTGAGCCATGACACCAAGAATGTTGCCAGGTATAAAATACAATGCAGGTAATAATTCAGTTATAAAAATGAGTAGGTCAGTAATTGAGTAGTGACCATTAATTTTCAAATTGTCAGTCTCCTCTCGTAGTATACTTTACACCACTTACAGAAAGAAGAGAAGAGCCCTCTCACTCTATCTTTAAGGTAGTTAAGTGCAATTTCATTACAACAACTGCTTTCTAATCCCCGTTCATGAGCAACAGCACAAAGCCCGACATCTCCTGTTCTGCTTGAGACTAAATTTAAACTTTCTAAATGTAGTTCTAAAGGATAACTATAGGGTTTGTGTGGCATGCACTATTTGTATATTCTGTTAGATTTGTTTGTACAGTCTTGTATTGCCTAACAATACCCCTATATGGTTAATATGCTCAGATGCTAACCAGAAAGTTGATGGTTCAAGCTTACCCCTGGGTGCCTCGGGAGAAAGGCCTGGCAAGCCACTGCAAAACCTAGGTAGCACAGTTCTACTCTGATAAACATGGGATTGCCATGAGTTGAATCAACACCTAGGTCACTAAGTGTTTCATTGGCCAATAGAGTCCAACTATAAAGTCTCTGTCTATCACTGCACCCAACAATGTAGGTACTAAGATACATATTGCTTTGCATTTTAATTCAGTGAGTGAATTTCAATCCAAATTCTTTCTTGTTGGTTTGATTTTCAAGTAATAAAACAAAGGCCCAAAAAAGATGTATTGCTAGACTAATATATAATAGCTTTTTAAACTGCAAGTCCATAATTAGAGGCCAGGTCCCTGACTATATAACTTGTTCTTTCCAGGTAAAACTTCAGTACTGTGTCAGTTACAGAAAGAATTGTTTTAGGGATACTAAGTGTTGCCTAGGATCCTTGACACCCGAGTTCATAGCGCAAAGTGATGGTTGCATAGAGAGCTTTAGAAAATTCTTGGAGGGAAAGGAATGAAGTAATGGAATGTTTCCACTTTTTGTGGAATAGACCCTCCTGCTAGAGTCTGCCAAAACCACAGACTGTGCTCTAAAGAGCGCCATCGAGCTTTTTCACCTCTCTGTAGCTTAGTGTGCTTATCTGTAAAGAAGGACAATAGTAGTGCCTGTCTTAAAATGCTGTTATGAGGATTAAATATGTTATATGTAAGACATTATTATATAATAAAGTGACACATACTGAGTTCTCCTAATTCTGTTACTGTTATTGTTGTTGTTCGTGAAATTGCCTTAGTATTGGACCTCCAAGAAAGGCATTAGACCGTTTTATTGTCCATGAATTTTTATTTTAGATTCTAACTCCCAGCTAAACAATTTTCTGATTCTCTGATTTGGAAGTGAGAAAATTAGTGAGGGTTGCAAAAGGAAGGAATGTCCATGGTTCTTGCTACTGATAGACATCTTTGTTTCTAGGGTGCTTTTGAGCAGAGGTGTTTACGTGTATTAAAAGAAGAAAGGTCGCATCCTTCTTAATCCTATGAAGACTTCTCATTAATACTACTTTTATTTTAACTTTCTTACATTTCTGTCATATATGTACCTTATGTACAGTTGTATGCTTCATAGCACCTGGGCTTTTCAAAATGTGCTTGGTTAGAAATAAGCTGCACGTGGTTGAAAACCACTGATTCTACACCATATATTCTTAAGGAGGAGGATAGCAAGCCAGCTCTACCATGTAGATTAGGTAATACTAGGTTTAACCTTTGGAGATACTTAGTCTTTAAGGAATTGCATTAAATCTGTTTTGATTTGCTTTTTTCTTGTCTGAGTAGAGCAGTTATTCTATCTGACAGAGAAGAAGCTGTAAGTGATCCAGGAATTAACTAATTCATGGTTAAAAGCGGTGCTCCTTCTCTCTAGTACCTATTGACGGTGTTCCTGGCGGAGGAAGAATGGCAGGAGGGCGGTGGAAGCACGGCTGTATGTGCTGTAGGCCAAGCAGAGCGCTTCCAGAGTACTCCCAGCCCTGCTTGCTTGCTGGGTCGTGAATAATAAAGTAGAAAAAGAGCCAGGCATGCAACTACTCTGCTGTTCTCTTCATTTCAGCTGCTGTGTACTGGGCGCGCATTTTCAACTTGCTGTACCGTGTCATCATCTCATTCCTTGCAAGCCTTTAAGATTTAACTTTGATGCTTGTGAAGACTTAATAGTAAATAAGTTGTCTTGGAAGAAGTGCAGTCGGAGTGCTCCATAGTGTCAAGGATAGCATGACTTTGTCTTAAGTACTTTAGACATGCTATCAGGAAAGACCAGTCCCTTGCAAAGGACGTCCTGCCTGATCAAGTGGAGGGGCAGCGCAAGAGAAGGCCCTCGAGGAGAGCTGAGGGGACACAGCGGCTGCACCGACGGGCTCGAGCATAGGCGCCACTGTGAGGATGGAGCGGGACCAGGCCGTGTGTCCTTCTGTCTGCTGCGTAGGGTTACTACAGCTCGGGGCCCACTCAATGGCACCGCACAACAGCAACAGTTAGGAGGTGATCAGTAGACATTCCATTGCCATTGGATTCTAGTAATGCTTGTTATATAATGGAATGACACTACAGCCAGCCAGAATTCTAATTTGGATATAGGAAAAACAGGCAATATGAGGAATTCCCACCCTTAATTTCCATTTAGTTTCATTCCTCAGCCTACTTCTAGTAGAGGGCAGGGACAGTTTTCATAGCTGAATTAAATACAGTGCCTCTCCCAGAGCTTAGCACCTTAGTATAAACAAACAAACAAACAAACAGTCTATCCTAGTACTGATCCTCTTTGCCAGCTCCTACCAGAAGTCTGGTCTTAGAAGTCCACACTTCAATTTAAAGGTAAAGGCTATTATCGTCATAATACTGAGTAATTATTTGCTGTTTTCATTATATTGACATTTGCACAGATGGTACAAAAGCGACGCTGGGTAAACCCCAGTGATACCAGACTATTACTATTGTATTCTTCATGGCTGGGCACTCACAATAATATATATGTGTGTGTGTGTGTGTGTGTGTGTGTGTGTGTGTGTGTGTATCCCGTTTTACTTAAGAATGTTTCTAAAAAGCAGTAAAAGTATTAATTTTATTAAATCTTAATCTCTGTGTACACATCTTTTTAATACACTGTATGACTAAGCAAAAAATATGCATAAGCAGTTGTGCTGTGCACCATATTTCAGAAAAGCGCTGTGATCGTTTGAGTTGCAAGCTCAGCTAGGTGCTAATTTCAAAGAATACCACTTTTACTTGAAAGAATGACTGCCAAACTGTGGTTATTCAAACCTTGTTATTTGGCAGAGATTTTCTTGAGAAAGAATAAAATGAATCTGTCTTTGTAGGGGATATGAATGACAGTATTGCCAATGTTAAAATTCAGCCTTTCATGAAAACATTACAATTTTTGAAAACTTGTATCTGTCACATTTGGTATAAGAATACCTTCAATATTTAAAGAGTTTTCTGAAGAGGTTAGTGATACTAAAAAACTTTATTGCTTTATATAACAAAAATGGGTCAACATTTAGATGGTCTGCATTAGTCAGGGAACAATATTTTCCACATGATCAAGTGGTGATGTTTCTAGTGATGCTTAGGAGGCCTTTGCTAGCGTCACTTTCTGTTCTGTGACCCTGTCACATTTTGAAAGAAGTCTTCTTTATCACATTTGTATTATATTGTGTCGCAATAATTGTTTCTGCCTCGTGGTCAATTAGAAGCTCTTCCACACCAAGGACAGTTTCTTCTCTCCTATGTATCCCTGGTACCTTTTTTAGGAGGAATTTACTGTATGTACTCGTGTAAAAGCTGGGTTTTTCAGCACATATTTTGCTGTAGTTTTTGTGGTAAAATTAGGTGCCTCAGCTGATATTCGGGTCAGCTTATACTCGAGTATATATGGTAATAAGTATTTTAATTATTGGTAACTTGCTTGAAGTCCGGATACTTAGAAACACTTTTGGCACCATACTAGAGTCTGTGTCAAGGAATAGTTAATTGACAAAATAATAGTTTTTAAATTTTTATAGTTGATTAACAGAATATAGTATATAAACCTATAACATTATTGATCCATTTTAAAATCTGTATACTTATTATTTTCTTCTTTAAATAATTGGTAGAGCTTGATATTCTGTTGTTGTTAGGTCCTATAAAATTGGTTCCGATTCACAGATTCATGTGTGTATATTTAATTCAACTTGGCAAATAAAAGCAATTTTACTCAGTAAAAATAGTCTCCAGTATTAAATTTACAATGACCAACACCCCCCCCCCAAAAAAAAAAAAAAACTTAAGTTCAGTCATTCTGAAGAAGACTGTATTTGAATTCTGGTGTTGGTAAAGACTCTTGGAAAATACCAGGGGCTGCTTGAAGAACCAGCAAATCCCAAAAGCTCCTTAGAAGTGAAGATGATGAGATCTTGTCTCACCTGCTTTGGACATGTTGTTGGGAGAGATTGGTCCTTCAAAAGGACCTCATGTTTGGTAAAGTAGAGCAACAGTGAAAAGGGGGAAGACCCTCCGTTAGCTAGATCAATAAGCATAACAGAAAGGTGGGCTTAAGCAAACCAGTTGTGAGACTGGGCTGGGGCAAGGCGGTCCCTCATTCCACTGTGCGTAGGACCACTCTGATTTGGAGCCAAAAAACCTACCGCCAACAACAACAACAAAGTCAATCCAGTTTACCCATGGATTTTGCACAAATCAGTCAATTTTTCTAAGCTTCAATTTCCTTGTCTTTAACATGTGCATAGTAATAACTTATTCATTGGATTGTTGTAAGAATCAGCTGAGATTGGGTAGATAAAAGTGCTTTTTAGAGTATAACAAATTAAGCAAATAATACTAATATTTTTATTAGATACACTGCTAGCCCTTGGTGTGATTTTGAATACTGAATTCAAAAGTAGTAGTGTGTGGGACCTTGTAAGGATTACTCAAGACAGCCCTAGGGAAATGGGAAGAATATATCCAAACCTGTATCTGTTTGTTTTCTCTTAAAGTTAGGAAAGAAATGATGCTTTATTATATATCAATGTATATTAATATATGTAGTTTAACAGGGATCCCCATACTCAGCGCAAGGGTGAATCTCATGATGTGAAGATACTAACACAACTGCTTTTGGGGGGCGGGGAGTCCTTTCCCCTTATGTCACCAGGTGGTCATCTTTTCTCAGTTATCATTCAAGGCACTGGAAAACCTAACTCACTGCCATGGAGTCAAGTCTGACTCGTTGCGACCCTAGAGGACAGAGTAGAACTGCCCTGTGGGGTTTCTGAGACCATAACTCTTTATGGGAGCAGAAAGTCAAGTTTTTTCTCTTTAGAGCAGCTGGTAGGTTGTGAGAATTGCTGACCTTGAGATTAGCGGCCCAACACTGAGACCACCAGTGAGTGCAGATAAGGAAAGGAGCTTCACTTATTTCCCTGTTGCCTGACCAGCACAAAATTCCAATAATATTCACTGGCTGTGCATCTTTGAGCAGGCTGCAACTCACTCTCCACTGACCACACAGCTGCCCTTTGTACTAGATACGTCGGGAGGAAGTGAGGCTTCCCTTCAGAAACAGGCCTGGGCTACAAAAACATGAGAACAGAATTTTCTAACCTATTTTTAAATTCAAATAAAAGGCATTAGTGAATTTTTAATTCCAACTAACTGGCATTCGGGAAAACAGAAATATGCTAGTTTACTGTTAGCAGAAATAGTTTGTATAATTGGTGATTGGAATTTGAACATGAGTAGTCTGATTTTGTAGCACACCCAATGATATACTCCTTCCATTTGGATTGGTTCCTTTTTGCTTTGTGTCTTTTCTGGTTGAAAGAAGACGCTTTTTGCTCCTGTAAAGAATTATGACCTTGAAAACCCTAAAGAGCAGTCCTCAGCTGTCGCATAGGCTGTGTGTCAGAATCGTCTCAGAGGCAGTGTGTGATGATGTGTATTTTTCCATTACGACAGTCATTCAAACCAGTTCTCAAAGTAGACCTTCAAATTATTATATTACCAAGTTTTGAACCAAGATTTTCAAAAGAACTAGCCCACTTCATATTGTTTTTCTCTTAATGACAGCAAATGGATTTTTAAGTCATTTGTAAATGAAACATTTTTAAATACTGCTTTCCCCTTTATATCACCTTTTCAAAATGTCCATTTGTGGTACATGGTGTATAGTGAACATAATATACATGTGAATAATAACACAAGTTAATGTGAGAATATGTTTCTACTTCTTATTTTTACTGGTACTTGGATACAATAAAAAGCTAGGATTTCTAACTTAGACATTATTACTGAGATGTATATTTATTTCTCCTACAATTTAGTGTCCAAATATTAAGCATAAAAATGTTTTTCAAAACACAACTTTTTCACAATCAACAGCTCACCTGCCCAGCTGTTCTTGCCTACGTTGCCGTATTCTGTATTTCCCATTCTGTGTCAACCATCCCATTTAGTTGTGATCATAATGGTTTAGTGATAATGGTTTTTCTGAGAACATTAAACCTCAAATTTATTTAAACATTTTTCTTATTAACTCACGTGCATATGTACTAATTTGGACAAAAATCATAATATCCCCTTATTAATTAACTATACCTAAACTGCTAAAATTAAGTATAGTTGATTAATAAATAGGAAAAAACACTTGGGGATTTTTTATCTTGTGGTTCTAAAGCAATTTTTCATTCACTTGAAAAAGTAAAAGTATTAAGAAAAAGGAAAGCTGAGAACTAGTACCTTTGTGCCCATCTCCCAGCTTAAGATAAAAGAAGTATAATTAAAACCTCATGTATATCCACACGTACATTTTGTAGTATATTTAAAATGGAATATTATTACATTTTAAATGTGAGATATTCATCTGCATATTGATACCTCTTCAGAAAAATTCTGTATTAGGAATCGTATAAAGTCCAATCTTGTATGTGTACTGGCCTAACCTGCTTCCTGTTTCTGTCCTATCCATTTCCCTTGGTGGTAAGACTAGTGACTGGGTATGATACCTGGTGGAAGTAATATTCCACCTGTGCTCTTGGTCAGAGCTCATTAGCCCGCCCCTTTTCTTTTGCTAAGGAGGCTGATTTGTGGATGAGCACTGAGTCTCGGGATGCATGCCACTGCTTCGTACACTTTCTGGTGAGGAAGCACGAGTGGCTGGATGCGGTCCGACTTCAAATGGCAGGCAATGGCTGCACCCTCCCCTTTGGAAGCTCACCAGCTGTACTTCCATATTGACGCTTTCCCCTAGTCACACCTTCCCACTTTATTTGGCTACATCTATTGTGATAAGGATGACAGATATTTATTTGTCCCAATACACTTAATACATTTTCAAAGACAAATAAGCAATCAGTATATCCAATTGCAAGGGTAGTAAATGACAGTAAATCAGATCATCTTTTAAAGGCCCTTCCTGCTAGTGACTGTTATAAACATGATAAATTGTTATAACTCAAATTGTTGTTTTGCCAACTTTTTACTAAAGATCATGTCTTTGAGTTACTTAGGAGTTTAAAATGTATAAGTTAGGAACCAGGGAAAAAAAGTAGAAATGACTTCTGGGCAATGTTCTGCATCCCCTCAGATGTGGCTGACGCCCACTCAGGGCATGCTTAGACTTGGTTGGTAATTACAACCGTGCTGTAAAATATTTTGACAGTTTCCAACTGTTGTGTACTTGTTAGTCATTTGGTGGCAAAGGCAATTTGGTGAGGTTTTTGGTGGGGCGTGTTCAATTAAGAATCTTTCAGTTAAGCAGTATGCCACTGTAAGCATCAAGACAATTTTTGTAGCCATGCACTCCCTGGACATTGTATCCAAGGCGGGAAATATGGTTGATTAAAAACACTGCAGTGTAAGTGAACATCGCCATGCTCTTATGCCTCTACTGTTCATTACTCGCTTTTACTTGTTGTGTAGTAAAACATAACCACCCAGCACTGAGTTTGTAGTCTCAGCATTGTATATGGTTTTCCTAGGTAAACGAATTCGATTGCAAATAAGTCAAATTGCTCATAATTACAGCACCAAAAGAGAGGAAGGAAGAGAGTTGTTAAGCAGGTCTTGCCCTCGCTTATAACAACTGAGTTCCTAATAATAAGCTGATTTGGGCAATAGGATAATTCCTAGAAAGAAAGTGCCAAATCCTTTAAATCAAGACGTACTTCCCACTCAAGTTAAGAATGTAGCCAGAACATCTTTAATCTCTCTTTTAAACATACAGTAATTAGGTAAATCATTATCCTTGATATGATAGAGCCCAGCGATAGTGGGAAAGTTTAACCCTTAGTATCTGAGGGCAAGCACTTAAAAAATCATATGCAAATCACCATTATATTTAAAACCTATAAGTGTCTCTGGAAGTCTTCAGTTGTTTTCTTCTATTTTATGGGTACAGATTTTGATCGTGAAACCATTCTTTTAAAAGTCCAGGAATTTTGGTGAAACCAACTCATTAGTTTTCAGTCTTATTTTCTGCAAAAATATATGGATGTGTTCTGTGAAGATAAAGCAATGTTGTATGAATTGACTTGCACTGTATGAATGGTGTAGGCTTTATTTTAAATTGTTTAATCTCCCCAAATGATCAATGTTGGAAAATGTCTTCAGGAAGCCATTCTTCTTTGCTGGTATAATCTACATATTCAGTGAGCAAAGGGGCTGAAATGGGGTCAAGAAAAGGGTGGGAATAAGCTGCTAATTACTCACTCAAATTAGAGAGCCAAGTGTCATAATTAAAGATATTAAGTTTGTTATATAAATGTATGTATTTATCACATTTATCAAAGTACAGTTTAGGAGGGTGAATATTACTGCCTATAAATTATACTTCTATAAACTGGGTGTATTTTTTTAATGAAGCTGAAAAACAAAGCCTAAGTCATCATTCCAATATCAAAAGATGTATACCACTAATTTAACTAAAACCTTTGATTTAGCCTTGTATAGGATAGCTCAAATTTTGAAGAGCAGCCAGAAAAACAAAGGTCTAAATATTGTTTGTAGAGATTATGTTAATATATGATTAATTATAGTCTATTGTTACTAACATATAAGTTAAAAGTTTCTCTTAGAAATATATAAAACTAAAAAGAAGAAAGAAATATGCTTTCCTTGTGGTTGCAATTTCTAGATAAGCATTAACCTTTTATTTTTATTTCAATATGGTCAATGTATAATTTTATTAATTTTTACTTAGGTTAAAAATATACTCAGTGATACTGAAAGCTACAGGAAAAATAGACTTGATGTGAATATTAAATAACATGCATGCAGTTGTTAGTTCGCTTTTCATTTCTCTCTCATCCTAATAATTTGAAGGAAAGAAAAGGATGTGCAGCATGGAGTCAGCAGTTTAGGTGAGCCCTTCGCTGCCTTTCACTGGTATCATTTCCTTCAAATGAGAATACAAACTATTATGCAGGCATTTATCTTTCCTGTATAGTGTATAGCTTGTTATATAATCAAAACCAAATTGCAAACATCATTTCTCTAAGGATGGTATCAAATGATTCAAAATTTATTTAGAAGTAATTAAGATTTTTTTTCTCCAGGAAAGACCGTGAGGTGGATCAGCCCTATAAAGCATTAAAGCAGGTTTTAAATGCCAATATACTGGTTAAAAACAGTAGGTAAATCAGTGAAGGAGAATGTCTAACCAGAAATGAATGTAATCTCATTTAGACACACACACTCAGAAATATACATATACACTGTGTATAAGTGCACATTATTTAATATTTGATAAAGGATGCATCTAAGAACAGTGAAATACTATTCAGGAAACAATGTTGAAATAAAATTGAGAGCCTTAGCTGACATAATTCATCAACATGTATTATATATGAACTAAATAATTTGTTATAAAGACAATTATTTTTAAAAGACAAAGAAGAAAATTTATCTTAATCTTTACTAGATTTGTGTAAGGAAAGTAAGAGACAAAAAATACCACCAAGAAAAGTTAGACATGTTGAGCTTTAAAAGTTAGACAAATTAGTACAACTTGACTTTAAAGAAACATTATATATAAGGAAAATGTATTTGGAAATTCCAGAGCACTTAATTATGCACATGCTGAACCTGTATCTAGACCAAAAGACTGTCATTCCAACATAATGAGGGGGTGCTGCATGGTTTTAAATTGGGGAAGGTATGCATCAGAATTGTATCATTTCCTCATTCTTAATTCAGTCTGTTTTTGAGTATGTCATTTGAGAAACTAGACTATATGAAAACGAGGGTGGCCTCAGAATTAGGGAAAGACTTGGCTAACAACTTACCATCTGCAGATGACACACTTGCTACAAGCAAACAGGGCTTGAAGCATTTACTGATTGAAATCCAAGGCTACAGTATTGATTTTACCTCACCATAAAGAAAATAAAAATCCTCACGACTAGACCAATAAGCAACATCATGATAAGTGGAGAAAAGATTGGAGTTCTCAGGAATTTCGTTTTACTTGAAACCATGATCAACACCCATGGAAGAAATAGTCAAGAAAGCGAATGGTATATTGCATTGAGAACATCTGCTTTAAAGTATTGCAAAGCAAAGATGTCACCATGAAAGTCTTAGGTACACGTGGCACAAACGATGGTATTTTTCAATCACCTAATGTGTATTCAAAAGCGCCCTGATGGTGTAGTGGTTACATGTTGGGCTGCTAACTGCAACTCCAGCAGTTGGAACCACAAGGTGCTCCTCAAGAAAAAGATGATGGGCTGATGATGGCTTTCTACTCCAGTAAAGAGCTACAGCCTCGGAACCTCACAGGGGCAGTTCCACCCTGTCCAGTAGGTCACTGTGAGTGACTATCGACTCAATGGCAGTAAGGAGTATGCAAAAGTTGGACAATGAATACGGAAGACCAAAGAAGAACTAACACATTGAATTTATGGTATTCGTGAGGAACATTGAGTTGGGCTGCTCACCCCAAGGTTGGAAGTTCAAAAATTTATCTTGGAAAAACTATAGTCAGAATGTTTCTTACAAGAAAGGATAGCAAGAATTCATCTCAAATAGTTCGCACATGTTACCAGTGTTGGAGAAGGACATCATGCTTGGTAAATAAAATGTCATGAGATAAATAAAGGAGACTCTCAATAAGGTGAGTTGACACAGTGGTTGCAACAATGGGGTTAAACACAACAGTTGCATGAATGGCACAGAGCCACATCGTGTTTTATGCAGCTGCATTGCCGAGTTGGAAACTACTGGATGACATATTGCTGCTAGTTGTTCTTGAGCCAATTCTGACTCGTCCCCATGTGTACAGAGTAGAACTGCTTCATAGGGTTTTCAAGGCTAGGGTCTTTTGGAAGCAGATCACTAGATCCCTCTTCTGACATATACCTTTGGGTGGGTTCAAACTACCAACCTTCCAGATAGTAGTCAAGCACTTAACCCCGGGGCGCCTTTCGTTTATGCATTGTGCGTGGGTGTGCGTGTTCAAGGAGCAGTGGAAGACAAAAGTGACTGCCTGTTTCCATAAAGTATGCAGTCCTGGAAACCCTATAAAGTTTGGTGAGACTGTAACATGGAGTTACCAGGAGTCCAGATCTACTTGAGGAAAGCGGTTTGCCTGCTTTTTAACACACACACACACACACACACACGTATATGTATAGGTGTATATCCCCAGGCTTATGATGTGTTCGAGTTAAGAGGAATCACATTTGTGACTACTTTATTCCATTGTTTTAAGAAACATATAAATTATTGCCGCTATATATCTAGTAGGGACACTGTGAATCAGAACTGATTTTATGGCAGTGGGCTTGAGTTTGTTGTTATTGTTGTTGCTTTTTAGTCTTACTATATGTCAGACTTTGTGTTAAGTGCTTCACATTCCATGATCTGATTTAGTTCTCACATCAACCTTGCAGGAGAAGAAAACCACTACCTAGAGTATTGCGGTATATAATTTGCTGTTATTGTTCTCCGGTGTTTAAAATGTTCAATGTTATGATTTACTGTTCAAAATACTGCTACATGGCAGACTATGAAAACTAAAAAAATAGATGTATGTCAGAACTGACTTATGACAGAGCCCTTGAAACAGAACCGTGCAAGTCAAGGACAACTTATGCGTGTGTTTGTTTTAAAAAAAATTAAGATTCCCCCTTTAATGAATAGGTTCAAGAGACATGAACAGGTTACAAGAGAAATTAATTTTGGTAAAATGCCATCTCATACCCTGTTATCAGTTTTCGTTTATTCTGCCTTTGCTCAAAAATGCCATTGGCTAAACAGTGCCTACAGCATAAAATAGCTTCTGAGCCAGCCGTCGGAGCTAGCATCCATTCATTTATTCATCATAATGAGAATCAGTCAGGCCAGTCAAACTAGTTAGCATTTTCTCAGAATGACTCCCAACTTTCTCCACTGTTATCTTTTAAGCTAAAATTTTTCATAAGCATGGAACTAATAGTTTATGCATCATCTCATTCGATTCTCTAACCATATTATCATTCCCATTTTATAGAATCAGGCCTAACTGAGTTTGTCCAGAATGTAGCCTCAAGGTTGTATATGTTGCAAAGCTGGGTTTCAAACCCAGACCTGGCTGGCTCCAAAACATATGCATGCTCTTAACACCAGTGTTACATATTTTCCTAATATCACATATGTTTGTGAACATAACCACCATTCTTGATATTCCTTATGTAGTAGAATTATACTAACTGTGGCAGAGAATTGAACTCATTTTTATTTCTTTGTTTTAGGAAGTCTATTGCTATATATATATATATATATATATATATATATATATATATATATATATATATATATAATTTAAGTTAATATCTCCTAAAATAATACATCTACCTGGAGCTCCTCTTCTGTGTATGTAGATCAGTGTTAATTTAAATGAGATGTAGGACATGACCAAGAGTTTCCTTTCTGACAAGATTATGCAGCAAAAAAACCCAAAAAACTACAATGGAAATGAACAGGCACATTCCTGTTAAGCTAGGATTGTTGTTGTCAGGTGCCCTCCAGTAGGTTCTGACTTACATCCACTCTGCCAACAACCGAACGGAACACTCCCGGGATCCAGATCTGCACTCTCCTCACAGCTGTTCTCTCGGAACTTGCGTTGCAGCCGCTCTGCCAGTCTGTCTCACTGAGGCTCTTCCTCTTCTCACTGCTGGGCCTACCTGGCTTCTTCTTTCATCTGAGTGTGATGTTCACGGGGAAAAAATGTGTTTGGGAGCTTGAAGGTCAGGTAGAACAAATGAGTCTATTTAGAAACCCCAAATTTGGAATGTGAATATACAATCTCTTAAATTTATTCTCTCAAGTTTATTGTTCTTTAGTATTTAGCTTTTGACCTATCCATCTGTTATTTTGTATTTCAATATGTACTTTAAAATGTTTTCTTCTTTTTTATAGCAATTCTGATAGTGTCTACATACTCTTTTAGAAATTCACCCACACAAATGATTTCCTTACCAAGCCATGTAACATAGCTCCCAGTCCTTCATTAAATTCTATAACAATAAAAATAAGTTGCTCTCACAAATTAAAAACATTTTCATAATTATTTTACTCATATTTTCCTGGCTTATTTTAAATTCAATCTGTCTTTTACATGTATGTGATAGTAAACAAGCTTGAATGTGTGAATACAGGCACAATACTTTCAGATAGACATGAGGAATAAAAATTTTACCCTTCTTGCAAGTTATTAGGTAACTTATTACAGTGTCATGGCTTCTAGAAGAAAATGTGAGACTTTTGAAAGGGACAAATGAGTTTATTACTTTCTGTGTAGGATGAGTGTCAGCGTGTTTGTATCTCTCTCTTACTCTTGTCCCCGAGTCCTAAGCAGTGATAGGAAGGGTCAGATGAATGCTGTGCACACTGTGAGTTTGCCTCACTGCTGAAGAACACTGAACTCCAAGAATCTACAGCAGCAGCTATCAGAGTCAACGCCACTTCCTGGCAATCCATGGGTGTCAACGGCGCACCGTGCACCGTAGAGTTTCCAGTGACTGGTTTTTAGAAGTAGATTGCTCCCAGAAGCTCCTTTCTTCTGAAGAGCCTTTGGGGACCATTTACATCACTCAGGGACTCTACCACTTTGATAGCAAGCATTAAACGAGCCTGCGCTTTTTCCAGAAGAAGGTGGCACATCATACCTCAATGTTGTTGCTTGTTCTTCCGTGAGAAATGGCCTGGATAAAAGCAGTCAGGGCTTTGCATTCTTGGACAACTCAGTCCAGCTGTGGGAGACGTATCAGAGCACTTTGATCACAATGTACTCCAGCCTCTTCCCCGCCCTCATTTCTTCTCCTTTTTGCAATTACTGTGCTCCTTTGGATGATATTGCCGATATTAGTAATTATTGGGCTTTTACATGTATGTGATAGTAAACAAGAGTGACCTTCTCTATGTCACTCTTTTGGTTTGCAGGTATTGGTCCGTTAGATAAGCATAGAATCGCCCAAGTGGTGATTACTTAAAGTTTGCCCCAATGTGGGGTTTGAAACCATATATTATTCTCTCTTGCTTTTTTTTAACTTGTATTTTTTAATGAATCTTTATTCAAGTATGGGTTTATACCATAATGCATTATTCATTTTGAAAATATTGATCCCCAAGAATACAGATCTTTAAATGTCACATTTGATTCTAGAATATATTTTAAAAATTGTTAATATCACCAGCAATCTCTTCAGAGAAACTTCTAAATGTATTCTTTACCCACTACTATTGTATAAGGACCTATTTCTTGCCTATCTAGTCTGTATAATTTAGATTTTCTTTAGCCTAATATTAAATTTTATGTTAAGCTTTCTGTTTTTTAAAAATTCTTCTTGTATGAGTTGTAGGTTTTTGTTGTATTATACTTGTTTCTTCTGATGACTTGGATGACTTGACTTTGCTGAGTGCTGTGCCTCTGCGTCCTTAATTAGGGAAGTTGGGCTGGCTGACCCACCGAAGTGGAGCTGAGTGCCTTGGGCTGAGACTTCCTGGAGTAGGGTGCCTCTGGGCACCTAATTCTGGGACCCATGGAACTTGAGCTGAATGCCTTCTGGGTGAGACTTACAGTGGGGTAGTATGTCCCTTTGAGCATTTATTAACAAACCTCAAAGAACTGTGTAACATATCCTGATAAACAACTCGACCCTGAGCATTTCTCACTGGCTTTACAACTTGTTAACTTCCTAATACACCCTGTAATCAGGGATATTGTCTGTGAGTTCTGTGTAGCCTTGCAATGAATTTAGATCTAGAGTGCCCGTATAGCAAGGAGTAAGAGAACACACCCCCTTCCTAAGGGGAACGCCTGATTGCAGGACCCCCAACTCGCCCCATAGAACCCGCAACCTTTGTTTTCATCATGTGTGTTGTTGTTTATTCCTTAGCCAAAAACAGTTTACAGAAAGCAGGGTCATTTTTTTCCCAAGAAACAATGTTGTCTGGTAACACAGCTGACATTTCACATTTATCACAAACTAATACATTTCCATGGCAAGAGTGCTAGAAGGCAAATTCAAGGTTATTTCCTCTTGGAAAAAGGTGTGGACCGTTGATGAACCCTTTCACCCCAAGGAAAATTGGTCTCTTCACAAATTGGATTCTTCTCATCAATTGGTATGGTGTATATGCTTATCTTTTTTGACCTCCTGTACTTCCCCATAATTAAGTTGATAGTTTTTGTAGAGAAGCTTTGGTGGGGTCGTAGTCATGAGTTGGGCTGCAGTTCAAAACCACCCGACACTTCTGGACAATTTGGGCTTTCTGCTCCGTGAGCAGAGGCCTTCTACCCTGTCCCGTCGGGCTGCTCTCACTCAGTGTTGACTCGACGGCAGAGTTCAGTGAGTTTTTGTAGCAGTCATGCATATTTTAAATTTACTTTTAAATTCTTGATATTTCTTTCACTATGAGTGTTCTTAAAATATTTCATTTCTGGCATTTTTCTTGGTGTATAGGAATGTAGTTAATTTTGCATATTGATATATCATGGCATTAATAAATTCTTACTCATTGTAATATATTATCTGTAGTTCTTTTGGATTTTCTACTTATTCAGTTATATCACCTGTTAATAATGTCAGCTCCACAGTTTTCTTTCTTTTTTCAAATGTTTATATCTTTTTTAAAACGTTTAAATGTATGACAAGGTGTCATATGACAATGAATAAAAGTGATCATAATTTTCATCATTGTCTCATTCTAAATCTCAAAGGCTAGACTTAAAAATTCACCATTATGATTTTTCCTATATGCTTATTGCTAATTAAGGGAACTTTTATTATTATAGCTTTATAATTTATTGTTTTTTAGATTACAACGGGGTATGGAATTTTATTAAATGCTTTTCTACATAAATATAGATAATTATATCTTCCCTATATAACCTGTTAATTTGGCAACTACCTCTATAGATGTTTTAATGTTAAGACAAATGGCACGCCTAAGATAAGTCCACTTTGTTAGGTGTGTGTGTGTGTGTGTGTGTGTGTGTGTGTAAATTGTTTGGGTTTGATTTGCTATCTTTATTAAGATTTTTACCTTGGTAATTTTGAGGCCATGTTAGCCTCATGAAGTGAATTAGACAATACATCTATCTATATGAAAGGACTTCAAAACTAGAGTGAAATTTTTTCATTATCTTTTGGTGTGTTTTCTGGGTTTTTTTTAACACAAAGTAATACTTTCACATATTCAGTCTAAAATTAATCAAGCATACAATAAAGAGGGATTGATAATGGCCAATAACTGGAATGTGGAAGTTGGAAACAAGGAGGATCAGTAGGTGAAAACATGGCTTGCGTGGTAGAAATAATGGTGAAGATCAGCTGATTTTGCAAAACCAATTACTTTTTCATTAGAAATGCCTTTTTCAAAAACAAACAATGACTACATGTGTCGACATCATTGGATTGAAGATACAGCAATCAAATCAATTGCATCTTCCAGAAGCTGATGGTGACGCCTTTCGTTCCCAATACTAGTTGATCACAACCATTTGTATCACCCAGGGGCGCCTCCAGCCACTCAGGATGAGCTGGCCAACTGTTCATTATCTTACATTAAGTTGAGACCTCGTCGTATTTCCTATTGTCAGAATTTATCTACTATTTGAAAGTTTAAAGTAATGTATCCATGAAGCCAACTAGAATTTACTTTGTGGGAAGATTTTTAATTACAAATTCAGTTTCTTTAATAATTTCAGATCTATCCAGTTTTTTTCTTCTTCTGTTTGTTTGTTGTATTTTTCTAGGAATTTGCTTCTCTCTGTCTGTTTTTTTTAACCCTTTCAGTCACAGCAAGGATTTAATTATGGTTATCATTTCAGAAAACTAAGTTTTGGCTTTGTTGGTCCTATTACATGCTTTTTATTGTTTTGGGGTTCTTTTTTCTCCTGATGTTTATAATTTTATTTTTTCTACTTGGGTGGGGGTTGTAGCATGGGATGTGGTACCTCCTATTAGTATTTGAGAGCTCACCCAAAGTGAGTCTTCCAGACCAACCGCTCCAAAAAGTGGTAATGCAAACTTACTTCTCGAAGTCTGTAGTTTTTTTCAGTTCTTTTTGGGTCTTGGGAGTACTGCTGAGTCTAAATAGTTTTTGTTTTTAATATTTATTTCATTTTTGAAAAATTGTGTTAAGATTAAGGCTAACTAATTGCTATGGGGTCACTTCTGACTCATGGTGAGCTGCCTGTGTCAGGAATGTAACTGTTTGGCAGGGTTTGCATGGGCTGTGACCTTTCTTAAGGAAATCACAGGCTTGGTTTGTTTTTTTTTCCTGAGGTGCCACTGGGTGGATTCAAACCACCGATTTTTTTAATAAACCATTTTATTGGGGGCTCTTACAATTCTTATAACAATCAGTTGTGTTAACCACATTTGGAAATATGTTGCCATCGTTTCCAAAACATTTCCTTTCTACTTGAGCCCTTGGTATCGGCTCATCTTTTTCCCCCTCCCCCCTCACCCTCTCCCCCCCGTGAATCCTTGATAATTTATAAATTATTTTTATTTTCATATTTTGCACCATCCTTTCTCCCGTCACCCACGTTTCTGTTGTTCATTCCCCATTCCCCAGGTGGTGGGAGTGGTGGTGGTGGTATGTAAATCATTGTTATTGGTTCTCCCTTTCTCCCCCTTCTCCCTCCACCTTCCCCCTACCGTCATGATATCGCTACTCTCATTATTGATCCTGAGGGGTTTATCTGTTCTGGATTCTGTGTCGAGACTCGTATCTGTACCAGTGTACATGCTCTCTGGTCTAGCCAGATTTGTAAGGTCCAACTGAGATCAAGATAGTGGCGAAAGTTGGGGGAGCATTAAAGAACTAGAGGAATGTTGTGTATCTCATCGGTGCTTTACTGCACCCAGGCTACCTTGTCCCTTCCTTGTGACCCTTCTGTGAGGGATGTCCATTTGTCTACAGATTGGCTTTGGGTCTCCATTCCTATACCCCCTCATTCGCATGGAAATAGTTCTTTGTTTTGGGTCTTCTGATGCCTGATACCTGATCTCATCAACACCTTGTGATCATACGAGTTGGTGTGCTTCTTCCATGTGGGCTTTCTTGCTTCCCTGCTAGATGGCCACTTGTTTAACTTGAAGTCTTTAAGACCCCAGACGCTATATCTTATAATAGCCAGGCACCATCAGCTTTCTTCACATTAGCTTATGCACCCATTTTGTCTAAAGCAATCGTGTCAGAAAGGTAAGCATCACAGAATGCCAGGTTATTAAAGTTTTCTTGCGTTTAAGGAGGACTTGAATAGAGCCCCAATGTCTGTCTACTACCTTAATACTTAACCTAAAATATATGTACACAGCACTATATCTCTATCATTATATATTAATCTATTTACATATCTACATGCCTATGTTTATAACTCTATAAATGTCTTTTGCCTCCTAGTTCCTCCCTCTATTTACTTTTACTTTCCTCCTGTCCCACGATCATGTTCAACCTATATTTGGCTCTCTGTACTTCCTCTGGGCTACATTGCAATTGATAAAACACTACCAGGCATTCTATGCCCTTCTCACCATCGATCTTAGATCTCTTGCTGTTCCCTTGTCCCTGGGTTTGTTGGCTCCCTACTCCTGTCCCCCCACCTCCTCTCCCCTGTCCCCTGGAACCATCAGTCTTGTTATTTTTGCCTCGGGATTGTTTATCCTGCCTATCTTATATAGATAGACATTTTTTTAAAGCAGCCTATGAATAATTCCAGGTCTGTCTGCTAACCTTTATGAATGTTTTCTGATCAGGTCTGATGCAGTACCAAACCCTGAACCCCGAGTCTGAAGTCTATTTTAAGAATTCCTCGGGGACTTTGTTGTTTTGCCCCCCTTGCTGCTCTTTTTATTTCCTAACTAAATCATCAGTGGTTCAAACCCCGCAGGGCGCTCCATAAAAATGTACAACCTCAGAAACCCGATGGAGCAGTTCTCCTCTGTCATGGAGGGTCAGTATGAGTTAGCTCTGACTCTGTGGCCATGGTTTTGGGGTTTGCTCAGATGAAGAGACCCTGCTGACTGCTTAGTTATGAGAGGTTCTAACCCACCATCCAGTCCACAGGAGAAAGATGAAGTTATCTGTTCAATAAAGAGATACAGCCTCGGAAACCCTAAGAAGCAATTCTACCCAGTCCTGTAGGGTCGCTATGAGTTGTTTACTCAACAGTGGGTTTGGTTTTACTTCAGACTAGCTGCATAATCATGATGGTTGACGTCTAATTCTAGTTCTCAGTTAAAGCAAGATCAATGCATTTTTTTCCAGACAGTGGTTTGATTGAGAGAGAGCTGGGAGGCGCACTTAGTTAAAGAGAACTGATGATTCTAATAATAAATTATAATTAGATATGCTTTTTTTTTTTTTTTACATTTTATTAGGGACTCCAACAACTCTTACCACAATCCATACATATACATACATCAATTGTACAAAGCACACCCATACACTCCCTGTCCCAATCACTCTCAAGGCATTTGCTCTTCACCTAAGCCCCTTGCATCAGGTCCTCCTTTTTTTTCCTCCCCTCCCTCCCTTTTCCCCCCTCCCTCATATGCCCTTGGTAATTTATACCTCGTTATTTTGTCATATCTTGCCCTATTCGGGGTCTCCCTTCCTCCCTTCTCTGCTGTCCCTCTCCCAGGGAAGAGGTCACATGTGGCTCCTTGTAATCAGTTCCCCCTTTCCAACCCACTCACCCTCCACTCTCCCAGCATCGTCCCTCACGCCCTTGGTCCTGGAGGTATCATCCACCCTGGATTCCCTGTATCTCCAACCCTCCTATGTACCCGTGTACAGCCTCTGTCCTATCCAACCCTGCAAGGTAGAATTCGGATCATGGTAGTTGGGGGGAGGAAGCATCCAGGATCTGGGGGAAAGCTGTGTTCTTCATCGATACTACCTCACACCCTAATTAACCCATCTCCTCTCCTAAGCCCCTCTGTGAGGGGATCTCCATTGGCTGACACTTGGGCCTTGGGTCTCCACTCTGCACTTCCCCCTTCATTTAATATAATATATATATACACATACACTCTGTCTAGTTTTCGTGCATGTTAGTGACTCCACAGGTCTGTCTGAATAGGACAGGCTGGATGAACTATCTGGAGGAAAAACAACGGGACCGACAGTTCCGGGGGGACTTGGGGTGGGGGGTAGGGGGGGGTAAGGAAGTGGTGTTAACAAACCCAGGGACAAGGGAAAAACATGGGACCCCAAAGGGTAGAGAAGGGGGAGTGGCAGGCCTGGTGGGAAATGATCAAGGGTAAGGTTGCTTAGAGAAGAGGTACACTCTAGCCCAGGTGGCAATGAAGCATGGTAGTAGGGCAGGAGGAAGGTCAAGGGAGATGGAGGAAAGAGCTAGAAGTCAAAGGGCATTCATGGAGGTCTAGACAACGACATGTACATGCAAATATATATAGGAGGTTGGGGAAATAGATCTTTGTGTCTATATTTATAGGTCAAGTATTAAGGTGGCAGAAGGACCTTGGGCCTCTACTCAAACACTCCCTCTATGCATGAATACCTTCTTTTATTAAATTGGAACTCTATGATGCTCACTCTCCCGACACAACAGCTGGAGCCAACATGGGCGAACAAGTAAATGTGGTGAAGAAAGCTGATGGTGCCCGGCTATCAAAAGAGATAGTGACTGGGGTCTTAAAGGCTTGAAGATAAACAAGCGGCCATCTAGCTCAGAAGCAACAAAGTCCACATGGAAGAACACACCAGCCTGTGTGATCGAGTGGTCCCAAAGGGATCAGTTACCAGGCATCAAAGAACAAAAAATCATATCATTGACTGCACACCTCCATGATAGGATCGCTGAAGACAAATGGGTGCATAAGCGAATGTGGTGAAGAAAGCTGATGGTGCCCGGCTATCAAAAGAGATAGTGTCTGGGGTCTTAAAGGCTTGAAGGTGAACAAGCGGCCATCTAGCTCAGAAGCAAATAAGCCCACATGGAAGAAGCACACCGGCCAGTGCGATCACGAGGTGCCCAAGGGACCAGATATAAGGCATCATGCAAAAAAAAAAAAAAAGATATAAGTGTGTGTATTTATGTGTATTTATGTGTATATGTATATATGTATGTGTATATAGATATGCTTTTATAAATTTCTTCTCTAAATGCATCAAAAAGATAACCTTAATGTCTATGCTTCACTTTCCCAATATATTAGATAGATAATGTCCTCTCACTCATCTGTCTGCTCACTGGAAAGTTACAAAAAACTAAAGATGTCATTGCAATATTTAAAAGTCAGACATTACTCTCTACGGCCAGATTTGATTTTCTTTTCTTATTGGGAAACAAATTTTAATGACATGCACTTTATTTTTCTTTAAGTAAACTCGGCCTTTTCTTAACTCGGGATCGAGATTATCTTATATTTAAAGGTTTATTTGCAAAGAAATATTAATTTGAAGAATTTCATGCCCTTTGGAAGCTTCCAAAGAGGCTTAAAAAAAGGAATCTGGTACTGATAATGTATTGATAGTGGTGATAAGAATTACAGTTAATATTTACTAACCATATCATGTTTATGTGCCACACACTGTGATAATTGCTTTGCATATATTTATTCATTTAAAACTATTTATTGAGTGCTTCACATGTACCAGAAACTATTCTGGGCACTTGGGATAAGTTAGTAAACAAAACAAACTCAGTTTCCTGTTCTCATAGTCTTTTTATTTACTGTGGGCAGGCAGATAATAACCATTAAGCATCATAAATATAGCATATAGACTGTCAACAGTCTATATACCTTAGGGAAAATAAAGTAAGGTCAGGGGAGCCAGGAATGCTAGGGTGGGATTGGACAAGAAGATGGGTTGTATTACTAAAGGAAGTGTTCAGAGTTAATCTACTGGAGAAGGCCATATTGGAATAAACCATCCAGTTATCTGAGAGTGTCCAAACAAATGGAAGAGTTTGGGCTAGGCCCTAAAGCTGGAAAACGTCTGGCATATTCAGGAAATATTAAGAGGTCAATATGGTTCAAAGTGACGTAGAGAATGGTAGAGGCCAGCAGAGGTAATGAAAGTGTTACTACACCAACACTAAGAAGTAAGTAACACAATTCCCATTTTACAGATGAGAAAACTAAGAGGTCGGGTAAACAAGAACGTAACAGTACACAAAAAATCAAGGACTTGGAGTTGCTGGAGTCTTAAGCCCTTTGATTTAGTTACATGCTGAAGGTTCCCAAATGATTTAGCTGCTGATTCTTTGTGACCCTCTGCAAAATATCAGTTGAAAATACAGCAATTCTGGAGTGGATAATTCATTTAACAATAGCTCTAATCCAACCTGACCATATTTACAGTGCTTATAATTTCATCAGTGTTTCTTTAATTAGACATGACTTCTTTTTCTTGGAATTGTAATAAGCATTCCTGTAAAGATGTTTTAATAGAAGGCCCTGTTGTGTTAGGATAAACTCAAATTTTGGTTCAATTCTTCCACCTTTTTCTTTATGAGCCTTTTTGTGTGCAAGGATTTTTTATAATCATAATGACATAGCATATTTTCTTCAATTCTTATGTACAGAAAGCTATTTTAGATCACAACATGATCTTGACATCTGTACACTGCCTAACCTGTGGTGATGGAGAGGGTTACACACTGGGCTGTTTACGGCAAGGTCAGCACTTTGCAACCACCAGCTACTACTCCTTGGGAGAAAGATGTGGCCTTTCTACTGCCAGAAACATTTAGTTTCAGAAACCTGCAGGGGCAAGTCCATTCTGCCTTATAGGGAGGGTCACAATGAGTCAAAATTGACATGGCGGCAGGGAGCTTGGAGCGTGAGCTAAGCTATGTAAGCGCTACTCATATTTAGAAGGACTCAAGTAATGATAGTTACAAATTATCTGACTCATTAAACATGTTGGAAATGAATCGCTCTCATAATAATATAATTTATGTAGAAAAACATTTTAACAAAGAAAAATATGTAAGTAATAGATAAAAACAAAACCAAATAATCCTGCTACCACTGAGCTGATTCTGGCTCCTAGTGACTATGCAGGGCAAAGTAGAATTAACTGCCTCGTAGGGTTTTCAGGAGCACACAGCCTCTTATTTTTCCTGCCGAGCAGCTGGTGGTTGGAACCCAGTGGAGCCTGGCTTAGCAGTTGTGCTCCTTGCCCTGCACTATCATGGCTCCTAAGTACTAGGATTCTAAGGAAAAGTGTTTGCAACTAGTTCATTGATCCCATGAGTTCATCCATAGATCGCTCCACTTCATGTGACTCTAGGTTTTTTGAAAGACACGGTGGATCATTATTTACACATACTAGATTGCCTGTTAAAACTGCAATGCTGGAAATCACCAGGACTGCCCTGGTTTCTGGGGGCTCTTGAAAGTTTTCTGCCGTTGACAGGGTTTATGTAACTTAACACTTTCTTTCATTTGCTGTTAGTGCAAAATATTTGAGTTTTACTTCTATAATGGGTTTCTGCCTTACCCAGGTCTGGCTTTTGTAGGTGAAACTGTATAGGTTCTAAGATAAACTGATAAAATAGGAATTCCATTTTCACCTGCTTCTTTGTCTTCAAACAGTTGATTCAAAATTATTTGTTTTTATTAGCTGTTGCTTTTTCAGCATTGACTTTCTACAGGTGGATTCTTTAAAGGACAGCATTTTTCTATATTTATTGTTGCTTATATACCTATTTATTAGTCTGACAGTTAATAAAATATGAGGAATTATTTTCTTGGCACTTCTTAGTAGTCTCCCAACACAAGCAGTGAATTCATAAATCATAATTATGTGGGGATGATGGTGTTAATGGCTTGGTGCTAATATGTGTGTGTCACATGGAGGCATTGTTGGTCTTTCAGAAGTAGACAGTGTTAAGAAACCCTTCTTATTACACGTACATGATACACGGAGTAAATGATTGTTCTCTTTTTACCTTATTGTAAAGAACCTCTGTTCTTTGTCTAAGGCATATAACAATAATTGACAACAAGATTTAAAAGTTTGGAAACATTGAAATATTTAGTATTTTTCTTTATGGGTTTTCAATTGTATCCGCCTTTGTAGTCATACAATGACATTTTGTTCTTTAAAACAATAAAACATGGTTCTTGAATAATAAAAGTTTGGAATAAAAACGTTGCTATAAAGTTTCATTGTTGTCATTTTTAATTTAAGTGTGGATAAAGTTGGAGGAGGGGCCAATATCTCCTTCAGATTTAGCATACACACAACTTACTCTCCTTGTAATCTAAAGTAGCTCTCAATACTGATTAAACAACCTCACAAATAATCCCAAATTATATACTGTTGTGGTTACTGTTACTATCTGTTGCTATATACTGTTGTGTGTTGTTACTGTTACTATCTGTTGCTGATAGCTCTCGAACTACTTTTGCCATTGTTACATTTATATAAGAAGGGTGTTTGAATATGAGTATCATCGTGTTGCTTATTTAAGAGGCATTGGTATTTGTATTTAAAACATAGGGCGATTTTGATCCTTCTAGTACTAACAATCTGTGCTGGTTAGACAGCAAAATGTATTATTTTAATCTAGTTACGAGTAGTATATTTATATTTAAGGTATGAGAGTTATACAGATATGTAGTCTTAAGTATTTAAATGCTTTAACATGATGTGTCCATCAATATAGCTCTTGGCCTGTTCTTATGTATAAGTTTAAAATATTGTATATCTATTTCCTTGTCAGGCAGCTGCCATGGGCTAAACCTGAAGATAATAACTTGACTCATGTCTCCCTCTTGCAAGTTACAATTGTCATGAAATGACAGCTTTGAAGGGCCTAACCTGACATCAAAGGATTCAGATGATCTCGTTAGGTCAATTAATGTTAATTTTCATCTTCCATTAAATTCTTTTCATGTTTTCCTCTTTTTCTCTTTCTAGCCAAGCCCTATACCAAGTCCTGTTTTGGGGCGAAAGCCAAATGCTAGTCAGTCACTGCTCGTATGGTGCAAAGAAGTTACAAAAAACTACCGGGGAGTAAAAATCACCAATTTTACTACGTCATGGAGAAATGGTTTATCGTTTTGTGCAATATTGCACCACTTTAGACCAGATTTAATGTAAGTAAAACATTTGGCAGTCCCTATGACTATTTTAAAGGTTTTTAAAATAGCAGAAACCCATTTATTAGCGCATGTCCTGAATTGATTGTATTTGTTTATTCCCTTTTCATTAGAAATAAAGCCCCCTTTTGCATTTTGAGAGAAGAAATGTATTCCAGGCAGAAAAGTGTATTTTCGTAGAGACTTAAGAACAATCATTTCTCTTTAAAAAATAAAATGTTTTTCTCCTTAATCTCATACAAAGAACCAACTTCAAAATATTATGAAAATTGTGTTAGTTTTAAAATGAGATGAGACAAATAAGCCGGTATGTTTACAACAAAGAATTACCTCATGGTAAATTTTGGGTAAGAGGGCTTGTCTCTGATCCCCTGCCTAACTTTTCTTTGAGATGGGAACTTTCAGACAATGTCATTTTCAGGCAATGTGATTGCTGTATCTATCTGTGTATCTATCTATCTATCTATCTATCTATCTATCTATCTATCTATCTATCCTGTCGCCTCCGTTTTCCTCACTATTAGTTTTGTTGATTGTGTTGCTATGGAATTGCTAGTTACTCTTTGATATTATTGATTGAATTTGGTATTGAATTTTATATTATTGAATATAAAAAATACATTTTTATATGCAGCTTGTTTTAAAAACAGCTGTTTTGTCAAATACCATCTGTATCCACTGTGGCATTTTTCTCTTTCAGTGACTACAAGTCTCTGAATCCTCAAGATATTAAAGAGAACAACAAAAAGGTAAGAATTGCTACGGGAGGATTATATCTATATAGTTTAATTCTATTTGGGCTACTCTGCAGGTTTTTATTAATTTGGTGAATTTAGGTGATTTGTGAGGTTGTAGCTGCGGTTCACGGAAAGGATTCTTTTTCCTGCACTTCAATCAGGATTCTCGGTTATCCTCATTGGTTGTGAATTTTTTAAGGCTACCGCAAATGCAAGCCAGCCGTCAGACTACAATATGGGTATGGGCTCGATTAGTGGGTAAGTATTTGTTAAAGCAGGTTGCTTTTCTCCCTAGATTTGCCTTTTAAAAAGTGCTCTCCAAACTGTCATGCCACGTACAAGTACTCTTACATGAGTTTTAGAACAGTTTGATGGGAGAAGACACAGGGAACCTCGTGGGTGTACAAAAAAATAATGCTTCGGAGTTTTAGGTTCCTAGAAACAGAAAGACTGAATATTGATTCTTTACATTTTCAGATAGATGATATATTTTTCCCACATAACTAACTAATATGTTGTGATCAGAGCTTCCTGACCGTCTGGGGGATATTGATCCTTTCAATCTTCTGGGCAGCCACGTAAACCTCAGTTACTGGAGCCCCCTGGGCCAACTGAGTGTGGGTGCAAGCTGACTTCCCTGTTTACCCTAATGCCTGCCATGCAGTACTATAAATTTCTGTGTGCCAAAACAAGAAAAAGAAGAAAAGCACCGAATTCTGCGCATAGTAGGTACTAAATTGATGGGTTCTTTTGTTTTGGTTGGGTTTTTGCACTAATTGCATCTTTGACCTGTCGAGGGAGTGAAATGTCATACAGCAGAAGTTTTTAACCTGGGCTCTGTGCATAGAATGCAAGGGGTCCTGAAACACGGGGAATTTTTTTTTTACTATTTTCACTTTCAATTTTCAATGTAGGCAACAAACTACTGCTATATCAGTGATGCCTAATAGTTTTTAACCTTTAAAATCACAAATGTTTTCATACCTTCTCTGAAAATATCTCTAAATGCATTTTTAGCTTCTAATATCTTCTATATTATTTGATTTAATATATTCATTAAATGTATATGCATTACTTTTTACCAAATGTGATTTTACTACTACTCTGATGGTTTATTTTTCAACATTTTTGGTTTCATTTACAGTCCTGTGTATTTTTTTACACTTACTTATAACATTTTCTAAGAAGGGGGAGGAAGACCAGGGACTTCCATAAGTTTCAGCACATTGCTAAAAGGGCCCACGGGGTAAAGGAGGTAATAATCTCTGGCCTAGTTTTTGGTCTAATCAAAATTAGATTATTGAAAGTGCCATTGACAAAAACTATAAATAAAGAACTGTAGAAGTTCAGTTAACAGACAGATATTTACATGAAAAAATACTTCCCTGCTCTCGGAAAACTCAAAATGTATATTGCCATCTAAAAATTCTTATTTTACTTTTCTTTGGTTGAGGGTGTGTGTGTGTGTGTGTGTGTGTGTGTGTGTGTGTGTGTGTGTGTGTGTGTGTGTGTGACTACATGGTGTTAGCCCCAAAGTAACACATTTAAAATTTTTCTTTTTAAATGAAAATATTCCCCAGAGAAAGGCAATCTTTAAAGCTAAGACTTAAAAAGTCTTCTCTTGTGCATAGCGATCAACTTCATAATGACCTGCTACAAAGTAGGTCATTGTCCTGACTTATTTCTTGTACGGTTTTCGAACCTGCATCTGTCAAAGTCAAAATACCTTATTTTTCATCAATTAACTTAAATTACCTTTTTAGATGTACATTTTTACATGAACATTCTTGCATTTGAATACTATATTAAACTAATTCAAAGGAGGATATAAGCATTTTATAAAGAAACCATCAATATTTTCCAGAGTGGCCCTTTCGATTTTCTGCTCAAAGTTTTTGAGAAGGAAACACTGTTGATTTTACCTTTATATTTCTAAAGAATGTACGGAATCGCCTTCGAGCTTTAATGATGCTCATTTATATTGCTTTTTCAGGAACTCTAATGATGAGCATGATCTCAGATTTACATTTTACTACACCAAAAAGAATGTGCCATTACATTTTTTTTTCTCAATTAAATCTTCCCGGCCAGATGATTATAGTTCTCTGAGAGGATTTTGATTTAGATGCTCTTACTCACTGCACTATTCAATAAGTGATTGCTTCTGTAGTCATTCCTTTTCATCACCTGGCAGCTTCTTGCCTGGTGTCTGCATTGAGCATCTCCTTGACTCCCTGCAGATTTCTTTCCGGCTTCACTCGGCTTTTCCTGATGCCCTCTGTGCCAAGAGACAATGCCCGTGTCTCAAGTTCCAGGCAGACACCTAACATAGGCACAGGAACTCCTCTTTCTCAATTAGAATAACATCTAGGAACCAGTAAGACAATGTTCTTTGAAAGACATTTGTTTCCCTTTGAGCACAAGCTACTAAAAAAGACAGTAAGTGATTGACCATAACAGAAGAGGTTAACCTCCGGGGAAATTTCTTGACTTGGTGTTCAAGAAACTCGGTTTGTTTTTAAATGTTTTTTAGTGCAATTAGTGTGCATACAATGAATTGCTGCATGAAGCACAACACCAGCAGGAGTTCCCCCACAAGGAAGTTAATCATTTTCCCGGGTCTGTAAAAGTTATGAATAGAAAAGGTATTTACCTGTGACATCTGATCTTAACCAGTATGTCCGTGTTTTAGATCATTGGGAAATGTTTCGAATACTGCCTGTGGTGCTTTTCCTGATGGTCTGCAATTGTTGATGTCTGTCAGTCTAGTTGGCAGGACGCACGAGGAGGGAAATGACTTTAATTTTCCTAAAACATGTAAAACAACAAACAAGCCTCCACATGCACACCCACGGAGCCATGCTCTCTAGTCACTGTGTGAAAGTACCTGGAGCATGGAGCCGAGTGCTGGGAAAATTGAAGAGGTTTTAATATCGCAGTTTATTTTTCATTTTCTTTCTTACTTGTTCCACAGCAGTTATTAAACTACAGGAAAAATAGGAGACAAAGATTAAATTCAAAGGTAGAAATGCACTTTAACATGTTGGTGCAAAAGACGAATTCCTTCTGAATTGCAACATGATTTCCTAACATTTAAGTAAAGCTCTTGAGTTGTGATCCCACATAGAAGTGGCTAAAGGAATAGATATTTTACACCCCAAAGTAAGAATATTTTAAGAGGAGCCTTCCTTGCTCCAAGAGTAGAGCTAAACATTTAGCCATACTTTTAATGCTTCTAAGATACACAATGCTGTTTTCAAGGGTTAGTTCAGGATAGTAATAATTAATTGTAAATTGAGAAACAGCTTTGATTCTTCAAAACTAGAAAAACCTGATGTGCCACAGTCATTTAAAGGCTAACAAAAAAAAAGGCTAACAAAAATAATACAATGCAGCCTCACATTCTCAACTGGGTTGTAGTTTTCAAACAATTTAGTCTTTCTAAAATGGATAAAGTGAAAATAAAGTCACTCTCCTCATTATGAAAATCGACTTTAAATGTGCATTTAAAATATGTTTCTGTGTGTCTAGGTTTAAATAGAATTTACTTGTCATTTCTGTCAGGTAATCTGGGAGCCAGTTCCTTTGGGTTGTCTAGCTGTACTTTTTGTTCTGAATTCACTGCAATTATATGGCTGTGAAAAAAGAGCCAGAAATGATAGCGTTGGCGATCGATCTGTCTAATGTTTCTTCGTTCCTTATTGTGAGCAACTACTCTAGCATAGTTTTGTGTGTTTTAACTCATGTTTTTGCCAAATTTCTTTACTAGAAAAGAGGCTTTCAAATGCCTCTATCTCCCTTTTATAAATTTCTGACTTTGGAATTTCGTTCTTGTCATATGTCATGATGTCGGTACATAACATATATATACATGTATAAATCCTCTAAGAGCAACTAACAAGCCAAGTCTGATTGTAAAATATATATACATGCAAAGCATGTCCTCTAAGAGCAACAAGCAACCCAAGTCTGATTGTAAAGTATATATTCATGCGTAGCATATCGTCTAAGGACAACAAAAAGCCAAGTCTGATTGTAAAATGCCATCAGTATGAGTATGCAAAAATGTTGCTGGAGGGAAAAAATGAAAAAAATGTTTCACATTTTAAAAATGCGTTGATGGTGTGGACTATTCAACATGCTTTTTGTTTTTCTTTTCTTTGAAGGCATACGATGGATTTGCCAGCATAGGAATTTCCCGGTTGTTGGAACCTTCTGATATGGTTTTACTAGCCATTCCTGACAAACTGACTGTTATGACTTACCTCTATCAAATAAGGGCACATTTCAGCGGCCAAGAACTAAATGTCGTTCAGATAGAGGAAAACAGCAGTAAAAGCACATACAAAGTTGGAAATTATGAAACAGATACAAACAGTTCTGTTGATCAGGAAAAATTCTACGCAGAGCTTAGTGATCTGAAACGGGAGCCTGAACAGCAGCCTACCCGCGGAGCAGTAGACTTCTTATCTCAGGATGATTCCGTATTTGTAAATGATAGTGGGGTTGGAGAGTCAGAAAGTGAGCATCAGACTCCCGACGATCACCTTAGTCCAAGCACAGCCTCCCCTTACTGTCGCAGGACTAAAAGTGACACGGAACCACAAAAGTCCCAGCAGAACTCTGGGAGGACTTCAGGATCTACTGACCATGGAATGTGTTCCAATACAGATTCAAACCAAGCACAGCTTTCGTTAGGCCAGAAGAAACTATTGAAAACAGAGATTTTAGACTTAAGTGACTTATATGTTAGTGATATGAAGAAGGATGTGTCTTCACCCTTAATATGTGAGGAGGCAGATGAACAAAAGCTTCAGACAGGAGAAGTTAATAGTAACCTGGAGCAAGAAAGATTGGAGAATTCCAGACCCTCAGAATGCAGATCAGATGCTGAATCCCCTATTAAAAAGACAAGTTTATCTCCTACTAAACTCGGGTACTCATACAACAGAGATGCAGACCTTGCGAAGAAAAAGCGTACTTCCCTGAGGCAGACAGAGTCCGATCCAGATGCTGACAGAACCACTATAAATGATGCAGATCATCCCACAAAATCAGTCCAGGTAAGTGAATTAGGATGATGAATGAATGTTAAATAATTAGTTATTCGGTGTTTTTGTTTGCTTTTTTATTCATAAAACACTTTAAGATGTTAAGATGTACTTAGGAGCTCATTTTAGATGTTATGGTGACTTAAAGGTGAAATATATTTTCTCACCAGAGAAAAACCTGGAGTATATCCATTTTCTACTTAAAATTTATGGGGTCATTTTTAAAACTATAAATAAATCCCACTTTTAAGAATGAGACCGTCACCTTTTCAAATAAAAATATTACTTCTGTACCTATAAAAGGCTATTTTAATATGAGTAAATCAGAGACATTTCAATATTCTACTTAATAAGAATATCCTTCTGAATTTGTATAAGGTCAATTTATATATTTCTCATTTTAAAGCATTTTCCTCATATACCTTACTTGCATTGAATTTGTATTTTCAGTCCATTGCTACTTGTGATTTAAAAATTCCCATAGCATTCAGATTTCTTCCCATGAAACAGGTATTTACTGTATTTAATGAACAGTTTGGTAACAGCAATTATAAGACATACCACAAAGAACGGAAAAACTAGGAAGTTTCACAATATTCTTATCACTTAGAATTTTTACTTTATACCTATGGAATGAGCTGTTTTAGCCTCAATTGTTTTTTTATCATGCAACACTCTTATGTAAACAGAAACATTTTGGGCAAAATACACTGATTATAGCCTTCTTGACACACACACACACACACACACACACACACACACACACACACACACACACACACACACACACACACACACACCCCAAGCTGCTTTTTTAATCACAAAATAACGAACAGGATCAAATCTAGCAAGTGTGCCATTCTACCAGAACACTGGCCTAGAGCCTTCAAAATCATCAGTGTCTTGGAAAACAAAAACATTTTTAAGATTCAGGTGAACTGTCTTTAGTGAGATAAAAGCCTCATCCTTCCCCCCCTCCCCATTCCCACGGCCATCTAGTCAAGTCAGACTCACAGTTACGCCATCTACATGCAATATGTGACCCATCACAAGGTTGGCCATATAGCCCGCCCCCCAGGGGGATGAACAACAGAAATTTGAGTGAAGGAAGACAACGGACAGTGCAAAACATGAAATAACAACAAGAATCTACAATCAAGGATTCACTAGGCTAGGAGGGGGGCGGGGGAGTGGAGCCGATACCAAGGGCTCAAGCAGAAAGAAAACGCCTTGGAAAGGCTGATGGCAACATATGTACAAATGTCCTGGACACAATTTATTGATGGTTTGTCATAAGATTTATAAGAGCCCCCTCTCCCTGGAATATGATTAATTAAAAATAATAATAAAAGAAAAATGTACTATGTTAACTTTGGATTTTTAAAAATTATTTTATTCGGGGCTTCTCCAGCCCATATCACTAGCATCCATCCATTCATTATGTCCAGAACATCTGCACACAAGTTGCCATCACTGCCCTCAAAACACTTTCCTTCCACCTGAACCCCTGATAGCAGCCTCCCACTCCCCCTCTTCCCCTCATGAAACCTTGATCATCTGTAAATCCCATCCCCCATGTCTTACACCAACCACAGTGTCCCCTCACCCCCCTCTGCTGTCAATCCCCCTAGGAAAGGGCTATATGCAGATTCTGGTGATCGGTGCCCCTTTTCTCCCCCCACCTTCCCCTTCCCCTTCTTGTATCTCTATTCTCTTATTGGTCCTGGGGGGGGTTATCTGTTCTGGATTCCCTGTGTTTCCAGCTCTTATCTGTACTTCGTGTACATGCTCTGGTCTAGCCAAATTTGTAAAGTAGAATTGGAGAGCTGATAGTGGCAAAGGGGGTGGAGGGGAAGGAAGCGTTAAAGAATTAGAGAAAAGTTGTATGTGTCAGTGGTGCTATTCTACACCCTGGCTGACTCATCTCTTCCTTGTGGCCCTTCTGTAAGGGAATGTCCAGTTGTCTACAGTTGTCTTCACTCCGTGCTACCACCACCACCCCCGCACTCCCTATTCACCTTGATATGATTTTTTGTTCTGGGTCTTGGATGTCTGATACCTGACCCAATTGACACATCTTGATCACACAGGCTGGTGTGCTTCTTCTTTGTGGGCTTGGTTGCTTCTGAGCTAGATGGCTGTTTGTTTATCCTCAGGCCTTTAAGTCCCAGACGCTTTATCTTCTGATAGCCTGGCACCATCAGCTTTCTTCACCACATTTGCTTATGTACCCATTTTGTCTTCAGCGATCGTGCCGGGAAGGTGAGCATCACGGGATGCTAGATTATTAGAACTAAGTGACCTTGCATTGAGGGAGGAGTTGAGATGAGACCCAGTGTCCGTCTGCTTCCTGAAACTTTCATATGTAGCCTCTGACTCTCCAGTATCACTTGCTTATTTTTCCTTGGCGTCCTTGTTTCTGTTGCCCTTTGGGAGCCTTGGTGGTGTAGTGGATCATTTGTTGGGTTGCTAGGCACAAGGTCAGCAGTCTGGAATGACCCACCACTCCCCAGTAGAGCGATGAGGGTTTTTACTCTTGTAAAGATTTTTAGTTCTACTCTGCCCTGTAGGGTTGCTATGAGTCATAATCGACTTGAGTGGTAGTGAGTTTGAGGTATTGTTTGTATGATTATTTTATTGTCCTCTGAGCGTGGTGTTTTAGCCGCTGTTCTCCAAGCATCATGTGGGGCCTCTGAGGCTCTCTTAAGACCCTGTCAGTGAGACCACAAAGTTTAAACTACTGTTATAGTAATACTAGGGCATTGCTTACCTTTTTTACTCTCATTTTCTCACAAATGTCCAGTAGCATTTTCTGGAGTCTATATGATTCGCCACTATCTCAACAGATTCAATGTAAAAGTGCAGGTATGAGGATCCAGTCGCTTTCTACTAAGCCAAATATGAGAAGAGAGCTAAAAAAAAAGTAATGCTTTTTAAAAAACTATTAAAATACATTAACTTGTAAAGAATTTACTATTTTAACAGTTTATTCTAAAGGAAAAAATAAATAATTTCTATTATATTTCTTAGTTTTAATCACCAAAGTAACAAGCACCAATAGATACAGCACACATAAGCAAAGGCTTTTTGGGGTCCCCAGTGATTGTTAAGTCTGTAGGTTCACCAAGAGTCAGCATAGACTCGATGGCACTGAGTGAATGACAGGAGAATCTGAGAACAAAAAGTTAGAGAATCTCTGAATCACTGCATTTCTTAAAGAAGGGTACCATGATCTTTGGGACTTCTTTTAAGCTAAATCACTCATGGATAAATTGTCACTTTCTTGACCTTACCAGAAGTTTCCAATTGAAGGTTTTGAGGCAGTAACCTGGAGTTGTATTCCTTTCTCAAATAATCCTCAAATGGTTGTTGAATGTGACATCAGTGATGGCAGTTATGCTTCCAGGGACATGCGTCACACGTCCACATACACAGAACAACTCTGCCTGGGCTGCCACCTGGATGACAGATTGTCAAATGCCATCCATTTTAAATTTTCAAAAGGGTTAAAATAAATTTATCATAGAATCAGCGATATAGAGGTGCTATCAGAGTAAACCCTTATTCTACTGGTAAAAGAATCTCAAATGAAAAGATCCTAGAATTTCTCTCTCTCTGCAAGCTTTCAGAGCAGCATAGTGACCATACCATCTCAGTTGCCATCAGGTAGATTCCAACCCATAGGCCCCGTGTGTGTGTGTGTGTGTGTGTGTGTGTGTGTGTGTGTGTGTGTGTGTGTGTCAGAGTAAAACTGCTCCGCGGGATTTTCAGTGATTGATTTTCTTTTGGAAATAGATTGCCCTATCTTTCTTCACTGAAGTCTTAACAGTTGCAAAATGCTGTGAAACTGCAGTTCTAATATCCAATACAGATTTTCTTTTCTCCCGTGTAAACCAGCTTCCTAAAGCAAATATGTTTAGTTAAAATTATAAATTGGTTAGTATTTTAAAATTTTAAATAATCTAATCAAGGAAGCAGTATACCTCTTAAAAACCAAAGGATAGTCATCATATTTATAAACTGGTTGTAGATGGCTGAATGATCATGTGGTTTTGTCAGTAATTCGCATGGTGACTTAGTAAGTAGCCATTTTACCATTTTGCATCTTATGTACCAACCGTGCGTATTAAGCAAATAATAATGCTAAGTGGTAGTTTATGTCTAAAAACTATCCTGCTGTGATTCTATTAGAATGACTTAAGTGATGTGCAGTTATATCTTTTAGATAACAGAAGTAACCTCTGTTTATTCATGGGACATTGGTTTACTGGTCAGAATTTAGTTTAAGGTAAACTTAAATGTTTTGGGCAGTAGATTGGTCAAAGTAATGTCTCACGCCAAGCACAGTGGTATGGGTGCTTACACTGAAGACATACACATACACACACACACACACACACACACACACACGTGCGCTGCCATCGAGCTCATTCCAACTCATGGCGACCCTACTGGGAAGTGGAGAATTGCTCCTTAGAGTTTCAAAGACTATAAATCTTTACAGGAGCAAAAGGCTCCATCTTTCTCTTCCGAGTGATTGGGGCTTTCAAATCAATGACCTGTGGTTAGTCTCCCAGCGCCTAACCCACTACACTAACCTAAGGAAACCAGGGGTTTCCTCTGCTAGCTGCTATAGTTCTTCAATTCTAAGGTACACATTTTTCCATAAGTTCTTATTTTGTACACTGTATTTCATCAATCTTGTTATACATCCTTTTTTTGTATCTCACCTCTCTTAAATCAAGATGCTACTTTGTACTTTGTCAGCGTTTAATTGGCACTGTTTATGCTTTCTTAGTAGTTCATATAATGATGGTGAGTCTTAAAATTGATGGCATGAGATTAATGCCTTACATGTATCTTATACTTTATAATTACACGAGGTAAGAAGATGAATCCTATTTTACATAGGGGAAACCCAGGGTTCACAGAGTTGCCCAAGTCACATAAGGTTTGAAGTTAGTTCAAGTTCAAAATCAACATGTCTGAATCCAAAATCTGTGTTCCTAAATGCTATGCTAACCACATCGCTCTTTTTAAACACATAATCACAGTAAAATATAATTAGAACTTAGATTTAAAGCTGTTAGCTTTACTAATGAGCAATTTGACAATATACATTACATTCCTTAAAAAAGTTTGTCTCATTAAGTTCTACTTCAAGGAATATTTCCTGAGGAAATAATCAGAATTTTATACATATTTACATATAAGAATATTCATAAAAGCATTATTTATGCTAGTGGGAATATATGAACAATCTAAATGTTAACCAAAATAGGACAGGGTAAATAATGTCAAATGCATCGAAGGCAGTGGTGGTGCGACTGAGTGGTTTTAAACTCTGGGTGGCCCCATGTCGGCAGAGTAAGTTGCTTCGTAGGGTTTTCAAAACTGTGCCCTTTCATAAGTCGATCTCTGGACCTGCACACAGGGTTCCCACTGCCAACCTTTAGACCAGTGGGTAAGCATATACTCGTTTGGTCCACCTGGGGCTCCCCCAATACTGGATCTCAAAATCTGATTCATAGCCACCCGTTTGTGTTTCCAAGACTCTGACTTTATGGGAGTAGAAAGCCCAGTCTGCCTCCCAAGGAGCTGCTGGTGGTTTCAGACTCCAGACCATGCAGATCACAGCACAAGGTGTAACCACTACCCAGATAGCTAATTTAAAAATCATGCCTTAAAAGAAAAAATTAAGGACATAAGAAAATGTTCATAATATTAAGTTGTAGTAGAAACAACGTAAACCAGGATTTGACAGTGTATACTCTGGGGGGCATGTTATTAATTATTTTTACTTGTATGCTATATTTGGAGCTTTCTAAATGAATATGAATTACATTTATACACAGAAAAAATTAATTCTGTTTATGTGCTCTTAAGACCCAGCACAATTTTTTCATGTTTGTGAAACTGTGGTTGGATCATTAAATCCTGTGGAATCACAGAATTTAGTGCTTGTGGGGATGTTACAGTTGATCTCTAATTCCTCTAATTTTAAAGATAAGGAAATAAAGGGATTCAAAAAATAATAACAATTGAGCATTTATCCAGTGCTTCCTCTGGGCCAGTGTGATGTGTGCTACTCTGTTGCCTAATCGTTCTGAGATTGGGTCTGTGGTTATCCCCACTCCTAAGTGTAGAAAACCCAGCCTTAGAGAAACTGAGTAAATGGCCCACCATTAAATGATGAAGCTGGGATTTGAACCCAGATCTGTCTGACTCCAAAGTTTTAAAACCCTGTGTAGTATGAGAGGCACTTTCTAAGTGACCAGCTCGGTTGTTAACATTGCAGTTTATTAGTAGAAGAGGGATTAGCAGTGTAGTGTCTTGACCAAAAGCAATGTAGTGTTACTTAATTACTTTTTTTGAGAAAATGTTGTGATTTTAACCAGTCAGTTGCAATGACCACTTCCATTATGTTTGATCAGCATGAACTAAGAATCTAAGCATTTCAATTGTTTCTACGAAGTTCAAACTTTGGGTTTAAACCTTGAGATTTTGGGTGACACGAGCGTCTGGAATTAGTTTGTGTGACAGTTGCATAGCTTTGTGAATATACAGGCACTAAAACCACAGCATTGTACACTTTAAAAATATTTCCTTGTCAAATATTATAGAAATAGATTTTTTTTTTTGCTTCAGCTGTTGTTTATTGACATACAGGTAGGCTCTATAGCAACAGGCCTGGAGGTGGCTGCCGCAGGGGTTGGGGGACAATGGAAGGCAGTGGAGTGTTTTTGTCTGCACAAGTGTTTGACAGCTGAGGAGAGCGCAGGAACTCGTGTCCAAGAAATAGATTTTAAAATAGTTACAGTAAGATATAAAGATCAGAAACAGACCCCCAAACGATCCATTAAGGGTACACTTTGAACTAGAGTTTCACATTATGCCAAACGAAGTGAGTGATAGGTGTCCTGTTTACTGACCTTCTTCTTGACCGAGAGTGATCACTTGGCTTGGTGCCAAAGCTATGCAAAGAAAAATAGGAAAAGAAATTAAATATAGTAACAGTCACCTATAGTCAGAAGTTGGTTACTTTAGAAGAAAATAATTTGTAGTAACTAGAGCTACTTAAAAATTGATTTCTATTGGTAGATGATACCTGTTATCCTCCAAAGATTTGTGGTAAAATTGCTGATTAATCCAGGAAAATTCTCTTCCAGTTTTGATAGGATGGTTTTGGGGATAATGAGTACACCATGGAAGAAAACAGGTTTATGGTTTTTTACAAGCTATGAAAATTTGAATTTTCTATAAATATTGATTTAGAAATTCTAAAGAATTACTATTCCAGATATTTAGCATCAATACCCAAATTTTGGAAGACACATCATGTCAACGCTATAAACCCAAACTACGTAAATCAAATTGCAACTCATAGTGGCCCAATAGGAGAGAGTCAAACCACCGGATAGAGTTTCCAAAGCTGTATCAATTGTTAGGGCAGCAGACTCCCTCATCTTTCTCCCATGGGGTGACTGGGAGATTCGTACCACTTACCTTTCTTTTAGCAATTGAGCACTTAGCTACTACCCCACTAGAGATCCTGTTACCAATCTTATAAGACTGCCAAAAAAGAGGATTCCCTGGGTGGAAGTAGTTAATATGAATCAAAGGTTGGAGGTTCAAGTCCAGTCAGAAACAAGCGCCTCAGCAGAAAGAGCTCGTGACCTACTTCAAAAACTAGCCCAAACTCGATAGACCATGGTTCTACACGGACATGCATCATTGTTGCCACGATTTGGAATCCATTTGGCAGCAACTTGCAATAAAACTGGAAACTTATAAAAATGTCTTTGGTGGATTGCATTATATTTATGAAGAATATATGTAATGTACAGGTGGACCCTCACACCTTAGGAAAATGTGTTCTCATGACACTAATTTTACTCCTGTGCACCTCTGTTGTTTTGAAAGATTGTCTAACCAGTAATTCATTTATAAATGTAGAGTATATCTGTTTTTCTTCTTCTAATTTTTTTGTATCTTTGGTTTTAAGCAAAGAATGTTATCCAGACAAGAAGAACTTAAAGAAAGAGCAAGAATTCTCCTCGAACAAGCAAGAAGAGATGCCGCTGTAAAGGCAGGGAATAAACAGAATACCAGCGGAGCCACATCACCCGGCAGCAACAGGCAGCTAAGCGATGTGAGGAATATTGGTTGAAAAAAACTTAGGTTCTTATTGTAATCATAGGGTGAGGGAAGTGATTTGTTTATGTTTTGGCTAAATTTCTCCCCCCCCCCGACAGATTTTGTACATTAGTACTTGCTAGTCTTCTTGAACGGTTGAATTCTTCATTGGAAGAACATGTGATAATTTATACAAAGCAGTGTTAGCTATAAGGAAAAGTAAAATCCTGGGTTATCATTTCCACATACACACAAATCATCTGACATCTGATCATTTACATTTTGAAATTGCACTAGTACTCTATTTAAAATTATCTTTTTTTTGTCGACAGAAGTTAATTTTGTTGGAAACATTAGAATATAATAGTGATGACTAAACCCAGCCCTCTACTGTGATACCAACTCATCGTCGTCCTATAGAACGGAGTAGAACTGCCCCATAGGGCATCATTAGCAGCTGAATGCTTTAAACACTGCATGACCAAACTCAAAATCTCATAGCTATTAAGTCGGTTCAGACTTACAGTGACCCTATAGGGTAGAACTGCCCTTGTGGGTTTCTGAGACTCTGATTATAGGAGTAGAAAGCCTCATCTTTCTCCCACAGATCAGCTGATGGTTTCGAACTGCTTACCTTTCGGCTAGCAGTCCACATAACCACTTTGCCACCAGGGCTCCTTTATAATAATGACACCTATCATTTATTGAGTACCTTCTGTATATGGACATTTTACATTTTTGTTTTGCTGAACCCCAGATTACTTTCCATAGGAGTATACTGAGACTGATAGATCAAGGTAATTTGTTGAAGAACATAGTAAGTGGGTCAAAATCAGGATTTGAACACAAGCCTTATGAGACCCCAGAGTCTCTGCTCTTTCCTATCATATACTGCCATCCCTATATTGAGCCACATTTCATCCAGGTTTTTTGTGTAGTGCTTCAGAGACATTAATTCGCATATCTACTCTAGCTCCAGTAGATCTACTCTGAAGCCTCTGTTTTGAGATTAGACCCTCTTTTTTACCCCCAAGTTGAAGATACCCTTACAAGACGAAGATACAAGTATATTACTGAGAGAGCTTATCTGCAGCCCTCCCAGATTACAGAGACATGTAGAAACACATCAAAACCCTGTATGGAACTCTAGTAAACATCCCTGTGTACTCTCTTGCAAAGTAAGAATAGATATTATTGTAAATATTAGGAGAATGGATTTTTAAAATCATTTTATTAGGGGTTCATACAACTCATTACAATCCATACATACATTAATTGTGTAAAGCATATTTGTACTTCCATTGCCCTCATCATTCTCAAAATATTTGCTCTCCCTTAAGCCCTTGGTATCAGCTCCTCCTTCCCTCCCCTTTCCCGCTTCCCTCCCCCCACCATGAACTCTTGATAATTTATAAATTATTATTATTTTGTCATGTCTTACACTGTCCAACATCTCCCTTCACCCACTTTTCTGTTGTCCGTCCCCCAGGGAGGGGATTATATAGAGATATTTATAATCGGTTCCCTCTTTCTATCCCACCTTCCCTCCACCCTCCGATATCGCCACTCTCAGCACTGGTCCTGAAGGAATCATCTGTCCTGGATTCCCTGTGTTTCCGGTTACTATCTGTACCAGTGTACATCCTCTGGTCTAGCTAGATTTGTAAGGTAGATTTGGGATCATGATAGGGAGGGGAGGAAGCATTTAAGAATTAGAGGAAAATTTTATGTTTCATTGTTGCTGCACTGCACGCTGATTGGCACAGCTCCTTCCCGTGACCTTTCTGTAAGGAGGTGTCCCTACAGATGGGCTTTGGGTCTTTACTCTGCACTCCCCCTTATTTACAATGTTATGATTTTTTTGTTCTTTGATGTTTTATACCTGATCCTTTCGACACCTGGTAGTCACACAGGCTGGTGTGCTTCTTCCATGTGGGCTTTGTTGCTTCTGAGCTAGATGGCTGCTTTTTTACCTTCAAGCCTTTAAGGTCCCAGACGCTATATCTTTTGATAGCCAGGCACCATCAGCTTTCTTCACCACATTTGCCTCTTCACCCGCTTTGTCTTCAGCGGTTGTGTCGGGAAGGTGTGCATCATGGAATGCCAATTTAATAGAACAAAGTGTTCTTGTGTTGAGGAAGTACTTGAGTGGAGTCCCAATGGCCATTGGCTGCCTTAATACTAAACCTATAAATGTATGCACATAGATCTCTTTCCCCATCATCCTATATAAATATATTTACATAGGTGCATGCCTGTATTTAGACCTCTATAAACGCCCCTTGCCTCCTAGTTCTTTCCTCTATTTCCTTTGACTTTCCTCTTGTCCCACTGTCATGCTCAGCCTTCATTTGTGTTTCAGTAATTCCTCTCAGTTACATTGCCCTTGATGAAGCCCTACCAGGCTGAGAATGGATTCTTTAAGAGCCCAAATTTACTTAACATATAGATCGTGACAAAATAGACTCAATTCAAGTATCCTGGTTCTTTTATGTTTATTCTTTGATTCAGGTAGTTGTTCATTTATTAGTTGGACCCTTCAACAAATATCTGTGAGTCTTCTCTTCTGTACACGGTTATAGTAACTTAAATTTTCTTTCTCAAGTGAAACTTTAAACCTTTAAATGTATATTACTGTGAATTCAATATCAGCAGTTCATTACTAAAACATCTGTTGTTCCATATCTGTAACATCTTAACTGTGTTGGTAAAATGCATCATTTTAGTTTTAAGACACATGATGCTAGTGAGAGTTTGGGTTAGATACTTTTTTACACTCTTGGTGGTGTGTAAACTGCCACACCTCTCCTGAAGCAATTCTGCTACATCAAGAAATGCTCATTTCCTTTTACCCAATGATGCTAACAAGCTCCATATAAAGATTTTCATCACAGTGTAACTTATAATAGCAAAAATTGAGACATGGCCTAATGCTTAAAAATGGGGAATGATTAAATACATTTTAATATATGTAATTGTTATATGGCCATTAAAAATATTTACTCATGTTGCGAAAGAATATTTTAAAGCCTTGGGAAGATGCTCACAATGCCATCTTTTACTAAAACATGAAATACTGTATGCCACATGCACTTCTTTTTTAAATAAGGTAGACTATGATATATATAAATATATTTTTACATATTTTCTTAATGGCTGTGTTAGTCTGGGTAGACTAGAGAAACAAAATTCATAGATACTCATATTTTATGAGAGAGTTTTATATAAAGGGTAATTGTATATTAAGAAAGCATCCCAACCCAGTCCAGTCCAAACCCATAAGTCCAATATTAGCCCCTATGTCCAGCACCGTTCTACAAAGTCCTCCTCAAACTCAACAGACACACACACACACACACACACACACACAGTGACACCAACTGCAGGAAGAAAGCCGAATCAGTGAGCATGTAAGCATCTCAGTGCTGGCTGGGGTCTCCACACTACTTCTCCAGCACCCAGGGCTGCATCAGGGTAGGTCCATGTGGCTTCTCCTCAGGAATGTCTCTCAGGAAGTGAGTCTTGCCAGCTGAAGCAGGGAACTAGCTAAGGCAGCTGCACCCTGGTATGACTATCAGAGAGCAAAAGACCAGAAATGCGAGGCTCACTGAGCCATCTACCCGTATATACGCGAGGATAAGCCGAGTTTTCCAGCACATTTTTAATTCGGTTTTTGTGGTAAAATTAGGTGCCCCGCTGATATTCAGGTCAGCTTATACTCTAGTATATACGGTATCTCTCCGCCCTTCAATTAATTCCACATGTGTTCGTTAGCCTGGTTGGCATAATAAACCTTAACTATCACAATGTCTGTTGTTTGATTTGATGAATTATATATAATCACGGTATCTCATGGAATTATTCCTTTGAACGCTTCTAAAGTTACTTGGGTTGGCTGTCTTACATTCCATTGTAGTTGTCTGTGGGACCTCCCCCTCCCCGAAAGAATAGCTCCATACCTCAAAGCCGATTGTTAATTTCCTAGGGCTGCCATAAAAGAGAACCACAGTTTAGGTGATTGAAACAACAAAAGTTTATTCTCTTGCAGTTCTGGAAGCTAGAACTCTGAAGTCAGCAGGCCAATAGTGGCAATTCCTTCTGAGGGTTCTGAGAATCTGTCCCCTGCCTCTCTCCTGGTGTCTAGTGACTGCCAGCAGGCATTGACCTTCCTTGGTTTGTTAAGTGCATCACTTCTGCTTATTTTCACGTGGTGTTCACCTTGTGAGTCTCTCACTGTTAATTATATTTGCAAACATGCTATTTCCAAGTAATGTTGTATTCACAGGTACCAAGGACTTGCAATGTATCTTTCGGGAAACACAAATCAACCCATGTCAGTAAGAAAGCTATATGCCAGGCCTGTTCCCTTTGTTGTATTTGTTTCCCACTTATTCCAAATTGTACCCTATTTGCTTTCAAAGCTGTGCTTTGAAAGTTCCAAGGATGTTCTTCCTACCCTTCCTCTTTCAGGATGGCTGCACGGTGGTTGCAACACCGGGCTCAAACATAACGATGGTGAAGATGGCACAGGACTGGGCAGTGTTTTGTTTTGTTAAACTTGGGGTCACTGTGAGCTGGAACTGACTCGATGACACTGAACACAAACAAACATTGCTGTAAAACCACAAAATTTATTGGCTACTTATTTGTATTCACAGATTCTGTGGCGTAGGCGTTCAGCCTGGACACAGTGGGAATGGCTTATCCCTGCTGCATGATGTCTGAGACTAGCTTTCAGCCAAGACCCCCCCACGAGACTGTCAGTCGAGACACCTGCACATGGCCTCTCCGTAAGGTCTCCCCACATAGGCTACTTTGTGCCCTCTGCACAGCATGGCAGCTGAGTTCCTCACACAGACATCGTGATTCTGATGTAGCTTTCAAATCACATACCATAACTTCTGCCAGAATGGCAGACTCACCAGGCCGAAAGTTCCACCTGGCTGTAAGGCGAGGGCTGGATCTCACCCCTTGCTGGGCGGAGGCCGCAGTCACACTGTAGGAAGGGGTGCTGTGCAGCTTCTTCTCAGCTCGGCTTTGAGCCCATTGGAAGAATCCCTTCAGCTGTTGCAGATAAATCAGACCTGCTATTGTGAATAACATCAGTTGCATGAATTGAATTGCATTGCTAATGGTTTGACATGTGATGTTCTGTAAGGCTTATAGCTAATACCAAAATGATTCGTAAAAAAAAGTATAAGATGACAGCATAAGTCCATGTTTCACAAATACAAAGGAACTTAGACTTGGTCATTTCAATTTTGTATGCAACTTGATGTCCGTTTGATCACTTTTGCAAGGATGCAGTTTTCTTAATTTGTTCCTTTAGATTATAATTTCTGGGTAGTTCTAAATACATATTCATATATTTAGATAGTACATCCTAGCAATTGTGTAAGGGAAATAGTGCTTTAGAAACAGAAAATACTCAATTTTATCTTTGGAGCAATTAAATGTGAGATAAAACTGGAAATTACTTAACACACACTCTGTGATTTTCCATTGTAAAGTGGAGACAAAATTCTCTCTTTCTGTTGGACACTCAAATTAATAGATGTCTGTGGTGAAGGAGGTAGAGGACCATGACTAATAGCCATCACCTGGTTCAGTGTCAACACCCCAGTGGAGAGATCAAAAGACGCCTGGTAAATAAAAAGCAGGTCTACCTTAAAAAAAAAAAAAAAAAAAGACTTGGAACTAATGTGGTGAATAGACTGCAACTATATTCACTTTGTGGCTTTCATTTTGGCCTTAATTTATAACACCCTAATTTAAACACATTATAATTTATCTTGCCCTTCATAACATATGCTCCAGTGCTGAGATCCCAGTTTCTGCACTAGGAAAATTACATACCTACAGCTTACCCACTGTTGGTTGAGTTCTTTGCTTAACTGGGAATTCTCATACGGTAAAAAGAAAAATTTGATACCCTGGATTAAATTTGAGTCTTATGAAACTGAGAGCCTGATCCTTACATCATCAGGAACTTCCTCAAAAGCTTATTCTTACTTGCTCTTAAAGGAACATTGAGTTAGGACTTCATCAACAGCTTCTCTCGTGTTATCCTTGTATGTTTTGTTTTTTAGGAGACCTGGTGGCGTAGCAGGCTGCTATCCAAAACCAGTGGCTCCATGAGGGAAAGACAGGGCTTTCCACTCCCGGAACAGTCCGTCTTACACTGCCCTGTCGGGCCGCGACGAGTCAGCGATGGCAGTGAGGGTTGTTGTTGTTTTGGTACTGTGTTTTGGGCAAATAATTTTCCTCTGAAGCTTTCTAATAAATACCAAGAAAAGAATGAGTGCTCCTGCCTTAATAATTGATAAGTAGTTTTTCAATAGAAGCATGCAGGGCACGAGGTGGACAGTGCTCCTGAACTCCATACAGGTTAGTTCCCTTTGAGACGTTCCTGTCAAGGTCTGGACTGTAAAGGGAGGATTCATAAAGACTCAAGAGAAGGGTCACAAAGATCTATTTATGGGAGAAGAGGTTATAAAATACAAAGAAGAAAAGACTGGGTAATAGTTTAAGTACTAATTTGAATATAGAAAAATTCAGAATACTTCTGGTAGCTCCCACCTAAGAAAATAAACTTCTAAGTGACTCTCTATGGCCTCAAACAAGGTTCTTACGAATCTGCCCCTCACTCCCTCCTTGCTAGCTTTTTCTCTCGCCTGCTCCTTGTTGCTCCCCCTCCGTTGCTTGCAGACCTCTCATTCCTCGGGGTCATACATTTGCTGTTCTTTACCCCATTAGTGTCATGGAAGCATGACTTCTGCAAACACTTCCTTCATGACTCTTAGTGGTACAGTTAATTTTTCCTCCTGTGTCTTCTAATATGTTGATCATATCCCTGCTATAGCATTTGTTTCACTATTACCATCGAGTTACATGTCACTTTTTCTCATACATGAGCTCATCAAAGTCCAAGAACATTGCATCCCCCGCACCAATGACTCAGTACGTGTGTGGGTTTAATAAATGAATGAGGGAATAGTGGGAGGCAAATTACATATCCTTTGAGTGCTAACCAATAGCTAATGAAATTCACTATGATAAAATTGGGTGGTTATGAGGAGTTTCAATCTGTCCATAAGGCTTTCCGTGGCTAATTCCTCCGAAGTGGACAATCTATTCCTTCCTCAGAGTCTATTCTTAGCCTGAAAGCGCTGCTGAAACCTGTTGACTTTTAATGACCCTGCTGGCATTTGAAATACCAGTTATATAGCTTCATGCATCGTAACAACACACAAGCCTCCACAATTCAACAAACTGACAGACAAGTGGAAACCTGCACATGGATCAAGAGGTAGTTGTGTGGACAGAACAAGGGAACACGGTATGGTTTAAAATCAGGAAAGGCATGTGCTAGGGTTACATCCTCTCACAGTTAGTTATTCAATCCATAAGCTGTTCAAATCATCAGAGTAGTTAGATTATAGGAAGCAGGATGAAGCCTTAGGATTTGAGAAAGGTTTATTAACTTTTCTCAAAGTTGACACAACCCCGCTTGCTGAAAGTAAGGGGGACTTGCAACACTTGTTGTTGAAGATCAAGGCATGCAACCTTCAGTATGGGTTACATCTCAAGGTAAAGAAAGTCAAAAATCCTCTCAACTGGACCAGTAGGCATCATCATGATCAATGGAGAAAAGATTGAAGTTGTCAAGGAATTTGTCTGGCTTGGATTTGATCCACAATCAGTGCTCAGGAAAGCAACAGTCAGGAGATGAAATGGAACGTTGCAATGGGAAAATCTGTACCAAACCTCTTTAAAAGTGTTCAAAAGCTAGGTGGTTACTTTGAGGACTAACATGCACCTTGACCCACGCCATAGTTTCCTTTTTTGCTATGTATGCATGTTAAGTTGGACCTTGAGTAAGAAGAACTGGAGAGAAGAATTGATGCATTTGAATTGTGTTAGCAACTATTGAAAATACCACGGACTGCCAAAAGAACAAACATCTGACTTGGAAGAAGTACAACCAGTGTGTTCCTTAGAAGCAAGGATTGCTAGACTCCGTGTCACACACTTTGGACCTGTTGTCATGAGAAGGGAGGCCAGTTCCTGGAGAAGGACATCATGCTTGATAAAGTATCAGGGCAGCCAAAAAAAGAAAGAAGATAGATGTTCCACAAGGACACAGTGGCTACAACCATGGGCTCAAACAAGATCAATTGTGAGGAGGGCACAGGACTGGCCGGTGTTTGCTTCTGTTGTGCACAGGGTCGCTGTGCGTCAGAGCCAACGGTGCAGCACCTAGCACCACCATAATCATCCCCAGGAGCTTCTTGGGAGTAAAGCTTTGTAAACAGGGCAAAAGAATCTCTTCTGAAGAGTATGAAGGACAAGTGAGTTATCACTGAACAGGGAACATTCAACTGCCCCTTCCCTTGAGTCAGCCACAGAACTTTAACATTTTTTTTCATTTTGCCAGAACTATCATGGGATGAATGACAACTTTTTGCAAGTACGTTTTGTCTTTTTGCTCTTTGTAGGGAAGGTTGCTTGCCTGACTCACCGTATCTCTCTCTCTCTGCATTTATATAACATTTAATATGTGTCAGGTGTTCCCTGATATTCTTCAAGAGGAAACAGATTCTGTTGCTCTTTTCTTTGAGATCTCTCTGATTAATATTTCTTTGCTTTTTATTATTACTTTTATTCTAGTAAGATTTTCCAGTGTTGCATTTTACTAATGTAAGTTTTGGATGTGATATTTATTTTGCTCATTATTTCAAAACATACTTAAAAATCATATACTAAATGAGAAGTTTAGCAGGTTCAGCATACTAGCCAGTATGTAATTCAAAGGAACCTCCTTGAAGTCAAACTCTGAGAAAAATATAAGAAACGTATTTTTATTTTTTTTTCATTACTGGCTTTCCCACATACTCTTTCCCCGCCAGATAGGTACATACAAATAGAATTTAAAAGCTAGACTATTTCAAACTGTTTTGCTTGGTACTTTGCATTAGGATATAATTTTAATGCATAGTAAAAATATTTACATATAAAAATGTTCATGTACTCATATAGCTTTCTGAAAAAGATGCTTGACTTAAATGTACTGAAGTTTTTGATTGCTGTAACTACCCTAAGTCAAATAAAGGATGACATGTCCACCCCTCCCAACACTCCAAACTCATACCATCATGTCGATTCCAACTCATAGTGACCTCAGAATTGTTAGGTTATTTATGACTATCAGAAAAATGATACTATGTATGTTTAATTATTTACTTTTATTTTTTAAGAAAGAGTGCATTAGTCTATGTACTTAGAGAAATAAATCCACAAAAACTCATGTGTAAGAGAGAATTTTATATAAAGGCTCAGTGCACATCAAGAAAACATCCTAACCCAGTGCTACCCAAGCCCACAAGTCCAGCATTAGCCCATTTGTCTAACACCAATCCACCAAGTCCTCCTCCATCTCACAAAACAGACACAATGATGCTGACTGCAGGAAGAAAGCCAAATCAGTGAATATGTAAGCATCTCAGCGCTGGCAGGGGTCTCCACATGGCTGCTCCAGCACCCAGGGCTGCATCAGGTTAGGTCCATGCGGCTTCTCCTTGGGGATGTTTGGCAGGAAGTGAGCCTTGGCAGCTGAAGCAGGGAACTGGCTAAGGCAGTTGTACTCTGGTCCGACCATCACAAAGCAAGAGACCCAAGAACTAGAAAGGCGTGGCTCACTGAGTCGGTTATCCCTCCACCCTTCAATTAACCCCATATGTGTTTATTGGCCAGGTTGGCACAATAAACTTTAACTATATCAAAGAGTTTTATTTTATAAATAAGAACCATTCACCATTGACTTGACCGTAACTCATGGCAAGTCTGTCAGTTTTCAATGGCGAGTTTTTTGGAAGCAAGTCACCAGGCCTTTCTTCCAAGGTGCTTCTGGGTGAATTTGAACATCCAGGGAAGTTACAGGTGGATTTGGCTTTGTTTTTTTCTCAGCAGTGATCATGGAGCATAATACAAGTATGGTCTACAGAAAGCTCTTAAAAACCAAACCAAAAAATCAGAATTGTGCTATTATAAAAAGATGGCGTTTTCATCAATATTTAATCTGTAAGCATAGTAACCCCATTACCTGCAATTGGTATAGATACCTGCTTCTTTCATCAGGTTGTGGTGGTGGTTAATTGCCATCAGGTTAATTAGAACTCAGGAAGATCCATCCCCTAAGTGGAGAGTAGGGTTTTTAAAGCTATGACTTTTTAGGAACTGATTGCCAGGCCTGCCTTCTAAGGTGCCTCTGGGTGTGTTCAAACGCACCAACCTTTGGGCTAGCAGTGGAGTCCCTCAAGTAACAAGCAGGAGCAAACTGCAGGTTAGCAGATGCTGGAAGGTTTTCAGTGCCCATCTTCAAAAGTTTTCAGAAATATTTGAGTCCTCTAAAGAAAACAGTCTCTCTCGCTGTCTTTGTTTCTTTCTAGAAGAGAAGGGAAAGTTAGTTTAGTCAGACTTTAGTGCATTGCAAAGAATAATAATCAAAAAAATAGAGTGAGTAAAAAAAAAAACCTGATGGTTAGAAATTAATCCAAATGTCTTATTGATGAGAATCAAGATAACTCAAGTTGCTCTTCTGGGAATTAGACTTTAAAGGGATAGTTTGTTGCTGTGAAAGGAGTAAGGCATCAACCTTGTACTTTTGATGTTAATTGAGAAATACTGATGTAAATGAATTTGAGAGTTGGGTTGCTAACTCCAAGGTCAGCAGTTTGAGGCCACCACTTGCTCTGTGAGAGGAAGATGAGGTGTTCTGCTCCTGTCCAGATCTACAGCCTCAGAAGCCCTGGGGAGTCATTCTGTCCTGTCCCGTGGGGTCCCTGTGAATGGGCATGGGGTCTTTCAATGGGGTTTAGTTTGTCATACTGGTAAAAAAAAGTAGAAAAACATAAAAAACAAACCCGCCAGACATACTATTTTGGTGATCACCCACAGGACTTAACTTTTTCAATAATTTCCCTATATCTCTGTGCTAAGAGTATTATAGAAATGTGTGTAATATAAAATTATACTTATGTTGTTATGAGCATGATGTATGCTGTATTTAAATATTAAGCTTCTAGGAACCACACTTAAAATTAGGTTAAAGCTAGCACTTTTATTCCATAAATTAAACTTTTAACGCAGTTAAAGATAATGGAAATTGCTTCGTGAACTTTTTGATGGCTCATGAATTGTTAGAAAGAAGCAGGTTGTTTAACTTTGCATTTATTTTTTTTAAAAGAATGTTGGAAAACTCAGTTATTACAAAAGGAAATCCAAACCCTGTAATAACAGATAGATTGCGTATTTTATCTTATTCGGGGATTTTTCTTCTCCATATGATCTGGGACTTCTGTTCCCAGGGCACTGGGATGAAAACATGTTCCTTATTTCTTACTTACCCCAACACAATCACCAGAAGATTTAATGTACATAATCCGTTTCATACCAGTAAGACACTTTAAAATGTATAGCTGATCTTTTTTTATAGTTGCATTTTAGAAAAGAATGCCAGTGTACTTCTATATTCAGCATAAATGCCTCTGTAGAAGTCAGTGGTTTTTATTCACTATTATTTAAATAATAGTTTGTCTATTATGTCTAAATTTCAGTTGATTTGAAGTCTGCTCACCTAACAATGGTTACTAGACTTCTTAGAAAACACATTGTTAGCTTGCTAGCATACCTTCAAAGTCACACAAAACACCAGCATTGTTGGGGGGGAGAAACTCAAGCATCTCTTCTATTATGTGGCCACAAACCCCTTGCCTCAAAAGTCTTATTTATTTGAGATTGCCATTGAATGTGTGAGGCTAGGGCTAGGTGTCTGAGCATCAGGGACGCTCCTTTTATGCGCCTATTACTGGCTGTGGACTTTCCCCTAGATGGCTGTTCAGGGCAGGGTGCAACATCCCTGGATGACAGCACCATTACTAGCAGCTGTATTTATATGGCCTATTCTGTTACTGCTCAGCATGCACAAGGGTAGAGTTTAAATCTTTATTCATTTCATTATTTAATGTTTCTTTTGTTCTCCTTATCATGTTCTGGCTTTCCCAAGGATATATGCCTTGAACGAAAAGTCATGTGCATTACTAATTGTGTGCCCTTGTATTTACAGTTCCTAGTGGTGGCACTGTGAAGCTACTAATTCCTTCGCTTCACTTGATGTAAAATAATCGGAGTGTCTTTGATAGCAGTGAAACAGTATTAATTGTTTTGTACATTTCTTGGTCACTCTTCTTAGGTGGTCTTCATAATCTATTAGAACTTTCAGCCAGATTTTTGTAAATGCCATGCCTCCAGCAGTGATTAAATTGGTAATTAATGAACAGTCGTTGGCAATGTAAACCACATCCTGTTAATTTTCCCTTTTGAGTTTTTAGAATTTGTCTTCTGTGTCAGAAATCATTGTGCCACCTTGTGATGGCCCCTTGGCATGAAA